>NW_021703786.1:11084865-11107555 GCF_005190385.1 Monodon monoceros
GTGTGTGTGTGTGTGTGTGTGTGTGTGTGTGTGTGTGTGTGTGTGTGGTCTTTGGGTACAGAGTCCCGTATAATAAGACTATTTGTATTCATACTGGCAGAGTAAACACTACATGTTCATGCCCAGGCAGCTCTGTGCTTGTAATTTCAGCAAGAACAGAGCTCTGTCCCTCTGGGACTTCACTATTCCCCCAGTCTCCATTCGCTCAAACAGAATGAGAGCAGAGAGAAAGCAGGACAGAAAGATCATGGCAAGAGGTTTCACACAGCACTGCAGCTAGCTTTCACGTGGCCAAAAATCTCATTTTGTGTTTTAATTACATTAGTTAAAAGCGTTTTTCTTTCAGTCCCCTGTTCACAAGGGTGCCTTCCACTCCTGAAGACTCCACTGTTCAATGAATCAGAATTTAAGTCTAGCACAATGAAGCTTTTCTTTGCTGCTGAGGGGTTCACTAAGTAGATGCTACACACAGTGGCATAAACCTCTGCTGCAACTTTGTGTGTTAATGAGTATACATACACCTACTCTCGTCAAAATTCTACGCATCCTTTCTCCCCAGCCTCTCGCCTTTGCTATTAGATTAGAAGAACTCCTACAAGTCTGATACTCTCCATCGGGTCCAATGCTTGCATCCATCTTAATACCAAACCATCTACTTTTGGCAGCCACTGGTGTACCTGCTGAACAACCACGCACCTTGTACATATAGGAAATTTTTTTGAAAAAGATACTGCATAAAATGGGAAAAAATTGCATTTATCCCCAAAGGTCTACCCAGTCTGTTTATGGTGAACACTCAGATAGAGATTACTCCTTCTAAGGAACGAGATTTATCTAGGGATTACATCTAAGGTTAAAATAAAAACATATCTCATTTTAGGCTTATTACTGTTGTTATCACTGTTGTTATAACTGTACATTAGAAGCATAGTTAGACTCAGGAAGAATCTCAGTGCAATGAGGAGGATGTGGGGTATAGGGCAGAATACGACTTTACATCATTAACAGTGTACTATAGGAGAAAGGAATCCAAAGGTAGAAAAGGCACTCCTAGATAACTATCAGACACGGGTTCTCTGTTACCTCCTTTTATGTTTAAACCCCTGGTTCTGATTGGGCCCCTTTAGGAAGAAAATATTTACCATGCTCACAACAGTACCAGATGAAATTAACCTGAGCACGAAAAAACATATCAGAAACTGTATACCAGTATGCAAAGTAAGTATCCAAAAAAGGAAAAACATCAAGAAATATTCTAAATGCTTTTATTATAGAAAACTCTCAAAATTTCAAACATATACAAAAATAGAGAAAATAATCTAGTCCTATGTATCTATCACCTAGCTTCAGTTAACAACTCATGTTCAATCCTGTTTCACCTGTACTCCCACATTCACACCCCCTCGTTATTCTGAAGCAAATCCTAGAGATTAGATCATTTTATCTATAACTATTTTAGTATGTATCTCTAACAGAAAACAATACTTTTTTAAAAAGCAAAATTATAATAGCATTAAAAAAATGTAATACCATTATCACACTTAAAAAACTAATGATAATTCCTTGCCATCCAGTCAATGTTCTCTGGCTAAAAGAATTCTACCAACAGGACTACTATTTCTACCAATAGGACGACTATGCTGCCTATGCCACTCAGACCTTAGTACTATTTAATGACCACCCCCATGGAAAGCTGGTACTAGTGGGCACAAAGATAAGAAAGGGGAGAGGGGGATGCAACTACTTGCCTCATTTCCTCCTGGAAGCCTGTTCATGTGGACCAGTTGACCTTGATCATCCAACACAAGCTCAGTGTACGTCAGCATGTCTGAAGGCAGAGGGGGTGATGGAAGGAATGCTTGAGTGGACATAGACTCCCAGAGTTTGATCAGGGACTAAAGGAGGAGAAAAGTTTGACTAATCAGTAACAATTAGCATTTCAACATGAACAAAATAAATATTAAAATATCATCAGTCTAGTTTTGCTCTTTCTTTTCCAAATGTTCTGCTGAGTGTCTAAACGTTAGACCAAATTCTAGAGCTCTCATTCTCAGTTGAAATAGATTTGTAATTGTCTTTAACATAATGTTTTTTACATGCCAAAAATCAGGCACTTTCCCAACAACATCAAACTACTGAGTGATCATGAATCAGAATGAATCAGTCCCTCTTTAAAAAAGAGAAATCCTAGAGAAACTTGGCTACAGAAGAATAACCAGGAAAGTGACATGACACTCAGCTAATACAAAGTAAACCCAAGAACACAAGAATAGAGTTTCTACTAGAGGTTCAGGGGAAGCAGCCTCTTTCTAATATCTTTTCAAAGCTACAGGCCCATACACGGGAATTAGCTCACTAGAGGTGTATGACTGTAAATGTGCAAATCAAGTCTGCTCAAATTTGAGAAAACAGAGAGACACACCTATCATTTTAAAACCATTTCAATTTCCACTCCCAACTTCATATTACCAAAAATATTGCTGCATGAAGTGGGAACTAGTTTAGTTGTTTCTCGGCTTGCCTCAAAGCAACATTTAAAACCAGTATGACTCATTCACACTTACAAGTCCAAATCACTGTGTTTATGTCTATTCTATAGGAAGAATTATATAGAATGTGATTTCTCTTTATGGCACTGGCACTGGGGAACAGAATCAACACTCAACTTCTAGGCTAACAACGCCGGTAATACTGAACGAAGACAGCTATGTTTCAAGGGAGAGACCTTGTAAACAAATGGTTACATAAAGGAAATCTCTTGTATTTCTGAATAATACAGGAAGTACAGAAAGACTATTTACTAAGACCGCATGTATTACTTTATTAAAATTCAAATGTGGTAACAATGGTATTTTTGACTAGGAGACTTGGAAAAATCCTATGTCCACAGATTTTTTTAAGGACAAATTCAGTATTCTTTCGATACACTAGTTTTTATTCAGCTATAATAAATCTCCCACAAAAGAACTGATAATTTAAACTGTGTACCATGAACTCTATATCCATTTGTATATGTTATATACTGATTCTCATCATATTAACCTAGGTTATCAGTTAGAGACCTGGGTTACCTTGGAAAATAGGAAAACAAGAACTCGAGTTTCAAATCTCTTTTTGATTTGAATACAGGCTTTGGAAATAGACACCTAAATGTAACTCCTTACACCGGTCATCGTAAACTACCATAGCAGGCATGTGGTCTCAGTTTACTCTTTTCTACTCAACAGAGGCCTCTGTTCTCACCATTCTTCCTGTTAATTCATAAAGAACCACCCAACATCTCAGTTGGCAGTCACAATCCCAAAAGAGATAGAAGTGAGAACAGTGTCAAGATATTTCCTGCCTTTTGGAAGCGCCCTATTCCAGTCTAAGCTGCATCTGATGAAAATTCAGGAAAAATCTTGCCTCTTTGGCACATGTCAGATCTCCCCCACCGTTAGCCACCTTTACCTGCCGAAACATCTCTGGGATATCATATATGTATGTTGTCCCTAAGGACTGTGCCTGGAACCTCTTTGATTGAAGCAGGTCTTTGGTCACATATGGAGTGTTGATTAACATTCCATGTAATGGTCCCTGTTTGTCTCCGTATGCCTGAAACATGATCTGCAGGAAAAAGAGGATGGCATGGGGAGTTAAAAGACGGGGGAAAAAGTCAGATCAGCTGCCTAGAGGGACTCTTCTTCACAAATGTTATTTCTTGAAACACATTTTTGGTGGGTTGAGTAGCTAAGATATGCCTCTTGACATTGGGTACATGGTGCTCTCACCTCTCTACAGATTAACCAACTCCAAAAGATGGTATGTAACCAACCACACATCATACTTTTGAAATCAACAAGAAAGCACAGTGTAAGTTTCACATTTTAGAGACAGACTGACAATGCTTGCCTTCTAAAGTGACTTGAATCCCATATATTCAAAAACAAAGCATGTCAACTAACCAGCTAAGCAGTTCTAGTATTTAAGTTGAGGAACAGCTAAGCACTAAAGAGAATTCTGTTCTTTCCCCAGTGGTAGAAGGCCAGGTTGAGGCTCTACCAGGTCACCTACACTTTAGTCTATTTGATTAGAAGGTGCTTCATAAGTACGATTAGCTATATAAAGGCTTCAAAAATTTCTGACACAAGCGGATTTCATCCATCCATCTAGCTAGCTAATTCTTGTTAGCTCATAAGACACAGGCTATAGTAAAAAAGAAAAAAAAATTTATTAAAAAATATATATAAACTATACATGCATATTTCCCTCAGTATACTATGTCTACAACTAGTGAATAGCTCCTGCAATACCTATATTGTCACATAATAAAATCACTACACCAGTTTTTAATTATTTTAACTCAAATATTTCTAGAAGAGTACTTCATATTTCATATATTTAGACAGTTTTATTTGCTTATGAATATTTATAAGGGATGCCATTATTTCAATTCAATTAATATTTATTGAGTGCCCAGAGGTTGTATGACACTAAACTAGGCACTTTATGCATGAATACACAAAACATAGATTCCCAATGCAGTGAATACAAATGCAGATTGGGATGTGAGGGTATGTGTGTATACCCACGTACTTATTCAGGCCTTAAGTCTACCACTAACGAATAGATTTGCAGATCTGCTAAACAGGCATTAGAAGAGAATTAAGTACTCTCCTATATCCTGGGTACAGTTCAGTTAAGCGAATGCTTAGCCCTTTAGATCAGAGGAACAAATGTCTTCTACTGACTTGTCAATCAGGTCCTATTCTGGGCAAAACTTGTCTTGGGCTGCTTAAAGCCCACCAGAATGGAGCTCCCAATCCTCTTGCACATGACCAATGAAGAAAGTCACCAGGTGGGAGGTAGAATTAGCATTGTCTTAGTAATGTGAGAGGTAGAAATAATAATGTTTCAAGAGATTCAAAGTGTTAAGTGAGGCCAGGGTGTTAGTATGTGAAAACTGGACTTAGAGGAGATAACCCAAATCAAAATAAGAAAAAAAGGAGCAAAAGCAGTAGGTTCTTGGAACTACATTCCAAGTACATACCTATAGGTCTTATCTTTCTATTAGACAGAAAGATAGGTACAGTTTTGCAAGGTCTGGAATAAAGTCAGGCTGGTCACTTAAGCAATATAACTGTAGGTACTTTCACTGCTGGTGGGAATTTAAAATGGTACAACCTCTTTGGCAAACAGTTTGGCAGTTTCTTATAAAATTAAACATACACTTACTATGACTCAATAATTATACTCATATATTTACTCAAGAGAAATGAAAACATATCTACACAAATATTTGTAAATGAATGTTCACAGCAGCTTTACTCAGAATAGCCCAAACTGGAAAAATAAAGCCTCAAATGTCCATTGACAGGTGAATGGATATAAAAATGTTGGTATATTCACAAAATGGAACACTACTCAGCAATGAAAAAGAACATACCCATAATCCACGCAACATGGATGAATCTCAAAAACACTATGCTGAGCAGAAGAAGCCAGACACAAAATAGTACCTATTGTCTAATTTCATTTATATGAAATTCTAGGACAGGCAAAACTATAATAATAGAAAACAGATCAGTGGATGCCTAGGGCTGGGGCTGCAAAGGAGAATAAGAAAACTTTTGAGGGTGCCAAGGGTTCTCTATCATGACTGTGATGGTGGTTACACAGGTGTGTGCAATTTCACAATGAATTAAACTGCACACATAAAATGAGTGCATTTTATTACATGTAAGTTCTATCTCAACAAAGTTGATTTTGAAATGTATATTTCCCTCTTACACTACACATTGGAAATCAACTGATTTATGCAGTGGATTACTCAGATCTCTCTACTATGACTGCCTGACATCAGTGTTCACTACAGCTAATTCCACAAAGACTATACAAGGAAAATAAGACAATCTGAAACTCAAGCCAGTCAACCTTGCTCCTTGTTGGCAGAAAGAATAAAAAATTATTCTGGAGCAAGAGGTTGATAGCAATGGACAGCATTGGAACCCTCTGAATGGTCACTTATCTATCTATGTTGTCTATGTTAATTCCATTTTCTACTGTAATGGCCATAGTAATTAAAACTGGTAAAGTATATGTTTTACAAGTTCATGAAAACAGGTACACATTTTATTTATCACACACTTTTCACCAGAGGCCATCAAAAGGGCTTCTCTTGCAAAACAATCTCTGATCCCTTATAATCTGCTCCGTTAGAACCTGGTACTTACTTTATGATGGCACAAATCATAATCATACAAGAGAGAAACTAATTATCCACCTTCTTCCATCATGAGGTAAATTTCTTGAGAAGAGAGATCACTTTTTAATCTTTGTATCCACCGCTTGGTACATTATACGTGGTCAATAAATGTTAAATTAATGAACAAATGAATGAATGATACACATGGTTCTATATTGTTTTAAATTCATATAATGACTCACTAGAGCAAAGAAAGGGAAAAAACAAATTGGCAAGAAGCATCAAGTAGGCTTTCAGGGTGCCAGAACTGAGTTAGAAGCTGTTCCTTTTGTGGTCTCCCTCCTCTAGTCGTGGGCTTGAGCTTACGCTTGGCAATGGCTGTTGAATCTCAACTGAAGAGCCTCAGGGAGACCCCCCCTTCCTTCAGGGCTTACTAAACATGCCAGACCCATGGTAAGAGGGGTGCTCCCTCAGGCTAAAGGCAGCTCATTCATTCTTTCAGATACTTAGTGAGTGCTTATTTTGTGCCAGGCACAGTACTAAACCCTGATTGAAGGCATCTGCTCCTTTCATGCCCCTGTGTCACCACTACCCAGCATGAGGGAAATCTAAGAGCTTTCTAATAAAAGAAAGGGGGGGGGGCATAGTTATGAAGAACAAATGTATTTATCAAAAACATTAAAATCTCAAGTGGCCATCTTATTTTTCACAAGAATAGATCTGCCTTGAAGCCACTGCAGAAGTTAATTAAAAACATCCCTGCCCATGGAAAGCTTTGACTGAAAATGTCTTTAAGGTTGTCCTGAAAACATCAAATGCAGCAAAAAATTATTGAATACTCTTTCTCTTGCTCACCCCTTGCACTCTTGTGCACACTTTCTCTCTGTTTTAACTGTTCACTTCTCACGTGATAGGTTTCTCTGACCATCTAACTGGGAATCAAAGCACAAAATGAAAGGTCGCTCTGACAACTGTCCAAACCTAGAATTTTCATCTTCAAAATACCGGCAAAAAATATCTTTTCTTACTGCTGTTCCCAGGTTTAAAAGGACATATATAAAAACAAGAGACACATAATCTCTTTCTGTCACCCAATGCATAGAACAGAATGAGACCTTTGTGTACACATACAAAGGAGCAAGTTCATCCTTTAATGAGAAGAGAGGCACTTCCCAAGTTCAGGCCAGAGACCTACAATTAACATCCCAGTTCTTAAAAAGATGTGAGCAACGGTGAACTGAGCTAAATCCTGTATCATAGCAAATGGCCCAAATATTGAGAAACCAAGGTGGTAAAACAGATTAAAAGGGAATTCTTTGTTATCACAGAACCAATCTACTTAGAAAGTCACTTTCCATTTTCATATTCTCAATTTTTCTATCTGAAAAAATGGGTTAAAGTTTGCCACTTTGCTCTTTTATAGATATATGATACTCTGAACTCTTTGAAGGAAAGATAATGTATGTAAATGGAATAAAGGGTAAATAAGATAAAGTCACTGCTTGATATTGCTAAAGCTATTATTATATTACGTTGAAATTTTCCTTCTTTGAGATATTTCATATTTCAACAATTCCCCTTCCTTTACTTGCCAATGAGTGGTCTAAATAGGCTGAAAATGGGAACAAGGACAAGTCAGATCAGAAAAGACAAGACTGCTCAAGTAGCCGAAGAGCCCTCTAAAAAAGAGCCCTAAACTGCACAGTTACCTGTGGAGTCAGGTTCACCTGGCACCTGTTAGGGCTCACCAATACATGACAAAAGGTTAAGGGTTTCATAACATCCATGATTAGGACAGTGGCACATCTTATGAGGCAAATGAAGTGTTTCAAATTCATGCAACCATTTAAGCTAAGAGAGGATAACCCCACTAGGTGAAACAATGGGATTTGTGAGTTTGGGTCTTTCTGTAACAAGGACAAGTGGCTTCTCTCTAGGACCAAGTCAAAACTTTGAGGAGCCTGCTTGACTACTGTACCTGTGCGGTCCTGGAGTCAGTCACTTCCTTGTACAGGCTGATGTCCAAGTAATAGCCAGACTCGTTTGTCAGGAAGAGGCGGATGGGAATTGCTTTTCCAGTTGGTGTCAGGCGAATGTTGATTTTCAGTTCTGCCTGGAGGACACGTAACTTCCACAGCCGACTTCCATAGCGCATTACCATGCTCCGCACAGACTCCTCAATCTGACACAAACACAACGCCAAGCACAAAACTTAAATCCCTTGTAACTAGGACCTGTTTTGGGTCTGCCCATCTTTGGCGAGGGAGGAATGGGAAAAGATGCTGGCTTCCGGAGATGTGTCCTCCATGCATTCCTTACAAAAAGTCACAGAGTTTCTCCCCAACCCTACTCTTGCTTAGAACAAGCCAGGGACAATTTCATGCTGGTCTGGCATTTGAGTGGTTTTCTCTGGCTCACGACACCCAAATCCGCGCAACTCCCTTCCCGTTTCCCAATTATATTCATTTTGTATGTCAAAGATCTGCAATATCTAAAATTACAAATGGGATTTAAGAGAAAGCCCCAAATAAGAATAAAATCTCTAGTTAAACAGCTATTAAGTAGCATTTATATGCACAGTAACTATGTTTCATTGCACTTTCAGGACCTTAAATCAGCATAGCAATTACCACCATGAACTTTTTTCCATACAATTTTATTAAACTTTATAATATATGCTTCTTGGTAAATTGCACAAATTAAAGAAAGGCAATTTGTAGGTGGTGCTAGAATGTTCTCTCTAAACAGAGCTCTGAAACTTGGTCACTGCCAAGTCCAACTGAGACTTAAGTAGATGGGGAAGATGTTCCCTCGTTGCTCTAAGCTTTATATCAAGACAGCTTAGTGCCCCTAGTTTTCAGGGGTTGGCGAGTTATTTTAACCAAATGGCCTTAGATGTGATTTTTCCTTATTGACATACTAAAGCAAAAAAGAATTTTTTTCCAATAGCGCTACATGCAGCTAGGACATACTACTCAAAATTAATGTTTTCTTAAATTAAGTATCTCTCTAAAATCCTTTCTCAAGTTCTTATAACATCTTTTTTCTTTTTTTTTTTTTTTTTTTTTTGTGGTACGCGGGCCTCTCACTGTTGTGGTCTCTCCCGTTGCGGAGCACAGGCTCCGGACGCACAGGCTCAGCGGCCATGGCTCACGGGCCTAGCCGCTCCGCGGCATGTGGGATCTTCCCGGACCGGGGCATGAACCCGCGTCCCCTGCATCGGCAGGCGGGCTCTCAACCACTGCGCCACCAGGGAAGCCCAGAACATCTTTTTAAAAAATTTCATACCACCCTTCTCTTGTGGCTCTTCAGAAGTGTGTGCCACCCTTGTAGTTTTTTTCTGCTCTTAGAATGGATTTCAAGGAGTTAACGTCTCTATTCCCACACTTGCTTGTTAACCAAGAGATATCTATCCATTCTTTTTTCGAGGGAACAAAAGTCAACATCTCTATATACAGGAAATTGACAGCTATCTATGATTAGAAAGACAGAGCCAGGGCATATGAGTGTCTGGAGTGGAAACAGAGAGGCTGATAGCAAAAACTCATTGAGAAATGATAGGTCATATCTACAAATATATATAGTTATATAGTGTCCAGGGCATGTTTTAAGTCTTCTAGTTTCATCAGTCCCAGAATGCTCAGGAGAACCTTTACTTAAACTGGATGATGAGGCTTCATGAAACTCAATGAGTAGTCCTGCCCTTGGCTTTCCTGACAGACAAAGCAACCCATCAGTGGTTTGGAGTCTTGAAGAAAAAAAGTAGAAAACGATTTCTCAGGTCTTAGATGTTAAGTTCAAAAAGCAAAAGTCCATGCCTACAATAGGAGAAAGGGTTCTCCTATTCAAATTCCAAAATAGCATGAAAAGGTTAGAGAGAACAGAAACAGAGAGCAACCTGTCTTTATTACACCTGAGATAAAAGGTCAAGTACAGAATCACCTTGTTTTCCTTCCTTAAATTATATGGAATGCATTTTAGAATAGAGCCTCAGGGAAGAAAACATACATAAATATATGCGGAATTCCATATCAACCAAATTCTCTCTCCATGGAAAATTACTAAAGAGAACTAAGTTAGACACTTTGGGAAGGTGTATTACTTCCCTAAGGCCACCAGGTAACCTGTGAAAAGAAGCAGTAATTTTGTCAAAATGCCCTATAATAGCAAAGTTAGTTATTCCAGATGAGAAATCCTAGGGAATTAAATAAAATAGGACTGCTATCACGGCAAATATCATAAAACAGGTACCAACAGAAAAAGAGGAAGAAGTTTTGCATTTTTCTACTGCAAATAAGTGACCAGCATTATTAACATCGTACCACCTTCAGTTTGGGGGTCTGCTTTCAATGGTTATAGCACATTTTTGACTCCATCCCAGAAACCCAGTCCTACAAGCATTCTGTAAACTTTAAAGATCAAGTGTTCAATCAGCTGACCGAGAGTACCTATTTCCAGGTCCAAGTGCAAAGAAATATGAATGAATCTCTCTGCTTGTGTTGGTGAGTGCTGGCAGAGAAGCTAAGGAGAAATGTACCTTTGAAGGGTCCATGATGACTGTAGGCACAAAGTTGAGGAAGATGTGGTTGCAGTCAGTCCGGACATTTGTATTATTAAAAGCGACCTCCAACTCATCCATGGCTTCTAGGAGCAGCCGCTCCCCTTCATTTTGTAGATATTCAAAGGAAGCTTCCTATGCAGGAAAGAAAATCACCACCAACATTAATGTGTTTTAAAAGAGGCAATAAAGAAACAGCTGTTAAACACATGAAAGAATGCTCAACATCATTAATCATTAGAGAAATGCAAATCAAAACTACAATGAGATATCATCTCACACCGTTCAGAATGGCCATTATCAAAAAATCTACAAACAATAAATGCTGGAGAGGGTGTGGAGAAAAGGGAACCCTCCTGCACTGGTGGTGGGAATGTAAACTGATACAGCCACTATGGAGAACAGTGTGCAGGTTCCTTAAAAAACTAAAAATAGAACTACCATACGACCCAGCAATCTCACTACTGGGCATATACCCTGAGAAAACCATAATTCAAAAAGAGTCATGTACCAAAATGTTCATTGCAGCTCTACTTACAATAGGCAGGACATGGAAGCAACCTAAGTGTCCATCAACAGATGAATGGATAAAGAAGATGTGGCACATATATACAACGGAATATTACTCAGCCATAAAAAGGAACGAAACTGAGTTATCTGTAGTGAGGTGGATGGACCTAGAGTGTGTCATACAGAGTGAAGTAAGTCAGAAAGAGAAAAATAAATACCGTATGCTACCACAGATATATGGAATCAAAAAAAAAATGATCAGAAGAACCTAGGGGCAAGATGGGAATAAAGATGCAGACCTACTAGAGAATGGACTTGAGGATATGGGGAGGGGGAAGGGGAAGCTGAGACAAAGTGAGACAGTGGCATGGACATATATATACTACCAAACGTAAAAATAGATAGCTAGTGGGAAGCAGCCGCATAGCACAGGGAGATCAGCTCCGTGCTTTGTGACCACCTAGAGGGGTGGGACAGGGAGGATGGGAGGGAGGGAGACACAAGAGGGAAGAGATATGGGGACATATGTATACATATAACTGGTTCACTTTGTTATAAAGCAGAAACTAACACACCATTGTAAAGCAATTATACTCCAATAAAGATGTTAAAAAAAAAAGAAACAGCTGTTATACATACTTAAGCAGTAGCATGTCACAAGTCATAAGGCACCTGCTGCAGATGTTCTTACCTTTCTCCCTAGGGTCAACCCAATGATCACAGGCAGCAGGGGCAGGCAAGGGTCAGATAAAGACCTGCCAGACCTTCCTCCTGCCTCTTATGTATCCTTTCCTTCCAACAGGTGGAGATGCTGGGCATCCCCAGAGCAGCAACCCCACTAGGGTTATATCTCACATATGGCAAACAGAGCAGTTTAGAAAGGAAAAACTGCAGAAAGGTTACAGCTATAGGATGCAGTAACAACTAACACACCAGCAAGCACCTTGCTATGTACAGAAAGCACCCCACCTCTAGACAGGTTTACGATGGGGTCACCTCTAACTTTTCTCCTTATCCTCTATCATCCTCTAACCTTCCCTGTGATTTCTCTGTTAGCATGCTTTTTCATAAAGCAAGTACTATCATGCTTCCATTACCAAGACAACTTAAATTAAAGGGGGAAAAAGCCCTTCATTACATGGAATATTTACTTCTGTGAGAGAAATGACTCTTAGACTTCTGCTGGTTATTGGAGAGTAGGATGAAAGGGAACAAGACCCTTGATTCAAGAGAGGAAAACCTGATTTTGACCCATGCTTGTTTCTCTGTCCCTTCCCTCAGGGATAACTTCCCATTAAAGTACAGCACCCACCTTGGTGACCAGATCAGAATGTCTGATGATTGCACGGACAAAGAACCTGTAGTCTGTCACTTCTGTGCCCACTTCCACCTTGGCTGCTCCAAGGTACAGGTGCATCTTGTGATTAGCACATGGGATGGCAGTAAGGTCAAAATTTCTCATCCGGTTCAGCTCTAACTGGAAAGCTAGGGCAGGCTCCAGGTGACGGTAGATTCGATCTTCCTCAAACTGAACGCAAGAAAAAACAGCTCACAAAAGGCAGTTACAAAATTATATTATGAAAGTGTATGTAAAACAGATGCTTAAAAATATAAACATAAGCCATGCTGTGCCAGTGAGTCAAAAAAGGAGCTACATAGGGGCTTCCCTGGTGGCGCAGTGGTTGAGAGTCCACCTGCCGATGCAGGGTACACGGGTTCGTGCCCTGGTCCGGGAGGATCCCGCATGCCGTGGAGCAGCTGGGCCCGTGAGCCGTGGCCGCTGAGCCTGCGCGTCCGGAGCCTGTGCTCCGCAACGGGAGAGGCTACAACAGTGAGAGGCCCGTGTACCGCAAAAAAAAAAAAGGAAAATGCTAGAGCTTACGTAAGATTAGGCACTAAAGTCCTTGCTTACTTTGCAAGTTTTCATCGTTTATGCTTTTACAAGTGGTGATGCTCTCCATTAAAAACAAACAAAAAACACCAATTCCCTCAGATTTCCTGTAGCACTTAAAGCCTTCATAATTCATTTTTTTAAAACAGTAAACCAGACTGCTTCACATTAATATCTATTTCACATACCAATATTTAAGTTTTACCCAACTAGTCTAAAACGCTTACGGGCAGGTGTTATACTCTTATCATTTCTGGCAGAGTCAAAAGGACATAGTAAATACTTGGAAAACAAACATACAATTTTTAAAAATAGAGATATTTGGCTCTGGACATCCTATATCCATACATAATTATTTACCTACCTTTTTTAAAAGTTGTATTGACATTTACTGTATGTTTTGTTGAAACTAGACATGTAAAGGGTATATGTCCATTGAGTGAATGGAGAGAGAGAGCCAAAAACATAACCTGGTAGTAGGAAGAAACCAACATGGTCTGAAATTTTATATTTTAAAATTGAAAAACAAATGCTCATAAACAAGACCTGAGGATAAACGAACTGTCTGTGGGTGACAAGAATAATCCTACTATTACATCATTAGGATTATCCTAAGGCATAGAGATGATTTTGAAAGTTATCACTTTCTTTGGGTAGGTCAATACATTTGATTGTTTCCTAAACCAAACTCTTTCAGAAGGGAGCCTTTATTAGTTCTAAGACACATATAAGGCAAAGGGAAGCATATGTTCAATTAGAGGAAGGAGAATGGCAAGAAATACGGCAAAGATAAGCTACTTTTGGGTTTTTAAGGAAAAAACAAAGATTTAAAAAAAAAAGAGGAAAAAAATCAGTTCTTACCTTATCCCTTGCTCGGAATGTGAAAAACTTAGGGAATTCTCTCTGTGTTAAAGAAGTGGGGGAAATGTGTCAGTCCTTCATATATATGGCTCTTTGGGGATAAATACATAGTACAGAAACTGTCAAGCATCTAGAAGACAAGTGCCTAGAAAACATGTTCTTTACCTGGGCTTAGCCTGGGGAATATGCATGATCCTCTGGGTAACCATCACTTTGACCCCACTTACAAATTTGAGAACCACCACATATATTAACCTAACTTTAATAGCTACCCTCTTCTAGGGAAAGAAAAAATATGTATTTTTTCATCTCCCAAGTGGAAAAAGTCTTCTTGGGTGTTGCTCTTGGCAGAACCTGGCAAACAAGACCAATACACCTGAATTCTGCAGCACTGCAATAGTAGTTACTGGACTGATTTCCCACGTTTCTCCTTAAGAAACTCTTAAAATGTAAACTAGCCAGACAGCATAGAATCCCCAATCCATGTTTTTTTTCCTTATTCACTCTTAATTCAATAATTTCAAAGGTTTAAACAATGACATTTCAAGACAAAGAAAAGTGCAAGATGTTACTTTGGTTCATACCACTATATGTATAGGAAAGAATGGGGTGGAACTAGTGAACGTGTAATCATTAGGTCTTACTGCTCTTTTGCAGGGCATTACACAAGAAAGCAACCAATTTACTAGAACCTTATTAATTAACAAAGATGAATTCAATTAGCAGAGTCCATTAGTTTCTGAAATTTAACTTATTAACACCAAATACCCCTGTTTCTCAGATGGGAAGCTCTACTGGCAGTGCTGGAATCAAGTCATTACCATTTGCCTCTATAGGAGGTTTTACTAAGGAATCTTCTTCATTATGAGTGCAATGTAATCAAACACTTATTGGTACGAGGCAGAGAGACCAGGACTAGCTGCCTACATACCCCTCAATGAATTTCAGGAACCATGAAGGAAACATGAACTGAAAGCCTTGTAGGTGGCAGGCGCTCTCATGTGTTGACCGCCGAATGCTCTCAACAACCTCTTAGGAAAGTATTGTGACCCCCAAAGGTAAACTTGGGTCTGTCTAATGCCAGAGCCTGTGCCCTTTCATCTCTATCTCTTAAGTGTAGGGTGCCACCTATCTATTCTTCCCCTCCCTGTCTCCTCCCCCCCTCCCCCCCACCCCCACCCCCAGCTGTGCCACGCAGCTTGCAGGACATTAGTTCCCTGACCAGGGATGGAACCGGAGCCTCCTGCAGTGGAAGTGCGGAGTCCTCACTACTGGACCGTCAGGGAAGTCTCTCTATTCTTATTTTAATCCAAATTCCTTATTTAGAGGACTTCTCTTTCATGAGACAAAAAACAAAAACCCCAGAAATTAAAACTTTAAAGAAAAAAAGCAAAAAACAAAGCAAAACTTGTGGCTCTTGAGTTGATGGAGAACTTGAATACTTTCCACAGGTCTTAGGCTTCACCTTAACTAAACCTTGCACAGTTAATAAATCTTTTTACATTTTCCTTGGCATTTTAACTGTAAAATGGCATTTAATAGGCTTCTAGGAGCTTGTTTAGCAAGGCTGGGAAACCACTTGTCCAGGCTTGGGTCTTTAAAAGCCCTTTGAAAGTGGATTTACACAGCACTGATCTTGTACTGATGGTGTTCTGTCCTAAATAATTCTCTAATTCCCCCTGAATGATAATGAAGAGCATGGGGATGACTTCAAGGTTAAGCAGGAAGATGTTGAGCTGAACTGTCAGTAGATTTCATGCTCAGGGCTTTATATAGTCTCTGTTTTGGTTTTATTCTCAAGAGGTATGGCTTTCAGAGCATTAGCTAAAAAGTAACACAAGTCAAAAAAGGAAGGGTAACAAAGTCCTTCCATGAAATTTTCTGAAAGAAAAGTCAAGAAAAGTAATGATACAATCTTTCAAGCACACACTCCTCTATTCCTCCATAACTTTAATTAGTTAACTAAAATAGTTATTTAGTATACCATTTACTCAAGTGTGTATAGTGGTAGGAACAAAATGATTTTCCTTCAAAAACATAACAAAAGTAAGCAAGAAACATTTTATTTACTACTAATGCAATTAAGAAAATGTGTAGTAACTGAAAGGCACAAAAAGCAAACAAGTGAATGGAAATAAGTATCTTTACTACAAATAATGAAAAAGACTGACGAATTCTTGGCAGAGGTGGGCAAAGACTACCAATCAGAAAAATCACTTTCATTAAGGTTAGCTAAGAAAAGGTGTTATGAGGACTTCCCTGGTGGCGCAGTGGTTAAGAATCCGCCTGCCAATGCAAGGGACACAGGTTCGACTCCTGGTCTGGGAAGATCCCACGTGCCGCGGAGCAACTAAGCCCGTGCGCCAGAACTACTGAGCCCACGTGCCGCAACTACTGAAGCCCGCGCGCCTAGAGCCCGTGCTCCGCAACAAGAGAAGCCCCTGCTCACCGCAACTAGAGAAAGCCCCGCGCAGCAATGAAGGCACAACACAGCCAAAAAGAAAAAAGGTGTTATGAGATGACATGAACAAATGTTCTTAAACTTTTGAATAAATTTTTAGCTCCACAGTAAAGTCCTCAATTTAGCATGAAGCATTCAGAACAGAAGATGGCAAGAACTTCCATGCAACGGGAAACCAGGATTAATGAACAATTCTTCAAGAGATAGGGAAGTCTGAGGACTTTTATAGAAAGTCGCTTTTTTTTGGCATTCAAAAATCACAGAAATACAGAAAACACAGAAAAGAAGAAATCCAAAAGTCTGATTCTGTAGTTTTAATAAATTCCTTCATCCTACCACATCCTCACGTGGCCAATTTTTCCACTAACAGCATTCATGCTTATTCCATCAGTAATGTAATTGCTTTCCAGGCATTCTACTAGTGTTATAGGCAAATATCATAATTGAATGTACACAAATAAAAACCCTCTTAGTGTGCTGGTACCAAAAAACAAAAGAATGCAACATTTCTCAGGAAGAAATTATACCCCTGCTGTGTTCTAATCAGCCAACCATCATCAGGACAATCAAAATAATTTGCCTAAATTAGCCAATCAAGACACCCTGCAAATCAGAGAATGTGAAAACCTGCAACAGAAAACATCATAGCTGATTATGATACTAATAATCGTGTTAAAAACCTAATGAGATGAAGAAATTGGAAGCTTGCTGGTGCAATTCTCTTTTACCTCAACACACTGAGAACTAATTATATAGACTGTAATTAAAACAAAATCTCAAACCAAACCTTCTGAAAAACAAATAGTTGATCCACTAGCAAACAGAACTACCATTTTTTTCCCAGCTTTATTGAGATATAATTGACATATCAATTATTTTTAAAGAAATGAACTACTAACCATGATAACTGTTTTCAATAGCGGGCTCTTCCTTCAGGCGCAAACGATCCAAAACATTTAAAGTGGGAGTCACTCACATAAAATCAGTAAAACTGCAATTATCTCCTAGGTGATTTACAGCAGAATTTTTTAAAATTTCATGAAATCTTACAAACAAGAAACAAAAGGAAACTTACAGATGAAAAAGTGATTTGGAATCTCATCACGTGGTTTAGACCTAATGCTTTGTTTAGGTGGCAAAGGGTAAGAAATCCGAGAAATATGCATTTAGTATCCTTAACAAAACTTTGCTGGAAAAAATACGGAAAGCTTCATAAAGTAATACTTGTATTCCAATTAAACACCTTCTGCTGCACTTTTTGGAATTCTAGATGTGAAATGTGAGTGAAATGGATAAAGACAATACTCATAAAACTAGAGAACTGCAGCTTATATAGCTGCAGAAATTCAAAGAGCCTGTTCTTTTGCTTTCGAGGCTACATTTTTTTTTTTTAATATGAAGAAGATATTTACAAGGCTAGACTTGTTTTTCCTCAAACTTTCTGTTTAAATAATCAATGTTAAGTAATTATGCAAGTCCCATTATGGGTACTTGATTTAATTAGATGGTTATGGAAACAGACTCAACACCAAGCCTCCTTAATGCTGGTGACTACTGCCCGCTCAGAACAGTCTCCACGTAGAACCAGGAGACTTAGGCAGCAGCAGACTTTCAGCTGAACAGCTCTTTGGGGACTGTGGTGATTAAACAACGAAGTTTTGGAAATAATTCCAGCCTTCGCTGGCATGTGAATAAACACCTAACAATAAACACACTCTCTAGGAACCCCCATGCGGTCTGGCCCTCTTTTGCCTTGTTCTGGTTCTGAAGCAGTCTGAGAGACGATGATTATGTAACAGCACGGCTGCCTCCTTCCATACCAGCCAATGTTGTTCTTGAACCAAACTTGGTAACCTTCCTCCTCTCCTTGCCCCTTCCTGCGCACATTCCCTCTTCTACTCAATAATATAGGGATTTCGCAGTGTAGAACAGGGGAGGCTGCATACATCACAGTGGATTACCAAGAAGCCAGAGAGGTCAAGGGATTCATCTCTAACACTTCCAGAAAGCTTCCACTTTTTCACACTATACTAACTATGGGCGAAGCACACAAGATGACATGACAGAGACTAAGCGTCCTTCAAGCTACCACCAGCAGAGGAACTCAGAGCAGCACCATGACAGTGAGCCCCAGATTTGTACAACTCCTGCCAAGGATTCCTGGATATTGAAGATCCTGGCCAGAGTTCAGTAATAGTTGCCCTTGCCCCATGTGTAACCGCTAATCATTTCTCAGGGGCCTAACATAAAAACACCCCAACTCCTCAGCCATCCAATTCTTCAGAGCAAATCCAGTCCATACCTAAAACCTTAATGTTCTCTACGTCCTAAAACAACCTTTCCTACACTTATGACAAATCAAGTCACTTGATAATTTAACTGATTTCCCATTTGATGCCACTACAAATAGAAACTGTACGATGAGTCCCAGAAAGACCCCCTGCTGGGCTCATTTCCTAGCAGATTTTGCTTAGACATGTCCCTATTCAACCTAAATCCAGAAATATTAAGAGAGCAGGGAGAAAAAATGTTTTAAATCTATAGATGTATTCTAGGACAGGATATAGATTCAAAGATAGAAAGTATCAAAAACAAAAAACAAAAAAAAACAATGTCCGTGAGAATTAAGTGCTTTGGCTTTAAAAAAATTTTAGTGGAGAGTTTTAATTTATCATAGAATGCTTATTATAAAAAACCAGTTCATAGCTATAGAAACAAAGACTGTGTCTGAACCATTAGGAAAAAGGAAAACAATTTTACAAATTCAGTATTATTCCCCAGAATAATGCATTATTCCAAAGTCAGTTACAAAAGAAAAAAAAATCACATTAACACTAAAGAACCTAGCCCAATACTCTTCCCAGATCCAGCATGTCTACCTGAGTTCTGATCAGCATCTACCAGCTATAGTTTTTATTCATGGGCTCTCATACTCTATCCCCAAGTATCAATTTTATTCTCTAAGCTCCTTATTTTTTTTCCTAAAGCCCCAGGGTTCTCTTTAAGCTCCTCATACTTCTCCACTGCCTCCAGTTTCCTATCTACAGTTATTGATTGATATATATCTGCACTCTGCTTGATTTCCTGACATCAATAACACAGGGGCATTGTGGAGTCCACAACATTTCCTAAAGCGTTTTAGAAAATCCTAGCTCTTTAGCCTGCAGGCTAGGCTCTCTTGTTTCTCTATAGACTAGACCAACAAGGTGAACCGTGAGAAGGAAAACAAAATGTCAAGTGCTAGAGACCTAATAAACAAAAGGGCAATAAAAGCAATCACACACAGGTCCTTGAGCTTAGGAAGTCCCTTCCAGCATCCCAAACGTTATCTTCATTATTGCCATTGAGCAGGGCTTGAAAACTAACTTAATCATCTTAATTGCTAAAAACAAAATAAAATTCTCATCAGAAATATTAAGACTTCTTAATATCCTTTGGAATCTTACTTCACCACATTAGGATCAATTTTTAAGGAAATATTGTGACTCCAATCAGCCATTTTGGAGAATGACATCTTGACTGCAAACTGGATTTTTGACCTCACTGCTATAATCATATTGCGTATGATCATACACATATACACCACAGTTCAGATGTCAGGCTATTAACTTAGCTCTCTTTATTAAAATTTTTCAATAAAAATTTTAAACTCATAAATATTAGTAGTTAATTCAGTTAAATGGGAGAAAAAGCAACTTAATTTTTATTTATTTCCTCCTCCTAGAATTAATGTAAGATGAAAACACCAACTTGGGTTCTGTTAAGGCATTTTAAATAATAAGTGATTGTTCTTCAGAACTGACAGTTCTCAATAACAGAACTTGAATCCATCTTTGGTAGAAGCCAAGACCCCAAGTACGATTGGCAGTCCTTGATTACTGATTCGCTGTGTGCACAGAAGAAATTAGTAGTTAGCTCCTGCTTCTACCTTATTCATCTGGATAAATGCATGTGCTCATTCTTAACTATTTCTCAGACATATACTGAGAATTCATTATAGGGTAGAAAAGGAGGAGAAAAAAAACCCTTTAGTTTGAATACGCTATAGAAGAACTGAATATTCATTATAATACTTTTTCAAAGAAGAGGGACCAAACATCAGACCAGCCCTTCTAAATAATCAGCAGGTAACAGATAAAACAGTAAGTAATCTTTCACCACTGTTGCTCTTACTTACATGAAATCTCTGATCCACCTCATAGTTGACCTGTTTTCTGAAATCCTTTCAAATAAAAGACAGAAAGGAAGGAAAAACAGAAGAAGAGGGCAATTAGTAATAAAATTAGAAACCAATTGAGTAAAAGGTGATGACTTTAATGCTTTTTCTTGATTAAATTTATACCAAAACAGTTATTTCTTTGCATAAATTCTACAAGTAAGCATATGATTATAATTCCATTTTTCACTTTTAAAGTTCTAGCAGCAGCATAAGAAATATTAAAGAGATGCATAATTCACATGCCAATACCTTTTGTGCAACCAGGAAAGTAAGGCGCCGGATCCCATGCTCAACCAGGGTAGCTTTCTACAAACAAACATGCAAAAACAGAAGCTAGATGAGATCTCCATTCATCCTAAATTTTAGCCCATTCAGTCCTCAGAAGGCTGTGATTGCACTAAGCACTGTTTTGGATATCTATGTCTTGACTCAGTATCTTCAAATTTGCAAGTAAACAAATCTCAACCTGGCTCCTGGGAATAAGGCTTACAGAATAGGTTTTAAATATTGACCTGGACAAAACTGAAAGAGAACTCTGGAGGAGAAAAGGTCACATGAGGCCACCTAAATTCTCTAAGGACTGATACATATCAAGGTAGATCTTAACACAATTTCTGCTTATAGAAATTACACTGGTGGTCTTGTATTTAAATGTGAAGATCAATACTGATATAGAAGCTAAACGAAATCAGGTAGAGGGAGAAGAAGAAATTCCATAAAATGGAAAATTCAAGTACTAAACTGTTATTTAGACTATAGACATCACCTACCATCTGATACAGCATTCCCAGAATTTGACCTAACAAATCCTAACCTTTTCAGCTCTAAAACATTTCCTCCCTACTTTATATGAAGGTATTTTAAAAAAGATTCTCTTTAAAAGTTGTTAAAAACAATGTCTAGCAGGCTTTCAAATTTAGTGATTATTCATACTTCCGCTTGGTACAGGCAAGCAATATATTAGAAGAGACCAGCAGTTTCAAGACAGCCCCTTACGTGAGTCTTGGGCCTTTGGCTCTAAGCCTTCCTCTATCCTGTACTGCTCTCTCATCTCAAAAGGCAGAGACAAAGAAACAGATTAATGAGCTAAGTAAAAGACATGCTCTTAAAGGTCCCTAATAAAGAGGGGCTACATGGCAGCAAGTAGAAAAGCAATCCCACCCACTGAATGACCTGAAAACGTACATGAATAACACAAAAAGAAAAAATATGTGGACTTTCACAACCTACACCCAGACTTTAATTTTATCACATTCTTTAACCGAGAGATATATCCATAAGCCAATTCTTAACTTTCTTGATATTATATAGTTTTTAAATCCAAATTGGCTATCCCTCATAAACAAGCACATCCCTGGACCATTTCCTCTTATTTTTCCTTTTTTACTATGGCGTTGCTTAGTAACAAACTTAACAGGATAAGCAAAAGATAACTGGAAAAAATTAATTTCCTAATAATAAATTCCCAGGTCATATATAAATAAATTTTGGTTTAACTACATTTAAAAATGATTGGGGGACTTCCCTGGTGGCACAGTGGTTGAGAATCCGCCTGCCAATGCAGGGGGCACGGGTTCGATCCCTGGTCCGAGAAGATCCCACATGCTGCAGAGCAACTAAGCCCATGCGCCACAACTACTGAGCCTGTGCTCTAGAGCCCGCGAGCCACAACTACTGAGCCCATGTGCCACAACTACTGAAGCCTGTGTGCCTGGAGCCTGTGCTCCGCAACAAGAGAAGCCACTGCAATGAGAAGCCGGCGCACCGCAACAAAGAGTAGCCCCTGCTCACCACAACTAGAGAAAGCCTGCGTGCAGCAACGAAGACCCAGTGCAGCCAAAAATAAATTAATTAATTAAAAAAAAAAAGATTGGTATCATACCCATTAGGGTAAATAACCAAGTATTTGTAGTATAAGAAAAGAAAGGGAGGAAGGGAGGAAGGGAGGAAGGAAGGAAAGAAGGAAGGAAGGAAAGAAGGAAGGAAGGGAGGGAGGGAGGGAGGGA
>NW_021703786.1:11107655-11172481 GCF_005190385.1 Monodon monoceros
GGGGCGGTTGGTGGTTCTCTGACTCTCAGTGTGCCAAGGAACAGAAACATTTCTTCTGACACCAACAAAGAATTCCACTACAGCCAAGTCCTTCAGAGACAAGCATCAATAGGTATGTTCTGGCCAGGGAAGAAAATAACTTTAATAATGCCATAATTTAAAATCAAAATTGTTATTGCTTTAAAAATTCCACAAGTGGCTGACAATAACAGCAGAGCAACAGGATTCTGATTACATTGTAATAATGCGGGTCTCACAGCAAGTCCACAGCTATTACCCAGCGATTAGGCGTCAGCACCTGGAGAAACTCCATTTACACTGGCTGCTTCAATCTCCTCCACAAGTCATTTACAAATATATGATCCTAATTTCTATGAGAGAAAAAAAGACATGCTGGGACTAGAAGATTATTTGGACAATTTGGATCAACCTATTTGATAGTTTAATGTGTGCTTAAAAAAAAAAAACTTTTTCTAAACTGCTAGGAGCATGATCATGAAGTGAAAAACAAAACTAGTTATCACTTCAGCTTTTTTAAAAATTGCTTTTGCTTCCTTTTCTGTTTTATATTTTTTTCACAACAAGTAGGTGAAAATGCCTAATATGCCTGGGTAAGCACGGCACGTGATGCACTAAACAGCTTCTTCAAGCTTGGAATGTTGGCACCGTCTACCCTTTCCCTACTGAACAGCCACAGGCAGACTCTGGGTTTCTCTATGCCTCAGTTTACAAGTCCAGTAAAGGAAAAAGGTAATTTCTTATCATCAATTAATGTTACAAATATACATAGCGAAAACGAAGAAACTGCCTCTTTAAATCAAGGTGTGATGATATATGTCACTTAGAACTGAGGGTAATAAAAAGCCTAAGGTTGAGGTCAAAACAATCAATTAGTGCCTCAAAACCTGGGAAGGAACTCTCATAGATTATTCCATCAAGCAACAGCATTAGTAGCCATGCACAACATTAGGACTCTTCCAAGCAAGGTCACCTTGGTCACTGGTCTCAGGTTAATTTTATGTGGTCATGCATGAGTCAAGGGCAAGAAGGAAGTTAGATTTCTCTTCTAAAGAAAAATTCCGAGGCATGACTCCTACTTTTACTTCTCTGGAAGGACCTTTCCTCACCACAATCCCACAGTCAGTTCATGTGCTGTGACAGCATCATGGGGAAAATGCTATGACACACATTAAGCATAAAATTACCATCTTTTCCTGGGTATCAACCATTAGCGTTATATGATGTGAATGTCTATGGCACTAATTGTTTATACTGCTGAATTAAATTTTTTAAAATCTATTGAGGGGCTTCCCTGGTGGTTGAGAATCTGCCTGCTAATGCAGGGGACACGGGTTCGAGCCCTGGTCTGGGAGGATCCCACATGCTGCAGAGCAACTGGGCCCGTGAGCCACAACTACTGAGCCTGCGCGTCTGGAGCCTGTGCTCCGCAAAAAGAAAGGCCGCGATAGTGAGAGGCCCGCGCACCGCAATGAAGAGTGGCCCCCGCTTGCCACAACTAGAGAAAGCCCTCGCACAGAAACGGAGACCCAACACAGCAAAAATAAATAAATTAATTAATAAACTCCTACCCCCAACATCTAAAAAAAAAAAAAATCTATTGAGTTCTTTCTTTACGACAAGCACTACAGACTAGGTGCTTTCCATTCAAAGCACACACATAGGTCTTGTCATTAAGGGCAGTTGAGGAAGGGTGCTTTGGCAACTATCATATATCGTAATGAAATATAACTGTAGATGATCATTTTGAACATTAGACTCTAAGCATCTTCAGGGCTAGGAATGTATTATTTACTAAAGCACCTAGATCTGTGCCCCCTAGAGCTGGCATCAAAGCCTTAAATTCTAGCTTTTGCTCTATCATCTACCAGCTGGTGATTAAAGGGTCTTAATCTCTCGAGCTTGAGCTTTTTCCCAGATGTACAATTGAAATAATTCCTGACTAATCTAACCCCGTGGGACTGTGGTAAGGTGCAAATAAAAAAATTTATACCATCTTTAAAAATAAAAAGTATTATTATGGTTAATCAATTTATGCTGACCAATTAGAAATTCAAGGGAGAAGAATACATTTTAGTGAGGGCTACGCAGAGAAGTCCTCATAAAAGAGGGAAATTTTGAGACAGCTCTTAAAACAAGCAGGATTTAGAAAGAAGGGGGGGTGGAGAGAAGGGAAGGAGGGAGGGAAGAAAGAATGAAAGAGGAAAACATTCCAGATAAGGGGCAGTAGAAGAGATCAAGCAAACAAGGTAGATGAGATAAAGACTTAGGTCTTTTCATGGAACAGCAAAGGCTAGATTGTTAGCCTTCATTAATAGGCTGATGTCAAATATCAAGGTAAGGAGGTATCCTGAAGGCAAGAGAGAGTCACTGTTGAGTGGGAGAGTAACTTGGTAAGGGGGCATTTTAGACATTTAATTTTGTGGTAGTGAGCAGAATGGAAACTATCTGGAGGGGAAGGGTGAGGATCACAAGTAAACCTGTCGCAGTGTCTCAGGTATAAGGTGAGGAAGGGTATAAACTAGAAAGATGGCAGTGGAAATTTAAAAACTGAGAAGAAGGGGGAGGGAAGAAAGGAAGGAAGGAAAGGTGGGTAGGAAAGGAGGGGTAGAATAATGGAACAGCAAACAAAAGGAAGAAGTCAATGATTTCTGCATGACTGGGGGCAAAGGGTTTGGTTACTTGGTTTTTTTTGTTTTTGTTTAGCTTTTTGATAGGGGAGAAGGGGGACCAGGAGAGGTGAAGGAAAATGATAGGAATTTACATTTAAACTATATGGAGTTTGATGTCAACACAAGATATCCAAGTGACATAAAATTGCAAGGAGGATGGAAGTATAACTGATATTTTCAAGGCTGGGATGGAAGGGCTCAGAGGGTGCCTGAAGGGAGTTTGGGCCTAGACATGCAGAGTTAAGTCACCAAAAGGAATTCAGCAGGTGACTGGAAGTTCCAGACTGGAGCTCTGGAAAAGATTCAGGAATACAACTTCCCTTCCTTAAAACATTTTAAACATTTGAGGTCTAAATTTCTTGACATAAAAAAATATATGCATTTTATACTTTTGAATCACTTTGGAATTTTACCCCTACAAGCAGAACTATGTTAAAGACATAGCCGTTATCAGTGATAGGCCTTATATGTAGCAACTGATAAAAGGATGGATATGACACACAGCGAGAAGGAAAGTGGCCATCACCAGTTTCCATCCAACTGAGGACTTACATTTTGCTGGGTAAACTCTCGGAACATAGCTGCTAGCCTGTCATCCTCGATATCACAGTCAGTTTTGATAGCCACATTCAGAATGTGAATTGGTTCATCCCTGGGGATCTGTAACCCAAGAACACAAGGCAAGGAAATTAGAAGGCTGGCTAATACAGAGATGGAGAGAAGTTATAGTACTTGGTAGGATACCTGAAAGACAGATACGGCCCACAGGACATTTTCTGCTAGTATGAGTAAGCAAAATGAAACCACTGCCCAACACCCACAATGGAGATTAAATAAAGACACCTAACTTTAAAAAAATAAGGCAGCAAAGGCATTAGCTAAAGGCAGCCCCAAATCTTGGCTTGATATGAACTTGAAGACCACTATGTCTCAACTTTTTCACCAATAGAATGGGAATTAAACCATTTGCAATATCTCTTCACAGAATGTAAAGGAAAATGAGTGAAAGAAGCCATCTGAACATATTCCCATATAACATATTTCTAAACAGTGGAAGTATCAAACCATGGGAAAATAACCTGGTAGGGAAAAAACAGGATGTGTTTGCAGAGAAATGAAAAGAAGGGAAAGAAGGGTTTAATAAAAGGACAAAATTTTAAACAAAATGTCGATTTTTTCTACTATCTAAAGTCCACAATTCCTTGAAGACTACGAACACACTGCTCTGCAAATATACAAGCCATTACTGAGTAAGAATTAAAGCAATCAAAGCTCAAGTCTTTGAAACAACATTCAGAGACCTAGAGGCAGCTGCAATGGATATAGACAGCCTCATTCTACGCTATGGATTCCATGATTAATACAGTGGTTTTTATTTTTAGGTTAGAATTTATATTCCACCTGTTTCTAAAAATACTTTGATGAGGCATATAAAATTAAATAATATAAAGTAGGGTAAAAAGATGAATTCCTCCCTACAATGTTCTACAATCAGAAAGAGAGTATATAGTACAAATCCTGTATCTGAAGGAGCAAAGCAGTCTCCCAAAGGGGACACTATACCTTGTCTTCATCATATAGAGATGTGTGACCTGCCTCAGGGAACGTGGGGCTTTGGGGTGGGGAATCGCAGAAGCAGCCCATCACTTCATCAAAGATCCTGAAAAATACCAAAGAAACACCCACGATGAAAACCCAAGTGGCAGAAAATCTAAGTGGCAGGAAACTAACGCTGCCATTGCCAGCTCTGTCTAAAAGAATAATCTATCCTACCCTGCACTCAATTGTCAACTGAATAGAATCACCAGTGGCTAGAGGTGACATGCAAAATTTCACCAAGTGGCAGAAATTAGGAGGATGGATTGTTTAAACTTTAATAAACCATATATATTTCTTCTTTTTAAAAAAGAATGATCTGAAGCTTTTCTGTTTTGTTTTTTTCATATGTAAGATATGAGCAGTGCTGCTGTCATCATTGGTCTTAAAGTAACAGAAAGAGCCTGGGACTAGAGCAGTGACACACCAACGTAATTACCCCTCCCCCTAGGGTAATGCATCAGTATACATCAAGAGATAGACGCTGAATGCATTTAATCGAAAGATGTATTGTCTCTGGTGGGGCTCACTCTAGTGTTGTGTTTAATTTCTCCTGACATTTCACTCATCACAGAGCAGACAGTTTCTTGTGTTAGCTACTAAGGAAAAGATGGTTTTTGTTTGTTTCTTTTTTTCTGACCAGGCTCATATAACAAGTAGAGGCTTGTAGAGTCTGCACAGAGGTGGAAAGGGAAGGACCTACACCTCTCCCAGAGCATATACCGCAAGGGCTACATCTCCTTAGCTGGCCCGTGGCTAATCAGGGGATCTGTATTCATTTGGAAGAAAGCTGAGATGCCCAAGGCTCCCCTTGTATAGACACAGTTCCATGGTGCCTTACCTGACAAAATCTTCAAAAGTCCGAAAAGAGACCATTCCACCCATCCGCTGACACGGTGGAGTGAATGAGTTGTCCAGCAGCACGTCGCTGACACTAGCTACATGAGTCATGCCATAGTGGTTGAGGTTGGAGGAGAAGGACATTCTAAATGGTAATTCAATCAAGTGCATTAGACAAGGAGAGTAGGAACAAGGACTGGGAGAGTCACAACAGGGAAAAGGAGCTGGGAGGAAACTGAAGCAGGGTCAGGTTGCAGAGCAGGTTTGGTTTTTTACCCACCTATAGGTAAGGCCGTCTTGCTAGATTCACATGAACCCTTCCACTGGAATTTCCCCTCACACAAACCATATTTTTTACCAATCACCCCCCGCCCCAAATTTCTCCACATAAAAATCTAAGGACTGTCAGGAATATCATGGTGGTTTTAATACCATGACATCATGACATGTCTAATGAATGAATAGCATATAGGGGTTAAAAACCATCCTGCATCTTCCCCTTCCTTAAAACATCTCCTCTTTTAAAAGGATGTAAACAAGCCAAGTGAGCTGTAACTAGGCAACACTTAAGGCATTTTTCTCTAGGAATTGTAATAGATTAAGTATTCACAGATAGATATATGCGTATCAACAACAACTCTAAGTCATTTGGAATGGCTTAGTAAATCATAAAGAACACAATTCATCAGAGAGAAACAAGTAACAATCTGTAAAAGCAACTTTACTGAGGTATCTATTTTTTCCTTGAATGGGCTGACGGGGAGCGCAGTTATGAGGATTATAGCTTCTCCCTTTTTGAAAGAGAGACAGTTTTGCAAAATTTCCTTTTTTATATTTAAACACATTTCTATACCAAAGTAAACATATCTTCATTGAAAGCCCTTAATGAATCCCAGCAAGATACAAAAGGGCTGAGCATGGGTTTCAAAGTACGTGTAAGCATGACAAACAAGTGTAAACGGAGATGCTCAAAGAGAACTGATTTGTTCAATCTAAAAACATAATGAATCTGGATATTCCTTGACGCACCTCAGCAGTATGTACTGATAGATACTACTGTAAAGTGTTTGTGATGCCCAGTCAATCAGGACAGTCTGTTAGGAAGGACCAAACTAAAGGATGCCTCCAGGACTTGCCCAACATGTTACTGGCATACTGATCTGAAGCACGTTCAGAGCAAGGCAATGGCACTTGAACTTTGGGGAGCTGCTCAAAAATCTCCTTGAAGTGCACTGCCTGCAGTGTTGCAGGGGGCAAGAGAGCCAGCAAAGTGGGCTATAGATCTGGGTACATAGCGTACTCTATTGCGAACTGTAATTATAAAAGGCAATGGAATTTTTTACAGAATGGGAGTGCTGCTCACACAGACTATTAGAGACTGACACTCCCGGTTTTTATTCCTTTGGTAAATGATGACTATGAAAAAGTACTTCAACTTTTGACAGTACCAGGGACTAGAAGGTAGAGTGGAAGATGAAACCATTGATACCATGAATGAAACAGACAAATGAAACACACATCAAGCAAGTCTTACACATGGTGCTCACTAGAAACTGGGATTCAGAGCTGTATGAACGCAGAAGTGCTATCATCCTTTTCTAGGATCACCAAATATATTTAGTAAAGGAGCAAGTTTGTGAGGCATTGTATATTTTCTTCCTGCCTGGCATTAGACAGGAAAGAGAATCCAGATAACCCTTAAAGGGAACCCCCTCTGAAGATGCTAACAGTCTATGCTTGCGGCAAACATGGGGTTAAGAATCTTTTTCACTCAACTGAACCCCATCAGAAATGCCCACATTTCAGTTTCCCCCACTACTATGCTCTTGGACCAGGACAGCTAAAGGCAAGCAGGAGTGAAGCAAGCCCACTCTTCAAGAGCAGACAAGAGGACCAAACAAAACACTCCCTTTCCTCTCCCCATCCAAATTGGATGCCAAAAGCTATACACAGTTTTGATTACTTAATATTTAA
Source organism: Monodon monoceros (assembly GCF_005190385.1). Classification (NCBI taxonomy): domain Eukaryota; kingdom Metazoa; phylum Chordata; class Mammalia; order Artiodactyla; family Monodontidae; genus Monodon; species Monodon monoceros. The sequence continues at coordinate 11,114,756 of NW_021703786.1, forward strand.
AGGGAGAGGGACAAAATAAACATAAGCCTATAAATATTTCAACAAATGACTGATCATCTACAAAGATGTCAGCACCAACATGTTACAGCTTTAAGCACTTTGTGGATTCCAGTCAGAATTGCTATCCTCTCAAACTTGCATTGTGTTGCCTTGCTTGGCTCAGGAGCAGAAGGAAATCAAAATATTAAAATACCACTTGTGTTATTACTGGTCTGGAAACGTTTCACAGGGCTACACACATCAAAACTTCAAATACACTCTTCCAATGTAATCTCATTACATGTCTGAAATAAAACTTGACTTTCATAGCATCATAACACTTTATAGGAAAATAGCTAACAAACTGATAAAACATGAGATCAGCTATTTCTGCATGTGTGTTCCTCTAAAAGGAGAAGCAAATTAGAGAAAATATAAATTGAAAAACTGATGAACAATTTGCCAGGATAGGAGTAACTGTAAGGGTTTCTCCTCTGAAAGCCCCAAACAGAGAACTTAGCAAAGTAAGATGTTTACAGCAAAGCTGAACATCGGGCAGAGGATTCCCCTATTGTACACAGCTAGACGGGAGCTGTTCCATACTGAGGCTTTTCAAGCACTGCTTTTTGAATGGCTGAAGAAAAGCTGAAGACATGTTTTCCAAACAGAAAAAATAATTTAGTATGTCCAAAGGGGAGCTCAGGACTCCCTAGCAGAAAGATAACATGTTAGCTTGTCAAGTGTAGTGTTATTTTTTCCCCTGATTTTCCTAAAAGGTGCTTTTAATTGGAGAAAAAACAAAAAACAAAAAAAACTAAATATACGGTACCTGTTTAGCGTGGGGATGTTCCCTCTGTAATTAAACAACCACAGTTAGTTATTGATAGGTTAGTGCAAGCCATAATAAAAGAATTGTCAGAGCAGATACAGACCAGTCGTGAGGAGCCCCAGCGTGGCAGCTCTGGCATTCGGCAGACATAATTAAGTGCTCATTACCCTTCAACCCCCCGGGTGCCTCCGCCTCCTGACCTACCTCACCACAGCAGCTGTTGATGGAAAGGGTCAAAATGTATTTACCATGGAGTATTTTTTATAGCTCTATTACAAAATAATAATTCAGAGTAAGGATAAACCACAGGCTCATGAAAATTAAAGCTGTATAATATGGTATATTATCTTAAGCTTCAACAAGAAATATAATTCTTGACAAAATTCTTAGAGAATCTTCTTAACTTGTTCCTATTTTACTAAAAATGCAATAAGGAGGTTCAGAGAAGTTGATTCCACAGCCTCTCCCACCTTAATTGATTTTCTAGGATGTGTGATGAACCTACAAACTCTCCTCTAGAGAAAAGAAGCGGGGCACCTGGGCTCCCAGCTCCCTTTTCTAATTCTCTTTAACCCTGCTCTTCCTCCTGTAGACTGGGCTGGGATGGGGGTAGGAGGTGGTGTAGGAAAGGAGTATACTTTGTGCCATAGGAGCTTAAAGGAACTGAAAAGCATGCAGGAATGTGATGATTAATGATTCTATGACTAGAGTGGTATAGACTGTTAAAAATGAATTAATTAATAATTTTTAAGTGAAATGAATTTAGGGAAATAATGACTTTTAAAAATTGCTGTAAGCTTAAAATCTCTAGGCCTTCCATAAATAAAACCTTAACCTAAATTTGGCTAGCCCTAGAATTTCCTGAGAAAGAATATTTCCAAATCGTGAAAGAAAGACTAGGATAAGAATGGGAAGTGAAAAGCAAGTCTCCTGCCTTCTCTTTGGTCTTTGACACCAACGCTTTTTTCCCCCCCTTTAATTTGACCTCAGTCACTTCCTCAACTGAAAAAAAAAAAAAAAATCAAACCCTTATTTTCAATGTTAAAAGGGAAAAGTTATACTTACCACCCACAATTTAGGAGTCCTATAAGGGGGCTGATGGGTTGATTATCTTAACCTTCTAACACTCTTTTATCAGCGTTTAATCATTGTTGGGGTTTTCTGGCACACAGGGGACTTAATGGGCAGAACATAGTGGGTGGTGCTGATGGTATATGGAAGGAGGAGAGGAGGAAAATGATGCACTTTCCATGGCAGTGAAAGGAGCAGAACAGACTGAGCCGGCCATATAAATAAAGAACTATGACATATCGCTGCACATACACTGTATACCTCGTGTGATTTGTGAGTAGCAATGCTCTTTGCATCAAACCTGTATCACAGAGCAAATTCATAAGGCAGCAAGAGCCACCTCCGAGTGCAAAAACCTGCACCTTTGCTGTTTGGAGTCTTTGAGCCTCTCATTCAGGGGAATGAGTTTCATTTTACAAGAGGTCCTTAGTTATAATGCACTTGGCCCTCATCAACAAACAAAAAGTACGCAGAGGTTCTAGAGCAGAAGCAGAAAACTAACAGTAAATGCTAATGAAAATATAGGAAAGTCTTCCTTTTAAGATATAAAAAGGAGTCTAAAGAAAAGGGCCACCTGCAGTCTCTAAACTATAAGCCTCAGTTCAGAGAGAAGAACCCTACAACCAAAGCAATCTCAGGCTCCTTCCATCCAGGTTTCTCGAATTTAGAAACCAGTATAGTCTCTCTCAACTGTTAACCAATATTTTACACTAATAAAATGGTCTCACTGCTTCTGTGACTACTCTAATCCCTTAGGGAGTCTTCACAGGATGAGGGCCAAGTTTTCAGCAGAAAAAGGCCTGAATTGAAAAGAACACCACCAACAAAAAGCCAGCCCTTCTCCATCAGCAATCCTCGAGCTCTCACGGGAAACCCCCTGCTGCTTTGTTATAGGAATTATGCACCATCTACACAGTATGGGATAAGAACAAAACTCCCAACATCTCCAGTTTTTAAAGGACTGGCCTCAAATCAATCACTTAAGAGGTAAGTTTATAGTCAGCTTATCCCCTTTGGTATCAATAGAATAAGATTCTGTGGGTCTGTCAGGGAGGCGAGCACAGAAGGAAGGTTAAACTCTCTACTTAGCCACGTCCAAAACAATCATCTATATATTTTGTAACTCTATACAGGGGCTATTTGATCAATTTAAGAAAATGACCGACGTGGCATACTGCACACTATTGTGAAACAGTAGAAAGCTAGCTCAGTGGTCTGCACAAAAATAACCAACAAACGTAGAGATTGTATGAGTCAAATATCCCACTTTATATAGCTAAAAATAAAATAAAATCTGCCACATTTCACTGCATACTCATCACGCAAAAATAATCAAATTTCTCAATCTCTGATAAGGCAATCAATTGCATTTTCAAATACAAAAAGAGTATAAATTCACTTGTAAGACACCTGTTTAGGCTCTTCAGAGCACTTACGATGATGAATCTTCATTCACAATGTTGTGAAAAATATTAGAATCATTTTCCTTCCAGTAGATTAGCTCCATTTTACAAATGTGATCACTGAGAAACCAAAGGGGAAGCTTTCCAAGGACACTGCTAAATATGGTGTCAAAAACCAGAATCTAGACCTGGCATTTTCTCATCTCAGCTCCTGAGGCTAGCATTCCACATCAATATTGACTAAATTTAAAAAAGGACAAGAGAAATCCTTTGAATTTTGAGGTGCTCGGCATTAAGTCACCTCTGATTTTACTGACCTGCCTGCCTAGAATGGCTGGAGAGCCTGCTTCAATATGAAAGCAAAGTCAGAGTTGCTGCCTGCTGGCTGAACCCTATTTAAGGAACACCAACTTCTCTGGCAGTCACAAGTTCTCTGAGCCTTTTACCATCCCTTCCAGCTGAATTTCATTTTGCTTGATTCTAGCTGGCCCTACATAAATCTTTTATCATATAAAAATGCTCCTGATTCTTTTGCCTTCTAACTGGAAGGGAAAAAAAAGACCCTATATGAAAATGATGGGGATGCATGCAAACAAGCAGTGGTTACATCAAGCTGTAACTGAGAGCCAGGATAGGGCAAATCTTTTGAAATCAGGCAGCAAAGCAGAATCAGAAGAGGTCGGCTGAATAACCTACTAGCAGTCACTAACAGCAGTACCATAGGAGAAACAGCAATTTGACTGGCTGTGACCAGTGGTGGTCTCCCTGTGCGACTATGCTTCTGCAGGAGAATCCAGATCAAGAGCTGTAGAACACATCTGAACCATGTATTTCTACTGGCATCTCCCCCACCACCTCCTTGCAGCTCAGATGCCCGAACTCCACTGCAGAGCTTTCGTTTACAAGAAAATGATCGTGGCTTCATTCATTTGCAGCCCCTTTAAAGCCCCTTCTTGGTTCTGCTGGAAGATTTTGCTCTTTCTGAAACAAGTATGCCAACAGAGCTACAACATATTACTATTGCCTGCTATATAATTAGCTACAAACCCACAGCACAAAACTACAGGGATTTACAGGTGCCCTAGATTCTGCTTTTCCTTCCCCCTGGAATCAGCTAGTCTTCCTTGACAAGAAGGGACCTTGGGCTACCCTAATGATATATTGAGAGTTTTAAACTCGACTCTCCAATCTTCCAAGGCTAGAGTGCCAAAATAACACAGCAGAGACCAGAAGCTGAGCCATGGATACAGGAAAGCACTTAAACCTGCTGAGAATCTTCTCTTATGCCAGATGCTTGCATCTTATCAGCAGACTACCCTGCATGAAGGAAGCAAGCACTGTAGAGTTTTATTTATTTATAGCTCATTCTGGCCTGCTAACTACAACCAAGTGCTCCCACTGCTAAAAAAATGCTGCAACTTGGATGACTTTTGAGTGTCTCAGTACGAGCCAAAGAAGGGTCTAATCTCTGGGTATCAAAGATGATCAGAATCCTCAAGAATGGTAATGGGCTGCCGATTAGCCCCATAGAAGGCTTCTGATTTCTAAACTTCCTCACAACCTTCTTCATGAAAAGAGAGCCCAGAGGCCACCCACCAACAGCTAAACTCTGAAGATGCCAAGCAGCCAAAACTCAGTCATGGCCAAAACATGTGGTATCAGGGGAGAACACAGCCGACCTCTTCTGGATGCGAGACGGGAGAAGAGGAAAATGCTTGAATTAAAACATTATAACATAGAAGGCCAAATTCACAAGGAGCAAATAGCAGAGAAAGTGCAGCGCAACTCAAATTAACTAAAGTATGGATTTCCATGTAAGAAATAGGTGGAAATAAATACCAGTAAGTCTTCACCCATCATGTATGTACAGAAGTATACAACAAAATGGACTTCCATCTTCTGCATCAATTGTGGTGCTTCTTATTTGCATCACAGGTTAAAAGTTTAAAAAAATGAATTATGTTCACTAATATGTATTACTTATGAAAATCATTTGGAGTTTTAAATTTCATACTCCCAGACTGTCATAATATGCACAGCCATATGCATAGCCACAGAGTTTATGGGATAATATACTTTACATATGTTTGTATAAATATTTTAGAAGATCAAATACATAGGCTGACTAAAGAACTTATTTGTTTCCAGATTATTCTGAGTTACTTAATATGTCCAAAGCTAAGTAAAATCGTGAATGTCAAATGACTGGATGAATCATCAAAAATACATTCAGGAAGAGGCTTTAGTGTAACAAGCTTTTCCATCACCAGCACCACAGAGTGCTAAAACTAGGGTTTCAGAATGAGAAAAAAGACACGCACACACCACCTCTGGCTCTAAACCCTGAGCCTCGCTGGAAGAAGACAGAGAAAAAGGAATGCTGAATGATAACAGTCTGAGCTCCAGGTTTAATCCATGTAAAATACTGGTTGAACTCACTAAAGAGCTGGCCTGATGGAATCTTAGACAAAAGAATTAAGTCCTAAAAGTCTGAATGATAATAAAATGTTCTCTTAGTGCAGACCAGCTATCCTGACTACTCCTGCACCAAGAAAAAGACTGAAGAAACTCCCTCATTTCTCCTCTAAGGACAATTGCTAACTGGCTACAAATCACCTTTAAAAAATGACAGCAAAAATCCCCTCCCCTCAAAAAAATTCACATACAATAGGACATAGTCCTTATACGCTAAGAAGATAAAGAAGGAAAAAAAATCCACACATTTCCCATATATATAGGTGTTCCATATATAAATATATAGGTTTCCTACTATGCTTAAGTCAAGTGTAGCTGCTGTTCAAGTGAAAGGAATTTAAGAAGAAAAGGGTATATCTAGGCCAGGAGCTTCCTTTAGTAAAGCTCTAATATGTGGATCCTCTGGTGCATAAGACCTGAGGACGCCGAATAAGTTGCAACTACAGTTCCCATAAAAAATTTGAAAGTCTTACATAGAAGATCAGGAAGTAGATGACATACCTTGGCTGAAGCCTGCCTAGCAAGAAGGATGATGAGAAAGTCACAGAGGTAAGAAATTGTTTAGTCATCTGCTGCCTTTTTTTAAAAAAAAATATTGTGAGGAGTATTAGAAAAAAACAATCAAATTATACTGAAACACAGAGTAACTAAATGTCAAACAAAAGTTTCAGTCCACAAGATGAATAAGCATCACAGATCTGCTGTACAACAATGTACCTAAAATCAACAATAATATATTGTACACTTAAAAATTTAAGAGGGTAGATCTCATGTTAAATGTTCTTTCCACAATAAAATTTAAAAAAAATTTTAGGTATAAGAAAATGTCAAGCAATACAAAGTTCCAAAATGAACTTAAACAAAAAGGTACCAAACGTGTTGGCCACATGCTAATTGCCCAAATGCGCTGAAAAGGGTGTTTCTTCTCCCTTCTCAGAGGCTGCTCCACTTATTTGCAATGGCAGCTGCTTGTGTTTTGCCTGCTTCTCTAAAAATCAAAACGTGCAAATGGGACACGGTCTTCAATCCAAGTGGCATCTAAGGCATTTTCCTGAAAAAATACTCGGCTATTGTCAGTTTACAGACAAAGAGCCATGTTTCATCCCAACCCACGGGGGCTAAATCACTAGTCAAAAACAAACCACAGGAATAGAATTCCACCAGATGACCCCATACACAACAAGAGACTGTAGTCTTGCTTTGATAATACAGCTTAGAAAGATACTCCCAAGGACTTGCTGGACAAGTTTAGTCTACTTCAAATGAATGTCTGGGGACTTCCCTGGTGGTCCAGTGGTTAAGAATCCGCCTTCCGAATGGACTTGAGGACACAGGGAGGGGGAAGGGTAAGCTGGGACGAAGTGAGAGAGTGGCATGGACTTATAAATACTACCAAATGTAAAACAGATAGCTAGTGGGAAGCAGCCGCATAGCACAGGGAGATCAGCTCGGTGCTCTGTGACCACCTAGAGGGGTGGGATAGGGAGGGTGGCAGGGAGATGCACGAGGGAGGAGATATGGGGATATATGTATAGCTGATTCACTGTTATACAGCAGAAACTAACACACCACTGTAAAGCAATTATACTCCAATAAAGATGTTAAAAAAAAAAAAAGAATAAATGTAGAAAAAGAAAAAAAAAAAAGGATCCGCCTTCCAATGCAGGGGACATGGGTTTGATCCCTGGTCGGGGAGCTAAGATCCCACATGCTGCAGGACAACTAAGCCCACGCGCTCTGGAGCCCACGTGCCACAACTAGAGAGAAGCTCATGTGCAGCAACGAAGAGACCGCACACTGCAACTAAGACCTGACGCAGCCAAATAAATAAATAAATAAACATTTAAAAAAAAAAAGAATGTCTGGCTAGAAATGGGATGACCAAGTACCAGGAAAGAAAATGCAAAAACTGGTTAAAGAATGTATGTGTTTTCTCCCCCAAGAATTTTTGGTTTGTTAACCCGAAATATAATATTGGGGAAATATAAAATTCTGTTTAGCATTAGATATGTAAATTATGTATATTCATATGCCTGTTCTCTGTTCTCATTGAACAATTTTTAAAGCATGTGTAAAATACTGTAGTATAGCTACAGTATCAGAAGTGGATGATTGCTGTAACTACCAAGAATAAGCAACATAAGAATAAAAGTTTGTAAAAAGAAAAAAAAATCTCTCCTAGGGATACTACCATTAACATAAAACAAAGAGGACTCAGTGTGATTGTCCTAATTAATTCGGTCTACAGTTGAGCTGTCTATGTGGCTAGAAGTGCTGGAAATATGGCTAGCCTGTATTGAGACATGCTGGAAGTAGAGAATACACTCTAAATTTCGAAGACTTTGTAAAAAGAATGGAAAATATCTGATTAATAACTTTTTATTACGTATTAAAATGGTATTTTGAGGGACTTCCCTGGCAGTCCAGTGGCTAGGACTCCATGCTTCCAGTGCAGAGGGTAGGAGTTCGATCCCTGGTTGGGGAACTAAGATCCCACCAGCCATGCAGCCCAGCCAAAAAGAAAAAAAAAAGGTATTTTGGATACAATGCGTTAAATAAAATGTTATTAAAAGTAATTTTGTCTGTTTCTTATTAAATATGGTCATTAGAAAATTTTAAATTATATATGTGGCTTGCATTATATTTCTATTGGACAGTGCTGGTCTAGTAGTAGTGATTCTCAATTGTAGATGGTCAACAGAATTATCAGAGAAGCTTTTTCAAGAAGTGGTCCCCTGGACTCTGGTTCAAAATTAATCAGAATCTTAAGAGCCAGGAGCCCATATGTGTATTCTTAAAATACTTTGCAGATAATTCTGAGAATCACTGATCTAGCGGTTAGTGGACATAACTGTGTCCTTGAGCCTTACAGGAACTGAGGGTGGAATAAACGCTGGTAGACAGTCTCCTGTAATTTATTTCTGTAGAATTAGAAACAATAATGCTTATGGCCTGCTTGTTCAAAACAGTAAGAACAGAAAAGAACAAAAGTACTGAGGTTGGAAAAAAGTTGGAACTTGACTCAAAACTAGCTAAAACTAAGATACCCTAGAATTCTTCTGTAAGGGTTGCAGGCCTATGATATAATAAAGAATTTGGCCTTTGTCCCTGGTTCCTGGGAGAGAGACTCTAAATCCTTGGAATTTCTCAAGTAATAGAAGTGCCTTCATTATTCATGTGCCCCTTGGATCACACCTGAGTTTATGCTAAGAGATAACTCAGGACAGGGGCTACTCACTAGGAAGACCAACCATGTGATTAGAGGGTCAGCTGGACCTCTGGGGAGGGAAGACAAGCTGGAGAGTGAGTTTAATCACATGGCCAATGAGTCAATCAATCGTGACATTGTAATGAAACCCTGATAGAAACTCTGGGCACTGAAGCTCAATGGAACTTCTTGGTTGGTGAACACATTGATATGCTGGGAGGACAAGGTACCCTGATTCCACAGGGAAAGAATTCTGTGTTCAGGCCCCACCCCACCCCCCCAGACCTTACTCTATGTATCTCTTCACTTGTCTGGTCCTGATCAGTATCTTTTATTAAAAAAACTGTGATCGTAAGTATAGTGTTTTGCTGAGTTCTGTTAAGTTGTTCTAGGGCATTATTGAACCTGAAGGGGTCATGGGAACCCCCAACTTTGTAGCCAGCTGGTCAGAAGTGTGGGTGGCCTGGGAACCCAACTTGTGGCCACATCTGAAGTAGAGGTAGTTTTGTGAAGAACTGAGCCCTTAACCAGTGGCATCTGATCTAACTCCAGGTGGTAAGTGTCAGAATTGAATTGCAGTACACCAACTGGTGTCAGGATAAGGTCATAACTCCAAATTGTAACAAAAACATTTATAAGAAAATATAAAATCTTACAAAACTAAATTCAAGTAGCAAATCTGTAATAACTGAATAAGCCATGCTCTAAAATTAAATATAGCATTCTGTAATTAAATCTGATAATACATCTTCTATTCCTAAACTAACAAAAGGATTTTAGACCTAAAAAGCATTAAAGCAATTTTAGTTTTCTGGTTTCCACAAAGACTATTTTCTCTTTCCTCCTTTATTTTCCCTATCTTCACCTTTACATCTACATTAATAATAATAATAATCCAGCAGTTTATAATTCTGTATACATACAACCAAGGAAGACTTTAGAAAGATGACAGGGTTACTGCTCTGTTCAGGTCTGGTCTTTATCCAGAGGAACGTGTACACCTCAGTTGTTGGGAGGGACACGTATACAAGTTTTGAAACCATATCAGCAATAACCAATAACCACCCTTGAGATGGAAAGGTGAATAAGATTTCTTAACAAACAGTTAAGAAGCATGTCTCTCATTTTCCAATCGACTTTCCCTCACCAAATTGGACACAGATCCTCAAATTTAAAAGTAGGACAGGGAGAGCAATTCAGAAAGGCAAGGGGAGCAATGAGGGAAGGAAGGAAATCACAAGCAGCTCTGTGGCCTGACTACAAATCACTGCCCAAAGGGATGAGGTAGTAGAAAGCAGGAAGAAAAGGAGAATGTTCTGAGAATTACAAAGAGCATTAAGTTTAGCATGTAGTTCTCTACAATTATTCAAGGAACGCAGGAAAAGAAAGAAGCCTGAGCACCGAGCCCATGTGTGCCATGAGTACCTCGCTGCTCGCTGAAGGACAGTCATTCGTTTCTAGAAAATGAGATTCTGAAATCCATGGAGGCAAAAATGTACCGAGAGATGCTTGCTAAATCAAGGATATATGCTTTTCTCTGCCAGCCATAAGGTATTTTCGAGGTAGAGAAGTGAAAGGACCTTCTCAGACAAAGAAGACAAGTACTTTTTCTGAAGATGCTACAGCTCATCTGCTGACCTCTCCTGGATCAACAGTGGCATCCAGTGGCTGCAAGTCTCAGCACACACTTCTTTGTCTCTAGGAAGAGTTTCTATTGCTTTGGGTGAAGTGGCAATTTGGAACAAAACCATTTCTGTTGTCTATAACTAAGGATCCCCAAAGACATAGTACTTTGAAATAAAAAGTGAAGAACCAAAGCCCATAAAGCAGAAATGGAGGGGGGCAGCTTAAGACTGGCTGTGATTATTTGTATTTCCTGTGGTATTACTGAAAAGAATGAAAATACGGGAGGAGATGAACATATGTGTGGGTGAAATTCCTAAGTTTTCACTGCCTCAGAATACTTTAAAAATAAATGAGATTATGCGCTTCCCTGGTGGTGCAGTGGTTGAGAGTCCGCCTGCTGACACAGGGGACACGGGTTCGTGCCCCGGTCCGGGAGGATCTCACATGCCGTGGAGCGGCTGGGCCCGTGAGCCATGGCCGCTAAGCCTGCGCGTCCGAAGCCTGTGCTCCACAACGGGAGAGGCCACAACAGTGAGAGGCCCGCGTACCGCAAAAAAAAAAAAAAAAAAAAGAACAAAGGGACTTCCCTGGTGGTGCAGTGGTTAAGAATCCGCCTGCCAGTGCAGGGGACACAGGTTCAATCCCTAGTCTGGAAAGATCCCACATGCTGCCGAGCAACTAAGCCCGTGCGCCACAACTACTGAGCCTGTGTGCCACAACTACTGAAGCCCATGCACCTAGAGCCCATGCTCCAGAGCAAGAGAAGCCACTGCAATGAGAAGCCCGCGCACCACAACGAAGACCCAACACAGCCATAAATAAATAAATAAATAAATTTCTAACAAAAGAGAATGAATGGAGTAATCCTAAATTTCTTTCTTAATTAGACCATACTTTCTCTCTCCAGATCAAAGATCAAAAAAATAAAAAAAGAAATGGACACCAAGAGGCTCTTCTTCTCATGGTTTAAACATGTTCATTTTCTGCTCTACATTTCTAGCTTAGAAAACCATACAGAATGGTCACACACACATTACCCACCCCCACCCTCCCTTTAACTCTGATAGAGCTCTGGTTGGCTCAGGTGCACACACCAGCTCAAACTCACCTATTTGGATGAGATGTGGGCAGCATGAACTGGAATTCCACCACGCAGGTGTTGTCCTTAAGCTGGCGGTGTTGTACACTGTTAAGTTCATAGGCAATATAAGCCCTTCGAACATACACCTGGTTAAAAAGTAATCCTCAGTAAATACACTTCAAAAACAGAAACTAAGAGACGGTTAGCCCAGGAAAAACACAGTCTTGAAAAGAGGTGTCTGATGCAGAAGAAGGTGGTCTGTGGTGACAAGTCCCAAAGCCCCATACATACATACCTTGCTTTAATTAATAAAGCTGGAGTCTTAAAACTATACCCATGACTATAAATGGAAACAAAGCTAGCCTTCCTCTGCTGGACACCTCTTATAAACCCTTCACACTGACCTAAACTCGAGAGAAAGTTTGATCAGTTAGCACAAAAGTATATAGAACCATGACTATTAATTCATTACACATGATGATTTCAACAGAAGATAAAAGCAAACAGGGAGAGGGACTTCCCTGGTGGCGCAGTGGTTAAGAATCCGCCTGCCAATGCAGGACACATGGGCTCGAGCCCTGGTCCGGAAAGATCCCACATGCCGCGGAGCAACTAAGCCCGTGCGCCACAACTACTGAGCCTGCGCTGTAGAGCCCACGAGCCACAACTACTGAAGCCTGTGCTCTGCAACAAGAGAAGCCACCACAATAAGAAGCCCGCGCACCACAGTGAAGAGTAGCCCCACTCAACGCCCACGCACAGCAACAAAGACCCAACACAGCTATAAATTAATTAATTAATTAAAATAAAAGCAAACAGGGAGAAAAATGAGAGGTGCTGATTCTGGACCACCTGAGGAGTGAAGATAGAAGACAGAAACAATTGAAGTACAGTCTAACTCTTTCACTATCTTGTATCTTTGTTTTGTTTTCCCACTGGCCCAAATCGATTTTACAGTGTTTATATCCCCCCAAACCCTAGGCAAAATCAGGAAGGCATAAGTTGACATATAATCTCTCAAATACACTAACTTGACTCAAAGAAACAGCAACAGGCCACGTCTCAGGAAAACCCGTCAGTCCAACCTCACGTACTTCACAGCTAATTTGCCATGCACATAAAATGAGACACATCAGCATGTGAGGTACGTCAGGAGACTTTGCATTAAATGGCATAAAAACACTGTAGAACACTTAGATATTTTCAAATTTTGATATTTACTGAGTAGCATACATTACAGTCTCCCCACAGAATACAAATAAAAAGTAACCCAAAAGAGCTCGCAAAGGGCTGTAGTGGTATCATATCACATAAAATCATTGAAGACACTCCTTTTCCTCATGTTCAAAAAAAACATCTACTTGGCAACTTTACAGCAGTATTTGGGGCCTGCAATTTTTGTGCTTAATGAGGTAGTGTGCTGTAGTGGAAACAGAAAAGTCATGAGTCAGATTGACCTGGGCTCAAATGCAAACTCTTCCACTTACTATCCATGTGAATTTGGGCAAGTCACTTAACCTCTCAGAGGCTCACTTTCTTCTACTTCATGAAGTAATTGTAGGATTAAATGAAAAAAATAAAGCACCTAAAACCCAGTTCATTGAATGTTATTACTTTCCTTCTCATGCCGAAATAGTTCATAAGAACTGCTTGACAATTCAGAATATAACTAAAATCCATTTTATTTGGCCCAAATCACAAAATGGTACTGTTCTGATCAGCCACATATTTTTTCACTTATTGTGTTAACAGGGAATCCTAATCATTATGAAATGGAAGAATTCAAATACCTGGTAAGTAGAATTGAAAAATGCTAGCAGCTATTTTCCTGTGATTGGAGCCCAGAAACTGGTGATTAGTTGAGTTGACACACTTGAGCAAGACCATTTGTTTCAGAGGAAAAGAGGAAGGTTCTCTACTCTTGAGAACCAACGTTAAGGCCAAAGAAAAAGGACAGATAACAATAGCCAAATGGACAAAAGGAGTCAGCCAGAAACTGAGAAAAAGGTCACGTCACGTTACTATGAGAACCTACCTCCAGAGCTGCCATCCTCACGACCTGGTTGCTGTGATAGAAGAAGTTTGGTAGGACATCGAAAATTGACGTTTCGGACAAGATGAGTTTCTGGAAGGTACAAAGACAAGCTTAAACCATTACATCCATAAGAGAACAATTCCAATGGACAATATTTAGCATTTGAAGCATTTAGTGAAACTTAAGAATTTTGTCTATGAAGGTCATGTATGATCTTACCTTCTCTCTGCCTCAGCTTCCTCAGCTACAAAATGGGGAAAATAAGAATACCTATCCTCACAGGGCTGTTGAAGAGTTAATATACGTAAAATTCTTAGACTAATGCATTAACAGTGCATTAATTATATGCTAATATAGGTGTTTATGGCTATTATTATCCTTTCTGACACATATCCATACTTAACTTTTAATATATTGTCTCACTACTCCACTATGGTAAGCCATAGATTTTTGATTTTTGAACCCTCTATTTCAACTATGAACCAAATAAGCAAAAACATCCTTCCCCCCCTTTAGTTTCCCCAGAACGAAATCTGATAGAAACCCTGAAGATTCCCTTGGCTAGGTATAATAATATTATCATTATTTCCAAGTAGAAAAATAGAAAGTCATTCCTGACAAAATGGTGTTGTTTTAAAAATAATAGTCAAGGTTCTTTGAATTAGCAGTAAAATTAGCCAATATTCTTTTATAAAATTGGCTCTGGGGCTTCCCTGGTGGCGCAGTAGTTGGGAGTCCGCCTGCCGATGCAGGGGACATGGGTTCGTGCCCTGGTCTGGGAGGATCCCACATGCCGCGGAGCGGCTGGGCCAGTGAGCCATGGCCGCTGAGCCTGCGCGTCTGGAGCCTGTGCTCTGCAGCGGGAGAGGCCATAGCAGTGAAAGGCCTGCATACCGCAAAAAATAATAATAATAAATAAATAAAATTGGCTCTGTATGAAGCTTAATAGTAAGCATTAAAATAAAATTAAATGATTATTTAAGTAGCTTTGCCTGTAGAAGACTAACGACTACCTATTTATACATCTGATTCAAATATCAGAAATCAACCAGTGCTACCACTTCATTCTGTCCTAGAATACCTTCTAGATAAAAGCGCAAGAGGTGAAGACTTCATTAGGACACTTCTATCAAGGCAGGCCTATTCAATTTTTAAGCTAAGCCACAATTCTAACAGCATTTTATGAAGAAAAAACACATAAGTATAAATCATTTTAGAAATTCACAGTATGAAACTTCATTACACAGAAAATCAAAATTGACTGACTGATTACTTAAACTATGCTTGGGAATAAAGGGGACAAGAGTGCAGAGTGGCAGAAAAGGGCTATAATGTATACCTGCAGGTTCTCAATGCAAAACTGATGTCCGTACATGTCAATAGCTGATAGGAAGATAGACTCTACTTGGTTATGGCGAAGCTCATATGATGGCAAATGGGAGGCAATAAGAACCTAGAGTGAGAGCAAAATAAAAGGTGTAAGTTCCTGAGGGAGTGATTATTCTAGGCTCCTATTAGGCAGCTCTGATACAAAAGCAATAAATATAAATGTGTAAGTGCAGGCATCAAAGATAAAACAGAGACCAAGTAAAACAACTTCTGGGTCCTGTAACATAAAGCCAAGGCCACCAAATACTGCATCTCAGTTGACTCTTTTTTTTTTTTTTCAGTTGACTCTTACCATGATTTGCTTGTGAGCAATTTCCCATGGGGGCAGAGGGAGGGGGAGGGAGAAAAAACAGCTTCAATCAAGTTCCATCAGTGCATGTGATTTACCATTGCAGAGCTGCTAGTCCTGGGGACTGCATGACTAGCTGTTAATGGGGAATCAGGTCTGGCAGGGAACAGCTGTGGGGAAGGTTGGTGCAGCAGAGCTAGCCTTTTGCAACTCTGAAGGGGAAAGACTAGGAAAAGCTGCTCGGACAGCCCCAGGTACTCAGTCCCAAGGAGGAGGTGTCAGGATGTAACAACAATGCATGTGACGGGCAGAGAGAGTGAAAGCAGTGTCACAAACAAAAACAGGGACACGGTAGGACCTGAATACCCTCAGCAGGTCACTGAGAGGTTCAATAACTTTTGAGTAATTCAGTGACATGGATACAATTGTAGAGAAAGCAGAAGGTCACTGAACAGCTTCAAATGCTGCTTCCTTGTCGATGCCCATGTGCTGGAACACAAAGGGAGTGCCAACTCCTGGCTTCCCTGCTGAAACCTTTTGGAATGGAAATGAAGACTACAGGGTGAAACTGGGCTGCTCTGGGGTTGTGCTGATTGCTAGCACCTAAGATTCATTTCATTATCTTCTTGCTTTCCACACTTGATTTTTTCCTATACACTTAAAAGTTTTCACCTGCTTCTAAGCTCCCTTTGGAAAGTAAGAAATATTAAACCTATTGCTTTCCCTCAGTTTCCTTTCCTCCACGTGACCCTAGTTTACTAGGAAGGGTAGGGAATAATAACAGGATTTTATAATGGGGAGAGGGCTTCTATTTTTTTAATTAATTTTTATTGCAGTATAGTTGCTTTACAATGTTGTGTTAGCTTCTAGAGAGCTCCTGTTTTAAAGAAACTTAACGTTAATCTTTTCCTTTCTCTTTAAAAAACATATACCACGTGAGAATGTTTGTTCTGAGGGCAATGAGACATACATGGGAAATTGCATGACCTTTGGAAGGTGCTGGAGGAAGAGCTCATTGCATCTAGGACTGCCCAGTCTATGAAAACCATTCCTCCCTCCGGACAGCCAACACATGTCCTTACCTGGCGTGCTCGGAGCGCCACCTTAGCATTGGTGGTCTTACTGAGTTGAGTTAGCTCCGTGAGGATATTCAGCAGCTCGTCAGTGAGAGTGGGGTCCCGGCCACACAACTGATCCTAATTGTTAATGTGACAAAGAACATACATATCCATGTTAAAAAGAACTGAGGTGGAGAGAACTTTGAAATAGGAAAAGGGAATAAAAACAAAGTAAACAGAGCTAGATTACTAAGATGCAAATGTCCTGTTACCTTTATCCTAAACAGTGTGGTAAAGAGATCCCAGAGGGGTAATTCCCTGGTGGTCCAGTGGTTAAGACTCCGCGCTTCCAATACAGGGGGCGCGGGTTCAATCCCTGGTCAGGGAACTAAGATCTCACATGCAAGGAGAAGCCCAATTCCTCGGCCATTCAGATTCTAAATTCCTAATGTATTTCTTTATAAATAACACCAGACTTTAAACAATAGAAATCATTAGAGACCATTAAAAGGGGTCAAGGGATTCTCCCTAAGAAATAACAAAGGATGTCTCAAAGTTTTAAGAGGTTTTAAATAATATAGGGACTAAAAGCTTTCCTGTTCCCTCTCCCACTTTTGGAAAGAAGGCAGAATAAGGCAAAAGGAAACACTCCTGGTGGTTTTCATTCCACAAACCAAATGTTCAGCATCCCAGGAGGGTGCAAAACAGAAACATAAGCACAAATTATTCATTTATAAATACACGTTAACTAAAAACACCATCTCATATTCTGACAATTCTATACCCCAAATCATTTATCCTCTTGCTGTACCACGAATCATTCCATGATACCTAAACATGGTGATTCCTTAGATGGATTAGAGGGAAAAACCAAGCTCCTACTATACAATCCATGGTGTAATTCAGACTTGGGTCCTTTGTCTCCAAAAAATTAAAAAATTTTAAGAATAAAAACTCTCATATTTTGGGAAAAATATTTCTTCTCCAGGGCAGTATCAGTTTATTCCCTAAATTCATCCATTATTCATGTAATTCTCATCTAAGCTGAAAAAACTGCAGATGCACTTTTATAAATGTCCTTTTTGAAATTTACAGAGTTATCCGTAATAGTAGTTCTTAATATCACATCACATAGTTCCCTCGACTTGGAGTTTGAAACAACTGCCTTTATATTTTAGTGAACTTTTATTCTCCCCCACCCAACTATTGGATCGGACATGAAAGACAACCAGATCCCAAAACGCTTCCTGTGGCTGCCTTTTAATCTTTCTCCCTCCTGGATTATCAGCCTTTTTCTTGAAGAATCTCCATTTCATCTTCAACCCTCCCCATCTCAGGGATACTCCGTACAGTCCTTTACCAGCGCAGCACAAATAGAAGCGTGGGGTTTTTGGCTCTGGGGGCAAATATACATTTCCCCAAACGCTTTTTCTACAACCCCCTACCACCTTCCACATCACAGGGTAAACAGTTTTGGAGTACTCAACACTGGTGTGCTGGAAAGACGGCTTCTCAAACACTTTAAAGCAGGAAACACTTTCTGGTTCCCCAATCCACAACCAGAGGTGTGCGCCAGAGTTGTAAACCGCATGATGGTATTTATAGTTAACGAAGTGCAAGTATCGTTTTCACCTGTTTAACGCAGGGGATTCACTCATCTGAGTGGAAGAATAAAGTGATTATAAATCCAGGGCTCGCCTGAGCACGTAGTCACAGACTGAAGGACCTATTCCTCCCATCCCAGGGAAAAAGCAAAGCGGAGGGAGAAAATGCAACAAAGTCTCATCTTTTATTGAGAACTTATGAGCAAAACAGAATTTTAATAAAAGTCACCAGCCACGCACCACAACGAAGAGTAGCCCCTGCTCGCCACAACTAGAGAAAAGCCCGCGTGCAGTAACAAAGATCCAATGCAGCCAAAAATAAATATAGTTTAAAAAAAAGAAAAGAAATGGGATGATGATATATATTAAAAAAAAAATCAAATCAAATCACCAGCGACAAGGCCGTAACAAGACGGAAGGAAAGAATAGGTAGATAACAGTGGGTAGGGAAACCATAAGCTTTATCCTACCTAAATCCCTCTTTACCTAATGTTCCTAATAGAGAAAATATACTCTTTTCTGAGGTACTTACTTCAGTCATCAGAGTGGACCCATTGAGAGGTTCAAAAACCTAAGAGATGTCCTGGGTAATAGAACTCAGCTGCTCTGCAAATAGTCAGACTAAAGTCTCAACATTAACAGCAAAAGCCAACACAACAAAATAAGAACACTAGCCACCTACCCAACCTATATCAGATGTGATATGGACTGGTTTCCCTTGAAAGGAAACCCAGGTTTACCTTTTGAGATTAAATTAAAATAAATAAATAATAAATAAATTTTAAAAAATGGAGTTGCCATCTTGCCTAACTACAGATCACATTCTAACTAAAACACATGCACACAACTACTTAAAAAAAAAAAAAACTTTTTCATTTCATCTTTCCATTATGAGAGAGAGGGAGTGAGAAAGCGGGTAGAAAAGCTTCTTTTCTGTAAGAAAAGTGAACTATGGAGACTAGAAAAAATAATAGGGAAGTAATTATTCGTTCACAATCACCAACTGACAATCCTCCTGGACTCCTTGTGATAAAGTACAGAAACCTGACCTTTTTGGCATGTGAAATATCAAACACAGTATGAATAAACCACTACTTTCATTAAATTATCCTGACTTGGAAATTTCCCATTCAAATATTATTTTCTCTATTGTCATCATTAGTACTTAGGAAAAGATGTGCAACAGAAAACTGTGTGTAGTGTAACCTTCTCAACCCTCTCCTGTCCTTGACCTGAACACAGTGTTCAAGTTGTGAAAGAAACCACCAGGGATGGAAGACGATTCCATTCATCAGAACCACCCACCCTAAGATACAAGCAACCAAGAGGAAGTTTACAGCCCTCTGGTCTAGAGACAGATGTTCTTTGGGCAACTGGACAGCCCAACATCATCATCTAACTCTGGTGAACATTTTGTAACAGTAACATTAAATGGTGATGGTGTCAGCCTATGTTTCCTCAGTGTATAGAGGCAGGTTCATTTAATGAGCCTACCTCCCGATTTGGGGATTACCTGCATAAATCTGCAAGCCAAAGTGAAAATTATTCAATAATGGTTAAGATTGGTACCACACAGTTATTTCTTGTTTTCATTCTTAACCTAGATGGTGGCTAACCACAAGGAATAGTTCAGATTTGCAGAAATATAACAAGCAGGCTTCAGTGTCAAAACCGTAGCCAAACTTATGTAGCTGACAGCCAGGAGAGCCCAATATAGCCAACTTGATCTTAGCATCCTAAGAGTTGAAGGCAATTCAAAATGAAAAGATGTGACATAATGGGTAATATTCTCAAGACATTAACTACTGTTCAGCTGGACGAGGCACCAATCCCAATATCAAAAATGGCCTGGAAGCTTCTTCCAGTCACAGCTAGAATTTCTGATCTTCCAAGGATGTTGTGGGACAGATTAAACAAGAAATGTTAATATAACCCTTATTCAGTAAACCTGGGTTTACTGGGACTTTTCTCCACTATTTACACATTGAACGAAATTATTTGCAGTTATGTTGGGAGGAAAAAGGAAGGAGGCTGATAGGCAATTTATTTATTTTATTTATTTATTTTTGGCTGTGCTAGGTCTTCACTGCTGTGCGCTCTAGTTGCGGCAAGCAGGACTACTCTTCGTTGCGGTGCGCCAGCTTCATTGCGGTGGCCTCTTTTGTTGCAGAGCATGGGCTCTAGGCACGCAGGCTTCAGTAGTTGTGGCTCACGAGCTCAGTAGTTGTGGCGCACGGGCTTAGTTGCTCCACAGCATGTAGGATCTTCCCAGACCAGGGCTAGAGCCCATGTCCCCTGTACTGGCAGGCGGATTCTTAACCACTGCGTCACCAGGGAAGCCCCTGATAGGCATTTTAAATGCTCCCTGTCTGAACCAAATCAGGGGCTCACAGGCGTGGCATTACTCCTAAGGAAGCATGGATTATACTACATTCGTGTGGACCACACCAGAAATGAAATAGAAGTAGTGAGGGGAAGACCACTCAGAATCAAGGTGGCTACAGGATACATACTTTGCCATCTAGACAGCTGTGAGAATGTTGATACTTTTTATTGATACAAAATTGCTCAATTTGGCTAAAGAGTCCCTTAAATATCTCTTAAGTAAACTTAAACAATGTTCTACGCTTTTTTCTATAAAATTAAGAGATAAGAAGAACTTTCAAAAAATAAACTTACTGACTTTGTTTTCAATGTGGCACAATGTTCCTCCAAATAGAGAAAACTTGACAGGACTTTAACATTTTACTTGATATTTTGCTCTCCAGATACAGCAAAGGATTAGAAGAAATTTGCTAGAGAGTCTCTGAGGCAAGTTACCAGTAGGCAAGTTATGCTAACACCCAGAGGGGAGGAAGGCTTCCTCGGAGCAGCCCACATCCTGCAACACTGATTCACAGAAGGCTGATTTTCTTGATTCCCTCCCCCTAGGTTCCAAAGCCCCAGAAATCATCATCTAGTTCAGCAAAGCACACCATCAACAGTCCCACTTCTAGAAAGCAGAGATTGGAATGCTGGGCACATAACATTGATCAGGAAGCCAAGGTAAGCAAAGAAAGGGGAACCAGCAGAGAACACAGCTGGGGGAATCGAATGCTACCATATCCAGTTGTTATCCATAAAACAGAGTAAGACCTACAGAAACAGAAATCCAAACAACTAAAATGGCTTTTCCCAGCTACCACCATTAATGCAGATGTGGGGTGGAGGACCTGACCATTGCCAAAGAAGGCAGATCAGAAGGGAGCACTTTTCCAGCCTTCGTTCCTGCTCCCTAAGTCACTGCTAGCTGGCCCTCAGCTCAAGCATAGCAGTTAACTTCTTGATTTCCAAATCTCTGAGATGAGGGCAAAATAACTGATATTTCAAATGCAATTTAATGATATAAAAGCCTAGAGATGTTTACGAAGTTTTCCTTTGTTTTTTAAAGATAAATGTGAAATGCCAAAATAAAGAAAAGGACAAATCCATCTTTCTGGTTCACATCTTCAACCTTCCTCCTCCTCTCTCTACCACCCCTCGTCCCTCCCCTTCCCCTCCCTCCTCCCTCCTTCCCTCTCTCCCTACCCCTCCCCGTCCTATTCATCTAAACCCAAACATTAACAAACAGCTCTTTTCTCCAAAGAGCTCAGCCTGTTGGAAAGAAAGTTTGGGTACTATCCATGCAGGTAAGAAGTAATCGGGATGACAAGGTGGGGAAAAATAAGAACAGCAGCAAGTCAGAGTCCCATTGGCATATGCCTGTCCTGACTGGCAAAAGCAGAAAGCAAAGCCTCAAACCAGTTCTCTGACAGGGCCCAACGCCCCTGCAGCACCCCCGTGTAATTACACACTTGAGTGACTGGACTCTGAAGAAAATTGAAGGCCTGAGCTCCGAACAGCTGCCATTTTCTCTCTCCATCACACCAGCGTGATTACTTGAGAAATGAACAGCCCCAGCTCAAAGCTACTCCAGAATTCTCAGAGGAAATATGGCTCCGTGTTCCAATAATGAGATTCTTAAGGCAAGCGTTACTTACAATCACTCCGCAAAAGGAGCGAGCCGAGCCCCTATATCTTACAAATTAGAATTTAAGAAACCCAGCAACAGTCTTAGACGATCATTACTCTTCTGCAGCTCCAAGGATTCTGGACTTTGGCCTATTTTTAGTGCATAAAAACTGTTAAGTCCTTAAAAGGGTAATCATAATAAAATGAAAACTCACCATAACTACCTTCCTAAAAAGGCAAATTTTACTCCATTTTAGGTCCAAACTGACAGATTCTTCCATACCCTCATCATTACCTTTTTCTGCCAGAAAGTCTTGGCTTTATCCAAATGAGAATTAGCAACCCTTTTATTAAAATTTAAGGAAAAAAATCTAATTAGTCAGATTTCTTCCCTTTTCTGATTGAGAAAAAGAAAATCAGCAGGTTACCAGAGATAATATCACTTCTTTGCCGAAACCTATCACTTGGAGAAGTTGAAATACTACATTGTGCCATTATTGTTTTTTCCTTTCAAATGCATTTTCTGGTTTCCCCACCATCTAGCCATTCTAGGGTAGCAAAGGTAATGAACTCTCCCTGTGAGTACATATTTTTTTAAGTGGCTATTCTAAAAAATGTTACATCCTCGAGAGTTAGCCAGCTAGGCAGATAACTGAGTGAGTGGCACTGTTGTTAACCAGAGATGTGAGGTAGATAGTTGCCCTTCATTCCGAGCCATGAAATAAAAAATAGCAGTGAAGATTTATAGTTTTTTTCTCCTCCAAGAAGAAATGAGGGAATTAAGGTACCAAGAATGCCAATTCCACAAAGGGACAAGGAAGAAAAGCACAGGAGCAAAAAGGTACTATAGTCTCCAAAAAACACAAACATGCAGCAGCAAGGCAATTAATTGCTCATGGGGTAGAGGGGCTCTAAGAATAGTCCTATTGTTCTCCGATTCCTAGAATTAACCCAACCAGAAAAACCAAGGAGTAGAGAACTTACAAATCATTTTCAAAAATCCTTAAGTCCACAAAAATTCTACCCACTGGTCACATGTACATCAGTCCTATTCACGTTTACTAGTCTCACCTCTCCTTCCCTCTTTCTACTAATTCTCATATTACTAGGTTATAGGGACAAAAGCACGTATCTACTACCAATACAATAATCCCAGCTTAGATGTCCATGTAAATAAAACAGAAAGGGACCACAGAAGATGAGGAATACATTTAAATTTCTTTGGTGGGGGAGGAATAGTACTACATTTCTAACAGTTGTTTTTTGTTATTCAGTTTTGGATGTGAGAGCATTCATGGAACAAACAAGCGTTATAACAGAAAAGTACACTGGCTAGATGAGACTAAAATTTAAAGCTACTGTCACTAGTAACAAGAGGAATAAGGAAGCATGGGGCATCTCTAAGTAGAGCGAAGAGATTTGAGTTCCCATGTAAGATTATATGCACAATTGGCAGAACAGTCCTTTTCTGACTGGAGCAGGTTCCTTCAGGTCAAGGACAAAGACAGATAGGAGAAATTGTTAATCTACAACCCAAGCCCCACTCATCCCACAATCACAAAAGACAGGAGCTTCTCCTCTGACCACAGCCGTCACAAGGAGAAATGCCTTTTTCATATCATTAACCATCTTTACAGGTTCTGAAAAATGGTACTCACAATAAGCATTGTGACCAGAAGATTCTTCTTGGTGACTTGAGCGTGAGAGAAGATGTAGTTCAGCACAGTGTTCATGTCACTCTTGTTCTCCTCCCGAAGGGCGAACACGCATTTGTCATAGTGACCTGCAAGCAGCAAAAAGAAGTGATCCTCACCCACGTATGAATGTTCACGTTTACATGCTATTTGTTTTCTAATGTCTCTACTTAGAAAACTGATAAGAAGTGAGAAGAAATACCGTAAGAATTTTCTTAGATGGATTTGTATAGAATTGGCAGTGTTGTTTAGTAAAAGCAACCCGAGGCTAAGAGTCAGGCAATCCGGTATAAGACCTGGGCTAAAAGCCTAGCTCTGCTACCAATTTACTGTATGCTCCTGGGCAAATCACTACCTCTCTAAGGCCTATTTTCATTAAAAAAAATTTTGACAGATCGGGGAAGGGTGCGTCTTACTGAGGAGCTGGGGATAACCCCAACCCCCTACCCTGACTCTAAACTCTCTTATTTAGCTTCCTGGAATGATTTCCTTAGAAGAGAGGGTTTGGCTGCTTAAAAAGAAACGTCAATACCATTAAACCCCAGCTAGAGATTCTGGTTCCATGTCTGACTCACTGAAATTGTTTCACCCTAACTAGGAGGAACAGTTTTAGCTCAAAAATAAAACACCAAAAAAAAAATAAATAAATAAAACACCAAACTTATCAATGTCCACAAGAAGGATGGCTGCTACCTCTGGAATCAACATTTTCCCCCGGAAGTCCATGAAGCAGCTAAGCAATGCCTAGGAATTCCAAATCCAAACTAAGGCATAGATCAGGGAGAACCTTGCATGAAGTCAAAAGGTCTGTGGGGAGAGTACAGTTATGTATATTTTCATTGGCCTTTCACAAGGCCACCAGGGGCAGGTTAGTTCTGCCTAGCAGAGCTATGTTTTGCAACAGAAGCATAAGCTTCAGGTATACTGTAGTGATATCTACCATGGGATACAAGTAATATTCAGTTCTTTAAAAACAGCTTACCTCAGAATTAAATTTCCAAGCAAAGGAGAATTAGTGTTTGAATAGTCTCAAGGGTCAGAATTCTATGAAAATAGTAAAGGATTATCACCTTACTTCAGCCTGCAGGTTAGGTTACAAACCAAAACAGTGGCATTCAAACTGCATTACCATGGATTCCTCAAATACTGAATACAATCAACCAAGGCAACTCTGCTTTTATCTATTTTAAATATTAGAGATTGACATAAGATTTCTTTTCAAAATAAAACTAAATATATTTGAAAACAGTGGACTACAATATTTAGAGAGCTGCCAATGTCATAAAAGACCCATTTAGAACAAAATGGAAGCTGTTTACAAATTGGTTGTCCTATATAAATACATATTTCTCCTGACCAAAACTTAGCTTTGAAGTGACAACAGAAATATATCTTGGTAACAGAAATCACTAGAACTGGGGGAAACAAAAAGAATATTTACCCAAGGAGAGGCAGTGGAGACATTAAGCAGAAAGAAAGCAATGATACCAAGTGCCTCCTTTTAAAAACTTTTTATTGTGAAGTATACATACAAAAGAATAAATAAACACCCAAGTAACTACCATCTATCTTAACAGAACATTTTTAGTATCTTTGAAGGATCCAGTGTGCTCCTCCTCAAAATCAACTGCTAAGCTGAATTTTAGGTTAATCATTCTTTTGCTCTTCTTTATATTTATCACAAATGTATACATAGTTTCATTCTTCCTGTTTTCAACTTGATAACAATGGAATCATTGTGTATGGATCATTCTGTAACTTGTTTCTTTCCCTCACCATTATGTTTTTGAGATTCATCTTTTGTTCATGTGTGTACCTCAGTTCATCTGTTTTCACTGCTGTAGAGTAACCCACTGCAGGAATATACTAGAATTCAATTATCTATTCTACTTGTGTATATTTGGGTTGTTTCCAGTCTTTTTTGCTATTCGTGAATAACACTGCCACAAACAGTACTGTATATGTGTCCTTAATAAACATGTGTAAAAGTTTCTCTAGAGTATATCATCTAAAAGTGAAATTGCTAGGTTGAAGAGTATAAATAAGTTCAACTCCATTAGGTACTGACAAACTGTTTTCCAAAGTGGTTGTACCAATTTGCATTTCTGCTTACAGAAGTGGTGGAAGATGATGTGAAATTCAAATTTTTGCCAATCTTACTGTGGTTTTGGTTCACATTTCTCTAATTAGTAATAAGACTGGACATCTTTTCATGAGTTTGTGGATTATTTATGCTTCCTCTTTGGTGAATTATCTTTTTATATCTTTTGCCCATTTTTCTATTAGGTTGTCTTTTACTTATTGATTCAAAGCAGTGCTCTATAGATTACAGATACTTAATCGTCATGATTTGTAAATATTTTCTTCCACATTGTGGCTTGTATTTTCAGTCTTTTTATGGTATCTTTTCACTAACAAAAGTTCTTAAGTGAGGGCTTCCCTGGTGGCGCAGTGGTTGAGAGTCCGCCTGCTGATGCAGGGGATACGGGTTCATGCCCCGGTCCGGGAAGATCCCACATGCCGCGGAGCGGCTAGGCCCGTGAGCCATGGCCGCTGAGCCTGCGCGTCTGGAGCCTGTGCTCCGCAACAGGAGAGGCCACAACAGTGAGAGGCCCACACACAGCAAAAAAAAAAGTTCTTAAGTGAGGTCAAATTACTTATCCTTTTCCTTTATAGTCTGTATTGCTGGTCTTTTTTTTTTTTTAAGTTACCAGTAATTAAAAAAATATATTTATTTATTTATTTGGCTGCACCCGGTCTTAGTTGCGGTACCTGGGATCTTCGTTACCAGCATGCAGGATCTTGGTTGCAGCATTCCGGATCTAGTTCCCTAACCAGGGATGGAACCTGGGCCCCCTGCATTGGGAATGTGGAGTCTTAGCCACTGGACCACCAGGGAAATCCCTGTACTTACTGGTCTTATATGGCAATATCTTCTCTGCCCTGAGGTCATAAGGATATTCTCCTAAAAATTTAGTAGCTTTGTCTCTTTAGTACATGTTTAAGTTTTCAATTCATCTGGAATTGATTTTTGTGTGTATCGTCTAGGTTAGGGATCTTTTTTTTTTGGCAAGTGAATAATCCTTTGTCCCAGCATCATTTATTAAAAAGTCTATCCTTTCCTCATGATTTACAATACCTGCTCTGCGGTAAAGTAAGTTTTCATATATGCTTGCATCTGCTTCTGGGTTAATAGAACCAGTGTTCCATTGTTCTATTAATCTGCCCCTACACCAATATCACAATCTCTTCATTAATATGGCTTTATATTAAAACTTGATATTTAACTGGACAAATACCTCCACAGTGTATTTCTTTAGAAGAATCTTGGTTACCTTTCCTTTCATGTAAATTACAGAATTAGCTTGACAAATTCCACAAAAATACACTAGTAAGATTTTTATCGGAATGTCAATGAATCCACAGATGAATTCAGGGACAATCAACACTTTGCAAATATATATTCCAACTTAAGGCCATGATATTTATTTAGATCTTCTTTATTATTTTTACTGATTATAATTTTCTCCAAAAGAGGTTGCACATTTTTTGTTAGACTTATTCCTTAGAATTTCATATTTTGTGTTGCTATTTTAAATGGAATATTTTTCCAAAATGCTCTTCTAAATGATTGTTCCACTATAAAACTTGAATTTTGTATATTGACTTTTGTATCCAGCAACTTTGTTAGATTTTAAATAATTCTAATAATAAATATGTGGATTTTTTGAGGCTTTCTAGGTAGACCTCATACCATGTCTAATAGTGGCTGATTTACTTCCTTACTCCTTTCTAATCCTCATACCTTTTCATTCTTTTTCTTGTCTAACTGCACTGGCTGGGATATTCAGTATGATGCTGAATAGCAGTAATGATAGTATGTGTCGTTGTCTTATTCCTAATCTTAAAGAGAATGCTTTCAACATCTTACCACTAAGTATGATGCATCCTACAGATTTTTTTGTAGGAGAACTTTACATGATAAAAAGTTCCATTTCATTCTTAGTTGGCTAAGAATTTATCATGAATGCATATTAAATTTTGTCAGATGCTTTTATCATCCATATCTTAAGATGATGGCCATGTTTTTTCCTGTTTTAGTCTATTACATGATAAATGACATTAACCGGTTTTTCAAATATTAATCAAGCTTGCAGTAGTGGGATAAAGCCAACTTCGTTGTGATCTATTATTTCACACATTGCTGCATTTAGTTTGCAATATTTACTTGAGTATTTCTCCTTGTCATGAGTGGGAGAGTCATCCTCTAAGGACTGGAAAAGGGAGCAAGACTGATAAAAGAAAATATTAGGTAATCTTTCAAATTCTATGGTGTTTCACTGCCATCTTGTGGCAGAAAGCAGTATCAGCAGTATGCAGCTTTAAAATCTTAGCCAGGGTATTTTAGTCAGAGACTTTGTACATCATTTAGTAAAGCTCTACAGAGAAAGCCAGGGATAAATTCCACCTGATACACTGAAAAGCACTGGAAAATCTGAGCCTTTTTCAGAGGCCTGTGGTTCAATCCATGGATTAGCTGCTGAGAGGCAAGCTCTTTGGATAGGGTTTCTCAATTTCAGCCTGGTCGTGACTCAACCAGCTCTCACTGTACAAGGTCAAGAAGATGCCAATCTTCTGCTAGAAAAATTTTCTCAGCCCTCTCCCAGAAGCACACTGGATTCACAATCTCATCAAGCTGTGTTTTGTTGTTCTTTCTTTGGCGCTAGTGAGATATAGAGGTTTAATTTTTAAGGGACTGGTAAAAGGAGGAAGAGTTTGTTAATGTCAAGTGTTAGTGACAGGATGGACTGGCTCAGCTGTTGCTCAGCCCTCGAGAGAAATGTTCCCAGATACAGAGTCCTCAGGAAGGAACTCACCGTTCTGGAATTGCGTCTCTACTCGCAGGTACTGCCGCAGCAGGTCCATCACCACAGCCTTCATGTGGCCTCGGATACCACTGCGGTACCTGGGCAAACAGAAAAAGGTCCCCACTGAAAATCCTGACAGGCTAACACTGTTAAATAACAGACTATTACATAATAAACCCAGAGCCCAGATTTACTAGACTTTCTACTGAACTGCTTTCCTTCTAATATAGGATAGGACAGGAGACAGCCTAGAGTCAACTAACCAGATAAATTTAAATTCAAGTCTAACAGAAATATGGCTACAGACAAGATTTTTTTTTTCTTATAAAGGAATCAAGAAAAAGAGTGCAAAGCAAAACCAAAAACCACTTGATAGCCCTACCTACCAACACCCCGGTTCAGTCCCCATTGCTAAGTTGAAACGATCACCACACCCTTGAAGTGGTTAAGGGGTATCTGAAAAGTTTATGAATATCTTAAAGTTGAAAATGTCCTGTGAAGGTTCCTTTAATCCAACAGCTGAGTCCATAAGCTAAGGAGAATAAATATCAAATGGGGCCCTATGCCAGAAGAAAAATTAGGAGTTTCATGGAAATTGCAAGGAAAAAGAAAACGATGAGATTGCTGTGCCTTAATAATTGACAGAAAGATGCAGAATAAAGTCATCAGAAACACTGAGTATGAGAGCTAGCTCACGATTCTAAGATATTTATTAGATATAACATATTTTCTAAGATAGAGGTGCTTTCTAATTTCTCTAAGTCAAACCTGAAGTAAACCTCTTTGTGACTACTTAGAAGAAAGGAAGGTATGGAGATGCGCAGGTCTGGGAATCTGGAGTTCCATGTAACTACCTCTGCACCAGCTGGACAATGCTCTGAGTGTTCATGAAGAAGACTTCCCGTTCAGATTTCCGGTTCAATGTAGCTGCGTGGCTATCTAGGATGTTGGCAATCTAAAGTATAAGAAAGGGGAAAAAAATGAAGCCCAGCATAGTAAAGGGACCCAAAGCATTAGCCTGCATAGCATCAACACTAGGAATCTTCTTAATTGTAACATGACAGTTTCTATCTTTCACATGTTGAGAGTAGCTGCAAGTTACCTGGTATAGTTTAGGGGCCCATTCATGATAAATAGGAAAGCAAAGGGTAATAAGTATGCTGCTGAGATAGTAAGGAAGTCTCTGATGATAGAACTACAAATATCCGCCTACTTTAAATTCACAAAAATACTTCTAATTAAGGCACAGCCCCAAGAACAAAACTCTATGGGATACATGGCCAATATGCTTTCCTCTTAACCACAGATACTTTACATTTCACACACAGTACTTACCTTATTGGGCTTGTATCATGAAGCAGTTTTGTAAAGGGCACAACGCTTAAAACTTCAAAAGCACAACATCCAGACAGTAAGGAGGATCCAAACAGGAAGGAATCCTACAACATGAACTCTAGCATGGGCAGCCAGTAGAAAATGACAGTGTTACTCTATAAATACCTGCTGGCTGGGAAACTGACAGAGGACTGATGTGATGTTGCTAGCATACTGAGCCATTTCCTTCTTGATAGACTTCTCCACATTGGGGGGGATACGACCAGAGACACTGGTCATGATATCTTGCAGTTCCAGGAGAGGCAAGGAGGGATCTCTGAGGGTCTTCATCAACCGTTCAACCCAGTCTTTTACCTGAGAAGAAGGAAATAATAAAATAGGAACCAGACAAAATTAACACAATCCCCCAAATAAAATAATATATCTGAGTTCACTACCATATAGTACAGGCGTACCGTGCTTTATTGTGCGTTGCTTTATTGCACTTCGCAAATATTGCATTTTTTACAAATTTCAATTTGTAAAACCCTGTGTTGAGCACCATTTTTCCAACAGCATTTGCTCACTTCATGTCTCTGTGTCACATTTTGGTAATTCTTGCACTGTTTCAAACCCTCCACCAGCAAAAAGATTACAACTCAATGAAGGCTCAGATGATGGTTAGCATTTATTAGCAACAGAGCATTTTTAAATTTAGGCATGTACATTTTTTTAGACATAATGCTACTGCACACTTAATAGACTACAGTATAGTGTAAACGTAACTTCTCTATGCACTGGGAAGCCAAAAAATTCATGTGACTTGCTTTCTTGCAATACATGCTTTATTGCGGTGGTCTGGAACCAAACCCACAATATCTCTGAGGTATGCCTGTACTTACTTTGAAATTGCAATATAAGCACCTAACATTGTCCTTATTCTCTGGTTTAAATCCCAATTACATGCGAAGTCAATAACAGAGATAAGAAGCAAGGATTTAAAGATTTCAAATCCCACAGCTAATGGTGGGAGGGTTTCGGATCAAACAGCTTTCTTTTTCTCCCTCTTAAAAAAAAATCCTTACGTGACTTTTAAACTATCTTAGAGAACAGGTACCCTATTATGTATACGCCTTCCCCCACACCACCTCCCCAAGAAAAGTGATTCATACCCTGCTGCTAAAGAAAGGATCTGGAAGGCAGTATCCATTCATCACGTTGACCAAATTATCCAGGACATAGTGGAATACTCGATGGAGCTTCTCGCCTCTGAGTGCTGTGCTCTGGATCCGTGGCAGACTGCCTGTGTGAAGCTCAGCCTGTCAATCCCAATGAGAGATCAAGTCATCCACTACCTTCTATTCAGGGTACAAACACACCACTGCGACTTAGATTCATCATGCAAAATCAAGACTCCTCTTCACCATACCCAGCTACAAGGAGAGAAGTCAACAGAGGAAGCATCATAAGGAAAATCACGGAATCTTAGTATCGTAACTCTTACAAATTCTAGTTCCATAATACCAAAGGCACACATACAAGCCATAAGATCGGGCTAAAAAGCTTAAGGAGAAACTGGAAAACCAAGGACTGAAATCACTTGCCTTTCCAAACTACTGTTACTGTGTCATCAGCTCTTGGAGAGCAATATTAAAAGTATCTTCCTACTCACCTGCTGGACCTTGCTGGGGTTGTCCAGCTGCATTTTGGCTATTACACAGCCCGGGTCAAGAGCTGCTCCAGGCCGCTTGACATAATGGATACAGCCAGACTCTGCAGCTGTTAAGGTCATTACCATCTTCATGACCTACAGTGAAAAATAAAATCTCTTAGGACCTAGCTTTAGGGATTAATGACAGCTACTGACACTTCCCCTTTCTATTTTCTACTTCCTTTCTGTTACTCTTGAGTCCTAGTCAATTCCAGCCAACTCTTGTCCCACCTTCCCTCCCATGGCCCGGAAGCCCAATCACCACCCTGACCTCGATCTCAGCATAGCACTGGCCAGCGAACACATGGCCTCCATCCTCCACAATGTACTGGATTAACTTCCCAGCAGAAGGTGAGCGCATCACCGAAGGGTCATTTTCCTTCTCAAACACACAGGTTTTGTTGCCAATCGTGATGCGATACCTAGGAGATAAGTGGGAGTATGTAAGTCAATAAAGCACCTCAAATTGTAAAAGATAACAGTAGGATAATGTCAATCTTAAAAAAAAAACCTGAAAACTTCATTCTACACACACACACACACACACACACACACACACACAGCATTTATTGGATCCTTTTTAAAAAAAAAATTTTTTTTATTTATTTATTTGGTTGCACTGGGTCTTAGTTGCGGCTCACGGGCTCCTATATTTGCAGCTTGCTGGCTCCTTAGTTGTGGCAGGTGGGCTCCTCAGTTGCAGCACGCATGTGGGATCTAGTTCCCTGACCAGGGATCCAACCCGGGCTCCCTGCATTGGGAGCGTGGAGTCTTAACCACTGCGTCACCAGGGAAGTCCCTTTCATCTTTGTTTACAATGTCAAATAACCCAAATTTCCTTCAGTAAGGGTCAGATTAAATAAATTATGATACATCCATATAATGGAATAATATACGACCATTAAAAAGAATAGGTACCTCCATCAAGGAAAAAAAAAAATGAAGGTGATGCTGATGTAATAGCTACCATTTTTTGAACTCTTATTATATCACAATGTTCTATAACCTTTCCATGTGTTAATTCAGTTAATTACCACAGCCACCCTGCATGATTGGTGTTGAACAGTATAAAAGATGTTAAAGGAAAAAATAAGGTACAGAACTAAATGTTATTTTTATTTGTGAATATATTTAAAAGAAAAACAGTATGTACGTATATGTAACTTGTATATACATACAAAATTTCTGCAAAAACATATGAGACTGTTAACAGTGGTAGCATATAAAAAGGGGAATTTATTTTACATTGTCTGCCCACACAGGAGTGGCGGAGAGACAATTTTTTAAAATTCATTCATTCGTTCATTCATTTATATATTTATTTAAGGCTGCATTGGGTCTTCGTTGCTGAGCACGGGCTTTCTCTAGTTGCGGCAAGTGCGAGCTGCTCTTCGTTGTGGTGCGCAGTCTTCTCATTGCCGGGGCTTCAGTAGTTGTGGCATGCGGGCTTTGGTAGTTGTGGCTCACAGGCTCTAGCGCGCAGGCTTAGTATTTGTGGCACACGGGCTTAGCTGCTCCGCAGCATGTGGGATCTTCCAGGACCAGGGCTCGAACCTGTGTCCCCTGCATTGGCAGGCAGATTCTTAACCACTGCACCACCAGGGAAGCCCAGAGACAATGTTTTTAATTATAAATACTTCTTAATACTCTTGAAATTTTTGTTAAGTGCATGTACTATTTTTTTTTAATTAGAATAGAATCCACAAAAAGACCTTGAAAAATCCCAAGAGTTAGTGACTACTCAGAGAAAAGACTGATACAATGACCAGCAAATGGACCTTAAACAGCCACTCACCTATCCACCTCCTCCTTCATGTACGTGGTATAACTGCTGCCATCATAGGACAAGAGCAGTCCTCCATCACTCAGCCGATGCACATCTACTTCCACACACGAGCCATTCATGATCACCACGTAGGAGTTCGGGGACTGTCGAGTCACCTGTAGGAAATGAGATCCCCAAGAGACAAGTCAGTGTGTCCCTTCCAGGGGGAGTCCCAGACAAAATTTCGGTATCTCAGAGATCTAGGTAAGAAAGCTCTGCCAGAGAGGAAGGAAATTCATGGCACCGGTGCTCTGAACACTACTGTCTGTGGGCATGGCTCAGCCCTGCTGCAAACAAAGAGGGGGGACCTTAGATGCATCTCCCTGCTCTGGTTGCTCTCTGTCTCCTTTATCTCTTGGCTGCATATGTGAAATTAAGCAACAGCTAAAACATTTTCAGAGAATCATAAAATACTGCTTTGACACAAGGCTACTGACACTAATAATGACTATAATTTCACTAACACCCAGCCCTGCAGTAAACCAAACTTTCACCCCATCTCTTGACCTAAAGGAAGCAAGTTGACAAAGAGAGAGGCAAAAAGTACAACGTTGGCTTCAGTGGGGTTCAGCATACCTTCAGTACATACTTGACTCCCTCATAGATAAGTTCAACATCTACTGTATTCAGAAGTGTATGAGCAGAAAGGACTTGACCCCTGAAAGAACAACAATGTGAGAGACACTTCTAGAAAGTTCTAAAAGTTTACAAGGGAATCTCAAAGGTTATCAGTTATAGCATTTCCTGGAATAGTAAGACTGAAAACAACCTAAAGGACCATCATCATTAAGGGACTGATATATAAATTACAAAAAAGCCATATAATGGAATATTATGCAGCCATTAAAAAAGAAAGATGAAGCCCTTTATGCACTAACATGAAATACTCTCTAAAATACACTGTTAAATGAAAAAAGCAAGTGAAATTGTGTAGGACAGCTTCAGAGTATGCTACCACTTGTGTTTAAAAAAAATAGGTCATAGGAAGAAACAAATATTACATATATATGCTTATATAACTTACCATATGTCTGAGAGATTACAGACAGAAACTGGTAACTTGGGTTGACTACAGGGAAGGAAACTGGGTGGCCAGGGAACAGAGGTAAGAAGGAGACCTTTCACTACATACCTTTTTGTGCCTTTTGAATTTTAAACCATGTGAATATATTATCTGTTCTTAAAAATAAATAAAATTAAAACTTAAAAAAATTTTGAGAAAAGCTCCAGTGCAATCAACCCTCATCTACCCCTATCAACTGAATTTTATTTGGGGTCTTAAAAAATAAAGGCAGTAGGCCATGGCTGGGTGGAGGGGAAAGGGAAGGACATTGCCAAGGAAGGAAAGAAACACTATCTCTTAAGAAAGACTTTGAAAATAATTAAAGGAGGGAGTAAAAATGCAAGTGAGGCAAGTTGTTAATAATGGGTGAATCTGGACAAAGAATACATAGAAGTTGTTTGTATTATTCACGCAATTCTTCTATAAGTCTGAAATTATTTCAAAACACAAGTTTTAAAAATAAATTTAAAGTAACGTTAAAAAGGTAAGGGGAGCTCGTAGAGGAGAGGTTATGTGTGACATATCTGTACACCAGTAGGGAAACCATTTAACTAGGTTAGAGATTGCATGTTGAAGAATAGAAATGAGTATGGCTCGAGTGGTAAAAAGGCGCCACAGTATATAGGGAGTTGGAAGTCACTCTGAGGGATTTAGATCTGATACAGAAGGGAAATGTGAGCTGATGAAGGTTTTAGTGCATAAGTGTAACATAGTGAAAGATTTTCATGGTAAGACTTGAACAACTGAAATCTCAGTTCAATTTTTAAAATTTTGTTTCTTTTCTTCCTTTCAGACACCTCAAAATGGAGCTGATGTAGGTCTAACAACACAGAAAGAATTAAAGTGCCTGTGATTAAAGTGCTATCAAATGATTAGCCTTGTGGACAATTCCTCCAGGGACTCAAAGGCAGAGCTCAGTCTTCAGAACCAGTGTTGGAAATGAGTTTAGCCCCACACATACTTGAGAGACTCATGAGGTCATCTTGAATATCAGCCTCAATTATTAATTCCTGAAATTTTACAGGTCATATATGAAATATTCAGGGTTCCTTGCTAGAGTAAAACACCAGATTTTCATCACCAGGGCTTGGAGAGATTTGATGCTTGTACAGAACAGAATGTTTACTTCAGCTGGACTCCAGTTTTTAAAAACCAACCTATTCTAACTGTGGTATAAACCAATTTCTAGAATCTGCCCTTAGGGCCCCAAAATCATTTGCCATAAACTCCTACATCCCTTCTCTCCCCTGCCTCCATGGTCAGTGAATAACAAGTAGCACTCACAAGCTGCCAGGAACAGAGAGAAGACTAAATGGGCCTCTGAACTTCAGTCTTGCACTCAGGACCACTAGTTAGCTTGCACAGACTATGAGAAGCAAAGCCTACCTCTCTAAGGAGTGAAGGAAGTTGGAGATGCTATTCCGCAGGCTCACATCTGCCACGTGGAGAGCCCCACACACAACTCCCAACATAGTGTCAGGTCGCTCTGCCTGAAAAGAAGGAAAAGAGAGCAGATCAAAAGCAAGGTCACTTGGCACCACGGCCCCTCAATTTAAATCAGGCTCAAATGTGTTGTGAAGAATCAGCTACCATTGAGAGTCTCCATCCTTATTGTCCAACTGATTTTTTTTTTAAACATTTACTCTTTTTTTAAAAGTATTTTTTTTTAATTTTTATTTATTTTATTTATTGATTTTTGGCTGCACTGGGTCTTCGTTGCTGCACGTGGGCTTTCTCTAGTTGAGGTGAGCAGGGGCTACTCTTCATTGTGGTGTGCAGGCTTCTCATTGTGGTGGCTTCTCTTGTTTCAGAGCACGGGCTCTAGGCGTGCAGGCTTCAGTAGTTGCAGTACACTGGCTCAGTAGTTGTGGTACGCGGGCTCAGTAGTTGTGGCTTGCGGGCCCTAGAGCGCAGACTCAGTAGTTGTGGCACACGGGCTTAGTTGCTCCGTGGCATGTAGGATCTTCCTGGATCAGGGCTCGAATCCGTGTCCCCTGCATAGGCAGGCGGATTCTTAACAACTGTGCTACCAGGGAAGCCCCCAACTGATTTTTTTGAGACAAAAACACATTTATTTTTAGAATCTGAATAGAGGTCTCATTTGAATAGAGATGAAAAACACCTTTCCCTCCACCCTCCCTAAGATTTCCACTGAGCCAATCGAAGAGTAGCTCAAAAACAAGCTTTTGTCACAAATAAACTTCAAAAGGTACAAAGATGTGGCTACCAATAATCTCAAAGAAAAATGGTGTACAACCAAAATTTGGACCTCCAGCTAATTTACATGAATCTAACAATTTTATACAAAATCTTGAGTAATTTATATTAGCCCAGCGATTCAGGAACAAAGGGTAACTTCTGTTGATTAAAATGAGGCCCCTCTCATCAGTGCTTGGTAGATAGATGTAAAAGTTGGTAACTCTGGACCAGATTTAACATCAAGTGAGGAAAGAGAAAGTATTTCAATCCCTGCGTGCCTCTCTTCAAATATACCCTTGGAAGTAATACTACAACCTATAAAGTGACTGTGTAACACAGGCACAAGAACTCTTACAGTGCTAAAATCACACTGACTCCTAGATTTTTCCACATAGACCAAGAACGATTCAGATTAGAATCAAATAAATTTTATCTAGCGGCATGGACTGATCACACCACAAGCCTATAAAAACCCAATCCCAGAAGCTGTTTGTGTAAGTGGAGAAATACACACCTGTACTTTTTCTGCTATCAGTCTGTCCAGCCAGCCAGTGTCAATTCTATTCATCTGAAAGCTTTCAGTCTCCAACAATTTGATCAGGTATTCGACTGTAGTTCGAAAGTCGCCCCGGATAGATAGTTCCTTCAAAGCCACCACCATGTTTCTGGGAGAAGGATAGAAGCAGATCTGTTTCAGCAAGAAATGTTCTAGTGTTTTTCAATAATTTTCAAGAATTGTTTCATTCCTTTAGAGTTTCAGGAGGCGGGGGAGAGAGACAGACAGTTCCAAGAACAAATGAGGGTGCAGATATATATGTGCTTATTCCAGATAGAATTTTCAAGAAGTCAGCAAACTTATGAGTCTGATTAATATTACCATAAGAGCATCAGCAGATCACATACATTTCATTATATGGAATACAGAACAAATTATCTGCAAACCACCCAGTTTTCACTGTTCCCATCATTCCATTCATTTATTGCTGGCTAACGAGAATTAGGGCATAATTCTCCCCTCCTTACACCTTTTTTATTTTATTTAGGTAAAGTTTACATTTAATAAAATATACTTAAGTACACTGTTCAGTGAATTTTTACAAACACTAATACCTTAATTTAAAGGTTTCCATACAATGGAGGTAACTGGCTGGGGAAACTCAGGTATTAGTAGCCTGACACTGCATGTGAGAGTGGTGGTTTTTTTTAAGTTGCATTTTAGCCATCTGTGGAATGACTTGCTCATTACTTTGATTACATTCCAATTAAGTGTTAAATGATCTAACTTTAACAAAATTTCAAATACCATGGGGTTTTTCGCTGTATACTTCTGCCCAGTGTTATGCTGAACAGGGCAGGTCCCTACTTCAACAAATATTTATTATGCATCTCACAGACTCAAGACACATACTAGACTCTTAAGGGAGAGAGGATGTGGAGACAATAATCACTTAAAAAATATATGACAGGGCTTCCCTGGTGGCGCAGTGGTTGAGAGTCCACCTGCTGATGCAGGGGACACGCACGGGTTCCTGCCCCGGTCCGGGAAGATCCCACATGCCGCGGAGCGGCTAGGCCCGTGAGTCATGGCCACTGGAGCCTGCGCGTCTGGAGCCTGTGCTCCGCAACGGGAGAGGCCACAACAGTGAGAGGCCCACGTACCGCAAAAAATTAAAAAATAAAAAATATATAGGACATAATATCATAAATACCAGTAGAGAGATATAAGCAAACTGTGGAGCGGTTCTAAGAGGGGAGAAAATCCACCTCCCTATGGTTTCATAAAGAATGTGAGATCTGACATAGAAAACAAACTTGTGGTTACCATAAGGGGAAAGGGAGGGGGGAGGGATAAATTAGGAACATAAGATTAAGTGATACAAACTACTATACATAAAATAGATAAGCAACATGTTTTTACTGAATAGCATGTGGAACTATATTCAGTATCTTGTAATTACCTATAATGGAAAATAATCTGAAAAAAACATATATATATAACTGAATCACTTTGCTGTACACCTGAACTAATACAATATTGTAAATCAACTATTCTTCAATTTAAAAAAAGAAAAAGAATGTGGGATCTGAAATGGGATAAAAGTTAAGCTGGGATTATGACTGTGACAGAAATATTCTTCCAAGTGGTCCAGGAGTTCTCAGCCTAGAACATTATTCCGTTTCCCACCTCTACCCTCCTCTCTATGCCCTATCTCAGCCTGGCTTATTCCTATACATATTTCATATATCAATCTAGATGTCACTTCCTTTTGCGAAAACTTCCCTGACCCTTCCTGGACTGAGTTAGCTGACTCAGCTCTACGCTCCTATAACACCCTTATGTAATCCCACTATCAGAGATGGCACTTCTTACACTGTGTTCAATTGCTTATTTGCCTCTCTTACTCTGGATCATAAAGTTCCATGAGGGCACAGACCCTATCTTGATCCTCATTATATTGTCAGTGCCATTAGATATTCAGTAAATATTTGTTAAATGGAGTGAATGAATGAATGGATGGACAGAGGGAGTAGCAAGAACAAAGGGAAAAAGGAAATAAATTAGGGGTTGTGTTCAGGGAATGTTATGATTGAAGCAGAGGGTATGAGGACAGGAATGAGGGGCAAGTCCATTTATCCAACAAACATCTACTGAATGCTTACTATGTTCAGGGGACACAGCAGCAACAAGACAGACACGGTCTTGTTCTCATGGCATTTAGATTACAGTCTGCGGGAAATATGGGTTGGGGCTATTCTGGAGAAGAATATGAACACCAAGCAGAAGAATATAGACCTAATATAATGAAGAAAGAAGAAACAAACTCTGAGCTGAAGAATGAACTTTAGCATGGTGTTAAGAAGCAAGTTTAGGGACTTCCCTGGCTGTCCAGTGGTTAAGACTCTGCGATTCCACTACAGGGGGGTGTGAGTTCGATCCCTGGTTGGGGAACTAAGATCCCGCGTGTCACAAAGCGCGGCCCCCAAAAAAGGGCAAGCTTATTGTAGAGACCATAATTTTCATATGCTAAACATTAACGTGGTAGCTTTACACTGTAGAGAAATGTACAGAGCAGGTCAGGAAGTAAGGAGCAAGGCTTTTGGAGCAGGTCATAAGACATGTCCTGCAGAGAATGCTCAGTGGCGTGCCAATCAGGACTGGAAACCTAAATACCAATAGCGGCCACTCTGGGGATGTAAATGAGTGAGGCAGACTGGACGGGAGGTGTGTGAACTAGAGAGTTCGTGTTTCTTCTAAAGGAAGCAGTCACACAAAGCTT
This sequence comes from Monodon monoceros, assembly GCF_005190385.1. Lineage (NCBI taxonomy): Eukaryota > Metazoa > Chordata > Mammalia > Artiodactyla > Monodontidae > Monodon > Monodon monoceros. Next base: position 11,154,745 of record NW_021703786.1, read on the forward strand.
CAGTTAACTTTTGCCAAGTGGAATATAAAACCAACTGTCATCCCGTTCTTTTAAGGGAAGACAGAAATCCATGTATTTACTTCAATCTCCCAATTTTTAAATATTGGTGATTTAAAAAAACTAACACTCTACAAGACAATCAAAACACATCTGTGGCTGTGACTAGTAGGAAAGCCACCAATTTGCAAGCTCTAGTGTAAACCTTCTTCACTTTGGCAAAGCAGGATAGGACTGTGAAAGAAAAAAAAAAGGCAACTTTTATACCAGATGGTTTTTCTGGTAGCATTGCTTTAATTCTGAAAACTCCACTTATAGTTTTGAATAAGTGGGAAGAGTTGTAGAGGACAAAATAGAGAAAATTTGAGGTTTCCCAACTTCTAAAAACATTATTAAAAACCAACATTATTAATAAATACTTACTGATTACACAATCTATGTGTGCAGTTTAAAGGTCAAAGGAATAGTATTAAATGCTTGGTTCAAGTAAATAGACAATTAAAACATAGAACTAGATCAATTTTGGATAGATCTTCTAAAATATCTAGCCTGTCAAAATTACCTCCTAGAGCCCTACTTTTCAGGCAAGCAAAACTGCTATTAAATATTTAATGTTTACGCTCAATAGAATATTAACTAATACTTATGATATACCAGTTATATTATACTGTGTATATTTCATAGCTCACTGAGGTCTCTCATATAAGCAATGTGGACAGTCCCCTTATGCCCTTTTCATGTAATAAGCAGTTTCATTTTATTATTTTAAATGGCTATGGGACATTTACAGCTATACCTTTATTTTGATGACAAATAACAGGTCTTATCTCTGACATATGTCAAGTTCTTGGACAAGAATCTACCTCCACCCCCAAATGACAACACCATTTCTATAGAAAAATATGATATTTTTAAAGCAATCAATTTTATAAGTTTATTAAAAACATTGAAAGCAAAAATACTTGAAAAGGCTCAGGGCAACAGACAGAAAAACATCGCCAAACACTGAATAAATTTAATACAACATGAATGTAAGTACAGTCAAAGATATATTTCTTCAAGAAGGTTATTCATGTTAGTAGTTTTATAGCAATACATGATTCCCATTCCCATGCTCACACCTTCGTTGAAGATTAGCACAAGTTTATTCTCTGAAATGCAATCAAATGCTATTATACTCACGAAATGGCTTCCTCTCGGTTTTCTCCCCAGGAAAAGCAGTGACCGAACTGAGAATCAGCAAATTCATGAAGTCCCCCTGCAGCAGCAACACTGAAATAGCCCCAAACGTTCTTATTGCTGCGGAAATTCAGTTCCTGAACTGTTCCTGAGCTGGGCTTAAAACCCTATTAGAAGATTCACAGATATAGAGAACAAACAAGTGGTTAACAAAAGGGAGAGGGAAGGAAGGAAAGGAAATATAGGGGTAGAGGATTAAGAAGTACAAACCACTATATACAAAATAAATAAACTACAGGAGTATTGTACAGCACAGGGACTATAGTCAGTACTTTATAATAACTTAAAATGGAGTATACTGAATCACTATGTTGTACACCTGAAACTAATGTAATATTGTAAATTGACTACATGCAATAAATTTTTTAAATCAAAAAAAAAAAACCCTGTTAGAGAATGAAGAATATGAGATGATATTATATTTCCAAGGAAGAGAACGTTCATATACTCATTGTTCAGGTTCTGTGTAATCACACACACACAAAAAGCAGAAATGATACACAAAAATCATAAAGGCTTGCGAGCCAATGTCCAGTGCTACGGACCCACTGAGGACTCTACAGTGACTAAACAGGTCTAAATGACCAATGCAACAGTGATTACTTATTTGTCTGCTCTGATGAAGCCTCTATGAATTTCCTTCTCCAGAGGAAGTCCCAAGATATTTCAGATATGCCCTCAGATAGCATCTTAATATTAAAGTTCACAGGGAAAAAAAAAGTGTAAACCTTTTAAGTGATGGGTTACCTCATCTGGATTTTCACTAGTGATCCGAGCAGCAATAACGTGGCCCCTTGGGCAAGGAACATGAGCAGAATTTTCAAAATCAATGGGAGCATCACCCCAGGGAGATACCCCATACATCATACGGATATCCTTGATTCTGTACAAAGGGATCCCCATGGCAATCTGAAAGGTAATAAAACACACATCACTCATTTTTCACAGTTACTTGCCTTAAAATGTGGAAGCTATCAGATTTCTCATTTCAGTAGCCACCACCTAAAACACCCTATGTTTATAGCCTGCATCCTACATCATTGAATAGGTGACTCTTAGTTACTTGAAACAAAACACACGTAAGGTGTTAAATACTCCCCACTCCTTAAAAAGTCCCCAAATCCCTAATGCAATAGACATGAGCTTCCCTCTAATTGTCATTTCCCCATCAAGGGATCAGAATGAAAATATCCAAGGGAAGAGTCAGTGTCAGTGGCTCTCCAAGTTCAGACAGCTAAAAAGTCCTAACTATGTCATAATTACTTCATAATTATTGCCACAAACCACTGGAGAAAGTATATAAATCTTTATTTACTGGGTTCCTTAACAGGGACCACTGGGGACCAGAAGGGGTTCCCAATGTGGGCAAAGAATATGTTATTTACAAATAATATCAAACTTCATCATGAACTATTACTGCTTCCCATAGCATTTGTTTCCTGGGCTGAATGGAGAAAATAATATTGACAGCCAGCACTTTAAACATTATAAAAATAAATGTGTGCTGCCACACTCTTGCCATGAATAACCTCAGCCACCACTCTAAGGTGGAACTGCTTCAATTTAGAACACTAGGAAAAAGGCGTAGAGGACAATTACGATGTTTGTAAGGTTTCCTATAATTTAAACAACTGAGTAAAGCATATTATTTGTGAAGTTTCTTTCTGATATATGACATTTTATATCAGATGTGTCTGGCTAAAAAATAATAATATTCCTAGATTTGTACCATATCAGGAAAACCAACCCGCACATCCCAAGCCATAGAGTGCAAGAGATGAACATTACACGAGACTCAGATAAGAGGCGTCTTCTCTTAACAGATGCTGCTTGAACCAGTTTTGCAGGCATCTCTGACATTCCAAACTTCTGTAAGCAACTCTCTGATCAAGAGCAGGGTGACTCACCTGGAGCTGTGCCGCAGGGAGGTTGACATCGGCCACCATCTCGGTACAAGGGTGCTCCACCTGTAGCCGAGGGTTCAGTTCCAGAAAGTAGAAGCTGCCATCCTGGCTGTAGAGGTATTCCACAGTCCCAGCACTCACATAACCAACCATTTTGGCAAGTTTCACCGCACACTCAAAGAAGAAAGATAAGGCAACATAAGTATGTCATCTTGTCCAGCTGATGGGCTACTACTTATCTATAGCTTCTCCCTCTCAAAGAGCCAGTGTTTATAAAGGCTTTTAGCCATGTGAGTGAATTTCACCCTCTCTGATTAAAACACCATGGGAGATTCTGCATTGTACGCTTGTTCCTAGTATTTCTAGTATTCTTCCTAGAATACGAGAAATTCTTCCTAGAAACATGGCTGTCCAGCTAGAGACCAGATTTTCTACCCTCCCTTAAAGCAAGTGACTAAGTTTTAACCAATGCAACGTCAGCATTGGTGAGTGATATGCATAATCCCTGAATCATGTTTTGAAAAGGAATTGCTTGTCCTCTATTCCTGGCTTTTCCCCTTCTATGGACTAGAACATGGTCATGACAGTGCAAGCCCATTTCACCATGCAGATGACAACATACTAAGAATGACAAAACAAAACAGAAAGAACCTGAATCCCAAGATGGTCTCATGGAGCAGAATGGTCCTACTGGTCCTGGAGAGATCACCTCAGATTATGATTGGAAGGAAAAATAAACTTCTATCCTATTGCGTGGTTGTATTTTTTTGGATCTCTTTATTACAATAGCTTAACCTGTACGCTAATCAATACAGAAACTATTAAATTCAGGTAGGATGCTGATATTTAAAAAAATTAAAGCATGTGATGCTGACTTAACAACAGGGTAGCAGCTCTCAAGGAAACAGATGCTGCAGACCGGAAAACTGGTGGCCTCCTTGTTAGGCATAAGAAAACATTTGGGAAACTGTCTCCTACAATAACTTGGGATGCGGACAAAACACCAACTAAGCCCTAAGAAAAGTGGTTAGAAAAAGTCAGAATGTGAAAAAAACCAAATGCCTTTGTATCCCCAAACCAGAAGATTAGATTCTCACCCTGAAGCAACCCAGTGCCAAAGATCAAGTCAAGGGGGCTGCTTTAGCATCAGCTGGCCTCAAGGTAGTCAGTACTGAATTGAGGAGAGAAAGAGGGCTGAACACAGAAGGAAGTAAATAAAGAGGAAAAGTCACTATGTCCAGAAATCTTGAGTGTGGTTACTCCTACCTGAAGCTGAATAGAAGCAAAGAGTCCAGAAACTTACTAAGTTTTGACGGAATTGTATTTCTAAACAAACCACAAATCTGGCTTTCAAAACCCATGACTGATAATCACAGTCATCTGTGTGGCCCCAACCCTGCACCAGCAGGAAGTGAGCGGTGAAAGCTCTGCCAAAGAAAGCATGGTCTCCAAAGCTCAATCATAGAGGACCGTGAACAAGGAAGAACTTCCCAGAGAAAAAGGCCTTAACGGTGCCTTGAGGAATGACGGGCAAAGAATTTACTTCCAGAGAGCAGAACCAGGGGCAGCCAGAGGGCTAATGGAGGTATTACTCCACCACATGACAGGAAATCACCACAATTCCTACCTAGAAGAATTTGATAACTGCTATGGATCAGTGATTATTGCCTATTTTTCATTCTTCTTTTTACCACATGGGAGTTATCCTGTTCCTACTCCACCACTGTATATGGCGAAAGGAGGAATCACAAGGGGTAGGTAACTTGTATTCTAGGTCACTGGCCCATACAAAGCCACATGTACGTATAACAGAGAGGACTGTACATTACCTAGAGAGTTGGACTTTGGGCTGAATATAGTAACTAGGTGGGACTTTGGGCTGTCTTCTTTGGGGAAAGGCTAAGAATGTTCCAAGAGTGACAAAAAGGGTGTGAAAGGATAATGGGTAGCCAGAGGAGCAGACACAGATTGTTAAATGCCCTCCAGTAATTTTTCATTGCGTTATCCATTTAGTAATAGAATCTCCTGAATTTCAGCTGAGCATATGGCCACTCAGCTAGTGACTACAATTCCTAACATCCCTTGCAGCTAGGTGTGATTGTGTAACTGAATGTTGTCCAGTGAAAAGTGAGCAGAAGTAATATGTGTGACTTCTGGCTCATATTTTTATATGCTTGCCTTCCAAGTCCTCTCTTTCCCCCTCCCACAGGCTACAGTGTGAACATATTCTTGCGAGCTAGCTTTAATCATAAGGTAATGACACCCTAGGACAAGGGTTGGCAAACTTTTTCAGTAAGGGCCAGATAATAATTATTTTCAGCTGTGTGGGCCATATAGTCTCTGTCACAACTACTCAACTTTGTCACTGCAGTGATAAGGCAGCCACAGATAATACATAAATAAATTAGCATGCCATGTTCCAATAAAATTTTATTTACAGGGACTCCTCTGGTGGTGCAGTTGTTGAGAATCCCGCCTGCCTGTGCTGGGGACATGGGTTCGATCCCTGGTCCAGGAAGATCCCACATGCCGCGGAGCAACTGAGCCCGAGCGCCACAACTACTGAGCCTGTGCTCTAGAGCCTGCAAGCCACAACTACTGAGCCCACATGCTGCAACTACTGAAGCCCACGCACCTAGAGCCCATGCTCCACAACAGGAGAGGCCATTGCAATGAGAAGCCCGCGCACCGCAACCAAGAGCAGCCCCCACTCGACACAATTAGAGAAAGCCCACACGTAGCAATGAAGACCCAATGCAGCCAAAAGTAAAATAAATAAATAAATATTAAAAAAAAAAAAAAAAAAACAGAAAAAAAATTTTTTTATTTACAAAAACAGGTGGCAGGTTGGATTTGGCCTGCTAGTTGTAGTTTGCTGACTCCCGTCCTAGTAATAGCAAAGCAGTAAACCGGCGTCCCTGGCACCAGCTCATCTCTGAACTATGATGAGAGAGAGGAATAGAACTTGCACCTTATTTAAGCCACTGTACTTTGGAGGCCTCTTTACTACAGTAGTTAAAGAATCAATCTTAATACACACACAAACACACACACACACACGTAGAAATTAAACTTAAAACACAGATGACCATATATTCAGCTTCTTTGGAATCAGGGAGAAAAAAGATGGAAAACATATCTCCAAAAAGATGAAGATTGAGTCAAGGTTCCAGAAAAGACCATGTTCAGACTCCTAAACTACAGCTATTTCCAAGGGACCCTGTAAAACTGCTGAGAGATTATTTTCCATACAAAAATACAGACTATGTAAATTTTAAAGATACTTAGAGGAACTTTTAAGAGACAATGGACTAGAACAAATTCATCTGAAGACTAAAGGATAATCAATCTAGAAAATGCAACTACCTGCTTATCATGAGCTTGTTAAAGAACCAGACAATAAGATTAAAAAATCCCAAAACATTTCTCTTCATTATCCCTACTCAAAATAGTACACTGATTTTTTTGTCAAAGGCATTAACTAATTTAGAGTTTGAAGTGTTCACTGGTATCTCTACTAGAGGGAGAATAGCAGAATTTTTATTTTATTTTTCCTCTAGGAAAAGGATATAATCTTATCAGTTATCCAGAACCACCGCTTGAAATTCCACTATTCTCAGATTGGCATATGAATTAAATGAGTAGTAGTTTTGTGTAAGAAAACAAAAATTAGAGCTTTTCATATACATACCTGTTCCATATGCTCAAATACTGCTGGAGTAGCAATAGCAGTAGGCGCTTCTTCAATAATCTTCTGATGCCTGCGCTGTACAGAGCAGTCACGACCAAACAAAGAGATAGCGTTGCCATACTGATCTGCTAAGATCTGCACCTCCAGATGACGAGATTGTTTGGCTAGTCTCATCACAAAGATAGGAGATCCAGGGACTTCAGCTTGAACCTATATTAGAAAAGGAAATAGAACAAATTCTTAAGTGGTAAGCACTTTTTCTATCTTGATAAGCTCCTTCCATTTCAACAGGCAGATGCCTAGAAGTGTCAGGGACCATGTTAATCATGAGAAATACAAAAATAAATAAAATATAGTTCATGCTCTCATCCTTCTTAAAGATACTGCATTCTTAGTTATATAACCAATATTAACTGATAAATACAAAAATGTATGAACATCCAGTGTGTTACAAAGGCAAAGAACAAATATTTTGAAAACACACACACACAAATTCCACAAAAGGGCAAAATACTGCCATCAATTCCAAACAACCAAATGTACAACTTGTTCTAGACTAGATACTTTCCTGGTTCACATTTCATTATATACAGTATTGTTGTAGTCAAAGGACTTTCATCTTCAGTTTTGAAGCATACTGTCACTAGATACAGAACTCGACACTAGCAATTATTTTCTTTCAGCACTTTAAGGATACTGCAATATTTTCTGGTTTCCACTGTTTCTACTGAGATGTCAGCTATCAATCTTACTGTTACTCCTTTGAAAGTAATCTTTTTTTCCCGGCTGCTTTAGGATTTTCTCTTTTCTCTGTCTTTTTAGGGGAGTGGAGTGGCAGATTTACTCTGATAAACTTAGATGTGGTTTTCTCTGTACTTCTCCTTGCAGGGCTCATAGTGTTTTTTGAATCTGTGCTTAGTATCTTTTCAGGAAATTCTTAGCCATTAGTTCAGAAAAATTCTTAGCCATTGTCTCTTCAAATATTGCTTCTGCTCCATGATTTCTTCAAACATTGCTTCTGCTCCATTTTCTCTCTCTTCTCCTCTGAGACTCAAAGTACACGTTAGATCATTTCACTGTCTTTTATGCTCTGTATCTCTTATGCTTTGTTTTGCTATATAACAAGTTACCTCAAAACTCAGTGGCTTGCTTAGGACACCAACCATTTTATTTGCTCATGATGCTGTGCTCATCTGGGCAGTTCTTCTGGTCTTGCTATAGTCATTCATGTGCATATCATCATCTGGTGGCTCGAGTGGGGCTGAATGGTCTCATGCAAATGTCTGCTGACTTGTGTTGACTGTTGGCCAGTAGGTCTACAGAGCCTTGACTGGAAGAGCTCATCTCTATTGCATGTGGCCTCCATCCTCCAGTAGGCTAGACCAGGCTTCTTCAACGCAGTGTTCCAAGAAGAGGGTGAGGGCAGAAGCTGCAAGGCTTCACAAGCACTAGCCTCTAGAACTTACACAATACCACTTTGGCCACATTCTAATGGTCTAAGCAAGCCACAAGGCCAGCTAAGATTCAAGGGGTGGGAAAAGAGGTGCCACCTCTTAATGGGAGGAAAGGCAAAGTCACATGGCAAAGGGATATACATTCAAGAACAGGAGAGGTTATTGCGGCCATCGCTGCAAACAATCTACTATGGTCCGCCCTCTGGCCACAATAATTCACATACCTCCCACATGCAAAATAGACTCACCCCCTCCCAAGACCCCCAAAGTCATCCAATCATGGCATCAGGCTTGAGGTCCATTTTCTCATAAGTCATGTCCACAAGCAAAAGAGACTCCTTGGGTGCAGCTCCTCAGGTGCTCTTTATCCAAAGATCTGGGAACTAAAAAGACAAGTTATCTGCCCCCAACACCCCCAACATTTAATGATGAGATGGGGAGAGAATAACTGTAAAAGATACTCCTATTCAAAGAAGAAAGGACAGGGGGTACATAGCAGTCACTGGTCCACAACAATTCTGAAATCCAGACGGGCAGATGTTGTGAGGTTCCCTTACTCCAGGGGCATGGAATTTTTTTTGTTGTTTGCTGTTTTTTACTACGGTCTTGTTCTGCTCCCTGTGAGTGGTTTCCTAATCCATGGGTCCCCTCTGCTCTTAGCTGCCCTCTGGGCTCCTGGCTCCACAATCTGAAAAATCTTTTTATTATTAGAAATTACTAACGTTTACAGCTGAACAATTTTTCCAGTCTGCTTCCTATTCATAGAAAATCAAAGTCCCAGAGGCCTCTTTGAAGTCTGAACTGTCTCTGTCCCTTTAGTCCCTTTGGTGCATTTATCAACAGAAGTCTCTCAAAAACTTTGTGGTTTTCCTATGAATCATATTGGAAATTCACTACTTGCGCCAAAAACATATCCATAACTTTTCTGCACAGACCTCTCTGTACCTCGGGTTTGTCAGGCTGCTGTGGGACAACATCTTTAAAATTCTTAGAAGCCCTTTTTTTCTAGCTGAGAGAGTAATCTACCAGGTACTGTCTTAAGTATTTCTGAGGTCTTAAAGGATCTCCCAGGCACTCTTGATTTGGTCTGTACTCTGAAGTCATTTTTTACTTTGAAAATCTTTTGCCAGCTAGAGAGATTGGGAATGAGAAACAGTTCTATTTTCAAACTCAACAAGTTTGAAACACCTTCTTTAGTTCATCCCTCTTTATAGTTCCTTAGCAAAAGCAACCAAAAGCATTCAACAGATACTGTTAACACTTTATCTAAAAAGATCTCCTTCTACAAGTTCACTAAATACAGTCTCTACCCTCCAAGTTACCTCAGGTAATTGTTCCATCATTACAGAACATGGGTTACCTTTTCCCTCACTGCCTTTCCATCCCACACTAAAAGTTTGTTCACCATTCTTCCAGCCTTCATTAACAACCACCTTACCATTTTTCCAGCCTCCACCTATGAGCCAGTCTCAAAGCCAATGCCACATATTTTACTTTTTTGTTAGGGCAGTATTACACCTTTAGGTATCAATTTCTGGGTCAGTTATCCATTGATGCCTAACAAACCACCAAAAATTTAGTGACTTAGGATGCTGACCTTTTTTTTTTTTTTTAATTTGCTCACAGAAATTTGAGCTGGGCTCAGTTGGGCAGTTTTTCTGCTGATCTTGGCTTGGAGCCACTCATGTAGTTAGTCATCTGGCAACTTGACTGGGGTTGGATGGTCTAACGTGGCCTCACTTACATGTCTCAAAGGTGCTGGTGACTGTCAGGTCTAGGAAGCCTCAGTTGGGATAACTCATCTTTGCTTTGCATGGCCTCTCTTTTCCAGAAGGCTAAACTGGGCTTTTCACAAGGCAAGTCTAAGGCTCATTCCAAAAGGGCAAGGGCAGAAACTACAAGACCACTTGCAGTTTAGGCTTTGGAACTTGCACACCATTTCTACCACATTCTATTGGTCAACCCAAGTCACAAGGCCAACCAAAATTCAAAGGATGGGAAAAAAAGACTCTATTTCTTGATGGGAAGAAGGCAAAATCATACTATAAAAAGGTGTGTAGGGCTTCCCTGGTGGCACAGTGGTTGAGAGTCCGCCTGCCGAGGCAGAGGACACGGGTTCATGCCCTGGTCCGGGAGGATCCCACATGCCGCGGAGCGGCTGGGCCCGTGGGCCATGGCCATTGAGCCTGCGCATCCGGAGCCTGTGCTCCGCAACGGGAGAGGCCACAACAGTGAGAGACCCACATACCACAAAAAAAAAAAAAAAAAGGTATGTATATAGGGATGGGAGGAGTTAACATGGTCATCTTTGCAAATACTCTCTCACATGCTCTTTTCTGTATTTTTCATCCTTTTTGTCTCTTCATGCTTCAGTCTGAATTTTCTTCTGACCTATCATCCAGTCACTAATTCTCTCTTCAACTGCATCTAATATGCCATTAAACTCCTCTATTGACTTAATTTTAGTTATTGCATTTTCATTTGCTACTTCTTTATGGTTTCCAGTTATCTGCCCAAATTCTCAATCTTATCTTTAGTTTCCTTGAATACATTAAATATAGTTACGTTAAAGTCCCTGTCTGATGGATCCATGATCTAAACCCTCTGTGGGTCTGTTTCTATTGGCTTTTATTTTTCTTGATTTTCAATCACATAATTTGATACGCTTGCTTATTTTTTAAATTTATTTTATTGAAGTACAGTTGATTTACAATGTTGTGATGCCTGCTTATTTTTAATTGGCTGCTTGAAACTGCATTTGAAAAATTAATAGAAATAATTTGAGGTTCTGGATGTTACCTTTCTCTAGAGGGAATTTATATTTGCTTCCTGCTGGTAGCCAGGGACGCTAGCAACCCTAGAACACCATGCTAGAATCAAGAGTTAAGCATTTTGAAGCTGATATTTAGTCCCTTTGAGAACTGGTCTATTTCTAGTTCATTCTTACTCCTTCAAGATCCCAACCTAAAATGTGGGAGGCTTCCCAGGGAACCCTCCTCAGCAAACCCTACAGTCTAAGTTTTGTCCTTTTAGTCTTATAAGACTGTTGAAAAATCTAATCAGCTTTTCAACTGCTTCTTCTCAAACTAAAGGATATCTCTAGGGAAAAAATGGCCTCAAACATGAGACCTCTCTGGGTTTCATTCTTCTCCTATATCTTAGCCCCCAAATTCTTCATTGCCTTGAAAGATCTCTAGTGCCTTAAAACAGATTTTTTTTTTTTTTTTAAATTTGGCCACCTTTTCTAGTTTGCTCTCAGTGGGAGGACTGATTTGAGTTACTTAGTTAATCATTATTGGAACTTAAGGACTTTTACGTAAAACTTCCTAATCTTAGTATTCTAGATATTTCAACTACTTGATTCCACAGTAATAAGTAATTTTGAATTATCTAAAGGAGTTAACATTTTAAAAAATTAACATGAGGCATGACCTGCTTATGAAATTAGAATTATTATAGAAGGAATATAAAGTAAATGACAGGTAATATTCAAATACTGACACTCAAAATAGGATAATGCAGCAAAACAATACCTTTATCACTTTCTTTGTCTAGTATATCAAATCATGGAAGACCCAGCTCACAGAGTTTTTCTCGTTAGCTCATGACAATGAAGCAAAAAGTTTGGTGCTGAATGGTTTTAAAAAAAAAAAAAAAAGGGCAAATAATATGCAGCTAGGGGTACTAGTAAAAGATGGTACAAAGTAAAAGATGCTGGGAAAAATAAGAAAAAGTGGGAAGCTAGGAAAGTGAAAAGGCCAGAAGGGGTCCCAATTTTCCTTTTTCTGGGTATTGGTAGGAGAAAAAAAGAAGTGAGTCAAGTATGTAAGGGTAACTCTGAGGGCAGGAAAAAGAGACTCCTGTCTTTGGATTCTTTCTCTAAGATTCTGAAAAGAAATCATTTCTTTGGCCTCCACGACCAACTTGTAGTATGGCCACATCCTTGGCTGCAAATCAGAGGATTAGGCAAAGAGAAAGCCTAGGTTTAGCTTTCCTGAGCCACCCTCCGTTCTCACAGAACATGCGCCTGCCACAGGGTCCCTGTGCCAGGGTGTGGTGACCATGCAGTACAGGCCACGGTATTATAGACTGCTGGGCCAGAACACATGACAGAAACTCAGGAGTCTGCAGCCAATTTGAACTGAAGTGAGGTGAAGTCAATCAAAGAGCTTGAGTGAGGCCAGACCAAGAGCATCCAGATCAGGAATTAACCGTGTCACATACATTGTCTAAAGTGCCAGCAGAAGAGGGACACAAAAATGCAGAAAGGTACTGACTCTTGCTTGTTACTATGAGTTCCTATGAGCCACACAAACCATATGCAGAAGAGCTATCTGAGAAACTGAGCAGTCTTATATAAGACAGAATAACTCTACTGCTTGTATTACCTAAATGAATAAAACCTTAAATTGAACTGGACATTTTATTAATTCTTTTCCCCTGCTAATAAGCAGGTAGAGGCTAGAAAGAAAGACAAGATTAGCTGTAGACAAAAAAATCTAAATATTTTCCGGACATCCAAATTACATGCATCTCTGATATACATGTTAGTTCCAATAAATAACGACAGCTTGTACTCTACCTGTCTGAAGAGGTTAGGGAAGTCATCTGCATTGTTGACTTTTCTGATTCCCTTCCCTCCTCCTCCTTCCGAGGCCTTGATCATTACTGGATATCCAACTTCCTCCGCTGCCTTCAAGAAGAAAGAGAAAAATGGAAGTGAGAATGGTATTAGTAGGGAAGGAGAAAACTGGCATTTTCTCCCTTTAAAAATGCTGTCATTTGGTAGGTCTATATATAGCAAAATAGAAAGATCCTGAAGATATACTATTAGGTGGGAAAAAAAAGTACCTGAGTAATATTTGTACTATTGGGTTGAACAAGAAGAAATTGCATTTTTTTGGTAGGTAAAAAAATGGTTGAATACTGGCAATTTTGTATGTTTCAATCTAAGATAATCCCATATAGATCAAAAACAAAGTAAAACTATGTGTATAATTATGTATGCATTCACACACTTACCTATGTAAGTATAAAAAAACAAGTCTAGAAAATCCACCAGCAGTGATTTATAAAAGGAAGATGAGTAGATATAAACTTTCACTTTTTACTGTATATATTTCTATATTATTAGAATTTCTCATAAGATGCAAGAATTTGTCTATTACCCATAATTTTTATTTTATTTTATTTTATTTTCAAGTTACCAGAGTATACACTTTCTGTCTTTATTCCATAATTTTTATTTAAAAAAAAGACAAAAAGACATACACAGTTCACTTATTATAAGCTGATGGCCTCAGCACAGCTTCTGACCCTCCGACAACATATAAGACTCAACAAATCAGGAATCTCACATATCCAGAAATTTTTCTCACTCAACTTTTTGATAAAGATAAAAATAACAAGATACAAAAATATTAATGAAAGCAGTCAGAAAACTAATTTTCAACACATGCTCTAAATGTGCTTTTCACATTTACAGTATTTTATAATGATCAGGTGACGATCCCAAAACGTTTTGAATATTTAATTATATATCCATTAAGTAAAGAGCCAGTTAAATCAAGATATACCTATTTACTAGACTACTATGCAATTATTAAAGGAATGAGGTAGCGTTTACATGCAACGATATGGAAGATGTCCATATTATAGTTAAGGCAAAAAGTAAATTGGGGAAAAGTTAACCAAAAGTTTAAAATAACTGAGTCATTCCTTTGTCAAAACATTCCAGTCTTTCACGGTTTACGTTGTAACAATATCTAAAAAACGTGTCACCAGAAAAAGACCATTTCACATTTTAATTTTTGTCAGTAAATTACGCATGAAAATCCTTCACTCACAGTCCCATCTCTTCTCAACTCTCTTAACTATTCACTTCTATGCTTATAAAAAAAATTAGCATGATGAACTCAATCACTGGGTGATAAATGAAGAAACAGCCACAGTTGTAAGAAAGATTTAAAAAAAAATAGGGGGGGCTTCCCTGGTGGCACAGTGGTTAAGAATCTGCCTGCCAATGCAGGGGACACAGGTTTGAGCCCTGGTCTGGGAAGATTCCACATGCCACAGAACAACTCATTCCGTGTGCCACAACTACTGAGCCTGCGCTCTAGAGCCCGCGAGCCACAACTACTGAGCCCGTGTGCCACAACTACTGAAGCCCATGCACCTAGAGCCCGGGCTCCGCAACAAGAGAAGATACCACAGTGAGAAGCCCATGCACCACAATGAAGAGTGGACCCCACTCGCTACAACTAGAGAAAGCCCGTGAGCAGCAACGAAGACCAAACGCAGCAAAAAAATAATAATAATAAATACATAGCCCACGTGATATAAGAAAAAGGCAGGCCTTTTAAAAATATATAAAAGCTCTAGGCACAGGTCATCCATTTAAAATATTTTAGAAGAATTTTAATGCCATGAGGAAAATGCTTATGTATAGGTAGAAAAAAACCTAGGATTACAAAAACAATGTATATAGTAAGACCCTAATTTTACAATTATCATAATAATTATAGTTATGGGAATCTACTAATAAAGATTATCATTATATGAATCAAAAAAGGCTGGAAGAAAATATATGAATATGTTAACAAGACTTATCTTTGGATGCTGGGCTTATGGGTTTTATCATCTCTTTTCTTACTTTCCAAATTTTCTACCAGAAAATTTTATGTTTATAACCAGGAAAAAAAGGAATTTTAACTGATAAGCAAAATAACTAATTTCCTACAAAGGGCTTCTACTCTTTTGCAAATTATATCAAATAGAACATAGCATTAGCAATTCAATTAGAAATATTAATTCTTCTTATTAAGGAGATTACAGGATGCTTAACTTGAAATGCAAACAACAGAGCAAAATTAGTTGAGCATTCAGTGTTCCTCCTGAATTTATAACATACAAGTCAAACAAGAGTAGTGTGTTTTTCTAAAATATAGCCTCTTTCATTATCTCCTTGGAGGCATAGCTGACACTTCCAACTAATTAAAAAGTGAAAGGGGAACAAACTGGAGAGAACTATGAAGAAAGAAAAAGTAATGTTAGAGAGCCGACCTCCTTTTGCTTGGGTTCATGTTTCTACATGGACAGACAATAATTAGAGTAATAGTTTCAGCCTCTATCAGCTCCCTCCCTCACTCCTCCTCAAGGGAAAAAGAATGAATTCTGTGATTGGTCAGTTTGGAAGGAGAAACTGAGCATGTATAGCTCAGCCTTTTCCCCTTTGGGATCAGCCCACTACACAGAACATATGCTCTTTGCCAGCTCTCAGTCATACAATAAACTGAATGGCAAAAGCTCTGCCTCTGTGGTTATCCACACCACCAGTAACCAGTGAGCGAGTCTGCTTAACTGACATTCAGTTTATGAATCTGACTGTTGCGACACACTTAAACCATTTTCACCATCATCTCTATTCATAATAAAGCTGACATTTTGATCCCTCTCTGCCCGGCTTCTTGGTTCTGAACTCAAGTAGGGCAAAAAGTGTTGTTTGCCCCCAACTCCCCCTGCATGCACACAAATACTAACAGGTGGTAGAGAATAGAATCAGAACCTCCTTAAAGCTCTGATTTAACCACCTAAGAAATGTTCTGTCCAGGTGAACGGCTTGCTTCAAAACCAATTTAAATTATTTTTGTGAAACGTAGGTCACTTCCTCATTCTATAAACTATACCTCCTGGTCTTACAACCCTAATGCCATCATGGGTGTATATCATGAACCAGGCTCCAAATCCCTGTATTTGGGACTGTAAGTGGTCCGTTGAAAAACATCACTCCCTAGAGTTAGTAACTTACCTTCAGCCCGTCATCCACATCCTTCACACAACCTTTTTCATATAGTTCCTGAGGAACATTTAAGATACGTTTTGAAAAATCATTTTCGTGCCAGTCCACACAAAGACCTGCAATAGATAACAGTGACTTAAAAGCAGCTACAAAAACTTCTGTTCTTGTCAGTTTTCTGCTTATACCTTCTTTACTTCCCCCCACTGTTTTTTTGGCAGTGCCACATGGCTTGCAGGATCTTAAGTTTCCCAACCAGAGATTAAACGCAGGCCCATGGCAGTGAACGTGCTGAATCCTAACCACTGGACCACCAGTACCTTCTTTAAAATGCTTTCATATTTATCCAAAATTGAGGGTAGATGGGAGAAAGAAGGATACCATAAAACCCTGATCAGTCCTTGGAGTTAGCAGGATTTATCTATAGCAACACTTGGCCACTTGGGTTCTACTGCTGGAGAAAGCCAAGAGAGCTAACAAGCAGCAATTTAAAAAAATGCAAGGACATACAAGACAAAACAAACAAACAAAAAAGCACGTCAGACTTCTCACATAAACTCAGCAGGCAAAATACCTTCGATGTGTGTGTTCAGGGCTGCTTCAGGGCCAGAGGTCTGAGAAATAATTCAATCTTTATGAGCTCTTGGAAATGGAAATGGCGGTTTTATTGGCCTCAGCAGAGTCATGATTCCATACTCCCTGAATGTCCCTGTACTCAGCTACAAAGGGAATGGTATAGCCTCTCCACTCAAACAAGAACAAATTCAACGTTTTATTTTAAACTGTTTGACCCAGCCGGTCTGGAGAGGATATTGCAATCCCCCTGGAGAGCCAGAGTAACAAGAGTTCACATCTGTTCTGACTCAAGACAATGGTAGTTCCTATTCGGAAGAGGTTTTAGTGTATGTTTGCTCTCTGTGCTTCAGTACCAAAAAACAAAAGTTCATATTGTTATCAGCTATAATAATTCACAACGCACTCTTCAAGGGATTCGTCAAGAATAAATCATTTTTACAAAAAATTCATGCTTCTGCATGTCTAAAAGAAAGGTTGATCATTGACCTCATTTTTCTGCATCAAGGGCAAATGAGAGGTTGAATGGTATTAAACAAGCAAAACAAATCATCAATAGACTGTGGGCTCAAATCAAGAAAACACTGGCAAAAAAGAATAGAGGGACTTTTCTGGTGGCACAATGATTAAGAATCCGCCTGCCAATGCAAGGGACACAGGTTCGATCTCTGGTCCGGGAAGATCGCACATGCCGCAGAACAACTAAGCCCGTGCGCCACAGCTACTGAGCCCATGTACCACAACTACTGAAGCCCGCACGCCTAGAGACTGTGTTCCACAGCAGGAGAAGCCACCACAATGAGAAGCCTGCACACCGCAACGGAGAGTAACCCCCACTCGCCGCAACTAGAGAAAGCCCATGTGCAGCAATGAAGACCCAACGCAGCCAAAAATAAATAAATAAAATAAATAAATGTATTAAAAAAAGAACAGATACATGTATATGCATAACTGAATCACTTTGCTGTACACCTGAAACTAGCACAACATTGTTAATCAACTATACTCCAATATAAAATGTTTAAAATAAAGATTAAATAAACAGAAAGAGAAAGAAAGGAAGGAAGGAAGGAAGGAAGAAGGG
>NW_021703786.1:11172581-11711079 GCF_005190385.1 Monodon monoceros
AGAAAGAAAGGAAGGAAGAAAGAAAGAAAGGAAGAAAGAAAGAAAGAATACTGGCAGGCAAGCATCTGAGTAGGTGGGTTTTAGTTTTTTCTTAGTGATGCCAGTCACCTCCCAGGCAGGTTCAAAGGCCTATTCCACCTAAGAAGTCCATCTCTGAGGAAGATTCTAGCCTACCCAGAGTAGATCTGAATCCACAGAACCAGATGAGTTTTCTCAGAGTTTCTCCAAATTAAGTCCCAAGATCATTTACATTACAATTTAGCATCTACATACCTGGTACAAAATTTACATTCTTAAGACATCATAAAATCACAGGTACAACAATTAAGCCAGGAGATACAAGATACCATTAATTAATGTGTATTCTATTTCTGTCAAATATCCAACACATTTTAAAGCAGGCTTAAGCCCCAAGGCCACAGTCCCAAATATTCTACCAAGCTTTTCTACACTTCAAGATACAAACAAATAATTTCTTACCACTGCCACTCCATGGAAGAGTTGGGATACCTGCAGTTTGAGCCACTATGGAAGATGCAATCTTATCCCCCAAAGCCCACATGGCCTGGCTTGGAGGACCTGAAAACAAGACAAGGAAAGAACCCTGACTGTAACATTTTGGCCTCGTTTCTGTCACATGTATTTTGTCTTCCATATAATTATTTTTGTATTTGTCTTGTATCCCCTACAGCACATATCATCAACATCAGAAACTTGAGTATGGGGACTACTATGTTTTGGCTCATCTTTGTACCCTTCATAGAACCTAATGTGGTAAATTTTTGCATTCAGGGAGAATTCAATATATATAAATATATGCTGAATTAAATTCCTGACAAATGTAACTCTGATTTTATCATCTGTCATGATCCAACTTTACCATATGAACAAAGTCTTTCTTCTTTTTTTTTTTTTAACCAATATCCTGAAGTAAGGACAATAAAGTTTTGGTGTTCAAGTTTAAAATATTATACTCTCCTTGGTCTTATGGAAACCCAAATGGAAGATTTATCTTTAATAGGCTTTACAAAGCATAATCATCATTGCAGAGATAGAGACAGAAACACTTTGAGCCATATAACCTCAAATTTTTCTCTCCGTATAGGATAGCAGAAAAGTCAGAAGAAATAGCTCTCTTATAGGAATATAATCTATATGCTTAAATGTGAAAGAAATGATTCATATTTAAGGGCACACTGCCAGCGTATCCTCAGTATTCAACTATCTTTTCTATATAAAAATAGGTCATTTCTCCACATGTTTTCTTAACGTTAATGGCAAAGTTTTTAAAGGCCAGTGTTCTGGAAATCAGAGCCTCCTCCATATCTCATAGAAAAGAATCTGGGGACAAAAAACACAATCAAGATGCAAGATGTGGGCTTCCCTGGTGGCGCAGTGGTTGAGAGTCCGCCTGCTGATGCAGGGGACACGGGTTCGTGCCCCAGTCTGGGAAGATCCCACATGGCCGCGGAGCGGCTGGGCCCGTGAGCCATGGCCGCTGAGCCTGAGCATCCGGAGTCTGTGCTCCGCAACGGGAGAGGCCACAACAGTGAGAGGCCCGCGTATCACACACACACACACAAAAGATGCAAGATGTAAGAAATGATGAAGGGTTAAAAAGAAAAAGAAATGAAGAAAAGGGTTACTCGGAGAGCTGCTGACTGATGAAAAACTAAGAGCCCAGTGCCAAAATGACAGAGAGAAACAGAAAGGCAGGAACAGTATGTCAGAAAGGCTTACCCATGAAGGCGATGCCATTTTTCAAAAGAAGTTCTGGGAGCTTAGGATTCTCAGAAGCATGACCCCAGCCAGCCCAAACTGCCTACAAGGGAACACAATATGATTCATTCTTAAAATTCATACTAAAAAGAACATGATAAACTGTATTACTTTCTACCAAGACTGGCCCTGCTCCATGAGGTACAATAGCTCCATGGCAGCCTAATGCCTAATTCAGCTTCCATGCCTGATTCTTGGCAAACTTTTCACAGAACAACAATAAGCAGTCCATTGTGGTAAAACCTCTGAAGAGGTCAAAAACAGGTTGAAACTGATATTAAGAACCAGCTAGTATTGTTGCTCTTTAGGAAACTCAGTTCATAGCCTTTCAACTAGACTCTATAGAGCCTCTTGTAGAAATGTTGGTTTTCTTCCACAGATTGAATTACTTTGGCCACCCAACTCCACCTTTATATCTAGTGGTTATACTGCCATACAAATCCCGAGTTTTTTTCTCTTTGGGCTTTAAGACACTTACCCTAAACTCCTTAACACAATGTGATAGGGAAGAAACAACCTCCTCCTACTCTACCATATTCTGGACTAAGAGTATTCCACTGGAAACAGGCAACTTTTACTTACTAGGAGGTTTGAAGGTGAAATGGATAGAATAATCTCTGAAAGACCCTTACAAACCTCTTGTTTGGATTACATTTATTTTATGTTGGCTCATTCCATTCTTTCCACCTTTCCTTTCCCTGTCTGTTATATCCCATATAAAGGCTTTTACCAATGTTCAACAAAGATGCTTTATATAAAATTAAAAGTTCTTCACTGGCTATCCCCTTGTGCCCAACTGTAAAATGGCTGAATTTGGCAAAGGAAACTCTTCTCAATACCCTGTAATGGCCTACGTGGGAAAAGAATCTAAAAAAGAGTGGATAGATGTTTACGTATAACTGATTCACTTTGCTGTACAACAGAAATACAACATTGCAAATCAACTATACTCCCATAAAAAATTCTTTTAAAAAAAATTCTGAATTTGGATTTCGAGGAGACGCTGGCCTCTCTTACTTGTACTGGGATCCTTTTAGCAATGTCAAGAATTAATTCCACATTTGCATAGTTGTTGTTGTTTGGTCCTCCTGGCACTGGCACATAATGATCTGCCATCTTAATGTATTCTGAAAACACAAGCAAATTAACAGAGAACACATGCTTTATTTTCAGAAATGTAACAGCAGAGCAAAAACTGTGTAAAGGACAGGTACCATCATACGTAACCACAGGACAAACTGTATTAATGGGGTAATTCCCAGAACCATTTATTTGGAGGCTCTTTGTTAAGTCACAGTACTGAAAATGGTAATCTCATAGTTAGGAGCTCTTATACTACTAAAACAGCAGGTCTCAAACTTTTCACCATGTGACCTTTTCAAAGGGTTTTTATGATCCCTATATCAAGGATGATGTATCTGTCACTTAAGAGGCCCATTATTATATTCTGAGAAAAAGCTCAGTGACACCTTTTATCTTTAACTTGAACTATATTCTGAGAAAGCCCTTTTCCTGGTGTAAAGCTGGGACAGAATGGGTAAACAGGGTAGAGTCTGGAGGGTCTATAGACTGGCTAAACAGGAAAGGTTAGTTACAGGAGTCTATCAAGTGCTTGAAAAACCTTTATCTGGATGGAAAGATATTTTAAAAAGATAACTTCTTTCCCTCCTTACTTTTTTTTTTTTTTGTGGCTCAGTATCCCCTTTCAAATCTGTCACCTGATGTTTCTCTTTTCCTTTTCTGGCAGTTAACTGTGGCAGAGCAGCTACAATGTGCAGGGACTGTACTCAGCACTTTATATATATTATTTCATTTCATCCTCAATAATCATATATAACATGTATTATTAGCAACCACTTTACAGGGAATTATGGCTTGGAGCAGTTAAATAACTTTCTCAAGGTCCATCTCCACCATATTTATTATGTTTCTTATCTTGTGCTCTTAATTTTTAAAGGTTTTAAGTCCTCCTTTAAAAATTCCACTCAGAGAAAGATATGAGGCCCTAACAGTTTGTTCAGAATAAAAACAGGTGTATCATTCTCTCTGATTATGAGGGAAAGCGTGCTGATTATTTAAAAATTTAGAAAATATATCAGGATGTGTTTTTTAAAAGTCAAAACCACCCATTGTCTCACGACTCAGAGATAATCAGTCCATGCTTTGATATACTAGAAACCATAAACTGCTAACCAATTTAATATATTGTGGATGTCTTCCCATACTAACCAAACCACTTCAGACTCTCACTTGCAATGGGGGTGCCAAATTGCCTATACTCTCACCTATACTGGGTATTATCAATTTGAAATTTTGCCAGTCCTATAAATTTTTAAAAATCGCAATCTATTATTGTTTTGGTTTGCATTTCTTTGATTATCATTGGAATTGAATCTCTTTTCATGTGTTTATTGTTCCTTTTAAATTCTTCTTTTATGGACTATCTATTCATGTTCTCTGTTCATTTTCTTTTGAAGGGTGTCTTGTGCTCATATTACAGGTAGAAACTCTTTGCTGTTCACATGTTTTTCTAGGTTATCGCTTGTCTTTACCACTCACGGAGGTAACCAGATTGCTGTTTTGATATATGTCATTACACCTTTTTTTTTTCTCTGACTCTACACAATGTACTTTCTTTCTATTATTATATCATGCTATCAGTCTCCTTACAGCCAACTTTTTTCTAAGCAATTGTTCTGGACAGACCCATGATCCCAAGTCTCCAGGTATTCATATCTTAAGTTATCCCCTCTCCTTGGGCGTGGGCACAATCTATGACTTGCTTTTAGCCAAGAGAATATGGCAAAGATGAGGAGATGTCACTTCCAAACTAACAGTGCATAAGAATGTAGCCAATCTTACTGGGACACTTTCCCTTGATGGCTTTGAGGAAGCAGGCAGTCATTTTGGGGTGGTCCACGTGACAAGGAGCCAAGAGCAGTCTCTAGCCAACAACCAGCAACACAATCAGGTCCTCAGTCCAAACAGAAAACTGAATGGTGTCAACAACCATGTTAGTTTGAAAACAGATCCATCCCAAGTCAAGCCTCAGATGGGACTGCAGCCCCAGCTGAATGCTGATGGCAACCTTGTGATAACCTGAAGCAGAAGACCCAGCTACAGAAACTGTGAGGTAATAAATGTCCATTGTTTTAAGTTGTTAAATTTGTGGTAATACTGTTACACAGTAATAGATAAACAGTGTAACAATTTGTCAGAATGCACTCAGACCAATAAATGCTATCTCACAAAATTTTTTTTATGTTTTTATTGATTTTTTTAACATCCTTATTAGAGTATAATTGCTTTACAATGGTGTGTTAGTTTCTGCCTTATAACAAAGTGAATAAGTTATACATATACATATGTCCCCGTATCTCTTCCCTCTTGCATCTCCCTCCCTCCCACCCTCCCTATCCCACCCCTCTAGGTGGTCACAAAGCACCGAGCTGACTTCCCTGTGCTATGCGGCTGCTTCTCACTAACTATTTTAAGTTTGGTAGTGTATATATGTCGATGCCACTCTCTTACTTTGTCCCAGCTTACCCTACCCCTCCCAGTATCCTCAAGTACATTCTCTAGTAGGTCTGCGTCTTTATTCCTGTCTTGCCCCTAGGTTCTTCATGACCATTTTTTTTTATTCCATATATATGTGTTTGCATATGGTTTTTGTTTTGTTTTTCTCTTTGTGACTTACTTCACCCTGTATGACAGACTCTAGGTCCATCCACCTCACTACAAATAACTCAATTTTGATTCTTTTTATGGCTGAGTAATATTCCATTGTATATATGTGCCACATCTTCTTTATCCATTCATCTGTTGATGGACACTTAGGTTGCTTCCATGTCCTGCTTATTGTAAATAGAGCTGCAATGAACATTTTGGTACATGACTCTTTTTGAATTATGGTTTTCTCAGGGTACATGCCCAGTAGTGGAGTTGCTGGGTCGTATGATAGTTCTATTTTTAGGTTTTTTTTAAAGTTTTTTGTGTGTGTGTGTGGTACGCGGGCCTCTCACTGTTGTAGCCTCTCCCGTTGTGGAGCACAGGCTCCGGAAGCGCAGGCTCAGCGGCCATGGCTCACGGGCCCAGCCGCTCCATGGCATGTGGGATCTTCCCGGACCGGGGAACGAACCCGTGTCCCCTGCATCGGCAGGCGGACTCTCAACCACTGCGCCACCAGGGAAGCCCCTATTTTTAGTTTTTTAAGGAACCTCCATACTGTTCTCCATAGTGGCTGTCTCAAGTTACATTCCCACCAACAGTGCAAGAGGGTTCCCTTTTATCCACACCCTCTCCAGGATTTATTGTTTGTACATTTTTTGATGACAGCCATTCTGACCGGTATGAGATGATTTCTCATTGTAGTTTTTTTTTTTTTTTTTGCAGTACGCGGGCCTCTCACTGTTGGGGCCTCTCCCGTTGCAGAGCACAGGCTCCGGACGCGCAGGCTCGGTGGCCATGGCTCACGGGCCCAGCCGTTCCGCGGCATGTGGGATCTTCCCGGGCGGGGCATGAACCCGCGTCCCCTGCATCAGCAGGCGGACTCTCAACCACTGCGCCACCAGGGAAGCCCTTGAGCATTCTTTCATGTGTTTTTTGGCAATCTGTATATCTTCTTTGGAGAAATGTCTATTTAGGTCTTCTGCCCATTTCTGGATTGGGTTGTCTGTTTTTCTGATATTGAGCTGCATGAGCTGCTTGTAAATTTTGGAGATTAATCCTTTGTCATTTGCAAATATTTTCTCCCATTCTGAGGTTTGCCTTTTTGTCTTGTTTATGGTTTCCTTTGCTGTGCAAAAGCTTTGAAGTTTCGTTAGGTCCCATTTGTTTATTTTTGTTTTTATTTTCATTTCTCTAGGAGCTGGGTCAAAAAGGATCTTGCTGTGATTTATGTCATAGAGTGTTCTGCCTATGTTTTCCTCTAAGAGTTTGATAGTGTCTGGCCTTACATTTAGATCTTTAATCCACTTTGAGTTTATTTTTGTGTATGGTGTTAGGGCATGTTCTAATTTCATTTTTTTACATGTAGCTGTCCAGTTTTCCCAGCACCACTTATTGAAGAGGCTGTCTTTTCTCCACTGTCTATTCTTGCCTCCTTAACAAAGACAAGGCGACCATATGTGCATGGGTTTATCTCTGGGCTTTCTATCCTGTTCCATTGATCTACATTTCTGTTTTTGTGCCAGTACCATACTGTCTTGATTACTGTATCTTTGTAGTATAGTCTGAAGTCCAGGAGCCTGATTCCTCCAGCTCCCTTTTTCTTTCTCAAAATTGCTTTGGCTATTTGGGGTCTTTTGTGTTTCCACACAAATTGTGAAATATTTTGTTCTAGTTCTGTGAAAAATGCCAGTGGTAGTTTGATAGGGATTGAATTGAATCTGTAGATTGCTTTGGGTAGTATAGTCATTTTCACAATGTTGATTCTTCCAATCCAAGAACATGGTATGTCTCTCCATCTGTTTGTATCATCTTTAATTTTTTCATCAGTGTCTTATAGTTTTCTGCATACAGGTCTTTCTTTTCCTTAGGTAGGCTTATTCCTAGTTATTTTATTCTTTTTCTTGCAATGGTAAATGGGAGTGTTTCCTTAATTTCTCTTTCCCATTTTTCATCATTAGTGTATAGGAATGCAAGAGATTTCTGTGCATTAATTTTGTATCCTGCTATTTTACCAAATTCATTGATTAGCTCTAGTAGTTTTCTGGTAGAGTCTTTAGCATTCTCTATGTATAGTATAATGTCATCTGCAAACAGTGACAACTTTACTTCTTCTTTTCCGATTTGGATTCCTTTTATTTCTTTTTCTTCTCTGATTGTTGTGGCTAAAACTTCCAAAACTATGTTGAATAATAGTGGTGAGAGTGGGCAACCTTGTCTTGTTCCTGATCTTAGTGGCTATGGTTTCAGTTTTTCACCATTGAGAATGATGTTGGCTGTGGGTTTGTCATATATGGCCTTTATTATGTTGAGGTAAGTTCTCTCTATGCCTACTTTCTGGAGAGTTTTTATCACAAATCAGTGTTGAATTTTGTTGAAAGCTTTTTCTGCATCTATAGAGATGATCATAGAGGCTGGCATGACGTTGAACTAGCCTGAGGCGCACTGTGTGTTCTCCTGGGGAAGTTGTCCCTGGATCACGGGACCCTGTCAGTGGCGGGCTGCACAGGCTCCCAAGAGGGGAGGTGTGGATAGTGACCTGTGCTTGCACACAGGCTTCTTGGTGGCGGCAGCAGCAGCCTTAGCATCTCATGCCCCTCTCTGGGGCAGCACGGCTCGTGCTCATCTCTGGAGCTCCTTTAAGCAGTGCTCTGAATCCCCTCTCCTCGCACACCAGGAAACAAAGAGGGAAGAAAAAGTCTCTTGCCTCTTTGTCAGTTCCAGACCTTTTCCTGGACTCCCTCCCGGCTAGCCGTTGTGCACTAACCCCTTCAGGCTGTGTTCACGCCTCAGGCTGTGTTCAGTCCTCTCCCTGGGATCTGACCGAAGCCTGAGCCTCAGTTCCCAGCCCCGCCCACCCCGGCTGGTGAGCAGACAAGCCTCTCGGGCTGGTGAGTGCCAGTCGGCACCAATCCTCTGTGCAGGAATCTCTCCACTGTGCCCTGCGCACCCCTGTTGCTGTGCTCTCCTCCGTGGCTCCGAAGCTTCCCCCCTCTGCCACCCGCAGTCTCTGCCCGCAAAGGGGCTTCCTAGTGTGTGGAAACCTTTCCTCCTTCACAGCTCCCTCCCACTGGTGCAGGTCCCATCCCTATCCTTTTGTCTCTGTTTATTCTTTTTTCTTTTACCCTACCCAGGTACGTGGGGAGTTTCTTGCCTTTTGGGAGGTCTGAGGTCTTCTGCCAGCGTTCAGTATAGGTGTTCTGTAGGGGTTGTTCCATATGTAGATGTATTTCTGATGTATTTGTGGGGAGGAAGGTGATCTCCACATCTTACTCTTCCACCATCTTGAAGCTCCTCTCCACAAAATATTTTTTAATGGGTGCATGGTATTTCATAGAATTGGTGCAACAGATTTTACGTAACTAATCACTAATGGTGGGCACAAGTTATTCCTGGTTTCTTGTTATTTTAAATAACACTGCAATGAATATCCCTGTATGAACGTATTTGCCCCATTACTGATTTTTGTTCCTCAGAATAAACCCCAGGAAATAGACTTTCTTAGTCAAAAGATATGAGTACTTTTGTCCACTGGTGCTCATGATCCCATCCCCTTCCATCTCCTCTAGCTCTCTTGTGTACTGCTACCCCCCGGCCCCCACCCCTGCCCTTGGCTCCTTCCTCTCAGAAACATTCCTAAGTCTCTTCCATTCTGAAAAATAAAAATTCTCTCTTGACCCCAAATTTCTCTTCAGTTACTGCCTTTCCTTTTTCCCTTCTCATCCAAAATTCTCAAAAAACTTGTCCACATTGGCTGTCTCCATGTCTCATCCCATTCATTCCTTATCTTCCTATATTAGTCTGCATACTCACAATGTTCCACCAAAACTATTTCTGCAAAGGTTACCAATGATTAGCTAATCGCCAGACAGATTTTGATTCCTATTTTATTGGACTACTGACACCTTTGAGCCTTCCTTATTGAAATTCTCTTTTCTCATTGCTTTTCTCTTCTGTTTCTCTGACCATTTCTTCTCAACACTGTTTATGGGCCTATCTTCCTGAGTCTATCCCTAAATTTTGGCCTTCTATAAAATTTCATCCTTAACCCTCTTCTCTTCATTTTCTATCTGATCTTTCAGGAGGTAGTGTTAACTGTCATATATTTGCCGATAATGTACACTCTTAATCTCTAGTTCTCATTATTTCTAAGTTCTAGAAGGATATATTCAATCTTTTGTAGGATTTCTAGAATCTTCTTGTATCACATGTACTCCAAACCTGTCTCCCCACCAAAAAAAAACCCCCACCTTGCTCTTATTACTATATTATCTATTATTTTGCCTTTGTTGATGGTGCTAACATGAAAAACAAGACCATCCTTGACAAATACTAGATCATGTCTTGTACTTTAACAAGCCACTTGCAGTTTCCAGAAACCACTATGTCACACCTTCAAACATTTGCATATACGTTCTTTCTGCCTGTAATACCTTTGTCTTCCCCCTAATTGCTTCACTAACTCTTACTCATTCTTGGCTAGGTAAAACCCATTTCAGAAAGCTCTCTTAACCCTGTTAACCCCTCTTAACCCTTAACCCAAGAGCAGGGGCCAGATTTACGATGGCTCATCTCTGTGTTCCACAGTACCCTGTGCATATTTCTATTATAGCACTTACCTCATTGTATTGAAATTATTTGTTTCCTAGAGCAAGATCATATCTTATTAAACTGTGGGTCTCCATGTTCATTGAGTGAATGAATAAATGAATTAAAAGGAGCACCAAGGAGAAACAAGGAAAAAGAAATCATGCAAGGTACTTTACATTTATTATACACAATTTCATCATTACAACTATCCAGTAAAATAGACATGATTTTCTTTTCACATATACGAAACTGCAGCTGAGAGGTGTTGAAGGGTCAATCTAAATGATTTCATATAACATCTATTTTCCAATAAATTGGTGCCTTCTTCATTTCTAAAGATAATAACCCTTACTCCTTAGGAATAGTCTTAATATCATTGTCTCAATATAGAGAGTACATATAAAGACCAAAATAGCTTTAGAAAGACAGCCCTTTAAAGAGCTAATGTTGGATTTCCCTGGTGGTGCAATGGTTAAGAATCCGCCTGCCAATGCAGGGGACATGGGTTCGAGCCCTGGTCCGGGAAGATCCCACATGCCATGGAGCAAATAAGCCCATGTGCCACGACTACTGAGCCTGCGCTCTAGAGCCTGCGAGCCACAACTACTGAGCCCGCATGCCACAATTACTGAGCCCGCATGCCACAACTACTGAAGCCCACACGCCTAGAGCCTGTGCTCCACAACAAGAGAAGCCACCACAATGAGAAGCACACGCACCGCAATGAAGAGTAGCCCCTGCTCACTGCAACTAGAGAAAGCCCGCATGCAGCAACGAAGACCCAATGCAGCCAAAAATAAATAAATAACTTTTAAAAAATAAAATAAAATAAAGAGCTAATGTTATCTGTGGGTACTCTGTCTTAGAGATTATACTTTAGTGATAAAAAGTATGAAGAGGAAGGACTAGCCACGACCTCTCAGCTACACCAATAGTCTTTATCTGCCTCTCTCAGATGGAAAACCATCTAAGCAGAGAGAATATGCCAAAGAGCCTGCAGAGTGAAACCTATTTGGGTCCCAAGAGGTCTCCCCCTCCCAGGAGGAGGGGAAAAAACAATCTTAACCTTAAAATGCTCTAAAATTCAATGTAACTCATAAGGTAAATAGCATTTCCTTCCAAACGTTTCTACTGACACATGCTAAAGAATGTGGCTTAGCAAACAACACTGAAAACCCATATCGACACTTTGGTTAAATTTCTACCTATTTTTACTTAGAACACAGGCGTCTACTTTGAGGTTAAATATAATACAATCCTTGTCTATGCCTACTATTGACACTTTTTAAAAGAGAAATCCTTGGGTTTGGGAATCCCCCTGAGTTAACATTCTTCTCCTTAAAGGCTGTGCCATTCAATGTTTTATGCTTGAGGATGATGCTTTCTTAATGTTCATAACTTACCTGCATTGGCTTTCAGGTCTTCAGGTGTGACCATGACAACAAATCGGATTGCACGTTCATTTCGAAACATCTCATAAGACCACCGGCGGATAGACCGCATGCATTTCACTGCTGCAATGCCATTGTTGGCAATGAGAACCTGGTAGAGTGGGAACATGGGAATTGGAGAGAGGTAGAATAGACAGGCAAAGACAGAGGAAAAGAGATGAAATCACTTGTGTAGATCTTCCTCTGAAAAGCCAGAGTTTCAACTAGGAATTTGTATTGTTGGTCTAGGCATTTAGGAACCAACTCCCACATGATCAAGGGATATTTTAAGATGTTAGCTAAGCAAATACTTCAATATGTGCCAGCTAAAACTTACTCCTTTCTAACTTCATTTCTTGAAGGGAAAAAT
The DNA here is from genome assembly GCF_005190385.1 of Monodon monoceros. Classification (NCBI taxonomy): domain Eukaryota; kingdom Metazoa; phylum Chordata; class Mammalia; order Artiodactyla; family Monodontidae; genus Monodon; species Monodon monoceros. Next base: position 11,184,417 of record NW_021703786.1, read on the forward strand.
CAGTTACTCAAATCTTATGAGTTTGTGAATTATTCTACCATACCTACTTTTAGGGAATAGAAGAAACAAACGTCAGGGGGAAGATGGATATAAATAAGGCTGGAGGAAGATTCAACAGTGTAGTGTCATGCACTATTCTCTGTTGTAGTGAAACAAGGCACAGAGTCCTGAACATGTATAAGAACGCCTACGCTAACCACCACCTCTCTCCAAAATGCTGAATCCAAATGCCTTAGAATTGTACAGACCACCCCAGAAAGAACGGTCACAAGAAAAAGCGTAGAAGGATCAATGATCCTGAGACTTCTCTGTTAAACAAACCTTTCACCTCCTTGCCTGTCTTGCAATCATCACCCTGAGGATAACATAGGTTGGGAGACACGTAATCTCTACTCATTGGAAGACTAACAGGAGTGCACCGCTAAAGCAACACTTTTAGGACAAAGAATATAGGTCCCCATCCTTTAATCTTTCAATCACTGCAAGCTATTTCAACCAAGTCATTCTCTCAGCTCCAATATGGTTTAGATAAAAGTGACACAGACTAACTCACAACATTTCAAAACACCTGTAATCTCTTTAAGTATTTCATGTGATATATTCCCTCTAAACATCTCAAATTCCTGGCGGAACCCAGTAGGTTACACTGTATCAAACTTGTTGAGGCCTTCTGTTCTGAAACTCTCTCCATTCCCTTAGCTCTAAACCCAGTGTTATGACATGTTACCTCCTCACCACCACCCCACAAGCTAATCAATTTCTCATACCCTCTCAGATCAGTGCAACTCAACCCCATAAAAACCGCAAGATCTTTCTAAAAGCGCTTTATGGGTGCTGCCTCATCTTCTTACTTAGTTATGACTAAATTGTCAGTGGTAAATACATATTACAGAAAATAGTGAAATGATTTAATAGGATGCTAGGGAGGCAGAAAGGATAATTCTGCAGTCTCAGAAATTCAATTTAAATATCGGTTTTGAGCAAATCTAGACAACAAATCTAGGCATTAAATCTCATGTGCTTTTGAAAAAATAATTTAGCAGGTTATAACTTACCTTCTCAATCACTTTATTCCCACCAAAACGAGTAACAAATTCTGCTGGAGAAGCTACAGTGAAATCTCGCTGTGAGTCTATTTTCTTTCGGTCTCGACCTTGCTTTACTAGGTGCAAACCAGACATGCTGGACCTGTAAAAATAGAGAAATCATGAAAATCTACAGATAAGATTTCTTCACATCATCTATCTCCCCTGGAGGCCTACTTTTCACTATCGGACTTATAAGAGCACTTCCAATTGCACCCTTGTGAAGACTGCATGGTAGCAGACCACATACTTTTTATAGAGAAGAGAGAAAAGAAAATGATCTTTGCTTGTGGAAATTTAAGAAAAAAAATAAGTGTTCCTGAATAATAAAAGACAATATTAAGGTTTACCAACAGATGCCATCATAAAGAGATAAGGCAAAGAACAGACTAAAATGAGATGGTATAAATAATAGACTCAGAGTGACTGTTAAAACTTAAAAAAACAACCCACAACAGTTAGCAAACCTGTTTCTGGATTATGATTCTGACACACAGATGACCTTCACCTCTGTATCTCTAACCTCCATTTTTCTTATGAGCTGTAACTCCACATTTTTAACTGCCTACTAAATGTTTTACTTGGATATTCCATAGACGTTTCAAAATCAACAACTCCAAAAACAATTTATTTACAAGGCATTTACAAGGCAATTTATTTATAAACCATATTTCATTGACCTTAAGATAACACTTTTTTTTTTAGCTTTTTAAAATCTCTGAAATTGGTATGTATCTTACAACTGATGGTGTGCTTTATTTAATTGGCAGAATTTTTTTTCTCAGTGGTACATTCAATAATGGTGCCTCTAACAATCAATGGTGTTTTAGATTAGATAGTGGTGGAAACAGCACAGGCCTGCTTTAAATTCCAGATCTTCACCGAATAACTTAAACTTGCTAAGCTTCACTTTTCTCTCTGTAAATATGTATGGTATTCACTGTTCTAGGTTTTTAGCTATTGCCTCTCAGCTCCAAGCCCACCCTTTTATGCTCTGCTCTATGACAACAGGGCTTAACACCATGCAAACTTGTTTGATTCCGCCTATAGGAAGGCAGAAGGGTTTAAGAAAAAAAAAAAGAGAGAGAGAGAGAAAGGGATTTTCTTCTTATTTTCCAGCTATTATCAGCATTGCTCCACAGGAAAACAGAGTTAATTCCAGTCTCTAGCATCTTTCAGCATTCAGGAATAGCCGTGATGTATTCCCTTAGAAGGACAAGGAGCAGTGGGTTGTGGCTCCTTGGCTGTCAGAGTACCAGCCCTGCCATGCTCACTCATCCTCTGGGCTACCCGGCCTGGGCCTATCAATCACCTGTCAGGCCAGGCCTCCTCCTCAGGGATCTGAGCACCAGCTACTCAAAGCTTACTCCCAGAGATCCAAGCACCAACCCCTCTCCAAGCACCCTGGGCCCTCTCCAAGCTTGTAGGTTCTGGGAATACTACCTCTTCCCGAGGGGTGGTAGCTGCTTCCTGCAGATATTAACCTTGGGTTACCTCAGCATGTCTTTTTTGTTCTTTTATTCTTCTAACACCCAAGTAACCAATTTTCACAATTGAATGTCTTTTGTTTATAATACCTAATGCAGTTTCTCTTTCCCTGACTGGACCTTGACTCATAGCACTGATAGACCTTCTGAAAGGGTGTTTTGAGGACTAAATGAGATAATGGATATAGTAAATAAAATCCTTTATACACTATTTAACAGACAGCTGCTTTCTTCTATTTCTATTTTTTCTTCCTTTCTCCTACACTCTAACCTTGCACTCAAGTAATTTCTCTCTTCAAAATAAAAGAGTATGATTAAAACCTTCCCACAAAGAAACACCAGGTCCAGATGGTTTTATTTTTATTATTTATTTATTTACTTACTTATTTACTTATTTATTTATTTTTGGCTGCGTTCGGTCTTTGTTGCTGTGTGTGGGCTTTCTCTAGTTGCGGCGAACGGGGTTTACTCTGTTGGGGTACGCAGGCTTCTCATTGTGGTGGCTTCTCTTGTTGCCGAGCATGGGCTCTAGGCCTGTGGGCTTCAGTAGCTGTGGCTCGAAGGCTCTAGAGCGCAGGCTCAGTAGTTGTGGTGCACGGGCTTAGTTGCTCCGCAGCATGTGGGATCTTCCCAGACCAGGGCTCGAACTCGTGTCTCCTGCATTGGCAGGTGGATTCTTAATCACTGCGCCACCAGGGAAGCCCCAGATGGTTTTAAAAGACAAGTTCTACTGAACTTTCAAGAATCGTAGCCTACCAAACTTCCAGACAGTAGAAAAAGAAGTAAAACTCCCCAGTTAGAGTAATACTGATACCAGTACCAGACAAAGATGTTACATGAAAGGGAAGTCCAGGGCCGCTTTACTCATGACCACAGTTGCAAAATTCCTAAAGACGATATTCTAAATAGGTGTTGGGTCAAGGATAGGCAAAATATTAGTTAAAAAGTATGTTACTCCACAACCAACTTGAGTTTGTCCCAGGTAAGCAAGGATGGTTTAATTTTAGAAAATCCATAAATGTAAAACTGTTAGATTTCCTAGCAAGTGCAATAAAATAAAAAAATTAATAAGTACATTAGAGACCTGAGGACTGCCAAGGAGGAAGTTAAATTATATTTATTTGTGAATGATGTAATTTACATAGAAAACAAAAGATTCCGCAAATTATTAGAAATAATAGGAGGCCTTAGTCAAGTGTATAGATATATGATTAATATATAAGAAGCTCCCAAATATTATATATAGATTATAAAATTAAAAACAGATCATAAAGGGCTTCCCTGGCGGCGCAGCGGTTGAGAGTCCGCCTGCCGTTGTAGGGGACACGGTTTCGTGCCCCGGTCCGGGAATATCCCACATGTCGCGGAGTGGCTAGGCCCGTGAGCCATGGCCGATAAGCCTGCGTGTCCGGAGCCTGTGCTCTGCAACGGGAGAGGCCACAACAGTGAGAGGCCCGTGTACCGCAAAAAAAACCAAACCAAAACAAAACAAAAAACAGATCATAAAGTTAAAAACTAAAATATACATAGTTTTAAGACATACGTATAGACACAAAAAAACTATGTAAACAGAGAAACAAAATAATGTGATGAACATGTGATTAAGGGAAATGACTACCTGGGTGGGTAAAGCAGGGAGAAGGTTTATGGAGGAGAGACCATACGGTTAGAAAGATGTAGGTGATGGCCAAGGATCAACCTTTAAGTGGTGGGTTTTCAAATTCCTTTTTACACTATTTTTAAAATTACTAAATAAGTAACCAAATAAATAAATAATAGTGGGTTACACATGGACGAATGAGTGTGTCTTGAACCAAAAATTATGGTTATATAATTCTATACACTGAGATTAAACACACACACACACACATACACACACATACTCCCCAGAGATCAACTTTCAGTTTCTTAGGGAGAGAGAGACAGAGGAGATATAAACCTAGGATAAATAAGGAGATGCCTGAGTATAAGACAAAAAGGGAAGCAAAATCTTTATCGATAAAATTAAGGTGGGGAAGGGATTGTTCATACGTTTTAATCAATAGTTTAGAGATAACAAAGGAATGCCCTGAGGGTCACTTGTAATCAAAGAGGGGAGAAAAACAGAAATATACCTTACTTTTAATGATGGGATGAGGACTTCCCTGGTGGTACAGTGGTTAAGAATCCGCCTGCCAATGCAGGGGACACAGGTTCGATCCCTGGTCTGGGAAGATCCCACATGCTGCGGAGCAACTAAGCCTATGTGCCACAACTACTGAGCCTGTGCTCTAGAGCCTGTGAGCCACAACTACTGAGCCTGCGTGCCACAACTACTGAAGCTCGCACACCTAGAGCTCATGCTCCACAACGAGAGAAGCCACCGCAATGAGAAGCCTGCGCACCGCAACAAAGAGTAGCCCCCTCTCACTGCAACTAGAGAAAGCCTGCGTGCAACAACAAAGACCCAATGCAGCCAAAAATAAATTTATTTTTAAAAAGATTAAAAAAAAATAGATGGGATCCTTCATATAGCCATGTTCAGAAGTTAGGCACCATGCTAAAAACAAGAGGATCAAGTGGTAAGATAGAAAAGATCTCAAAATCTTTACCTCTCACCTAGCTGTTCTCAGGAAGCTACCAGAGAATGCTGTCTTCCCAAAAGATGAAATAAACCAAGATAAAGGAAGACAAGGAATGCAAGAAATAGAGGATCCAACACAGAAGAGAAGGGAATTCTCTAGATGATTGTTCAAATTGGAGGACAGACTGCTCCAGGAGGGATGTCTCCTTGAAAAAAATGGACAGATCACCTATTGTATTTAACCACAGAAAAACAAAATAAAACTGTGTATGTGTGTGTAATTAATATATATATGTGTATGTGTATTCTGTTTGTATATATGTTTGTTTTACATATATAAAATAATAAACCAAAGTTATATATATATTTATTATATTTATACATATATAAATCATTTTATTGTATATATATTAAAATATACAAAATATATAAGTATATATTATATATAAAACGATATATAATATGTATATGTAAAATATACCAGTTGTTTCTTACTTATTTGACTCTCAGTGGAAGATTTGCTTGGTTTACCCCCCAAAGGATGGAAGAGGTCAAGTAAAAAGGAAAAGGAAAGGATGACTGTTTTAAAGACACATTTTGCCAAATCAGTGTTTTTCATTTGTTTCTATATTTTCCAGGGTCTATTTAATTTTCAGGTAATTTTTATCAAAATAAAAACTCCAGTTTGCAAATACAAGCAAGCGACCCTTAATGACTGCCATCCAGCAAATCATTCAGGTCTTTTATGTCGACCCTCTGCTGGAGAGGCACAGACCTGCAAGAGTTCTGAAGAAGGCCTGACTCATTGCCTCTTCAGCGTGAGTTCTAACAGCAGGAAGAAGAAAGATTCGGGATAGGAGAGGTTGGCACTCTCAACACCTCCAGTCTGGCTGCCTACTGTCACACGCCGGGACAATGACAGCAGCCACCTTTCCTGGTCCAAGAGACAGAGTCTAAAAAAGTTTTCTGCAAAACTACCTTCAACAGGATGCTACCTACCACACAGAATTGATATTTTCCTTCAAAATAGATGAAGAGACTTCACTCTTGAAAAACCAGCCAAGAACAGTGAGCAATTTTGGCACAGACTAAGTGAGATTCCTTAACGAAAGACCAGCACACAGCAAGGTCTGTGCACGGGTGCTTGTTTTCAACGCAGCTACAATGTCACACATGGTCTCGGGTATCTTTGGTTCAAATTCTGAGTGTAAAATAAAGGTTTAGAAATCCAGGAGCAAATATGAGCGTTTTAATTCATTTCCTTAAAAAAAAAAAAAAAGTTTCCTACAGACACAAGAAAATCATCAAATCAGATTGCCCATAAATTCCAGGGCTTAGCTGTCAATGTCTTATTGTTTTTTAAAGGTATATATTGCCCAGATACGGCACTCTAAAACTTACCTTCGAAGCATGTAATATCTCATCTCCTTATTTTCCTCCGCAGAACCCTCCATATCAAGATGGCAAAGGAATGGAGGCTTTTTCTTCAGATGTCGGCCTTGTAAACACAAGCCGGAGTTTGTCCTCCTGCTGCAGGTGCTTAAAACCCAGGAGGACAAGACATACTGTGCCTACTTCTTGGCCCTGCTTCAGTCAGAGTAGAGTATTCCTGATGGCCTCAAGCTACAGTCTTTTTGTGTACTTTGTCCCCAATTTCCATACTTCCCCTCCTGTTTGCATTTTCTCCCTACACTGGGCCCACACACAGAATTAGTTGATTTCCCAAGGGGACCGAGAGGAAAGGGGGAGAAATATAAAAGCTTGTATAACTAGAAAGTAGATCTCAGCAGCTCTGCCTTAGCCGCAGCAAACGTGTTTCAACAACGGTCACTTTCTTCTGACAGTCACCAGAGAAAAGCTCCACGGCCCCTCCAGGCTGCCAGGAGCACATGACAGGGAGGGCCCAGGGCAAAAAGAAGACAAAGTTTACAAGGACAACTATGCCAAGAAAGTAATGGGGTCAGGAAATCCAGAGGGAGGAGGACAGCACAGCCTAAGTAGGTAATTTCTGAGATCCAATCAAAACAAATAATACTGATTTTCAGACTCCAAGAGTGGGGAGAGCAGGTCAGGAGAGAAAGAAAGCCAGTCAAAAGGACGAAACATGCCACTACTGAGGAACTCTGAATAATGTGGGAGTCACAACTCTAATTCTCAGGCCAGAGTAGTGGTGTCCACACACACACACACACACACACACACACACACACACACACACATACACACCTTTTTAAAAAACAACAAAATCTAAGATTTTATTCACTAAAATTTGAGAATAAGACTGGAGCTGGTACAAATGGGATAAGGAGAAGATGTGGATAAAATCCCTGAAAGGAAAAGGGGCCCAGAAAAATATTTTGGACACAGAGGTCTAATCCAGTTTAAGCAGGGAAGAAAAACCCTGCCTAAAAAACAACTGGGACACATCTATTGCTATGCAAGCAAATTTGCCACAGATGGACAAATCACTTAAATAAATAAATGGTGGCTGAATGTTATACAGTAATATAGTCCTGTTTTAGCTTTTAATTAAGTAGATATTGCTCAGGATATCGCTCCCTTGTAATGGCAGAAAAGACTGCAACAGCTAGAATCTACAGAATCACAATTTCCTGAGATAAGTCATTAGGAATGGTATAATCCACCAGAGTCATATCTAACCTGATTCATGCACCACAGAAAAATTCTTTCTCACCAAAATGTTGAATACAAATGGTTAATTCTTATCTAATGCCAACTATGCTGAGAACCTATTAACCTTCCAGGGAAACCCTCCAAAACAGAAGTACACATATGACCTGGAACACAGATGAAAGATGAAAAATCAAATAGAAGATAAATGATTAAGACAAACCTTGATCTTAGGACATTCAGGTGACCCAAGGTGAAAAGACTCAATCAGGACACTCGCTCAATATGACCATTAGGCATAATAAAAAATGGAAGTCCTGGATTGGTTTCTGGCCTGTACCACTCTGCATCATTCCTTCCATACTATGCTAACGTCTGATAAAGTCAGTCAAGTTTGCTTCCTCCTTTAAAGAAGCTGACGCAGAGGAGTCCTCCTATCTTTATGTCTCTTCAGGATAACATGTCTCAAAAAACAGAGCACTGAAGGCTTTGTTCAGAACAATTACAGTGACCACAGATGTAAAAGCAGCTCAATTTTACACACATCTAACTGCCAGATGTAGGCAGTTCCCAAAAGAGAATCACTCTCTGCCTTTGTTATACAAGTTCAACATTCAAAAAGCAAAGCATTGCGTATAGAATAAAGCAGGCTATTTTGCACTTGATTATATCAGAAAATATACCAGAGTCACTCTCAGTAATCAAGTTTGTGCTTCCTTTTCACCAAAGGGATCTTTCTAAAACAACCAAACACTAACACAGCACACCCAGATCCAAAACAAAGCTAGTGTTTCTAATCTTTTATGGATGCTGCTCCCAATCCTCCTGTAATATTAGAACAAAAGAAAGAAAAAGCCACATTCATTCCTCCAAATTCAAAGCATCCTCATTTTAATCTAACATGAAAAGAGAGTGTCCAAAGTAGACACGTACCTGGCACAAAATCCAACTAGAAGCCCACACTGATCCCAACATTGTAACATGCCAAGCACCAAGGATGACGTAGCAGTTTATCCTGCAGACTGTGATGCATTAGCTAGCCTGACTGCAAGGCAGTCTGAGTTACACTGCAGCACGCACTGTGAGAGACTGTTTTACACTGGGGCTTTTCCAAGCAAAGAAATCTTGAATCAAGGATGTACCTCTTTTGAAAATCAACTGACCATATATATAAATAGATTTAGCTGTGGACTCCTAATTGTGATTCACTGATCTATATGCCTATCCCTGTAACAATGCCACACAGCCTTGATAACTGTGGCTTTACAGTCAGTTTTTGAAATCAGGTAGTGTAAGTCTTCCAACTTTGCTTTCCTTTTCCGTAATTGTTTTGTCTATTCTAGGTCCTTTGGGTTTCCATGTAAATTTTAGGATGAGTTTGGCAAATTCTAGAAAGAAAAAACAAATCCTCCTAGGATTTTGACATGGACTGTGAATTTAAAGATCAATTTAGGGAAAATCACCATTTTGACAATATTGAGTTTTCCAATTCCCAAACATGGACTGTCTCTCCATTTATAGGCATACCTCATAGATATTGCAGGTTTGGTTCCACAATTCACCACCACAATAAAGTGAATATTGCAATAAAGCAAGTCACATGAATTTTTTGGTTTCCCAATGCATGGAAAAGTTAGGTTTACTCTATACTATAGTCTACTAAGTGTTCAATAATAGCATTATGTCTACCAGAAAATGTACATACCTTAATTTTAAAAGATTTTATTGCTAAAAATGCTAACCATCGTCTGACAATGCAGGGTTGCCACAAACCTTCAATATGTAAAATGCAATTATCTGTGAAGTGCAATAAAGCGAGTGCAATAAAACAAGGTATGCCTGTATTTAGACTTTAAGTTTCTTCAATTTCTCTCAGCAATGTAATATAATTTATTTTTATTTTTATTTTTTGGCTGCGTTGGGTCTTAGTAGCAGTGCACAGCCTTTTTGCTTCATTGCAGTGTGCAGGCTTCTCTCTAGCTGTGGCACGTGGGCTCTGTAGTTGCAGCGCCCAGGCTTAGTTGCCCCGTGGCATGTGGGATCTCAGTTCCCCGACCAGGGATCGAACCAGCATCTGCTGCATTACAAGACAGAGTCTTAACCACTGGACCACCAGGGAAGTCCCAGTAATATAATTTCTAATGTACAAGTCTTATACTTTTTTTTGTTGAATTTATTCCTAAGCATTTTATTATTTTCATTGCCATAGTGAATAAAATTATTTTAATTTAATTTTTTGCTTGTTCATTGCTAGCTAGTATGCAGAAATACAACTAATTTTTGTATATGGATCCTATAGCCTGTGACCTTGCTAATCTCATTTTAAAATCCTTAACAACTTTATTGAGATATAATTCACATACCATATATTTCAGCCATTTAAAGTATATAATTCAATGGTTTTTATTATATTCACATGGCTGTGAACCATCATCACAATCAATTTTAGAACATTTTCATTACCCCCAAAAGAAACCCTGTACTCAGTAGCAGACACTCCCTATTTCCCCCAAACCCCTCCCCAGTCCTAGGCAATGACTAATCTACTTTCTGTCTTTATAGATTTGCCTATTCTAGATATTTCATATAAATGGAATGATATCATATGTGGCTTCTTTCACTTAGCATAATGTTTTCAATGTTGTAGCATGTATCCATACTTCATTTCTCTTTATGGCCAAATAATTTTCCACTGTATGGCCATACCACATTTTGTTTATCCATTTATCAGTTGATGGATACTGGGTTATTTCCACTTTATAGTTATTATGAATAATGTTGCTATGGACACTCATGTACAAGTTTTTATGCGAACATATGCTTTCATTTCTTATGGGTATGTAACTAGGAATGGAATTGTTGGAACATATGGTAAATATTTAGTTTTATAAGAAATTTCCAAATTATTTTCCAGACTGGCTGTATCATTTACATTCCCACCAACTATGTACAAGTTTTCCAATTACTCCACATTCTTGCAAACATTTGGTGTTGTCACTAGTTTTTATTTTAGGCACTCTGACAGTTGTATAGTAATACTTACTGTCTTAATTTGCACTTCCCTAATAGCTAGTGATTTTAAACATCTCTTCACATCTTTATTTGCCATCTGTATATCCTCTTTGGTGACATTTGCTTCTTTTAAATTTCTCTCTCCTTACTGAGAATATTATTTATTGATTCATTGTTGTCATACTTTTAAAAAATTCTTTAAACATGTTTTCTTTTCGTTCTTTGAATACATTTATGATACCTGATTTGAAGACTTTGTCTGCTAATCCAGCATCTAGACACTCAGAGACAGTCTATATTGACTTTTTTCCTAAATATGGGCTAACTTTCTTTTCACGTCTCATGATTTTTTTTGTTGAAACCTTAACATATTAAACAATTTATTGTATCAACTCTGGATTCTGATTTCTTTTACCCATGAAGATTGTTGTTGTTACTAATGCTTGCTTGTTTGTTTTTCTTTCTTGGCTTAATAATTTGCCTGGGCTAAATCTGTGAAATCTCTCTCCTTCAAAGTGTACAATCACGGATGCCTCAGCTCAATTTCTTCTTATCATGTGCTTTTATGTTTCAACCTCCTTCCTAAGGTGTTACCTCTATGTCTGCAAAACTTAAATGTCAGCCAGTGATTAGGCAGGGGTTATACCCAAACACCTGAGGCCAGTAAGGCTTTTGTACTCCGTTTATGTGTCTGTGTGTAAGGCAGAGTACCACATTCAAAGGTCAGGACATTTTCAAGTATGTCCTGGCTTTAACTTTCTGCTGAGCCCTGTCATGTCCACTCTGTGCACGCACGCAGGCTCAACCAGCAATATGCTCACCCCAACCACAAACACACCTCAGGCTAGTAGAGTGGTTGGCCCACCTCTCTCATCCCCTGCCAGATGGTCACTTCTACTGACAATGCCACTGGGGAGCATGGGCATCATCCACTACCCAAAAGGAGTATGCTCCCTTCAACTGCAGCATCAAAAACTCCAGCCCTTATGGCATACCCACAGTGGCAAAACCTCCATGCCAACCAAGCTGAGGGAAGGGAATGGGAAAAGCCCTGACAAGAACACCACAGACTCCTACTGTTCTTATTGAATTTCAGCAGTTTTTCAAATATAAACTTCTCTCAGACTGTTATATGCCTTATAGTTGATTTTAAGGCTGAAATGGTTTTGTCAAGCTTCGTAGTTGCTTTTTGGGATTAAGGATTTGTTCATCTCCTCACTAAGTTATAGCTGGAAGTCCTGCCAGTTTTATCTACTTTTTGAGATGTAATTTCATACAATAAAGTGCAAAGTCTTAATTATACACTCAATTAATTTTACATATGTACATATGCACATAATCAACCACTCCATTAAGATACCGATTATTTCCACAGTCTCAGAAGGCTCCAGTGTGCTTCCTTTCCAGTCAATGTCTTCCCCAATGTAAACACTATTCTGAACTCTATCACCATCAATCAGTTTTGCCTGTTTTTGAACTTCATATGTATAGTGCCGTACTGTATGTATTTGATCAATATTATGTCCATGAAATTCATCCATGTTGTGGCATAGCAGTAGTTTGTTCATTTTCATTGCATGTAGCATTCCATTGTGTGACTACTGCATGATTTATTTATTCTATTGGTGGACATTCTGTTTTTTTATGAATTTTGACTATACTTGAACTTGGTTTTTGGTGGACAAATGCACTCATTTCTTTTGGGTAAATAGCAAGGAAAGGACTTGCTTGTTGACAGAGTATATGTATGTTTACGGCTGTAAAAGATACTGCCCAAATACTTTTCTAAAGTGGTTGTGCCTACGTTTATTCCCATTAGCTATGTATGGGACTTCCATGTGTCCTACACCCTTGCTAACACTTGACATTGTCAGTCTTTTAATTTTGGCCTTTTTGGTTGGGATGGCAATTAATTCATAGTGAGTTTTAATCTGCAAATCCCTGATGATCAATGATATTAAACAGCTTATTTTCATAAGCTTATTTGCCATCCAGGCATCTTCTTTTGTGAAGTTCAAGTCTTTTCCTTATATTTCTATTGGGTTGAATGTCTTCATAAGACATTGAAATATCTTTTTCTCATTGATTTATAGGATTCAGGATTCTGACAGTGAGATTAATTAATATTCCTCTTTCAGCAACTGAGAACAATTAGGCAAAAAACATCAAGGATACAGAAAAACAACACAATTGAAAAACTCAACTTAACTGACATGTATAGAATTTTATAACCAACAAATACAAAATACACATCCTTTGCAAGTGTTTATAAAACTTTACCAGAGAATTCCCTGGCAGTCCAGTGGTTAGGACTCAGCGTTTTCACTGCTGAGGGCTCAGGTTCGATCCCTGGTCAGGGAACTAAGATCCTGCAAGCCACACGGCGCAGCCAAAAAAAAAATCCAAAAAACGAAAACAAACCAAACCAAACAAAAAAAAGTTACCAAAGTAGACCATATGCTAAGCCATAAAGTATAAACAAATTTCAAAAATTTGAAATTACATAGAGTATATCCTCTGAATACAATGGATTAAACTAAAAATCAATGACAAAGATAAGAATATGAGTACAGATACACGTAAGCTTGAAATTAAATGTTGGGAGGAAGAATTTCTGGTCTGATAGTTTCTATTTTCTCCATGAAATATGAGGCAAAGTTATGAACTGAAAGTGTGTCTAGAGGAGGCAGGGACTAGCAGAAAGGGAGACTGCTGGTTTAAGGACAATGGAAAAGAATGAAACTGTTGTGGGAAAAAATGGAAGGCCAAATTTCCAGAAGAGAACTACAAAATAGGAGAAAGAACAAGAAGAATTTCACAGCACAGCCAGCATTTGAGAAGGACCTTAAAACGTGAGGACCCCAAAGTATGAAAGGAATTTCAACAGTCAGGAGAAGGGCATTCCAATAAGAAAACCTGAGAGAGCTTGGGGGAGGAGACAAAAGAGGGGTGGGGGGAGTAGTGGGAGGGGGAGAGGGAGGAGAGGGGTGGGAGAGGCAGCAAGTGAGCAGATCCTATAATGCCCTTAAGTAATTATTGTACTTTCTTCCTTGCCATCAACTTCTTAAGAGGTGAACTGTTGAAATTCCTGTTCTTTCACCATTTGTTCACTACTTTATCTCTTACCATCTACTTAAAGCTGTTCACCTCAGGCTTCTCCTACCCCTAACTCCAGTGCTTTTTCTTCATCTTTCATCTCTATTCACCACTTCATGTCACATCTTCTACCTTTAAATAATCTTTCCTCTGGTTTTCTTGGTTCTCCTTCTACCTCACCGATCATTTCCTGTCTCCTTTTTCCCCCTCCTTCCATCTGAAGGTAGACATTTCCTTAAGATACATTTCCCTCCTACCTATATACTCTTCCTCACAGTGATCAAATCTACTTGCACAACTTTAATTTCAATGCAACAAACATTTATTAAGCATATACTATATGCCAGGCATTGCTCTAAACTCTGAAAAAGTGATTCTCAGCTCAGGTTTCAGATCAGACTCACCTGGAGAGTAGCAGAATAACCAGAGACTGTAATTTAATCAGTCTGAGACAGGGCTCAGGAATAAAGCTCTGCAGATGATTCTGTTGTACAGCCAAACCTAAATACTGTTTTCCATCTTTTTTTTTTTTTGTGGTGCATGGGCTTCTCTTGTTGCGGAGCATGGGCTCCAGGTGCATGGGCTTCAGTAGTTGTGGCACACGGGCTTAGTTGCTCCATGGCATGTGGGATCTTCCCAGACCAGGGCTCGAACCTATGTCCCCTGCATTGGCAGGTGGATTCTTAACCACTGTGCCACCAGGGAAGTCCCCATGTTTTCCATCTTGCATATGTCTTAGTGTTAGTGACTGAAACCACCCACCCTGGCCAGGCAAGATAGTAGCCACTTGCAACAGGAGGTCCTGGTAAGGAACGCAGAACTAACAAGCTACCAGCAACTGGAAGAATTTGGGAAAGGTCAAAAGGAGAGAGGAGACGCCAGTCCGTATGTCCTACCAACCTCCCAGAATCCTTCCCGCTGGAATCCATCTTGGCTGAGTGATGCCCACACCACCAGGAAGGACCCTGAGTCAGAGTGATTGGCCAGAGACCACTGGAAACTAACCCAATTACCATAAAACCCGAGACTGCGAGCCACGTGGCAGAGCAGATCTCCTGGGTTCCCTTACCCTACTGTTCTCCACCTGGGCACCCCTTCCCAAGAAAGTCTCTTGCTTTGTCAGCACATGTGTCTCCTCGGACAATTCACTTCCGAGTGTTAAACAAGAGCCCACTCTCGGGCCCTGGCAGGGGTCCTTCTTCCTGCAACATTAGTATGACATACAAGATCCTTAACCATCTGACCTTTATCTCACCAGCCTCTTCTTACACTGCTCTAACTACCCTGTCCCCCTTACATTCCAGTGATACTCCATGTCTTACAACTGCCTGAATATGGTGGATGTTTCCAGTCTGGCACCTTTACACATGTTGTCAAGCTCACCATCTCTACCCTTCCTACTACACACACACCTATCTCTGTTAGCTTGTCTTGTCTGTTTTCTGTTCATCCTTCAAAACCCAGTTCAAACATCTCTGAGACATTAGTGGGCCCCTTACAGATCTCATTAAGCCCATCATAATGATTACAGCTGTTGTGAGTATTAGAAATAACATTAGCGGACTTCCCTGGTGGTGCAGTGGTTAAGAATCCACCTGCCAATGCAGGGGAACGGGTTCAAGCCCTGGTCCAGGAAGATCCCACATGCCGCGGAGCAACTAAGCCTGTGTTGCACAACTACTGAGCTTGTGCTCTAGAGCCCGCGAGCCACAACTACTGAAGCCGCGTGCCTACAGACCGTGCTCTGCAACAAGAGAAGCCACCACAATAAGAAGCCTACACACCGCAACGAAGAGTAGCCCCCGCTCACCGCAGCTAGAGAAAGCCCTCATGCAGCAACGAACACCCAACACAGCCAAAAATAAATAAATAATTTAAAATAAATAAATAAAAATAAATAAAATAATTTAAAAAAAGAAAGAAAGAACATGAGGACCCTGGCACAGTGTTTGGCTAGACACTAAAATATCCTATGGATAATGGGGACCCTCTGAATAGTGCTGTGAGATGATCAGTTTACCTTAAAGAGATGACAATGGCCACGTGGCGCTTATACTGTAAGGGGAAAGAGACTGGAGAAGCGCTAAAATACTATTGCCATAATCCGAATAAGAAATAAGAGCAAGAGCAATGGCAGTAACAATGGAAAGAAGGGGACGAATTCAAGAATTATTGGGGGATAGGATCAACAAGAATACATAGGGCTTCCCTGGTGGCGCAGAGGTTAAAAATCCCACAGGGACACGGGTTTGAGCCCTGGTCCAGGAAGATCCTACATGCCGCGGAGCAACTAAGCCTGAGCACCACAACTACTGAGCCTGTGCTCTAGAGCCCGCGAGCCACAACTACTGAGCCCACACGCCACAACCACTGAAGCCTGAGTGCCTAGAGCCTGTGCTCCGCAACAAGAGAAGCCACTGCAAATGAGAAGCCCGTGGACCGCAACGAAGAGGAGCCCCTGCTCACCGCAACTAGAGAAAGCCCGTGCACAGCAACAAAGACCCAACGCAGCCAAGAATGAATGAATAAATAAATAAATAAAAACAAAAAACAACCCTATTCAAGCACCTAAGAGGGAAGGATCAGAAAAGAG
Organism: Monodon monoceros; assembly: GCF_005190385.1. Taxonomy (NCBI): domain Eukaryota; kingdom Metazoa; phylum Chordata; class Mammalia; order Artiodactyla; family Monodontidae; genus Monodon; species Monodon monoceros. Next base: position 11,200,884 of record NW_021703786.1, read on the forward strand.
AACTGGGAGATTATGTTCGTAAACCATAAGTAGTTTCAACAGTTTTCTAAGAGTAGCTTAGAAGTAGCTTAGAGTTTTCTAAGAGTAGCTACAAGAAATGGTAAATGCAGAAACCCAACTGCACTAGATTAAGAAGTGAATGGGACTACCAGTTGAAAGTGTGAGCATTTGTTTATTACTGTTCCCTATCAAAATCACAAAAATGACAATAAAATAGTAAAAGAGGTATAAAGATATAAGGACAAAGAGAATGGAAGAGGAGAACCCCCAACAGATTATAGATGTCAAAAAATTTTTTGGAAAATAGAAAGTAGATCATCAAGGAGTAATAAACTGCCTCAGAAACCAAAGAGCCCATAGTAGGGAACGCCACTTAGAAACAAGCATAACCCTACTTTAGCACTCTGAAAAAGTCACGTTTATGAAAGATTTTTAAGGACATGAGAAAATATTGTTATGTGGGGAAAAAAAGCAGGAAACAGAGCTGTGTATTCATTACAACATCACCTATGTATATACTTTTTAATGAAATTTATCCTTAAGGGGTAAAAAACACTGAAAGGAAACATATCAAATATTAACAGCAGTTATTGCTGGATGGTCATATCTTGGATTGTTTTTTATTTCTTTCTTTATACTTTTTGGATTTCCAAATTTTCTCTAATAAGCGTACATCTCATAATTAAAAAAAATTAAGTAGTAAAAGCAAACTTCACTTTTAAATTCATATTAACAGGAAAAACAGAGGGGGAAAATGTATGCATTACACTGGAAGTACTAAAAGGAATAAACACTTTCAAGCAACTGTCCTGAACATTAGAACATTTGTAATTTCATGCCTCCAATTAGCTACGTTTGTAGAATAAACTCTGGAGACTATAATACACACACAGACAGAGACGGCTCCTGTTTCCTGAATGGAAAGAAGGAATGAGTGGGAGATAGAGACAGGAAACTATTGCCCTCAGCAAAAAAGTACCACTTTGCAGATCTCATAATGACCTTCTCTGTCTACTCCACTTCTGAGGTACCATGGCAACTGGGAACATCAGAATATCAAGATAGAAGTATTGAGAGTAAAGAGTTCGGAGAGCTGCTGGGGGGAAGTGGGGGAAGCTCAGGGAAGCTAAATGGGAAATCCTAAGAAAGCCAAACATAAGAACACTCTCACAGGCCCATCTGCAAGCAAAGCCATAATATAAACTCAAAACTAGAGCCAGTTTCCTTATTCCCCATGTTACAGCTTGAGAGAGAAGAGCCAAAAGATAGGAAGGGGAAATGAAGTTTCCTGCCCTCTCAATAATGGTTATTCTCAACATATAAACTATAACGTTGACAGTAAATGTATGCTGTAATCAAAAGCCTTTCAGGGCTTCCCTGGTGGCGCAGTGGTTGAGAGTCCGCCTGCCGATGCAAGGGACACGGGTTCGTGCCCCGGTCCGGGAAGATCCCACATGCTGTGGAGCGGCTGGGACCGTGAGGACCGTGAGCCATGGCCGCTGAGCCTGCGCGTCCGGAGCCTGTGCTCCGCAATGGGAGAGGACACAACAGTGAGAGGCCCGCGTACCCCAAAAAAAAAAAAGTTATAAAAAAAAAAAAAAAAGCCTTTCAGATCTAAATTCCCAAAAGCCCTAATATGAAAATTTACCTCACAAATGGACTCCTCCATAATAAATAATACACTATACCAGTATGGCACATTTTACTTTTCCAAGGGCTTTTGCAGCTATTTACTTTCACCTCCATCACTAGATTTAAATGAAATCACTTCAGACTCAGGAGTTTAAAAGTGAGAGACTAAAAAATAAAGAGAATCCTTGTTTCTTTCCAGGTCAAACACAAATATATACAGCTTAAACTAGAAAGCTCTTGTTCTTCATAGCTTTTGGTCAAATCATACAATATTTTATAATGGTCACTTTCATTATGATTGTAAAATCCAAGAAAATATCATCATTAGTGCAACACCAAATTGTTGTGCTACACATGCTGTAACAATAAAAAGTGTGGAATGGTAAATTATCCTTTATTTTTCCTTCCATTTATCTCTATACCACCAAACTATCACTAGTAGCCGTATACTTTCATGATTTGCTACCTTCCTTTTCAACGAGTCACTGTCACCAAAAAAAAAGAGGGTAACGATAGATTAAGAAATTTAAGGGATATAATATACAACGTATGGTCCTGGATTTGATACCAGATTGGATGAAACAGGATTTTAGAGTCAACTGGAGAAACCTGAATATGGTATACATATTAGATGAGATGAAAATTTATTGAAATATAAAAGTGGAAATTTTTGACAAAAAAGAGACTGTAAAACAATGTATACAGGATGATCTCATCTCAGTAGCAAGAAATGCATATGCACCTATGCACAGAAAAGGATCCAGAAGACTATACAATAGGGTATTAGCAGGAGTTATCTCTGGGTGGTGGATATACAAGGCTTTATGTTTGCTTTCTAGTATTTTGTTTTTAATTTTCCTTACTGCTTCTTTAATAAAGCATTATGTAAAAATATATTTTCAGGGACTTCCCTGGCAGTCCAGTGGTTAAGACTTTGCCTTCCAATGCAGGGGGTACAGGTTCAATCCCTGGTCCAGGAGCTAAGAGCCCAAATGCCTCACGGCCAAAAAACCAAAACATAAAACAGAAGCAATACTGTAACAAATTCAATAAAGACTTTAAAAAAAAAAAGGTCCACATCAAATAAAATTCTAAAAAAATATATATATATTTATTTTCTAACTTCTGTCCCTTTTAAATAAGGCTGACGTTTAATTAGAGAAAAATTGCTCAAAGAGGACACAACCTATCTATTACACCCAGCGTTCTTGTTTTAGTGTGGCTGACAGTATGTGCTCTGACTGGGTAATTCCCTATCCATAAATTCCCCATCCATAAATTATGGGTAATAAGAGTATATTACTTACCTTGTGGGTTTGCTGCAGTGGAGATTAAGTGTGACACTCCACATAAAGCACATCAGAGAGTTTGGCATATAGTAAAGCACTTGATAATGTTACCAATCATTACTATTATTTTTCTAATTAGTCACTGAGAAAACAGGACTGCTAATTCATACAGACAATGTGAAAAATAGGATAGGATGTAGCAGGAATAAGTCAGCTCTCTCTCTTACTATTCTTGTTCGCTATAACTTCCCTCTTGACCCAGTCAATGGGAATGGAAGCTGAGAGCCACTCCCAGATTCTCTCAGATTCTAACTAAGGTTAGAATCACCTTATTTCTTATGGATGAAGCTCGGTACAGCTCTCTATGAAAATTTTTCTTTTTTCTTTTTTTTTTGCGGTACGCGGGCCTCTCACTGTTGTGGCCTCTCCTGTTGCGGAGCACAGGCTCCGGACGCGCAGGCTCAGAGGCCATGGCTCACAGGCCTAGCCGCTCCGCGGCATGTGGGATCCTCCCGGACCGGGGCACGAACCGGTGTCTCCTGCATCGGCAGGCGGACTCTCAACCACTGTGCCACCAGGGAAGCCCCTATATGAAATTTTTAATATGACCATGAAGTACGGTATCTAGGAGCTGATCCCAAATTCGGTATATTACCTGTCTGCATTCCATGACTGGCATCACTGGAGAAACTTTAAAGATTATTTCTAATTAGAAAATAGCATCAAAACTCTCTAGTTATGGGCTTCCCTGGTGCTATACACATATATATACATATATACACACACACACACACACAAACAACAGCATTTACAGATTGTTCTCAAATAAAGTCATTAACCAAACATGCTTGCTAAGCATAAAATGTTGGCCCTTTGATATTCTGAGTATACATTTTTAAGAACTTTAAGAGAAAATTGAGATGGAGTTTCAAATACATGAATTATAGTATAAAAAAGATTTAAAGAAATCACAGTACCTTAAGAGGTAAAAGATCCAACTGTGAGGCTAACCTGTCTCCAACTGGACTTCAACCAGGAAATCAGCATACTAGTTGACAAAACTGATTACTATCTTTGTTTGTTTGATAGTATGATACTGTGGGGTAATCTGGATTTGCACAGCATTGTAAGTATGCAGAACAATCTGACCTCAAGTGGCATCCCACAAGGAGCAGAGAAAACGTCAATATCCATACAACTAGATGGCTCTATTATATGCCACCAAATCATACATTAGGTATCAAAATTGAGATGCTTACATTCAGTCTTTAATGGTTTTTCTCCTCAAATGTTCAATTAAATATTAATAATGAACTTCGCCCTCCAACCTTGGCAGCTGCAGCCCGACCCCGAGCGACCTGCCTCAGCCCCCTACCCCCAGGAGACCACCAGATCACCTTTTCCCAAGGTCTACCGACAGAACTGCCCGAGGCCAATGTACCTTGGCAAAGCTACCAGAGATATTTTCAACAAAGGATTTGGTTTTGGGCTGGTGAAACTAGATGTGAAAACAAAGTCATGCAGTGGGGTGGAATTCTCAACATCTGGTTAATCTAACACAGACACTGGTAAAGTTACTGGGACCTTGGAGACCAAATATAAATGGTGTGAGTATGGTCTGACTTTCACAGAAAAGTGGAACACTGATAACACTCTGGGAACAGGAATCGCTATTGAAGACCAGATTTGTCAAGGTTTGAAACTGACATCCGATACCACCTTTTCACCAAACACGGGAAAGAAAAGAGGTAAAATCAAGTCTTCTTACAAGAGGGAGTGTATAAACCTTGGTTGTGATGTTGGCTTTGATTTTGCTGGACCTGCAATCCACAGTTCAGCGGTCTTTGGTTATGAGGGCCGGCTTGCTGGGCACCAGATGACCTTTGACAGTGCCAAATCAAAGCTGACAAGGAATAATTTTGCAGTGGGCTACAGGACTGGGGACTTCCAGCTACACACTAACATCAATGACGGGACAGAATTTGGAGGGTCAATTTATCAGAAAGTATGTGAAGATCTTGACACTTCAGTAAACCCTGCTTGGAACCAACTGCAGTAGCTTTGGCACTGCAGGAACCAACTGCACTAGCTTTGGCATTGCAGCTAAATATCAGTTGGATCCCACTGCTTCCATTTCTGCAAAAGTCAACAACTCTAGTTTAATTGGAGTGTGTGCTACACTCAGACTCTGAGGCCTGGTGTGAAGCTTACATTGTCTGCTCTGGTAGATGGGAAGAGCATTAATGCTGGAGGCCACAAGCTTGGGCTTGCCCTGGAGTTGGAGGCTTAATCCAGCTGAACGAAACCTCTGGGAATGGATATCAGAAGATTTGGCCTTATATATTTCCAGTGTGACCAGCCAGCTTTCCCTGCCCCCCAGAAGGTGATCAAAACAAAGGATGATCTACACTAAAAATTTAAATATTTTAAATATTTAGAGAGTTACTTGTTAGCTGGTTTCTAGTTGAATTGGTTATCTATCTAGTTACCAATGCTGCAGTCGTGCAGTCACTTACACATTATTTAAATGTATTTAACTGTTAAATGCGCTACCCACCAATAATGAAATAAACCTTTATGAAAACTGAAAATAAAAATAATAGTAAGGTTCAGAAACGTATCAACCTAGCTGATATACAGGTCACAAACCCTAGCTGATCTTCTCTAAAAATAAAAAGCCAGGGCTTCCCTGGTGGCGCAGTGGTTGAGAGTCCGCCTGCCGATGCAGGGGACACGGGTTCGTGCCCCGGTCCGGGAAGATCCCACATGCTGCGGAGCGGCTGGGCCCGTGAGCCATGGCCTCTGAACCTGCGCGTCCGGAGCCTGTGCTCCGCAATGGGATAGGCCACAACAGTGAGAGGCCCGCGTACCGCAAAAAAAAAAAAAAAAAAAAAAAAAAAAAGCCAAAGCACAGTCATCTACAATGATGCCTATATATGATTCCTATATATTCCCACCAAGCTACAACTACTTTCTTAGGGTATTATTTTCAAATGTCTGGGTCATAAAGCTTAGAGAGTGATTAATCCAATCTTACCCTGGCACTCCAGAAAAACACGTGATGCAAGTCATCTCCAACTCTGGAAAAGTCTATTTTCTTTTTCTGCCTATTCATCCATCACACCCACTTAACTTCTCATTTAGCACTTAAAACAAAGCCCTAACTTGAGACAGGGGCCCACTCTCATCCTATACTATGGCAATTACTTCACTTGGTTTTAGATGACCTCCAGTTAGCATCTTTTAAGAATGTACCTGCCTTTTCGATCTGTATCACCTGTGAAGGATTAAGACTATTCATTCTGGGAGCTAATCCTAAACTCAGCCAGTCTCTATTTAATTTGGGTTCAAAGGGCGAAAAGGAGTATCTGAATCAATATCATCATTTTCACAGATGAGGAATATGAGTCCAAAGAGGTAACATGAATTGTCTGTGGTCACCTACTTAATTGGTGGCAAATGTCAGAAGAGTCCTTTCTAATATATAAAATGAATTTGGAACAATTTAAATTACCCCCCAAGGACATCATATCCACAAGTGACTTAATAAATGAATCAATGGGGACTTCCCTGGTGGTGCAGTAGTTAAGAATCCACCTGCCATAGGGAGGGTGGGAGGGAGGGAGACGCAAGAGGGAAGAGATATGGGAACATATGTATATGTATAACTGATTCACTCTGTTATAAAGCAGAAACTAACACACCATTGTAAAGCAATTATACCCCAATAAAGATGTTAAAAAAAAAAAAAAAAAGAATCCACCTGCCAATGCAGGGGACACGGGTTCGATCCCAGGTCTGGGAAGATCCCACATGCCGCAGAGCAACAAAGCCCATGCACCACAACTACTGAGCCTACGCTCTAGAGCCTGTGAGCCACAACTACTGAGCCCATGCGCCGCAACTACTGAAGCTCGCACGCTCTAGGGCTGGCGTGCCGCAACTACTGAGCCCATGTGCTGCAACTAACTGAAGCCCGGGGGCCTAGAGTCCGTGCTCCACAAAAAGAGAAGCCAACACAATGAGAAGCCCACGCGCCACAACAAAGAGTAGCTCCTGCTCGCCACAACTAGAGTAAGCCCGTGCGCAGCAACGAAGACCCAATGCAGCCAAAAAAAAAAAAAAGTGATGGAAGTTTAAAAAAAAGAAATGTATCAATGGAGAACCTTTGTTCTATTTTGGAACATTAGCTATCTGAGAAGCAAGTAGAAACTGGCACTGTCTCCTTCCCAGGCTGCTGATCACACTTCAATCCGTGGTTCCTCCACAAGCTACAGGCATGAGTTTTGCAACAGAAGGGCATGCAAAGAAATTCTCAAGTGCTCATACCACTGACCCCATAGACTTTGCAATAAGAGCCATCAACTTTGGGAATGATTTGGCAACTATAAACTGCCTTGTAATATCATCAGCTGAATTTCTTATAATGGTATTTATCTCGCCATTGCCAAACTCACAATTTCATAATCCAATGAATGGATATTCTGCTTCACTTGGCCTCAAATTGGACAAATTTCTCAAGTGCTGTGTGGCTTTAAGGATTTAGATTTCACCCAGTCTTTCTCAACAGGGGCACCATGACATTGTGAGAACAATTCTCCGTTGTGTGTGATTATCCAGTACATTGCAGAAGGTTTAGAATCTTTGGTCCTTGGCCTTCTCAATGCAAGTAATCCCGCCAGTCACACCCCCCACTCATTTACAAATGACCTCAGGGATACAGCCCCCAGTATTAGCCTTCAGGCCAACCATTAAGTGAACTATTAAGTAAGAAAAAATGTTTACATAAAGATAAAAACCTGACCTCTTTTCCCTGCTACTAAATACTGACTTCTATTCCTCTTTTTAGCCCAGAGATTAGATATAATACTTTATTCACTAACTCCTAAACACCAACTTTGTCTGCACTAGTTATATAATTAAGACACTTGTATGGTCAGGGAAATAGGGGAGAAAAGTTACTTCAGTGGAATCCAGGCATCTAACTTTGAATTCCAGTCTTCCAGCTATTTACCTTTAGGCAAGTTATTTTCCCTCTTTAGACCTCAGTTTTCTCATCTATTTAAATAAAAGGCATTAGGCTAAATTATCTCACTGGTTCATTGCAGTTCTAGGAAAAGTAAAACATAATTAACTTGCTTAACTCTTTTCTTTCAACCTCCACGTAGCCAAACAGGGGTGACCACTGACACTCACTACTTCATGTTTCAGAAGCAAGGACCCCAAATCCCCAGGGATAACCATAGGCAGGACAGTTGCATTCAGCCAGACCCAGTACAGGATTTTACTACAGAATCTGTATCTTGGGTGTATAAAAAGGAGCTGAATTATTTTATGATCCATTAATTATAGAAGCACCAAGATAATAACAGCAGCGATAGTCACCCTAATTTATGTTTATCTAGGCTAACCAATAATCTCAACCCTGGCTGTATATTAGACTCACTCAAATAGCTTTAAAAAAAAATGCCCCAGCTCCAAGCCAGGCCAATATCACCTGAATCAGAATTTCTGGGGATGGGGCTCATTTCTTAAGGTCCTCCAAGCGATTCTGATGTACAGTAAAAACCAAGAACCACTAATTCAGACTTTTCAATCCAAGAAATGCAAAGCAAATGACCAAAAGTTCACACACTGGTTGTTCAATCAAACATCAATAAATAAGAATAATCTAGTGTTACTATTTACTGACATTCTCAATTACATGTAAAGAATCATGTTTCTAGAGAAAAAGGAGAGCTCTACAACAACCCCTTGTTCCTCAATAAAGACTGGCCCTGTCAGAATTAGAATACAACTTTCTGACATGATAAAGCAGTTCAAAGAAAGATTACTACAAATTTGCCCACCCCTGCAAAAGTCCTATCAATCTTCAGACAGTTATAACAGTGTTAGTCAAAGTAGTACGGAGACTGAAATTCCTCACTCTTACTTGCTAGGTCTCACTAAAAGACCAAAGACCTAGCATGTAGGAGGAACGGGAGAAAGTTTAGAGGAACATTTAGGAAAAGACACTTTCAAAACCTGCACTCCAGGCAAAATACATCATTTCCCACTTATCAAAAAATCCAATGAAAAAAAAACAAAAAAAACCCAAAGGGGCTTCCCTGGTGGCGCAGTGGTTGAGAGTCCGCCTGCCGATGCAGGCGACACGGGTTTGTGCCCCGGTCCGGGAGGATCCCACATGCCGCGGAGCGGCTGGGCCCGTGGGCCATGGCCACTGAGCCTGCGCGTCCAGAGCCTGTGCTCCGCAACGGGAGAGGCCACAACAGTGAGAGGCCCGCGTACCGCAAAAAAAAAAAGAAGAAAAAAAGAAGTCCAATGATACAGAAAAAGGTGAAAAAATCTTGGCTCAAATTATTCTTGCTCTTTTCAGAACAAGATCAATGAAACCAACAGGACAGATTAAATAAGTAAAACATTAAACTTCTCTGACTTACCTCATGTGTAAGGCCAAGCCATCCTGTAGGCTAGAGATCCCCAAGTCAGAGAGCGTATCTGAGCAGACAGAGGCTGGTGACAGAGAGCCCTCCTTCTCCTCCAGTAGGTCCAGCTTCACCAGGTTGCTAATCTCATCCTCTGAGTTATCTTCAGACACGGAACCAATTATGAATCGGGAGTGCTGGTTGAGCTCCACAGGTTTGGCCAAGGAAGAAGGTTCATCCATTATTCCTTCAAAATGATCTCTCAGAGCTATGGAGAAGATGAAGGGTAAGTGAGAAAAGCAGGTTATGGATAATAACCTGTATCTGAGGAAAGTCACAGGTTAGACCTAGTACACCACAGCTGGCACTTGGAAGCAAGGCAGAGTTTGAGAACTAGTTTACTTGGCTATTCTTTTTCAAGGCCTTTGCTTTCTAAAAGAAAAGAAAATCCAGGTCATGGGAACTATGCCTAAAAAATTAAAATCAGTTCCCTTTTCCTCAAAGAACGTTCTCTCTAAAAACTATAAGCCATTCCCAATATCTATCAGTTTGGTGAAGTCCAAGAGATAATAATGATCAGTGGAGAAATCTCTGTAGTAGGTGAAAGCTGCTGGTTGTGATACTGCGATTTCAGTTGTTAGTATTGGGGAGAATGCAGGGTAAGGGTTTGGGGAGAGCGGTGGTCATTTGAAACTTGGTGTTTACATAACTATCATCTGGTTCCACACACTATACTATGAGAGGCTATGAATTTCACATAAGTGTATATACATATGAGTATACACACATGAAGTACATTTACATATGTACATACATATATAAGGCAAACTAAATGCGTGTATACATATACTACACACATACACAGCTTGCTTTAAAACAAACTCCAGATGAGTATTTTTTAATTTAAAAAAATCTTTACTTGTCCCCATGAGTTTTTTCTTAAATCACATCTGTTAAAAATTCACCCCAGGGATTTTGCTGGTGGCGCAGTGGTTAAGACTCCGTGCTCCCAATGCAGGGGGCATGGGTTTGATCCCTGGTCACAACTAAGAGTTTGCATGCCACACCTAAGAAGCACATGTGCTGCAACTAAGGAGCTGGCAAACCACAACTAAGGAGCCCATGGGCCGCAACTAAGACCTGGCATAACCAAATTAATTAATTATTTTTTTAAAAACTTAAAACAAAAAAATTCACCCCAAAATGTCTGTTTTGGACTCTAATATGCTGATTGCTGACATTGATAGGGAGAAAGTGAATCTACTATCAAATTTTAAATTTATAATTAAAATTATGGAGGTGTTATCTCAATTAAGTACAAGTTTTCTAGATACAGGGCCTTACTAGTCAGGATTAGATGTTGCCAACCGCTAGCAAACTAATTAACAAAGACCAAAACATAGTTCAAAGCTCACAACAACAATAAAAACCCAAACTAAATGAAACAATATTTATTCTGTCATTTCAAAAATGCTATTTAAAAGTCAAAACTACACATCAAATTAGTATTAAACAGCTTGTACCCTGACCAACGATTTTAATTCAGAGTAATGATTCCCAGTCCTGATATTGAGGTGCCTTCAGAGAAGGTTATAAATAAATAATAAACTTATTATTAATAATTGTATATGCTGTAAACCACTTTGATGTATAAAAGTAAACAGTAACGTTCTTTGACATTAGATAATAAAACATCAAGATTTTAAAATATTTGAGAATCATCACTAAATGTGTTAAAAACGACACATGCACCATTATTTTGGTGTAATTTATGAATCAGAGCTTATTCGTTTACAAAAACACAACAGAATCTGTAAACCCTAGAGCAGTGGTTCGCAAAGTATGGTTGCCCGACCACAGCAGCAGCCACAGCAACCGCATGACCTGGGCTCTACCACAGACTAGCAAACTGTACTGGAACCTACAGGTTGGGGCACAGTAATCTATATTTTAACAAGTCCTGAAATTTGAGAACCACTGTGATAGAAGAGTGAAACAGTAATAACAAATTGCCAGGAATGCTAAAAATACCTATAGACATTTCCTAAAAGCCAATTGGAGATTCCTTACGCTAACTTTCATTTTTAAAACCAGAATCAAATATAAAAGTATCATGTGAAAGGAAAAAATTGACGTCTAAATTCATCATACAGGGGACTTTCCTGGCGGTCCAGTGGTTAAGACTCCACGCTTCCACTGCGGGGTTGGGGGGGCCAGGTTTGATACCTGGTGGGGCAACTAAGATTCCGCATGCCACACGGTGTGGCCAAAAAAATAAATTAAATTAAATAAATAAATTCACTATACATTTCTCCCTTGGAATATTAGGTTTCTTTAAAAAAATTTTTTTAACGTCTCCAAATTTTATAAAGAGGCTCATTTCCAGAGCCTTCAAAAAAACCAAATCATTAAAAAGAGAAAAAAAGGACGGAAGGAAAAAAGGGAGAGAAGGAGGTAGGGAGGGAAAAGTTCTAACAGATTTACCACTCTGAAGAACACCAAAAAGTACAGCAGTGAAAAGACTACTTCTTTCTCATTTTAGAGCAGTGAATAATCAAGCTTAAAAATAATAGATTAAAAAAATTTTTTCCAAATTTCATCTCAACTAACAGAAAATAATAGCTGCCTTCTTCACAAGAGAAATAAGGCACTCAGGGACAGATTCTAGTTTATAGTCTAAGCAAAATTAGATAACTACACGAAAAAATAGAACTCACTGAGAAAGGAGCAATTCTCCTTTCTTCCATGGGAAAAGAAAAAGGATTAACGAATAAATGAAAGGTTCATTAAAGTCAACTTCAAATTTTTCTTTCCTAGCCAAGAAGAACATGAAGGAACCTATAGGTTCCAGAGACTGAAAGCAGCAAAGTGTCAACAGCTAAAGAGCCCGTCCACCAACCGGCAGCTCCACTGAGTGGTATTCCCAGGCACAAGCCTACAAACCACAGAAAAGAGAGGTCGTGTATGGAAAATCACTGAGAAGCTGTCCAGACACTCTAGAAGCTACTCCACAGCCCGTCCCATTTCCACTGATTCCAGGCCTGAACTGAAGAGAAAAGGTGGTGGATTACTACCACTGTCAGTCTCAACCACTTCAGGTAACCCACCTCCCACCTCCAGTCTGCCTACATTTTTTTGCGGAAGGCAACTTTTAACATAAAAGCCTACAGTTTTATATTTTAGCACATGAACATAAAATTTTTATCACACTGTAAACATGAAGAAGCATTATTTGTAACTGACCTCTTAAAATTCTTATTGTCTGAGCAGATATCCACCTCCAAAAAGAACTAAAGAGAGAAAGAGAGAGATTTGAAATGTCTTTTTTTAAGAAACCCAAATTTTATCAATTCCCGTTTTGCTCATCACAGTACAAAACTAGTCAAAGTATCATTTCTATGGTCAAATATACTATTTAACTTGAAGTATAAAGTTCAGTTGCTTAACTATTGGTTTAAATCTGTAAATCAAAAGCATTACACATTCAAAGACTTTACTATTCATGAAAAGTATTAAACAATAATCCAAGCTTACCATTCCACAAGGTGCCTTTTCCAATTGTATACTTTGATGGACACATTCCGACCCTATGATTTCCAATATTTCATCAAAAAGTAGGCAGTGGGGAGAAGAGAACCACAAGATTCTCAACAACTCAGTCAGGCTCTAATTATGTTTCCAAATGTTTATACCCACCCACAAAGGTTGGGAGCCAAGGAGAGGACAGGTCTCTCATTATTAAGTCCCTAAACTCTAAGGAACCAAAGAATCTCTAGCTACTTCCCAAATCCTGGTTTTCCTTCTATGCCCAACAATTATAATGTATTCGGGGTAGAATTTCTCTACTTTGACTACGTATAACAATTACCTGTGGAGCTTTTTAAAAACACATGAATGGATAAAGAAGATGTGGTGTATACATACAATGGAATACTATTCAGCCATTAAAAACAGAATGAAATTTCACCATTTGCAACAACATGGATGGATTTGGAAGGTATTATGCTTAGTGAAATAAGTCAGACAGAGAAAGACAAATACTGTATGATATCACTTATATGCGGAATCTAAAAAATACAACAAACTAGTGAATATAACAAAAAAGAAGCAGACTCACAGATAGCAAGAAGAAACTACTGCTTACCAGTGGGGAGAAGGAAGGGGGAAGGGCAATAATGGGGTAGGGGATTAAGAGGTACAAACTGTTATGTATAAAATAAGCTACAAGGATATATTGTACAACACAAGAAATATAGCCAATATATATACTTTTTAATTTATTTTTTGGCTGCGTTGGGTCTTTGTTGCTGTGCGCGGGCTTTCTCTAGTTGTGGCGAGCGGGGTCCACTCTTTGTTGCAGTGTGCGGGCTTCTCATTGCAGTGGCTTCTCTTTGCTGCGGAGCACAGGCTCTAGGCACGCGGGCTGCAGTAGTTGTGGCTCACGGGCTCTAGAACGCAGGCTCAGTAGTTGTGGCCCACGGGCTTAGGTGCTCCGCAGCATGTGGGATCTTCCCGGACCAGGGCTCAAACCCGTGTTCCCTACATTGGCAGGTGGATTCTTAACCACTGCGCCACCAAGGAAGTCCCTAGCCAATATTTTATAGTAACTATAAATGGAGTATAACCTTTAAAAATTGTAAATCACTATGTTGTACACCTGTAACATACAATACTGTACATCAACTATACTTCAATAAAAAAAATTATTTTAAAAAAATGTCTGAACTCCATTCCAGATCTTCTGAATCAGAATCCCTGCTTGGGGGCTTCCCTGGTGGCGCAGTGGTTAAGAATCTGCCTGCCAATGCAGGGGACACGAGTTTGAGCCCTGGTCCAGGAAGCTCCCACATGCCGCGGAGCAACTAAGCCCGTGCACCGCAACTACTTGGTCTTGCGCTCTAGAGCCCACGAGTCACAACTACTGAGCCCACACGCCTAGAGCCTGTGCTCCACAACAAGAGAAGCCACCCCAATGAGAAGCCCGCACACCGCATTGAAGAGTAGTTCCCGCTCACCGCAACTAGAGAAAGCCCACACACAGCAATGAAGAACCAATGCAGCCAAAAAAAAAAAAAGAAGCCCTGCTGGAGACCCAGATATTTGAATATTAAGTTCCACAACTAATTGAACCTCTTTACATCCAGGCTTGAAAACCACTGGTCTAGAGTGGAGAAGAAAAAAGAAGGAAAGAACTTCTTTACACTGATAGGGAAATCCAGAACTTCTAAGAGAGGACCCCAAATGACAAGCAACAGGACTGGGGACAGTGCAGGTATGCCAACTGGCAAATTAGGATGTACCCAATTGTGTAGTCTGAGCTAATACTATTCCCTACAACTGTGGTAGAGAAGGGAGTGAGAAGAGGAAGGGAAAAGTATGTTGTTTGGATGGGATGTAACAAAAGGTGTCAGGGGAGCTGGAGTCAAAACCTAGGACCAAGATCACACTCTGACTCTGACACGTTACTGGCAGTGCAAACTTAAACAAGTCACTTACCATCTCTGAGTCACCTCATCTGTAAAAATAAAAAGAGGTCATATGCACCTCATGGGACTGCTGTGAGGTCTGAGAGTACAGGAAAGGGTTTTACAAGCACTAAACCAGTGTTTTTCAAACTACGGGTTACCAATAATCAGAATACTAAGAAATTAAGTTAATGGGTTACAACCAACATTTTAAAAATTCAATATTCAATAGAATCGAAAATGTTAAGAGTTCACCATACTTCATAAGGATAAATATTGCTTTGTAAAATTTTGTATCAGTTATATATATATGTCATGACATTAATGTCATCTTATTGTATCCAAAAAGTTAAGTAATTTTTAAAAATTTTTATTGGAGTATAGTTGATTTACAATGTTGTGCTAGTTTCAGGTGTACAGCAAAGTGAATCAGTTATACATATACCAAAAAGTTGTCTTTTGTGTGTGTTGTGTGTGTGTGTGTATTTGGGTTTTTTTTGGTTGTTCCATGCAGCATGCAGGATCTTAGTTCCCCAACCAGAGATGGAACCCATGCCCCCTGCATTGGGAGCTCGGAGTCTTAACCACTGGACTGCCAGGGAAGTCCCAAAAAGTTAAGTCTTAAAGCCACAATTAATCCTCACTCTTCTGCCCCCCCTACTTTATGCCCTCAAACAAGCACAGTGAGTTAAGTACCTAAACCAATCGCTCTTAAATTTTCTTAAGTCAAGACACTACTAGAAATCTAATAAAAGCTATGGACCCTGTCCTGACAAAAATGTACCCTCACAAAAATTTTGCTTGCATACAAGTGTGGTATCCCTAAAGCCTTGCCATGAATTAGGCTAAGACTTTTCCTCTAAGTGGACAAATAATGGAATTGACCCCTGGGGAAGGCTCATATAGCTGCTGTCTTATCCCCTCCAAAAGAAGGCCTTTCCACAGATCCAGTTGTAGGATATTCTGCTAGTCAAATAAACATTTCCTTCATTATAGCAAATGTTGCCAATGTCAAATTTTGTTTTATTTAAAAATACATATAATTGACCCTTGAACAACAGCAGTGGTTAGGGGTGCTGAACTTCCACACAGTCAAAAAGCCGTGTATAACTTAGAGTGGGCCCTCCGTATATGCAGTTCCTTCAAATCCAAGATTCAGCATCCACAGATGTGACCAACCTTTGGTTCTTGTAGTAATTGCAGTATTTACTACTGAAAAAAATATCCACGTGTAAGTGGACCCATGCAGTTCAAACCCCTGTTATTCAAAGATCAACTATACATGTTCTTGAACTTTTATTTGGGGACTCTTGAAAATATCTGCAGAAGGCTTTCCATGTTCCTGAAAAATGAGTTAAAGCTAATTATAGGTAATGCACTTATTTATTTAGATATTTCTCTAAATAAAATAGAACAGATTTTACCAAACTTAGTAAACATGTTCTCCTTGAATTCAAATGACATGGTATTTTCCAAGCAATTCTAATTAAAGAGGCAGCAATTAGTCTTCATAGCCCCTGATAAAAGTATCCAACCTAACACAACATATCCTTGCTCTTTAAGCCATAGTAACTTCATTGAAATTTATTCAAAAAGAATCACTGGCTTTTCCTCTTCATTTTTGTCATTTTATTGATAAACTCTTAAATGGATTTTGGTATTAATTCAGTATCCATAAGAGAATTATACAGTTTTTTTTTTAAGCCATGTTTTATTTTCCTGCAAGTTTTGAATTTTAAAATGACAAGGACTTGTGTTCCAACTTGTGAGATAAATAATGTATATTCAAAGATGAATAAGATTTGGTCCCTGGCTAAGTGGCTGTGGACACTTAAATAAACAATTACAGTAGTATAATAATTTCTAGGTGTAGAAACATAAAAGGGTACATTATCCAAACTTGGAGGTGGTAATGGTGAAGACATAGATCAAAGAAGACTGCTTGGAGTGGGAAGGCATTAGCTTCAATGAAGAACTAGGGAGAAAAGCAAGGAGGGAGAGGAAAGCAAGGAGGGAGAGGAAGGAGCATTCCATGTAGAAGAAACCACTGAATAAAGACCTAGATGGGGACTTCGCTGGTGGTGCAGTGGGTAAGATTCTGTACTCCCAATGCAGGAGGCCCGGGTTCTATCCCTGGTCAGGGAACTAGATCCTGCATGCATGCCACAACTAAGAAGCCTGCATGCTGCAGCTAAGAAGTCCACATGCTGCAACTAAATGATCCCGCATGCCGCAACTAAATATCCCACATGCCACAATGAAGATCCTGCCTGCCACAATTAAGGCCCAGCACAGCCAAAATAAGTAAATAAATAAATATCTTTTAAAAAAGACCTAGACGGTAGAGGGAATTCCCCAGTGGTCCAGTGGTTAGAACTCCGTGCTTCCGCTGCCAGGGCCTGGATTCATTCTTCAATCCCTGCTCAGGGAACTACATGGGGTGGCAAAAAGAAAAAAAAAAAAAAAACAGCAATGTATTTCTTTAGGGTATAATAGTCAGAGAAAATAACATGGTGTACTTATCTGTCCTAGTCCTCATTTCTCAGTCCAGGGATATAGAATATTTATCAAGGAGGAAGCTGGTACAAACTTCTCACCTTTCAAGAAATCTTTAATGAAGTCTTGCCAAACTTTTGGATAAGGATGGTAGGTTGAACACATATCCACTTTTGCTCCTGCCTGAAATCCCACTAAAACAACAATCAAGGAATTTTTTAAAAGCCATAAGCCATAAAAAGACACTCCTTCCCACCTCCCCCCCAAAAAAGTCAGGGGAGACAATAGCAAGATAATTTTCTTAGAAGGCAGATGGAAGAGTGATAAATGACTACACAAACCGAAGAAAACTAAATCATGAGCCATCTGTGGTAAACTTAGAATAAATAAAATTTACATCATGGAATCTCCAAAATGTCCAGGAAGTGGAAGTGAAAGATGGAACTATAAAGAGGACTGGCTGAAATTCCATTTCAGAAGCTTCAGATCCTTAGATTTTCTTCCCAGCTGTAAAGCCAGGTGCCTGCTGCTCTACCATCTTGGTAAGAGACTGAAGATTTATACTCTAGAGAGGGTTAAATAGAGGGTTTCTAGGCTGAGGGATGCCAGCAACAGTAAAGGGGAATGCACCATATTGAAAATGGAGAGATTAAGTAAACATGTTGAGTAAGACCTCCCAGCCTTCTTTCCCTCATTTTCA
Organism: Monodon monoceros; assembly: GCF_005190385.1. Classification (NCBI taxonomy): domain Eukaryota; kingdom Metazoa; phylum Chordata; class Mammalia; order Artiodactyla; family Monodontidae; genus Monodon; species Monodon monoceros. The sequence continues at coordinate 11,218,891 of NW_021703786.1, forward strand.
CCCTCCAGGAGGGAAACTGAAGGATCCTTCTTTGCAGAATCTAACCAGACCAACGAAAAAAAGCCTCAAGTAGAACAGTAGAGATCCCAAATTAAGATGCCCAATCAGATCACCCACAGTGAAATTAACAGTCAACAAGCCTCATTTATATTTTCATAATCTTGAATCAGTTTTTCAATCCTCCCTAAATTGTAGCAGTCAATTAAGGATTACTAGATGTCTAAGAAAAACCTCCAACATGAAAGAATTTTTAAAAAGTAATGACTACCTGTAGAAAAAAATGCAACTCGGGCTTCCCTGGTGGCACAGTGGTTGAGTCCGCCTGCCGATGCAGGGGACACGTGTTCATGCCCCGGTCCGGGAAGATCCCACATGCCATGGAGCGGCTGGGCCCGTGAGCCATGGCCGCCGAGCCTGTGCGTCTGGAGCCTGTGCTCCGCAACGGGAGAGGCCACAACAGTGAGAGACCCGCGTACCACAAAAAAAAAAAAAAGAAAAAAATGCAACTTGAAGAGATTATGCAAAAAAAAACAAAAAATTTAAAATTAGGGGGAGGGGAGGGGAGGAGGGCAACCTGACTTCTGTGGTATTTTCCCCCCAAACACATAGCCCTAGTATAATCATGAGAAAACATCAGACAAATTTGAATTAAAGGACATTCTACAAAATACTTGAACAGTCCTCTTCAAAACTGTCAAGGTCATTAAAAAAAGAAAAAGACTAAGAAACTATCACAGATCAGGGGAGACTAAGGAGACATCACCACTAAATGCAATACAGTTTCTTGGATTAGATCCTGGAACAACAACAACAATAAAAAAAAAATCAGTTTAAAAAAAAACACATCAGTTTAAAAAAAAACTGAGGAAACCTGAGTAAAGTCTATAGTTTAATTAATAGTACTGAACCAAAGTTAATTTCTTGGTATTGACAAAAGTACTGCAACTATATAAGATATTAACATTAAGGGAAGCCTGGTGAAGGGTATGCAGGAAACTTATGTACTCTTATGTACTCTCTTTACAACTTTCCTGTAAGTCTAAAGTCACTTCAAAATTCAAAAAAAATTAAAAATTTTAATTTTAAAAGACTATCATTATCCTGAGAGAACTAAGAGAAGATATTACTTACATGAAACACAATGGGATATTTTTAAAAGAAACATTTAAAGAAAAGAAAGAGTTCTCAAAAGTTAAAAATACAATCACAGCAATGAAAACACTCAAAACAGAGTTAGAAGATAAAGTTAAGAAAAATCTTTCATAAATCAGAATAAAAAGACAAAAGGATGGACACAGCCTCATCCACCAGCAGAAGCAAGAAGAACTACAATCCTGCAGCCTGTGGAACAAAAACCACATTCACAGAAAGACAGACAAAATGAAAAGGCAGAGGACTATGTACCAGATGAAGGAACAAGATAAAACCCCAGAAAAACAACTAAATGAAGTGGAGATAGGCAACCTTCCAGAAAAAGAATTCAGAATAATGATAGTGAAGATGATACAGGACCTTGGAAAAAGAATGGAGGCAAAGACAAAGAATATGCAAGAAATGTTTAACAAAGACCTAGAAGATTCAAAGAACAAACACCTAGAAGAATTAAAAAACAAACAAAGAGATAAACAATACAATAATTGAAATGAAAAATACACTAGAAGGAATCAATAGCAGCATAACTGAGGCAGAAGAATGGATAAGTGACCTGGAAGACAGAATGGTGGAATTCACTGCCTCAGAACAGAATAAAGGAAAAAAAAGAAAAGAAATGACGACAGCCTAACAGACCTCTGGGACAACTTTAAACGCAACAACATTCACATTATAGGGGTCCCAGAAGGAGAAGAGAGAGAGAAAGGACCCGAGAAAATATTTGAAGAGATTATAGTCGAAAACTTCCTTATCATGGGAAAGGAAACAGCCACCCAAGTCCAGGAAGCACAGAGAGTCCCAGGCAGGATAAACCAAAGGAGAAACATGCCAAGACACATAGTAATCAAACTGACAAAAATTAAAGACAAAGAAAAATTATTAAAAGCAAGAAGGGAAAAAGGAGAAATAACATACAAGGGAACTCCCATACGGTTAACAGCTGATTTCTCAGCAGAAACTCTACAAGCCAGAAGGCAGTGGCAAGATATATTTAAAGTGATGAAAGGGAAGAACAAGATGAAGGAAGTACCAGATGAAGGAACAAGATAAAACCCCAGAAAAACAAGCAAAAAACTCTGTACAACCGGGCTTCCCTGGTGGTGCAGTGGTTGAGAGTCTGCCTGCCAATGCAGGGGACACGGGTTCATGCCCCGGTCCGGGAAGATCCCACATGCCGCGGAGCGGCTGGGCCCATGAGCCATGGCCAATGAGCCTGCGCGTCCGGAGCCTGTGCTCCGCAACAGGAGAGGCCACAACAGTGAGAGGCCCGCGTACTGCAAAAAAAAAAAAAATCTGTACAACCAAGATTACTCTACCCAGCAAGGATCTCATTCAGATTTGATGGAGAAATCAAAACCTTTATAGACAAGCAAAAGCTAAGAGAATTCAGCACCACCAAACCAGCTCTACAACAAATGCTAAAGGAACTTCTCTAAGTGGGAAACACAAGAGAAGAAAAGGACCTACAAAAACAAACCCAAAACAAGAAAATGGTCATAGGAACATACGTATCAGTAATTACCTTAAATGTGAATGGATTAAATGCTCCAACCAAAAGATAAAGACTTGCTGAATGTATACAAAAACAAGACCCATATATATGCTGTCTACAAGAGACCCACTTCAGACCTAGGGACACATAAAGGCTGAAAGTCCAGGGATGGAAAAAGATATTCCATGCAAATGGAAATCAAAAGAAAGCTGGAGTAGCAATACCCATATCAGCTAAAATAGATTTTAAAATAAAGACTGTTACAAGACACAAGGAAGGACACTATATAATGATCAAGGGATCAATCCAAGAAGATATAACAATTATAAATATATATGCACCCAACATAGGAGCACCTCAATATATAAGACAAATGGTAACAACTATAAAAGAGGAAATCGACAGTAACACAAAAATAGTGGGGGACTTTAACATCTCACTTACACCGACGGACAGATCATCCAGACAGAAAATTAATAAGGAAACACAAGCTTTAAATGACACAATAGACCAGATAGATTTAATTGATATTTATAGGACATTCCATCCAAAAACAGCAGATTACACTTTCTTCTCAAGTGCACACGGAATGTTCTCCAGATAGATCTCATCTTGGGTCACAAATCAAGCCTCGGTAAATTTAAGGAAACTGAAACTATATCAGGCATTTTTTCCGATCACAATGCTATGAGATTAGAAATCAGTTACAGGGAAAAAAACGTAAAAACCACTAACACATGGAGGCTAAACAATACATTACTAAATAACCAAGAGATCACTGAAGAAATCAAAGAGGAAATCAAAAAATACCTAGAGACAAATGACAATGAAAACACGACACTCCAAAACCTATGGGATGCAGCAAAAGCAGTTCTAAGAGGGAAGTTTATAGCAATACAATCCTACCTCAAGAAACAAGAAAAATCTCAAATAAACGATCTAACCTTACACCTAAAGAACTAGAGAAAGAACAAACAAAACCCGAAGTTAGTAGAAGGAAAGAAATCATAAAGATCAGAGTAGAAATAAATGAAATAGAAACAAAGAAAACAATAGCAAAGATCAATAAAACTAAAAGCTGGTTCTTTGAGAAGATAAACAAAATTGATAAACCTTTAGCCAGACTCATCAAGAAAAAGAGGGGAAAAAAAAAAGAGAAAAGGATGAATAATAAGAGAGAAAAGATAAGAGTATTAGAGAACTTATTCTTCCAACATATGAAGAAGAGGCACTCCCAAAAGGAGGAACAGAACAAAATAGTGGAAAGCCTTTAACTGATGTAATAATTCAATAAAGTTCCTAAAACTGAAATGCATAATTGCCAGATTAAGAAGGTCCATCAAGGCGTACTACAACAAACAAAAACAGACACCAAGGGACATCACTGATATTTTAAAAAGTGAAGACAAAGAGAAGATCCTATAAGCCTCCAGAGAGGAAAGAAAGGCCACGTACAAAGGAGCAAGAATCAGAATGCCCTTCAGACTTACCAACAAAAACAGTGGAAGCCTGAAGATAGTGAAACAATGCCTTCAAAATTCTGAAGGAAAATTATTTCGAACCTAAAATTCTAGATCCAATCAATGTTTCAACAACTATGAGGATAAAGATAATTTTAGACAGAAAAATCTCAAAACAATTACCTCCTAGAATGAAGCAATTAGAAACATATTTCATTTTACAAACGGCAGCGCAATAATTGATACAGCCAAGAATCATAAATGTATGTTAAAACCACTGGGTAAGAGATTATTCAAAAACAGGATATTCCTGTGGTCTTAAAAAAATCACCTTACAGAAGAGGATTCTAGGAAGATGGTATAGTAGGAAGTACTAGGACTCTGTCTCCCCACCTAGACAACAATTGCACCAGCAGAATCTGTCTGATGTAACTATTTTGGAATACTGGAATCTACTGAAAGCTTGCAACTTCCAGGGGCAGATTTTGGAGGTTAATTGTGGTTAATTATGGTCAGTTGCATTTCTTAGTATAGCAGCAGCTATCCATCCACCACCCTCAGTTACATGGCAGTTATCACCCAACTGTGTACATGTTCCTGGAGCAACACACATGCAGGTTGTGGGAGCCAAGTGGGCGAAAATAACCCTGTCTTCCAAATACTGGGGATCTGTGCTCTGATCACTGATTGCTGTTTCTGATCACATAGGTGGAGACAAAGAGGTAGACAGCCACAATTGTTACACCTCCTCTCATTGTTGCAAGTCCCTCCCCCTCTAGCTGAAGTGACTTCTGGGGGACTTAAAGAACCAGTGCCTTTTTAAGTCCCCTTCATTTTCCTTTTTCCCCCGTTTGGGAGCCAGACACTAAACACTAGTACATTCAAAAACTACTGCATATACAGGGAAAAATTAGAAAGTGACTTAACACGCCTAGAGGAAGACTCAGGAAAAGACTTGAAGAGACCTAAAGTTTATACCTCAGGTTGACCTTCAGCACAGAGGCAGCCTACAACAGTCAAAAAACCAAAAATCACAATAAGAAAGCATCAAATTCTGGGAAGAAAGAGAATCTGATTTCCAGAGTTACCACATTATTAGAATCAAATGTCCAGTTTTCAACAAAAGATCACAAGGCATACAAAGCAAGAGGAAAATATGGCCATTTCAAAACAAAAAACAAAAAACTTAAACCAACAGAAACTGTTCCTAAAAAATACCAGACAGCAGATATTCTAGACAAAAATGTTAAAACAACTGTTTAAAAGATACTCAAAGACCTAAAGGAAGATGGGGAGAAAGTCAAGAAAACAATGTCTAAATAAAATGGAAATATGAATAAAGAAATAGAAAACCTAAAAAGAAACCAAAAAGAAATTCTGGAGCTGAAAAGTACAATAACTGAAATGAAAAATTCACTAGGGGACCTAAAGGCAAACTTGAGCAAGCAGAAGAAAGAATCTGCAAACTTCAAGACAGAACATGTAAATTATCAAGTCTGAGAACAGAAAGAAAACAGATTGAAGAAAAGTGAACAGAGACTAAGGGGGCTGTGGGACACCATCAAGAAGACCAAAATATGTATTGTGAGCTCTCAGAAGGAGAAGTGAGGAAATAACAGAGAAAATATTTGAAGAAATAATGGCTGAAAACTTCCCAAATTTGATGAAATACATGAATATAAACATAAAAGAAGCTTAACAAACTCCAAGTGAGACAAACTCAAAGTGACCAACATAGACATACTTTATAATCAAACTTTTAAATGTCAAAAGACAAGGAGAGAATCTTGAAAGCAGCAAGAGAAAAATGACTCATCACATACAAGAAAACCTCAGTAAGATTATAAGCAGATTTCTCATCAGAAACCTTGGAGGCCAGAAGGCTGTGGGACAATATAATCAAAGAGCTAAAATAAAAAGCTATCAACCAAGAATCCTATATCCAGCAAAGCTGTCCTTCAAAAGAGAGCGAGGGGCTTCCCTGGTGGCGCAGTGGTTGAGAGTCTGCCTGCCAATGCAGGGGACACGGGTTCGTGCCCCGGTCCGGGAAGATCCCACATGCCGCGGAGCGGCTGGGCCCGTGAGCCATGGCCACTGAGCCTGCGTGTCTGGAGCCTGTGCTCCACAACGGGAGAGGCCACAACAGTGAGAGGCCCGCGTACCACAAAAAAAAAAAGAGAGAGGGAGAAATTAATACATTCCCATATAAACAAAAGCTGAGAGAGTACATTACCACTAGACCTCCCCTGCAAGTAATGCTCAAGGGAGTCCTTTCAAAGTGAAATGAAAGGACACAGACAGTAACTCGAACCCATATAGAGAAGTAAAGATTTCAATAATGGTAAATATATGGGTAATTACAAAAACTAGCATTATTGTAATAATGATTTATAACTTATTTTTTGTTTTCTACAAGATCTAAGAGACTAATACATTTAAAGAAAAGCAACAATCATTAATCTAAAAACTAGTATTATTGTTACATTGGTTTGTAACTCCAAATCTTGTTTTCACATAATTTAAGAGACTAATGCATTTAAAATAATTATTAGTGTACGCTTTGGGGCACACAATGTATTAAGGTGTAATTCTGTGACATCAGCGACCAAAAGAGGTAAGGACAGACCTGTAAAGGAGCAGAGTTTTGGTATGTTATTGAAGTTAAGCTACTATAAATTCAAATTATGGTGTTATAACTTTAGCATGTTAAACATAATACCCATGGTAACCACTAAGAAAATAGCTATAGAAAATATACAAAAGGAAATGAGAAAGAAATTTAAACATCTCACTATAAAAACACAACTAAACACCAAAAGAAAAACCCCACAAAAATACAAAAGAAAAATAAAAGGTTTAATACAAGAGATAATTATAAACATTTATACACCTAATAACCATCAAAATATATGAAGCAAAAGCTGACAGAATTGAAGGGAGAAATAGACAGTTCCACAATAATAGTTGGAAACTTCAATAACCCACTCATAATAATGGATAGAACAATCAGACAGAGATAATCAAGGAAATAAAGGATTTAAACAACACAATAGAGCAACTAGATCTAGCAGACATACACAGAACACTCCACCCAACAACAATATCATACACATTCTTCTCAAGTGCACATGGGATATTTTCTAAGACAGCATACATTAGGCCACAAATTAAGTCTCAATAGGTTTAAAAAGATACATGTCATACAAAGTACCTTCTCTGTCTGCAACAGGGTGAAATTAAAAATCAACAACTGAAGGAAAACTGGAAGAAGCTGTGGAAATTAAACAACACACTTTTAAACAACCAATGGATCAAAGAAGAAATCACAAGGAAAATCAGAAAAAATGACAAATGAAAACAAACCACACCAAAACTCATGGGATGCAGTGAAAGTAGAAATAAGGGGGAACATTACAGTTGTAAACATTTCCGTTAAAAAACAAGAGGGAGCTCCCTGGCAGCCCAATGGTTAGGACTCGGCGCTTTCACTTCCATGGCCTGGGTTCAATCCCTAGTCAGGGAACTAAGATCCTGCAAGCCACACGGCATGGCCAAAACAAAGAAAAAAGAAAGAAAGAAAGATTTCAAATCAACAACTTTAAAACTTAAGGAACAAGAAAAAGAAGAGCAAACTTAACCCAAAGCTACCAGAAGGAAGGAAACAATAAAGACTAGAGCAGAGAGAAATGGAATAGAAAATAGAAAAACAATAGAGAAAAACATCAATGAAACCAAAGTTATTTCTTTGAAATGATCAACAAAATTCACATCCTTTACTAGACAGACTATGAAAAAAAGAAGACTCAAATTACTAAAATCAGAAATGAAAGTGGGCACATCACTACTTATTCTACAGAAAGGAAAAGGATTGTAAGAGAGTACTATGAACTGTATGCCAACAAATTGGATAACCTGGATGAAATGGATAAAGTCCTAGAAACAAAAACACACCAAAACTAAATCACAAAGAAACAGAAAATCTGAATAGACCTATAACTGGTAAGGAGAACAGTAATCAAAAATCTCCCAATAAAGAAAAGCCCTGGATCTGATGGCTTCCCTGGTGAATTCTACCAAACAATTAAAGAAGAACTAGTATCAATTCTTCTCAAACTTTTCCAAAAAATTGAAGAGAACACTTCCTAACTCATTCTATGAGGTTTATTCTGATACCAAAGACAAAGACATTATAAGAAAGGAAAGCTAAAGACTAATATTCCTTATTAACATCCTCAGCAAAAAACTAGCAAACAGAATTCAGCAGCATATTAAAAGGCTTACCCACCATCAACAACTGGGATGCAAGGATTCCACTGGATTCCTAGAATGCAAAGATGATTCAACATACACAAATCAATGTAATACACCACATTATCAGAACGAAGGGAAAAAACACTCACATGATCATCTCAATTATTACAGAAAAAGCATTTGATAAAATTCAACACACTTTCATGATAAAAACACTCAACAAGGGCTTCCCTGGTGGCGCAGTGGTTAAGAATACACCTGCCAATGCAGGGGACACGGGTTCAAGCCCTGGGCTGGGAAGATCCCACATGCCGCAGAGCAGCTAAGCCCATGCGCCAGAACTACGAGGCTGCGCTCTAGAGCCCACAAGCCACAACTACTGAAGTCCGCATGCCTAGAGCCCGTGCTCCACAACAAGAGGAGCCACCTCAATGAGAAGCCCGCACACCGCCACGAAGAGTAGCCCCCGCTCACCGCAACTAGAGAAAGCCCACAAACAGCAACAAAGATCCCACGCAGCCAAAAATAAATAAATAAAATTTCAAAAAAAAGGTCATATACGAAAACCCCACAGCAAACATCATACTCGATGATGAAAGACTAAAAGCTTTCCTCTAAGATCAGAAACACTGCAAGGATGTCCATTTTTACAATTTCTATTCAAAATAGAAGTTCTAGCCAGAGCGATTAGGTAAGAAAAAAAAAGGTAAAAGACATCCAAATGGAAAAGGAAGAAATACAATTATCTCTGCAGGTGATATGATCTTAACTGTAAAAATCTCTAAAGTTTCTACACACACCAAAACACAAAAATAAAAACATAAACTGTTAGAGCTAATAAATGAATTCAGCAAAGTGGCAGGATAGAAAGTCAACACACAAAAATCAGTTGCATTTTATACACTAACAATGAACAATCTGAAAAGGAAATTACAAAAACAATTCCATTTACAACAGCATCAAAAAGAATAAAATACATAGGAATTAACTTAACCAAGAAGGTGAAAGACTTGTACAATGAAAACTATAAAACACTGCTGACAGAAATTAAAGACATAAATAAATGGAAACACATGCCATGTTCATGGATTGGAAGACTGAATATTGTGAAAATATCAATACTGCCCAAAGTGACCTACAAATTCAATGCAATCCCTATCAAAGTCTCAAGGACATTTTTTGCAGAAATAGGAAAAACCTATCCTAAAATTCATATGGAATCTCAAGGGATCCTGAATAGCCAAAAAACATCTTGAAAAAGAACAAAATGGAGGATTCACGCTTCTGATTTCAAGACCTGCTACAAAGCTACCATAATCAAAACCATATGGTATTGGCATAAAGACAGACATAAAGACCAGTGGGATACAGTAGAGATCCCAGAAATAAACCCTTGCATTTTTGGTCAAATGATATTTGACAAGGGTGTCAAGACCATTTAATGGGGAAAGGACACCTTTTTCAACAAATGGTGCTGGGAAAACTGGATCTCCACATGCAAACAAATGAAGTTGGATACTAACCTAAGACCATATACAAAAATTTAACTCAAATGGATCAAAGACCTAACGTAAGACCTAAAACAATAAAATGCTTAGAAGAAAACATAGAACAAAAGCTTCACAACATTGGATTTGGCAAAAATTTCTTGGCTATGCCATCAAAAGCACAGGTAACAAAGGAAAGAAAATAGACAAATTGGACTTCTTAAAAATTAAAAAAAGTTTGCACATTAAAAGACTCTATCAGGGCTTCCCTGGTGGCGCAGTGGTTGAGAGTCCGCCTGCCGACGCACGAGGAGACGGGTTCGTGCCCCGGTCTGGGAAGATCCCACATGCCGTGGAGCGGCTGGGCCCGTGAGCCATGGCCGCTGAGCCTGCGCGTCCGGAGTCTGTGCTCCGCAACGGGAGAGGCCACAACAGTGAGAGGCCCGCATACCGCAAAAAAAAAAAAAAAACAGAAAACAAGTGTTGGTAAGTATGTGGAGAAATTAGAACTCTTCAGGTGCTGTTGGTGGGAATGTAAACTGGTACAGCTACTGTGGAAAACAGTATGGTGGTTCCTCAAAAAATTCAAAATAGAATTGTCATATGATCCAACAATTCCACTTCTGGGTATATACCCAAAAGAACTGAATGCAGGATCTCAAAGAGATATTTGTACACCCATGTTCTTAACAGCATTATTCAGAGTAGCTATAACTTGGAAAAAACTCCAAGTGTGCATTGATGGATGAATGGATAAGCAATATATGATATATACACACAATATTATTCAACCTTAAAAAGCAATATGCAAAAAAAACAAAACAAACAAAAAAAAGCAATATGCTACAAAGTGAATAAACCTTGAGGATGAAATAAGTCAGTCACAAAAAGACAAACACTGTATGACTCCACTTATATGAGGTAACTAGAGTAGTCAAAATCATAGACCGAAAGGACAATGGTGGTTGATAGGGCTGAGGGAGGGGAAAATGAGTTATTGTTTAAAGGGTATAGAGGTTCAGTTTTACAAGGTGAAAAAAGTTCTGGAGATAGATGGCAGTGATAGTTGCACAGCATTATGAATGTACTTAATACCAAACTGTACATTCTTAAATGGATAAGATGGTAAATTTTAGGACTTCCCTGGTGGCACAGTGGTTAAGAATCCGCCTGCCAATGCAGGGGACACAGGTTCGATCCCTGGTCTGAGAAGATCCCACGTGCCACAGAGCAACAAAGCCTGTGCACCACAACTACTGAGCCCACATGCCACAACTACGCACCTAGAGCCCGTGCTCCACAACAAGAGAAGCCACCGTAATGAGAATCCCACTCACAGCAATGAAGAGTAGCCCCCCACCTCGGGCTTCTCTGGTGGCGCAGTGGTTAAGAATCCGCCTGCCAATTCAGGGGACATGGGTTCGAGCCCTGGTCCAGGAAGATCCAACATGCCACGGAGCAACTAAGCTCGTGCACCGCAACTACCGAGTTTGCACCCTAGAGCCCACAAGCCACAACTACTGAAGGCCGCGTACCTAGAGCCCGTGCTCCACAACAAGAGAAGCCACTGCAATGAGAAGCCCACGCACCGCATGCATGAGTAGCCCCCGCTCACTGCAACTATAGAAAGCCCCCACGCAGCAACAAAGACCCAACTCAGCCAAAAATAAATAAATAATTTTTTTAAAAAGATGGTAAATTTTGTTATATATATTTTACCACAACAAAAAAAACTGGAAAGTCACCTCACAGATTACATGTTAATTACAAAAGGGAACAGGGATTTTTACAATGAAGAAATATGGTGGACACGATCATAACTAGGTGTTCAAACTAAACTTCACCAATAACAGGACAAATGGACATTAGGTGCTTCTTGGTGTGATGCAGTTAGAAGTATACGATACTACGAATGTAGTATTTTTGACAAAGATGGTTAACTTCAATCTAATAATGATGAAATTGTCAAACAAACCCAGGTTATAGGAACTTTTACAAGACAACTGACTTGGAGTCTTTAAAAATGTCAATGAAAGATAAATGCTATGAAAGACAAAAAAAGAGTAGGGTGACTGTTCTACATTAAGGAGACTAAATACACTTGAGAACCAAGTGTAATAAATGACTCTTGACTGGATCATTAATTAAAACATACACAGTTATAGGGAATTCCCTCAGTCCAGTGGTTAGGACTCAGCACTTTCACTGCTGAGTTCAATCCCTGATCGGGGAACTAAGATCCTGCAAGCTGCACAGCGTGGCCAAAAACAAAAACAAACCAAAAAAACATACACAGTTATAAAGGACATTACTGGGTCAAGTGCAGAAACGTAATACATATATATATATATATATATATTAGATACTGTATGACTATATATTAGATATTATATGAACGTTAAATTTGGGGAATCTATAATGGTAAGTGGAAAAATATTTACCTCCCATGCACTCTTTCTCAGGATGCCACTGGAGAATATTCTCCACCAAAATGAGGGAATAAACCAATAATGGCGAAAACATGGGAAATAATTTCTCCATAGCAGAGTAGAAATAAAGAGAACCCCCAGAATGACAGTGAAGAGTAAGCCAGGACAACAGCTATGTACTGGAAGTAGAAGGCAGACAATTTATAGGTTGGAGCCAGTCAGAAGACTCTAAGAGAGATTTTACAGAAGATAAAAATTAATAGAATAGCTGATCATCTCTACATCCTCAGAGATTTAGAAAATGATGAAGAGTAAGGTTGAATAATGACAGATCGGTACAGAGAAAACTAAGCAAAAAAAAAAAAAAAATCAAGACCATTATTAACTCCAAGGAAAGAGTTGTACAGGAAAGAAATCATAGGAGTTTATGCAACCAAATTGTGTATAGCAGTTACACATTCATAAACCTGTAAAGACTGAATACTGATAGAACAAAAGTTACAACATAACTTGACTGGGTAGTTGATAGTGGGAGATGGGAAAGGCAAAGGTGAACAGTGAGGGTAAGGAGAGGAAAGAGAACCAAATCCTCATCTTCCACAGTAGGAATCCAATTAATACCTAAAAATGAAAAATCAAGATGTAGGAAGACCAGTTTTTTATTTACAGACAAAGGGGTGTAAGAAATATATCAGCTAAAATAAATGAAAGTGGGAAGGGGCTAAGGACTGCTGTTTTATTGTAACAAACTTTGTGGAACAATATGACTTTTATTTTTTTATTTTTTTAATAAATTTATTTATTTTTGGCTGTGTTGGTTCTTCGCTGCTGCCCGCAGGCTTTCTCTAGTTGAGGCGAGCGGGGGCTATTCTTCGTTGCGGTGAACGGTCTTCTCATTGCGGTGACTTCTCTTGTTGCAGAGCGTGGGCTCTAGGTGCGAGGACTTCAGTAGCTCTGGCACGCGGGCTCAGTAGCTGTGGCTCATGGGCTCTAGAGCACAGGCTCAGCAGTTGTGGCACACGGGTTTAGTTGCTCCATGGCATGTGGGATCTCCCCGGACCAGGGATCGAACCCGTGTCCCCTGAATTGGCAGGCAGACTGTTAACCACTGCACCACCAGGGAAGTCCCAATATGACTTTTAAACTATGTACACATATCACTTTGATGAAAATAAAAATGTAAACAGTTCATCCTATAATGTTAAGTGAAGAAGCCAAAGATGAAGAATGGTGTGTAAAGTAAGTATAATTTGTATTAAAAAGTTGGCAGAGTGGAAAGAGAATACATGAGCATCTGTTTGAATATGAATAAAATCTTTGGTAATTATTAAGAAATAATTAACTTGAAATTTAAATTAACATGTCTGATAATTACTATTAAGAAAGTATAATAAGAAATAAATAACACTGCTTGACTCTGGTAAGGGGAACTGAGTGGCTGCAAGACAAAGTTAGGACAGAGCCTGTCACTGTATACGCTTTTGTACATTTAAAATTTTGAACTATGTGAACATATTACTTATGTATTAGCATAACTAAAGATTTTAAATAAGTTTAATAAAAGGCTTTACCCATTAGTTTCATGCTACTCTTACTCATCTCATATCTGCCTGAGCATTTAAGTAGACAAATGGCACGTCATTCACTCATTTATTAATATGTGTTACTGTGTAACTGACTCTGTCGTCTCCTCAGTGAATAGCTGGAAGTTTTCAACAGGAGTATCAGATAGAATATTTTCATATTAAGTGTAAAGCTGGACTAGAAAAATCCTAAGGTACATTCAAAAACTAAAAGTTCTCTTCAGTACTTGGATTTTTATAAAATGGAATCAAAGGGAAATTAAACAGCTTGCCTTGTCAGGCCCAGGACTACTACTAAATGCTGAAGCACAAAACACAAACAACCCAGCTATCTGTCGTCTTGATGCCAATTTACTGATATAACACCTAGTAAACTTAAAAACTAATCAAGCTCCTATCAACCTACTAACCCCCCCAACTTGGTATGTGTATAAATGCATACATATACATGTGTGCCAACTTATATGACTTAAGGACTTAAGATTTGAGCAGTCTACAAAAACTGAGGGTAATTTTTAGGAACTCCATTAGTGAGTGCACTCTCTATTTCTACCATAAGAGATAGCCAAATATTCATAAATGAAACCTTATACTTCTTGAAAAAAATTCTCTAAAACTGAGTCTGCTTTTCAAACTTAACTCCATGAATTCATTCAGAATTTTCAAACTTCATGTTACCATTTCCAAAAATGAAAATCATTATACAAGCTTATTCTGTCTGGGATGACCACTCTGCCATGCAATTTCAATTCCTGATGTCATGTGATGGTAAACACTACTGTGGTTCCTTATATAAAGGAGGGTGAGTGCAGCATGCTGAAAGGATGGAATAAGCCTAAATCCCAAATAACATCATTGGAAGGCCGAACCAATTGGGACCACCAACCTTTGGGTAAGGCATTAACATCCCTTGTTGTTGAAGTCTCTTTTCACTTGCTTCCTTAAACATCCTGAGACTAGAGGCTAAATGGCTTTATGGTAGCGTGAGTAAATAACAAACTGGTAAGAGAACTGGGTATCATTAGAGCATACTCAGTAAGATTGACTTGTTGAACTCATAAAAACCTATGCCCTATCAATCAGATTCATACTCTTTGTGTAAGTGAAGAGGCCTTATGACATACTTGTCATAGTTTCCTCTATTTAATATCATCTCACACAGTCCATTAGATCCAAGTAAAGTAGTGAATACTCACTAAATTTTAAAATTAGTGAAACAAACAAAAAACGAGTTAAGCAATAATCTGTTAAAGTGGAAGATCAATGAAGGCTTCCTTTAAAAATGTTACTCACAGGCTTCCCTGGTGGCGCAGTGGTTCAGAGTCCGCCTGCCGATGCAGGGGACACGGGTTCGTGCCCTGGTCCGGGAATATCCCACATGTCGCGGAGCGGCTAGGCCCGTGAGCCATGGCCGCTGAGCCTGTGCGTCCGGAGCCTATGCTCCGCAACGGGAGAGGCCACAACAGTGAGAGGCCCGCGTACCGCAAAATAAATAAATAAATAATTAAATTAAATTAAATAAATAAAAATGTTACTCACCTCAATAGTTAAATTTTTTTTGGCCAGTGAGTGTTTGGTGTTCATTTACTTCTTCACAATCTTATTGTTTTAAGGGCTTGGAAAGACACTTGATGTGTATCTGCTGTTATTGTTAATCTTTAAGAACATGTTAGATAATGATATAAAAACCTTTTTCTGAATTGTAAAAAGACTCCTCCAACTAGAAATACTAAATTCCAATGTATTATTCCAATAACTTTTATTTTAATTTACTTCTTTTCTAAACCAAGACTTTTAGGATATTAGCTATGAAAAAAAAATTTTTTTTAAGAAAAAAACCACTAGCCCCAGACCTGTTAAACCAGTCTGTGTGACAGGTAAAAAAAGTTTCCTAGAGCTTCCCTGGTGGCACAGTGGTTAAGAATCCACCTGCCAATGCAGGAGACACGGGTTTGAGCCCTGGTCCGGGAGGATCCCACATACCGCGGAGCAGCTAAGCCCGTGTGCCACAACTACCAAGCCTGTGCTCTAGAGCCCATGAGCCACAACTACTGAGCCCATGTGCCACAACTACTGAAGCCCGCGCGCCTAGAGCCCGTGCCCTGCAACAAGAGAAGCCACTGCAATGAGAAGCCCGCACACCACAACGAAGAGTAGCCCCGACTCGCCGCAACTAGAGAAAGCCTGCGCGCAGCAAGGAAGACCCAACGCAGCCAAAAATAAATAAATTAATTTTTTTAAAAAAGTTTCCTAGTCATTGACTGAAAAGGAAATAGAATGTTATGTAGTGATCTACACCTGAACCATGTCCACAGCACTTTGAAAAGGTAAGGATCTGATGAGAGAGTTTTAAGGCTGGCTTTCGCAATGCCAGCTCTTTGACATAATCTAGTCATCTGAACTATAAGATCATTAAGCCAAATGTCACAATTTCTCAGTATTTCTTCAAACTTTAAAAATAATTAAATCTTATGCTAGATGTATTTCTATTCTGCACTGGTAATTCAAAACAAAACTTCTACAACATGTAAACACAGGGAACTTCATAAATTCTTTGCCTTTGACATCTTTCATATGCCATTTTCCAATGTTTGGTAATTTTTTTGGAGTCACAAGAGTCCTCCTGTTATTGGAAATGAGGAAACCGAGGCAGGAGAAGAGAGTTGCTATTTTGTAGTAAGCAGGCATCCTGCTCTATTAGACCACAGTGCTTTTTTAAAAGTGCCTATCAAGGGGCTTCCCTGGTGGCGCAGTGGTTGAGAGTCCGCCTGCCGATGCAGGGGACACGGGTTCGTGCCCCGGTCCGGGAAGATCCCACATGCCGCGGAGCGGCTGGGCACGTAAGCCATGGCCGCCGAGCCTGCGTGTCCAGAGCCTGTGCTCCGCAATGGGAGAGGCCACAACAGTGAGAGGCCCGCGTACCACAAAAAAAAAAAAAAAAGTGCCTATCAAATAGGCAGCACAGAAAGCCTTCTCCTCACAGACATCCAAGGCATCCCCACCAAGAAGCAAGAGACAAAGCAGAGAATTCCTACCCCCCCCCCCCCCCCAGGAAGAAGAAAGCATGTAACCAAAGCATGCTTCTCAATCTGCACTGTGGACTGGGAGAAAAAAAAAGAATGAAAACAGAGTCAAGGGGGACCAACTTCTGAGACTCAAGACTAGGCTATTAGGTTTGTTCCACACATTGGGAAATTACTGAAACACTGCTTAAGGAGAAATGGAATCAGGAATTTTTGGGGTCTTTTGATTTCAATCTTAAACCCCCAAACAAAAACACCTAAAGTTAAAGTATTTCGGCAACCTGAGCAGTTTTTAGCTTATTCTTACTTGTTTCTATAAAACCCACAAGGCCTACTTGTAGTCCCTGATATTTAGAGCTGATTCCAAGTGTCGGCTAGTGGCCACCTTCCCGCGTCCATATCCAAAAATAATGTTGGCGCTGACCCGGGCAAGACCTTCAGGCACGTTTTCCTCTGGAATCATTAGCCTCACACCACCTTGCGATGTCCTATCTCCAATAGCTTCCCTTGGTAAGTATGGCAAAGGTGAGGGATTGAGTTAAGAGCAGGCATGTACCTTTACTACGTCCCACACAGAAAACATAATAAAACCCTGGGAGCAGGAACTGGCAAGGGACACCTCGTCCAGCCCTGGCTCCCACCACGATACAAAGACACAGCGAGAGCAACAGAAGCCCGGGTCTTTGCACCCCACACCTCACTCTGCAAAAGAGGCAGAGTTCCAGCGCAACTGAACCCAACCCTCAACATCCCCCTCCCACGTGGGTCCTTCTCCCTCTCCCGAGCGCAGGGTCCCATTAGAGACAGGGGTCTGGAAGGGATCAGACCACGCCGGGGCTGGGGCGGGAGGATGAGGGGACCCGCTCCAGGCAGTCTCACCAGCCCCTTCCTAGAGGCCCTGGGCTGTACGCCTCCCAGTTCCGGGGTCTGAGTTCCCACGCCCGGAGACCCCAGGCCCCCCCAGGCCTCCCCAGAGGGGAACTCGAGGCCCCAGAGCTGCGGGGAGGGCTGGGCTGCCAAGCACCGGGTCCGGACGGGATGGAGCCCGGGCCGCGTGCGGCGGAAGATGGGAGGCGGCCCCTCGCAGCCGCCGCCCCTCCCCGGGGCCCAGCCTCTCCCGGTCCCGGATCGCAGGCTCCGGGGCGGCCCTCCCCTCACCTCAAGGCGGCGGCGGCGTCCGAGGTTCGGCTGTACCGGAGCCCCTGCGCGGAGGCGGTGCTGGGCGGGAGGAGACGCCGGCAGCTCCGGCGATGGCTGACAGGCGCGTAGCACCAGGCCGACCCGGCACACGGGGGAGGGGCGGGGCTTCACGGCGCTGGCCCCGCCCCGCCCCCGCTCCCACCTCAGCCGGCGAGCCCCGTGAGGTGACTACGTCCGGGGTTACTCGAGGCCGTTCACCTCCGACCCCGCTCCCGGCGGCGGCGCGGTGCGGGTGGCAGCCAGGAGAGGCGCGGGCCGGGAGGGCCCGGCGACAGCCAATGGGAGAGAGGCGCGGGGCGGGGCGACGTGAGGCGATGCGGATGGTCCGAGCGCCGCTCTGCCATTCGGAGCCCAGCGGCTAGAGGGCGGGCGGGTCCCGGGTGGCCGCGGGCCCTTTCTCCGGGGGCGGTGTACGGCCGGCCCGGCGCCTCCCCCTCCCGGCAGATGGGGGAATGGGGGACTGGCCCCACACGCCCCTCCCACCCCTGAGAGATGCGGGGGCCTGCCGGCTCGCTGCGCGGGAACAGAGCCCGGAAGGGATCAGGACTGAGTGGGGCTGGCGGCGTGCGTGAACACCTCACCGTGTTCAATCCCAGCGCCCCGAGGAGGTGGGTATCGCATCCGTGAATTGCCCAGGATCACACAGCGTGGTTTCCAAGTTAGTGCAGGCAAAGTAACGCCTATTCTGAGACAACATAACCGGCCTCGCTGGGCTTGCCCGCCCCAAAGGAGTCTGAGGGGCTGGATCCTGAAGCATTGAGGGGAAGCCTCGATGAAGGAAGCTCTGTAAGAAGGGCAGGGTGCCAAAGGACAGGCTCCTGTGCCTGCCCCGAGCCCGGAAAGTGATGGCAGTCAACTCCTGACTTCTCCGAAAGGAGCGTGCCTCCCCACCTCCACGGTGGCTACACCAGGCCTTTGAGAAGAAGCCAACCAATTTTTCTAGTTTTGCCAGTTATTTTATAGCAAGACTTTCATGGTGGCTGTGTGTTGAAAATTAATAGTAACTGTAAAGAGTCCCAACATATAATACAACTATAGGGCAGGAGAGAAAGAAAATTGGAGAAAATTGCACTTCAGAAGAATGGGTGAGTTTAACTCCTTCCAACCCTGCCCAGAGTACTTTTCTGATCCTTGCACAAGCTTGTGCTAAAGGTCCAGAGGCACAGAGGATGACAGTTTGGTGCCAGAAGAAGTTCTGTGCCAGAGGGCAAAAAGTGAATAGGGTATAGATACACCACCTGAGGTCAGAAGTTCTTGGGTGGAAGCAGAAGCAGGGAGGATGGAAAGGGTTGTCAACAGGAAAGAGTATTCATCTAGGAGCCCTCATCATACCACTAGGTGCTGGCTCCTCCAAGAGTTTACCAACCTACTTTAAAATAATAGAGACTGGAAACAGAAATTTAGAAAGAAAATGTGAACTTTACAGAGAAGTGACCCATGTTTCACAATAACTGTCATTAGGTACATCTGTCATTTGAACAAAGAGCGGAAAATCAGGATGTAAAGATAACTGAGCAAAACCTCAAGGTTTAACAAGATGTTTGACTTGACTGACTCGCGGAAAAAAAAAAAAAAGTCCTGGGAAGAGGGAAGCTTTGCCTCTCCCTGATAGTGCTCTATGAAAGAAGTGACTTTGTAAAGAACCAGAAATCTTGAGGTTGCCTGTTTTCTTTTTCATCTACCTTTCCTAGTTCCTATTACTTATAATAGGTTCTTTCTTAGTGATGTTGCTGTTTATCAGCCTCAGGAGCACTGCAAAACCAGGGAGTGGTGCTCAAAAACTGTCCTTATGGGAAACTTCAGCAAGCCCTTACATGGCCTGCTTTTTGACCTCACTGAACTTTTGAAGTAACTGAGCTCTCTAAAGAACTAGCCAAGGAAAGGCCTAATGAATGAGCTGCCGTGAAAGAAAATGAAGAGTGAGTTAGGATACACCACTTACATATAATAATCTAATTATTGTTATCAAACGGTAAGACAACTGGGCAGAGAGGTGTGTCTCTAAGACAGTACACCTGGAATTTTAACACCTCCT
Source organism: Monodon monoceros (assembly GCF_005190385.1). Lineage (NCBI taxonomy): Eukaryota > Metazoa > Chordata > Mammalia > Artiodactyla > Monodontidae > Monodon > Monodon monoceros. The sequence goes on from NW_021703786.1 coordinate 11,239,003, forward strand.
AAGTGTTGTGCTGTTTGGTGCATGCCACAACCTGCCTATCTCTATCTACTACAGGCTCTTTAGAGCTGTTCCATGGGTACTTGCCACACAAGCTTATGTCTGTAAAAAGTGGAGGAGGAAGGCTAAAGGGTGGAGAGAACTTTATACAAGACTAACAGGTGTGACAGAAGGGAGTGAGTGGCACATTTCGAGATGCTGAAACTAGAGGCTGTAATGGGCTGAATTGTGTTCTAGGCTGAATTGTGTTCTAAAATTTCTATGTCCAAGTCCCAACCCCCAGCACCTCAGAATGTGAGTATATTTGGAGATAGGCTCTTTCTTTAAAGAGGAAATTGAATTAAAATGAGGTCATTAGGTGGGCCCTAATTCCAAATGACTAGTGTCCTTATAAGAGGAGATTAGGGCACAGACACACATACAGGGAAGACCATCTGTGAATCACAGTTGATGAAGCACTTACCACAATGTGGCTGTTTTGCTGGAGAAGATGGCCATCTACAAGCCAAAGATAGAAGCCTGAGAAGAAACCAACTCTGCTGACACAATCTTGGACTTACAGCCTCTAGAATTGTGAAGAAATTAACTTCTATTGTTTAAGCCATCCAGTCTGTAATACTCTATTACGGCAGCCCTAGAAAACTAATAAAAGTTCCCAAATATCAAATGGCCTTCAGGTTTTTCAAGAAGGTTAGATAAAGTTATCAGGGATTTTTTCCTAAGAATTCTAGCTACTTTCCAACCTTAAAGATGGTCTCTCGGGACTTCCCTGGTGGTCCAGTGGGTAAGACTCGGCATTCCCAATGCAGGGGGCCCAGGTTCTATCCCTGGTCGGGGAACAAGATCCCACATGCATGCCACAACTAAGAGTCTGCATGCCACAACTAAAAGATCCCGCATGCCGCAACTAAGACCTGGCACACCCAAAATAAATAAATTAATTAATTAAAAAAAAAATGATGGTCTCTCACCCTACTACAGGGAAAATAAGAAAGGCCTGAGGGCATCCCTGTCTTTAAGATGATCCCAGTCTAGTTGGGAAGACAAAACTAAACACCAAAACAGAGCGTCTAGATCTTACTCCTTAAATGATAACCATGTAAGTTTTATAAGAGCCATAGATAGAGAATAAATTCTCAAATCTGAGTAAGCCCAGAAATACATAACAGTATGTGTGTCATTGTCTGGGACATTTTAGCACTTCATTGTCAATTCTACTTTAGTTTATGGTAGTGTTTCTCAAAGTATGTTCCACAGACCATCTTGAAACAGAATCAGTAGGTGCTTGTTAAAAATACAGATTCCCAGCCCCACTGTAGACTTTTTTTTAAAGCAGTAATTATTCACCCTGGAGTTAAGAACAACAGTTTAGGATTTATCATTATTGTCCCCCTCTTTGCTACCACATGTCTCTGATAAACAGCAATGTGTCCTACACACCTGTACTTCCTGGACAGGAAAGTCTGTCAGGTCAGGCCAAAGTTGAACCAAAGGAGGAAAGAAAGTGCCCGAATAGAAAATGGACCCATGAAGAGCATCCTGTCCTGGTGGCTCTCTGGCCATGGTTCCAAATTCCTTAAGTGGCAATGTCAGTGATGGACCTTTAGGACAGAGGATAGGGGATACACTGGGATGTTATTTCCCACTGGTCCCCAATATAGAACATATACTCTTATCCGGCTTCCAGCTCTTGCCATGCTTACTTTTACCTTTGCTTATGCTGGCAAACTTATCCTTCCCCCTTCCTAATTTTCTGAATTTTTCTAGTCCTTAGGAGCCCATTTTCTCTAAGAAGATCTCTTTTACATGTCCAGCTCCTACTGATTTATCCTTCCTCTGAATTCCTCTAGCAATCTGGTCACCACCACGTGGTTCAGCATTAGGCTAAAATTTTTTGTGTCTATGTTGGTTTTAGCTCTCCAGCTGAATTTTAATCTTAAAGGCAGAGAGCATGTCTTACAGTTTGGTACTCCCCCTCCATAGCTAGGTAGAGATATTCGTACGGGCTTCATTGACTAAAATAAAGGCTGGCTCTGTACCTGAGAGGCCACTCTGCTCCTGATGTCTGCTTGTCCGTCTTCAGGTCACTTCTGGGAGGCAAAACCTCCAGTAGGATACTTAGCTGCTTTACAGATGGACAGACTTCATCAAGAAAGTCAGTGCCTTGAGCAGAATTGAGGCTCCAGTTGTGAGACAGAAGAAAAAGAAGACACTAAGGCCTTATCAGAACACTATGTTCCTTTGCTCTAGTCAACCGTTCAGGTTTGTCCAGGGGTTAAAAGCCTGAGGGAACTTCACACCATAAGGTCAGAAAATGTCCTCAGGGAGGCCACCTTGTAAGTCTGGTCCTGATGATGAAAGGTAAGATTACACAACGAAGGACAGTGTTCCCAGTGGAGACTCCCCACGATGTTTTCACATGGACACTTGGGTTTTCACAAGGCCTATCAGCTCTCCCTCCCTCCTTATTATCCAATCCCAGACACTTCCAGTCCCTATCTGTGCTATCCATAATTGGCAGTCACCAAAGCCTGGCTGCCTCTTACATGACACCTCCAGCATCTTTTTTTTTTTTAAAAAGCCCTTTCTAAGTCCTATACACTTCATAACTAAATACCTAAAGAAAGTATAAGGGGACCTTTATCTGAAGGCAGGGAAAATAACTTGTTGAGGTCTTGCCCGATCCTGGGATTCTAACTTTTTTTTTTTTTTTTTTTACGGTACGCGAGCCTCTCACTTCCATGGCCTCTCCCGTTGCGGAGCACAGGCTCCGGACGCGCAGGCTCAGCGGCCATGGCTCACGGGCCCAGCCGCTCCACGGCACGTGGGATCCTCCCGGACCGGGGCACCAACCCGGACCGGGGCACCAACCCGCATCCCCCAGCATCGGCAGGCGGACTCTCAACCACTGCGCCACCGGGGAAGCCCCTAACACTTTATATTGATCAGCTTTAAACCTTCTCATCTCTGACCTCACTCTCCTGCAGGCCCGTGAGAGCGCTCCCGGTGAGTTTACTCCCTGCTCCTACCTCACCTTCTCTTCAGCTTCCCCAGCGTCTCCATTTCTCCCGTGTCCGACCCAGCTTTCTCCTGCTGCATTTCTCCTGCTACCTCTCCTCCTCCTTTCTCACCTGTCTACCCCAAACAAACACCTTCACCCTCCACTACTATTATTATATATGAAACACAGTAAATAATAAAATACACTAATAATTTTTGTAGAGCCTTTAAAGGAAAACTGAGCCATTGCTCAACTTCCTTTTATCCTTTTCATCCCTTCAGTCTTAAAGTTTCCCTGTATCATAACTTGTGCCAGAAAATTTCAGTGTCTTTTTTTTTTAAAGACAGGTTTTTATATTATTTATTATTTATTTATTTTTGGCTGCACAGCATGGGGGATCTTAGCTCCCCAACCAGGGATCGCAGAGTCTTAACTACTGGACCGCCAAGGAAGACCCCATCCTGTCTTTTTATTTTTATTATTTTTTTAAATAAATTTATGTATTTGTTTTTATTCTTGGCTGCATTGGGTCTTCATTTCTGTGCACGGGCTCCCTCCAGTTGCGGCGAGTGGGGGCCACTCCTCGCCACGGTGCACGGGTCTCTCACCACGGTGGCCTCTCCCGCTACAGAGCACAGGTTCCAGGCGTGTGGGCCTCAGCAGTTGTGGCATGTGGGCTCAGTAGTTGTGGCTCACAGGCTCAGTACTTGTGGCCCACGGGCTTAGCTGCTCCGCGGCATGTGGGATCCTCCCGGACGAGGGCTCAAACCCATGTCCCCCGCATTGGAAGATGGACTCTTAATCACTGCGCCACCAGGGAAGCCCCATCCCTGTCTTTTTAAATCTCACCTCTGGTTAACATACTAGACCAGCAAGTAGAACGAGCAACACAAGTCTTGTCTATCAGTGGAACTACTGCGCTGATGTGCCCAAATTTCTTAATGAAAACGAAAAGGGGTCTTCCCTGGTGGCACAGTGGTTGAGTCTGCCTGCCGATGCAGGGGACACGGGTTCGTGCCCCGGTCCGGGAAGATCCCACGTGCCGCAGAGCGGCTAGGCCCGTGAGCCATGGCCACTGAGCCTGCGCGTCCGGACCCTGTGCTCCGCAACGGGAGAGGCCACAACAGTGAGAGGCCCGCGTACCGCAAAAAAAAAAAAAAAAACCCAAAAAGGAAGAAAGAGGATAAAGGAAACCAAAATGAATGAAAATAAAATGTAGTTTAAATCAATGAATGAGATGGCCATATCAATTGACTAGCATAGTTCTGGGAGTGAATACAGGCAAGCAGACCTGAGAAGAACTGGTTCTTGGTATTGGCAATCTTAGCCAACAGAGCAGAACGGACACAGCCTTCTCTGTGTTCTGCACTGTAAAGAGCTGAGTTCTTTAATCAAGTAAACCAGGCTTTAAATCCTGACTCTGTCACTAATCAGCTCCGGGACTTTGAGCAAATGACCTCCTTTCTGAGCCTCAGTTTCCTTGTCTATAAAACTGAGGTAGAACACATACCTTGTAAGGTTGTGTTTTGGATTAAATGTTATAACCAAAATGTAAAGTTTCTAATACAAAACTTGGAACATAGTAGGCATGCTGAAAATATTACTTTCCCCTTTCTCTCTGGGCCCCTCTCCATTTCCACTAGTGTTCAGTTAAGAACAAAATATCCTATGGACGCTCAATGAATTCAGGAATGATTATGTTATTAAATTCACTACCCCAGGCCAATATTCCCAGGGTAACAGAGCATGTGATCAGGGACCTAGGGTTAATCTGAATCCTTTACCCTTACTTGTAGGGAGCAAGTAAACAGGAGAACTGGCTGTGGCTGAAGCATCAATCAAAGGGTTGGCACTGTGAGGGTATGCCTGGCCCTGCTAGGTCCCACGGTTGTACCACACTGAAAAGGCAATTTGGCCCCTTTGGGACAACAGGAACTTTCATATACTGCAGATGGGAGAGTAAATGGGGACAACATCTTAGAAAACAGGTTGGCATTAATTAGTGAGGCTGAACCCTGCATATGTTATAACCCAGTGTCCATTTCTGGGTTTATACTCTGGAGAAACTTTCAAATGTGCCCAGGAACACTGTTCCTTATGGCCCCAAACTGGAAGCAACCCAATGTCTCTCAGCAGTACAACAGATAAATAAGTTATGGTACATTCATACAGTGAAATATTATAAAGCAATGAGAATGAACACATTATTGGTACACGAAACAATATGGATGAGTTTTACAGACATAATGTTGAGCAAAGAAAGTCAGACACAAAAGAGTATGTTTCCCGTTCTACATAGTTCAAAAATAGGCAAAACTCATCTGTGGTGGTAAAAAATCTGGATAATGGTTACTCCTGACGGTGGGTAGTGACTGGGAGACAACATAAAGAGAGGTGTATTCACTTTGTGTTATACATAATAAAAAGTTTACTTTAAAAAACATAGGGTATGATCTATCCATTTATGTAAGTGCAAGAACAGGTAAAAAAATTTTTAAGTATTTTTAGTGATACATATGTAGATAGTTCACTATTTTTATAAATTTATTTATTTATTTATTTATTTTTTGGCTATGTTGGGTCTTCGTTGCTGCATGTGGGCTTTCTCTAGTCGCGGCGAGCGGGGGCTACGCTTCGTTGCGGTGCGCGGGCTTCTCGTTGCAGTGGCTTCTCTTGTTGTGGAGCACGGGCTCTAGGGACGCGGGCTTCAGTAGTCGTGGCGCGTGGGCTCAGTAGTTGAGGCTCACGGGGTCTAGAGTAGTTGTGGCGCACGGGCTTAGTTGCTTCGCAGCCAGGACTTGAACCTGAGTCCCCTGCATTGGCAAACGGATTCTTAACCACTACGCCATGAGGGAAGCCCCGACTGTTCACTACTTTTAAAAAGCATGGGAAAATAATGACTGGGAGAAGGGAAAGGAGTGTGACCAGAGGGACAGACATACAAGGAGCTTCTTAGCTACTGGCAATGTTCAATTTCTTTGGGTGATGCTTACATAATGTTCACATTATTACTATTATTACAAATATGCTTATGTCCTATATACTCTTCTATATGTATGCTATATTCCACAATAAAAGAATTTAAAATAAACCCAAACAAACAAATAAAAAACATACACCCTTAAAAGACAGAGTAGCAGAGTGTGGCATTGAGATGATAATTTTAGAGCTGGAAGAGGCCTCCGAAACCATCCTGTCCAACCATTTCATTAAAGGAACTGAAACAGAGGCCAGAGAAGGTAAGTGACTTCCTCAAAGTGATTCAGTCAATTACAGAGCCTAAGTACTCCTCCCACAGACCCACCCTGTTTCCTACTATCTTCCAGAGTTACTTCTCTCACCTGCACGCAACATAAAACTTACCTATGTTATAGCTTTTTTTCCTCCTAAATTTGAAATTTTTGTTGTGGGGAAATGAGATCAGGAGAGAAATCCTCTCCTCCACAGACTGCAAACACTTAGAAAACCAGTCAAAATGTCTGTAATAGGAAAGAAAAAAATGTCTAGTAGTAGAGAAACAGTTCTGGGTCTGTTTTTTCTACTACTCGATACTTTGACTCGTTAATGAAGCTCTCCCACTTCTCTGTACCCCACAGTATGGCTGCTCCAACCTGCAGGCTGACTTTTGGGAAGGGTCTGAGAGTGGGTAAAAGAAAACTTCTGCTTCATTTTGTACGAGCACAAGGTCTCTTTTGGGAAGAGTGAGCTCTTCTGCCACCTTGTGACAGAGAATGAGAATAGCCCTCACAGCCTTTCCAACCCCTGCTCCAAGGTGGCAGCACTGTAACAGGGCATCCAGGAACTAATCTACAGAACATTTCAGACAGAGACAGCAGGGGAACATGTCTGACACCACAAGGGAGCAGAGAACTATGCAATTACGTTAAGGAAATAGTAAGCAAAAACCATGAAGCCCAGGAAAGGCAGTGGAGCCCCTTTATTCTCTGCCCACCAGCCCTGCTAGGACAATCAGGCAACTGAGACAGTGCTGGTCTGGACCAATCAAGATTTGAGGCACTGATGTTACCTCTACTCGGCTGGCTTCACTTCTATCCTCCGTTCCATAGCCAAATGTCTTTCAAAGATGATCTACACTTCTTCACCTCCAATTCCCTCTCAGCCACCTCCTACTTCCACCATGCCGCTGGAACTGCTCTTACAGAATTGTCAAATCCAGTGGACAGTTTGTCCAGTGGACAAATCCATTCCTTCCTTGAATCACCCTCCTTTCTTGGCTTCTAGAACATCCACTCTCCTGGTTTTCTTAGCTCAGATGCCACCTCCTGAGAGAAGTCTTCCCTGACCACCCTACTTAAAGTGGCCTCTGGGAATTCCCTGGTAGTTCAGTGGTTAGTCTGCGCTTTCACTGCCGAGGGCCCGGGTTCAACCCCTGGTTGGGGAACTAAGATCCTGCAAACTGCCAAAATAATAATAATAATAAATAAAGTGTCCTCTGTCATTCCTCCTTCACCTCATCACCTGTTTGTTGCTTCATGATGATTGTCACAATCTTTAATTATCTTGTACGTGTATTTGTATATTATTTATTGTTAGCCCTCTGTACTATTTTATTTTCAACCATGTTTATTGTCTGCTTCCCATTGTTTCACATGAACTCACACTTGGCCTTGCTCACTGCTAGAATAGTGTCTGGCACACAGTAGGTGCATAATAAAGACTTGCAGAAGGGGCTTCCCTGGTGGTGCAGTAGTTGAGAGTCCGCCTGCCGATGCAGGGGACAAGGGTTCATGCCCCGGTCTGGGAAGATCCCACATGCCGCGGAGCGGCTGGGCCCGTGAGCCATGGCCGCTGAGCCTGCGCGTCCGGAGCCTGTGCTCCGCAACGGGAGAGGCCACAACAGTAAGAGGCCCGCGTACTGGAAAAGAAAAAAAAAAAAAGACATGATTTTTCAAAGTGTCCTAAACAGTTCATCTCTAAAATTAGCTGACCAAAGTTAAGGCCAAACAGCATAAGGTGCAGCAGTAACAAATTTAACAAATGAAGAAAACTCACAACACCCTGTGAGTTATGTGCCAAAAAGCATAAATAACTATAACCTATCATTTAACCTATCATTCTATGGGAACCTGGAGAGATATCTTGTCCAACGATACACTTATTAAACTTTCAAAAGTTTTAATACAAGAAGGTAGATAAAACAGGAAGGAGAAGAGATAATAGGCAGTGTTTGAAGGAATGGGTTGGTTAGTCTTTCATTAACTTAGTTAACTCTTTTACCTTCTTTTTCCCTAAGGATAATAGACTGGTACCCAGTTTTCTTTGTACTAGGCTAACTCCCACTTGCGTAAATCTTGAAGTCCTTTTGAGGGAATGTCTGATCTCCCCAAGTGCAAGTTTTATGAGAAGGAACTGCATTCTTCTGTATTTCCCTCTCCAGTGCCCAGAATTCTCAAGAAGAAGTACCCAGTCAACCCTGACCTTTTTTTTCCCCCAGAACTCAGAGACAGCAGCTGCCAAGTGGAACTGCTGCCTGGTCTCTTCCTCTCAAAGGGCTATGCTAATGCGAGGTAGGGAATGGGCCCTTGAAAAATCGTTTTGCCATTCCTGAACAGTTTTACCTTTAAAAGATGCTTGTCTCCCCCAGTCCGAGCCCAGATCTCAAATATCCTGTTTAAAAGCTATGTATCCCCCTGAGAGGCTTTCTGGAAACCCATTTTTATCTTGTGGTTTTTAAAAAATTTATGTATTTATTTGGTTGCGCCGGGTCTTAGTTGTGGCAGGCGGGCTCCTTAGTTGTGGCTTGCAGGCTCCTTGGTTGTGGCATGTGAACTCTTAGTTGTGTCATGCATGTGGGATCTAGTTCCCTGACCAGGGATCGAACCCGGCCCCCCTGCATTTGGAGCATAGAGTCTTATCCACTACGCCACCAGGGAAGTCCCTGGCAACCCATTTTTAAATGAACTGCTATTGACTCACAGACTTAGAGAACTAACTTACGGTTACCAGGGGAGAAGGGTGTGTGTGTATGTGGGGGAGGGATAGTTAGGGAGTTTGGGGCTGACATGTACACATTGCTAGATTTAAAATGGATAACCAAGCCTCCCTGGTGGCACAGTGGTTAAGAACCTGCCTGACAATGCAGGGGACACGGGTTCGAGCCCTGGTCCAGGAAGATCCCACATGCCACAGAGCAACTCAGCCCGTGCGCCACAACTACTGAGCCTGCACTCTAGAGCCCGCGAGCCACAACTACTGAGCCTGCATGCTTCAACTACTGAAGAGCCCATGCTCCGCAACAAGAGAAGCCAAAGCCACGACAATGAGAAGCCCTCACACCGCAATGAACAGTAGCCCCCACTCAATGCAACTAGAGAAAGCCCGCATGCAGCAGCACAGACCCAGTGCAGCCAAAAATAAATAAATTGATTAATTGAAACAAAAAGTTCTTCAAAAAACAAAAAAGAATGGATAACCAAAAGGACCTACTAGGGGCTTCCCTGGTGGCGCAGTGGTTGAGAATCTGCCTGCCAATGCAGGGGACACGGGTTCAGGCCCTGGTCTGGGAAGATCCCACATGCCGTGAAGCAACTGGGCCCGTGAGCCACAAGTACTGAGCCCGTGAGCCACAAGTACTGAGCCTGTGCATCTGGAGCCTGTGCTCCGCAACAAGAGAGGCCGCGATAGTGAGAGGCCCGCGCACCGTGATGAAGAGTGGCCCCCGCTCACCGCAGCTGGGGAAAGCCCTCACACAGAAATGAAGACCCAACACAACCTAAATAAATTAATTAATTTAAAAAAAAAAAAAGGACCTACTGTATAGCACAGGGAACTCTGCTCAGTATTCTGTAACAATCTAATTGGGAAAAGAATTTGAAAAAGAATAGATACATGTAACAAAAAATAAATTAAAAAATAAAATGTTCACTTATACAATATAAATTAATTAATTAATTAACTGTTGTTACCTAAGCCGTGGCTGCATAAATCAAAGAGACGGGGTGAGGCAAGAGAAGGAGGCCGCACTCAAGCGGCTCTGCGTTAGAAAAAACAACCTAGGAGCATCTCTCTGGGCTGCATTTACTGCAGTCACCAATCTTCATGGGACCCATGGCAGGAAGGGGGAAAGGCAGGGCTTGTATATTTAGTACCATGGATACATGCCGAGGAAGAACTGAAGGAAAAAGAGAAGAAAGTACAGCAGTGGGCCATGAATGGAAGTGGGCTGGCTGGGCACCATTCAGATTAAGAACTGGCTTCATTTTCCTACCTGGCTTTTCTCCTTCCAGAAGCTCAGACAGAAGCCAAATGGCCCACATTCATCCTAAATCAGACTGTGGCTACCTTGCAGTGTCTTGGTTCTAGGAGCAAAGTGAAAGTCAACCTTGTATATTTGGAAAAAAGGCGAAAGGTCAAGCACACTCTGAAGAACCTGAGAGTCATGCTGTTCCCCGCAGAAACAGCACTGCCCCCCACCAAGCTGTCACCTAACCCTCACATCCAAGGTTCAGATTGGATCCCTTGTGACAGGCAAAGGTGAGATTGGAAAATGAGATGGAGGTAGGTGCTGCCTTCTGGCTGACGTCCTTGGAGGCAGGTAGAGCTTAATAGCAGCTAAAGCCTCAAGGAAATGGATTAGCCTCTCTCTCTTTAGGCAAATCTATGTAAATTTTTAAAATGTCATTTTAGTGCATGGATTAGGCTCTTTGGAATTTGATTAGTATGAACTGATTCCTATGGTCTGTTTACCCCATGAGAAACTGTGGCATACAAGAGAAATAACACCAAACAAGTGTTTATTTCTCCAATGCTCAGTTTCCATAGCTACAGACGAGAGATTTGACAAGATGATCTAATTTCTAGATATGTAAGCCCAACATCAATATGTAAGGCCTCTCAAATAGCCCTTTCAACCTGCTAGTATTATTACAGAATAATCTCTAAAGGAGATTTCCACTTAATGTACCTAATGTTCCCTATTTAAAATGAATTATTTTGTAATAAAGCATCATCTCCTAAATTATCTATTTCATAACTTTGCATTTTTTGTAGACCTCCTTAAGGTGGGGGAATTCTTGCTCAAATATTCTTAGCCAAAGAAAAGCTAATATTGCAATTCCATCAGCACTGGGAATAGACTGCTTGTATTTACAAACTTGCTCTACCTTAATACTCAGTTACCTAGCAGATGAGACCTAAGAGATGAGCTGCCAACAGGGATGGACATTAATTTAGAAGCTGGGCAGAACTGGAACTACACTGACAGATGAAAAGCCTATTAAGTAGATTTTGAAAGAGTGGCTCCCAGGAGGTGGGAAGACATGCCACACTGAAATCCCATTATCCCTGTGGCTAGAGGGCACAGTTCTTCTATGCAGAGACAGGATCTCTAGGTTTTGTCTCCTCTTTCAATCATAATATCACTCAGTTTGCAAAGTGTTTTTCACACCTGCTTTCTCATTTTTGTTTCCGATCTTCACATCACTCCTGTGAAAGAGGTAGACCAAGAATGATTTTATTATAACCATCCTGCAGATAAGGAAACCAAAACTCAGAGAACTTATATGTTACTTTTCCAAAGTGAGATTTATTTATCTTCATCTCATCTGACCCAGAAACACATATGCTGTCACTTCAGAGAACTGACTGGCACTATGCTGAAAAAAATGCCACATAATTCTCTTGTTTTTCCTTTTGAGCCTGTTGGCGCTTTGTCTCTGCTTATCTTTGCCAACACCGTCTTCCTGATTAAACAAATCAAGGACTACTTCCCCTATAATTTGTGTACAGTACCTGGTACTCTGCCCACTGGCCTCTGAAGTAAAGAACTGTCATTTTCACACGGACTTAAGACCTGGGAGAATAATTCAGAAAAGTCAAGTAGGACGTACAGATCTCAATTTAATAAGCAATGACAGGAGGCCATTAAAAATAGAATAGGAACCACTGTCGGAACTGGATTAGATCAATTTGGGAGGCACGTGAAGGTGGTTCCAGACCACAGCCAGCATCCATCCGCACCCCATCTTTTCCACAGCTGTTTGAGTCACCATCTTTTCTCATTTGGATTCCGCGAGAGCCTCCTAACAGGTTACTCTGCTTCTCCCAGGCCCCCCCCTACAGTCTGTTTCCAACTCAGCAACCCACTGATCCTTTAAAAACAAAGCCATCCGGTCACTTCTCTGCACAAAAACTTGCAACGGATCCCCACTTCAAGCAGAACAAAAACCAAAGTCCTCAAACTGGCCTACAAGACCCTAAGTGATATGGACCCATTTCCTTCAGAAACTCCCTCATCTCCTATGACTGTCGCCTTGCTCACTCCACTGCAATCTCTCTGGCCTCTGTGCTCTTCCTCTAAAACTAAAACATGCCAGACACACTCTGCCCCAGGGCTTTTACACTGTTCCCTCTGCCTAGTTCCCCAGCATCTGCTTGGCTAATCCCCTCATCTCCTTCAAGTCTCAGCTCAATTCTCATCTTCTCAATGAAACCAGCCTATCCTGTAGGTCGCCCAACCACTGCCCACCCGCACCCCTCCGACTGCCCCCTTACCTTTCTCTACTTTGTTTCTTTTCGTAGCACTTATCCCCTTCTAACAAACCATAAAACTTACTGTACTTATTGTCTGCTTCCCCGAGTCCCCCTCAGCCCTCCTTCTCCCTTGCTTGTTCCCATGGTAGAAGGTACCCAGCTGATATATCCGAAGTACGGAAGCAGTCCCTGGCACATGCTAGATAATTTTTAAATATTTGCTGAAAGAATGAAATTGAGGGGTACATGAAGGTGGGAGGTCTCCCCTTCTTCCAGCTCCCCCTTTCCCCAAACCTCTCTCAAAGTCGTTGACTTAGACTCCACTAGACACACCTGCCGCAGTCATTAAGGCAAATTATGCTACTTCATGTTCTTCCTTGGACTTTGGAGCCATCTTTTTTAAAGAAGGAAACTTTCAATGGTGCTACACCCTCCATCCTTATTATCATTATGCCCTTATGAGTATGGCCATACTCCTTCACTCTGAACATACATTAGTCAAAGGCGCCATGCGAATTTAATCCATATCTTATTAGTATCTCTATCCTCATTTATTCTTTGGCATTATTAAGGCCCACACTTTAAACCTATGGACAGATCGATGGGGCCACAGTTAGAAGTTCACATCAGCTGGGTAGAGCTAGGGTTCTGTCAGGTAAAATCAAAGGCAGGATAAAGTTTTCTCAGTTGTCCTTTCATTGTTTCTTTCTTGTTTTATGGCTTTTTTACCAGGGATCTCCCAGTGTAAGGTCTACCCAGTGATGGGGGCTTCATCAGAGACTTTTCCCACCACTACCACCTTCGTAACTCCTGGGAAAAAAGGAGAGAAAACTACAAGGATTGATGATTTTTCTAGTCCTCTGAAACAAGGTACAGAATAAGTAGAGGTAAGACAAGAACGGAAAGAAAAAGAAACATTTTCAGTCCCAACACCTGCCTGGGTCTCCTAGGATTTTCCTGGAGGTTGAGAAGTTACACAGTTTGCATTAGAAAATCACTCCATTTCTTATGGAAAAAAAATCAGCTTCTCTATAAAGAAGGTCCCAGAAATGTTTGTAGCTTGACACTATTAATAATCCTTCACCGCCACACAAGTTGAGCTCACCTTGTAGCCAGATTCGGGGACAGCATAAAGGGTATTGGTGTGGTGGGTAATTCCAGCCATCGTGTGAATAGAGAGGCGACATTTAAACTCTAAGCACTCGTTACAGTGATGACAACAACTAAGAAGCATGTTTTCATCTGCATTGTTTTTACAAAGAGCCCTCCCTAAATTGGCCAGGACTCAAATTCTGTAAGATTTCAGTTTGGGTTACATCCCAGTTCCAAGAGGAGAAATGTAAATATGAGATTAGTAATAACAAGATGCATATGAGCCATTTGTCCCCAAATTTGGCTTATGACCCAAAAACAATGGCAATTTACCTCTGTTCCTCATATGCCCCACTAAATTGAGAAGGCCATAGGAAATGTGATTTGCTAATCCCATACAGTATGTGTGTCGAGGCACAAGGACAGAGAGCCTGAGAGGGCTGCTGGTGACAGACTCCCTTGCGTAACTTTTCTTTCCATGAAAGCAGTGCAAGAATCAATCCTACTTGATCATGGAGAAATTCCAAATCCTAGTAAAGGTGACTCTGGGAAGAGACTGCAAAGGAGGTTAGAGCAGAGCCCATGATGCCTACTCCACTCCTGGCTCTGAACTGGAAAGTCAGCCTCTGTCTCTGAATCAGGCTGGGCCCCTCCCTATTCGTCTTGGGAGCCAGGAGGCCTTCAAGTCAAAAGGTCAATCTTTTCCTTCTCTGAAGTTCTCTTTTCTCCCTTTTCTATTCCTCCCTCTCTTTTTAGACACAGATGAGGACCTAGAGAAGAGGCAGAAATGGAGCATCATGGTCAAATTTCTGATTGCAGTCACCTTGTTGTTCAGGGGAATTGCCTTTATAGTGTTCATCATTTTTGAAGTCCCATGCCCTGTAAGTTTGCTGATGTACTGGGTCCTTGGGCTTGATCTGTAAAGACCTCCTTCTGTCCCAGAGGCAGGCTGGCATAATGAGAAAAGCACAGACTTTGGAGTTTGGACACACCTGCCACTCTACACTCACTAGCAGAGTGGCTTTGAGAAAGTTGTTTGCCTTCTCCAACTGCAGCTGCCTCATCTTTAAAATGGGACTAATGATATTTGCCTCTCATGGTGGTTATGAAGTTTAATGGAGATTCTGTGAGAAAGGCTCCTGGCACGTAGAGGTGCTTGCTAAATGCAAGTTTCTTTCCTCTGCTGTACTTGTACATTCTCTAGGGAGGATAGAGCCAATAGGAATGTATATTTTCTTTTTCCTTAGAAGAGATGATTTTCAGGAATTCCCTGGAGGTCCAGTGCTTAGGACTCCATGCTTTCACTGCCAGGCCCGGGTTCGATCCCTGGCTGGGGAACTAAGATCCCATGAGCCGTGTGGCACAGCCAGAAAAAACAAGAGAGATGATTTTCTTTAAATGGCCTGATGTGAGGTTTGGAAGGTAATCAGATGCACAGCAGCCACCTGAAGTTAATACCAGGTCAGTTTCTCCCTTCAGAGTCAATGCCTAGGAGCCAGAGAGCTATGCCAATGCCAGAGGTTGTGGAGAAGGCAAAGAAAGGAAGGCCAGCAACCTGGTGTAGCTGAATCCCAGACTGACTCTCAGCCCAAAGAGGAAAGTCTTCTCTGTATGGCTATTGTCATTTGCCTAGAGAAAATGGGGTTAATATATAAATCCTGGGAGACAGGAAGCTGCTTTAATTATGCAGCAAATGTAGGTAATTCTTTTATGTGTCAGGAAATGGGCAGGTATTTGTACTACTGTTTCCTTAACATCTGCAGGGTCATAATACAATAGGGTACTTACTGAAAATAGCTATTTCTGGGCATCAGATATAATAAATCAGAATGGCTAGAGTGGGACCAGGAATCTTATTTTTAAGATTTTTTTTCACTGGACCACCAGAGAAGTCTCTCTCTTTTTTTTTTAGATTTTTAACAAGCTCCCTAAGTAGAGGTGGTTTTACTGTGAAATTAATGAAGCTTAAACTCAGGACCCACAACACCTGCACAAAGGCTTTGAATCCAATTTTGTATTTTTAAAATCTGTATTCTTTTTCTTTAAAAAGGGTCCCTGAAATTGTAAGAGCTTCAGAGCCCACAACCTACATCTCCATCCCTGCCCCTGGGTAACTCTGACATACAACACAGTTCAGGAACCACCACACTTGAACACAGCCTGAACACCTGGCAAAGCACCTTCTTTCTTCCCTGCCCTGGGGTTTCCTGGCAGGATTATAAATCCATATTGCACTTTAGTGTGTAAGTCAGACACCACACCACCGGCTCAGCATGGCTGCTTTAAATAGTTTTCCCACCAGGAATGGACTCGGCCTTTGACTACAAGAAAGTGATGGGTGCCTTCTCTACATCTAAAAACCCACTGAAGCAAAGAGATGAGGTCTCCAATACTTTTTTAAATTAAAGAAGGTGGCCACTTTTGTAGAATTACAGCACTGAGAATGGGTCTCAAAGATTATATAGTCCAGGATGGGACACACTCTTTAGTTCCATGTCAACCGCACATAACAATAATCAAGCAGAGGACTTCCCTGGTGGCGCAGTGGTTAAGAATCCGCCTGCCAATGGAGGGGACATGGGTTCAATCCCTGGTCTTGGAAGATCCCACATGCTGCGGAGCAACTAAGCCTGTGCGCCACAACTACTGAGCCTGCGCCCTAGAGCCCGTGAGCCACAACTACTGAGCCCATGTGCTGCAACTCCTGAAGCCTATGCACTTAGAGCCATGCTCCACAACAAGAGAAGCCACCACAATGAGAAGCCCGCGCACCGCAACTAAGAGTAGCCCCCATTCACTGCAACTAGAGAGAGCCCGTGTGCAGCAACGAAGACCCAATGCAGCCAAAAAATAATAATGATAATAATAATCAAGCATAGTGCAACTAGAATATGAATACATTCCAGAGGTCTAATGCACAGCATAGAGATTATAGTCACCATATTGTATACTTCAAAACTGCTAAGAGACTAGATCTTATACATTCTCACCACAAAAAAGCAATGATAATTATGTGACGTGATGGGATGTTAGCTAAAGCTACCGTGGTAATCACACTGCAATTTACAAATGCATTAAATCAACACGCTGGACACCTTAAACTTACAAAATGTTATATGAAAATTAAATCTCAATTAAAAAAAATCAAGCATGGGGCTTCCCTGGTGGCGCAGTGGTTGAGAATCTGCCTGCCAATGCAAGGGACACGGGTTCGAGCCCTGGTATGGGAAGATCCCACATGCCGCAGAGCAACTAGGCCCATGAGGCACAACTACTGAGCCTGTGCGTCTGGAGCCTGTGCTCCGCAACAAGAGAGGCCGTGATAGTGAGAGGCCCGCACACCGCGATGAAGAGTGGCCCCCGCTTGCCACAACTAGAGAAAACCCTCACACAGAAACGAAGACCCAACACAGCCAAAAATAAATAAATAAATAAATATTAAAAAAAAAAAAAATCAAGCATGGCACTCTTTCCACCCAGGCATGGCATCAATCTTTTTTATCACAGTGCTTTAGGTATCTAATGCCAACTTATTTGTCATCTCTGGTCTAGGTTAATATTTTCTATAATCCTGTTTCTGCTAATGTTAGATGATGAGCCCAGGTAAATCAGTATAATTCTATAATTTAGTGTATTTTTAGTTCTTTAATCCAATCAACATTATCATTTCTACTGAACATTGAAAGAAATAGGCCTGAAGGGGACTAAAAGTCTAGTCCAGAATTAGAAGAAGCCACGTAACAGCAACTCTGATTGAATTTCTCCCATGAACAAAATAAGATACTAAATGATAAAGGAATTAATTTTAAAAAAGAAATTTTATACACACTGCCTCATTTGAGTCTCATAAAAATCCTGGGAAGTAGCTAGGGCAGGTATCTACATCTTACTGATACTTAAACTAAGGCTTAGAAAGGTTATTGACTTTCCCACAGTCACACACCTAGTGGAAACAGAACTAAAATTCAGGTCTTTTAATTCCTTTACTGGATTTATTGGCATATTCATCTCTTCCACAAAATTTTACTGAAAGCCTTCTATGTGCCAAGTTCCCTGCCTTCAAGAGGCTTAGAGTCTATGTTCATAACAGTTAAGCATTTAGAAAGTACATACAAAATCAGATGGGGCACGGTATAATGAGAGTGGAATGGGATTACTAAAAAATATTTGGTCCACATTGACCCAGATCTTTGCCCCTTCTCAAACAGAGTGAGATTGTTTGGGCCTGATTCCAGGAATGAAGTCGAATCCCTGTGCATCTGGGATCCAAAGTAGCTGCACATCCAGGGCCCTTTCCATTCAAGGCAAATCGGTCAAACAAGGGGTGGCTGGGCTGTTTATTAGGTTATTGGTTTCAACAAACTGTAGGTTCTCATACATAAGTGCACTTTGCTGATACTTTCGCAGTGTAAAGCACAATAACTTTTCCTAGAATTGATGGGTAACAAAGGCGAAATGATGTGCACTTGGAGTTACACAGGGTTTAGTACTAAGCTATCTCTTTGTTGGTACATTAAGAAATACCCATTTGCATCCTTCTTTATCTTTCATATTTCCTTTCAATCTCTAGGTTGGACAAGATGCTCCCAAATCATCAAGCCCCAAGAAAGCTGCAGAGATCACTGTGGTCCATGAGACATACTTCTGAAAAGTTCTGCTCTGCCTCACACACTGAATGAAAGATACTACATTGTCTTCTCCCTACTATTAATCAGTATGGGCAGATTCTTGCTAATCTTACCCTCGTATCTTCAGCAGGGACATTACGATCAGACAGTAATGCCAGGCCAATGAGGGGGAAGCCTGGGCTCCAGAGTTACTCTCATGCCTTTGCTACTGACTTAGCCACAAGCCTCTGAAATTCACTTGGTAATCCCACAAAAAATGGATTTTTTTTTCACCCCATCAAATGAAAACAAAAAGTCTTCCCTCTGAGCACTATGAATGGACCCATTACTCTCTTTGACAAAAGGTTTAAACACAGCCTCCAAGGAACTGAGCAAAGCAGCCCTTGGTGTTGCACATTCACCAAGTCCTCGATTGTCCTCTCTGCTGACCTCACGCGCACTGGCTCTCAGCCAGCTGAGGGTGGGGCTCCTGTTTTCCCAGGCTGGCATTCATAGGGCTTTATGACTTAGCCTCTGCCACTACATGCAGCCCTCCACACACTGGGAAAGGGAACGTGACCCTAAGCGTTCCAAAAGTCCTCCTCGTGACTCATCCCCAAAGCACTTAGGGACTGCGTACAAATAGGATCCAGACTGGGAATTCCCTGGTGGTCTAGTAGTTAGGACTCGGCACTTTCACTGCTGTGGCCTGGGTTCAATCCCTGGTCAGGGAACTGAGATCCTGCAAGCTGTGCAGCGCAGCCAAAAGACAAGAGCACACAAACAAAATCAAATAGGATCCAGACAAGGTCTGCTGATAATCCAGAATTCCTAAAGTTGGTCTGACATTATACCTTACCATCACAGTGAGCTGCAGACATTCTGAACGAGGATTCCAGAGCAACATGATTATGTGCTCTTTCTCACAGAGGCATGGCTATAAGTCAAGTCTGACTGACTTAAATGAGTTTGGTGAGAAAGTGAAACAGCTGGTTTTTATTTTAATACTCAATGCAATATTTTACTGTATTTCTTAGCTGTGGTTTCTTCCTTTCCCTTACCTCAGCTAAGAGAGAGTTTAAGAAAGGCTCAGTTTACAGAATTTATTATGAAATTAGATTTTTATTTATACATTGTAATTTTTCATAAAACTCAAAACTATGGATTACAATGCATATGACTTTTGACAATGAAACGAGACATCTACAATCTATTTTGTGTATCAAAGAATATTCTACTTGTTTTACCATTATAAATTGTCTTACTTGTGAAATTTTCTAAACATGTTAAGTAAAAAACTGTCAACTAATATATCAATACCTTCAATGTTAAGCTAATTGAGTATTACCTAACAATGAATTTTTGCAACAACTAATCTTTTTTTTTTAATTAATTAATTAATTATTTATTTTTTATATTTGGCTGCATTGGGTCTTCATTGCGGTGCACAGGCTTCTCACCATGGTGGCTTCTCGTTGCAGAGCATGGGCTCTAGGCACGTGGGCTCAGTAGTTGTGGCTCGTGGGCTCTAGAGCGCAGGCTTGGTAGCTGTGGCGCACGGGCTTAGTTGCTCCGTGGCATGTGGGATCTTTCCAGACCAGGGCTTGAACCCATGTTTCCTGCATTGGAAGGCGCATTCTTAACCACTGCGCCACCAGGGAAGTCCCCAACTAATCTTACAAATTCAAAATTACTACTCAAACCTATGTTCTAAAAACTGCATTTTGGAAATGTTTTTATTATGATGGTGGCATGAAACAGCTGACCTTAAAATAGAGCTTCAGTGAAAAAGGGACTGGCATGAAGGATACAAAGGGTGTTGTCCTGATTCTTTTCATGCATCTGAAACCATTCCATTTCATTTTGGTGAAATGTGCCTATTCCTAAGTAATTGTTTTCTTAATTCTCTGGTAACAACAACAACATATAAGAATCATATACTCCTTTCTTTCACTTTAAGTACTGTCCAAAAAGGTACAACATCTAGCCTTAAGCCCTGATTTGATATTCAAGCTGACCCTAGAAGAGATGGAACCAAGCATGGATGATGACAGTTTTCAAGGAAGCCCTAGAGATCCTCTAGGTGCCCTAAAGTTCCACAGAGCACACTTTGAAAATATGTTAGGTGGAGAGGAAAGACCACTGAGGCTGGCATTTGAATAAATGAGTATCACCCTCTACTGATTCACAGCATCACCTCCAGTTTGTCCTGCCATCTGTGGCTCAGTCTAACCATGAAATAGGGGGAAAAACCCCACTCCTTCTCAAGACCACTAGGGAGGATGATTAAAAACATTCCATACTTAAAGCTCTTGGTCTAGGACTGATACCTACATTCATCCCCACCTTCCCAGGCTTTATCCACCAGAGAATGTCATTTCCTTTAATCCAGAAACAGGAGATAAAACCTGTGGCAGAGTCTACACTCATTAGGTCTACTGCAAGAATATAATTTGGGTAACATGTACAGTGACTTTTCTTTATAGAGATTCACCAATGGAATGGAAATTGTTTATTTTGCTTTGGGGACTTGTTTCCCCAGCCAAAGCAAGGTCCCGTTGAGGATTTTCTGACTCCCTAATCAGTTAACAATTTTGAATATCGTATTCTCTTACCAGTGGAGATCTTTGAAAACTAAAAGATAAGAGAGAGAGCGGAAGAGAAGGGCGAACTCCCACGTGGACCTTGGGAAGTGACCTTTATTCTTTTTTCCCCTATAGGCATCCTCTGTATTTATTTATTTATTTATTCATTCATTCATCTTTATTGGAGTATAAATGCTTTACAATGTTGTTAGTTTCTGCTGTACAACAAAGTGAATCAGCTACATGTATACATATATCCCCATATCCCCTCCCTCCTGAGCCTCCCTCCCACCCTCCCTATCCCACCCCTCCAGGTCATCACAAAGCATTGAGCTGATCTTCCTGTGCCATGCAGCAGCTTCCCACTAGCCATCCATTTTACATTTGGTAGTGTATATATGACAATGCTACTCTCTCACTGTGTCCCAGCTTGCCCCGCCTCGTGTCCTCAAGTCCGTTCTCTGCAGATCACTTCACAGCAGGGCACAATACTCCCTGTCATCACTATAGACTCAACTTGATAAAACGCCATTTCTATGGGGAGCCAATTATTCCTCTGGGAAGTGACTAGTCAGCAAGGTTTTTAACTGCAAATTCTTTCTCATTAAGTTACCACACATTGTGTTTCTGATTATTAAAGTACATCCTCATTATCAAAATGTTTAGAAAATACTGCAAAGTAAAAAGAATAAAAGAAAAAAATTATAGCTAATCCTTCTTCCCAGAGATAACCACTACTAACACTTTGATGCATCTCTTTACAGATTATAAAATATACACATATACATAAAAAAGATACATATGTTACACAAACACCACCATACTCTTCATACCATTTTAAACCTGTCTCCCTCTTTTGGCTAATATATTACTACCATATTTCCGGTTAGCACAAGTATGAAGTATTTTTTTTCAAGTCTTAGGCTGGAGAGGACTGAAAGTCATTCTACCTTTTGTAAGAGTCTGAGTCACCCCAGTACTTTTTTTTTTTTTTTTTTTTTTCGGTACGCGGGCCTCTCACTGTTGTGGCCTCTCCCGTTGCGGAGCACAGGCTCCGGACGCACAGGCTCAGCGGCCATAGCTCACGGGCCCAGCCGCTCCGCGGCATGTGGGATCCTCCCGGACCGGGGCACGAACCCGCGCCCCCTGCATCGGCAGGCGGACTCTCAACCACTGCGCCACCAGGGAAGCCCACCCCAGTACTTTTTGATAGGCCCAAAGATTAAAGGAGGTAGCTGCTTAGGGCAGAGAAAGCACATTCACAGACACCTGCAATTTAAACTTCTCATGGAATTGCAGAATGACATTCAGTAAATAGCTGTATTTGTGCATGTGTTAAAAGCATGACTTTATTCAAAGGAAGCACTTAAAATACACAATTTTATATTTCTGTTTTGCCATTTCTTCATTTTTTAAGATCTACCTGTGATTTCAACAATCAAAGTGACTGGGCTTCCCTGGTGGCGCAGTGGTTAGGAATCCACCTGCCAATGCAGGGGACACGGGTTCGAGCCCTGGTCTGGGAAGATCCCACATGCCGTGGAGCAACTAAGCCCGCGAGCCACAACTACTGAGCCCATGTGCCTAGAGCCCGTGCTCCGCAACAAGAGAAGCATCGCAGTGAGAAGCCCGCGCACCACAACGAAGAGTAGCTCCTGCTCGCCGCAACTAGAAAAAGCCCGTGCGCAGCAACGAAGACCCAACACAGCCAAAAATAAATAAATAAAATTAAAAAAAAAAATCAAAGTGACCTAGGCCTCTCTGGGTCTCTGACAGGCCTGAGCAGGCTGCCAGCATCCCTCTTTCTCTGCACACCCAGGCTAGTGGAAGGGGTTACTAACCAGAGAGGGACCTAAGGTGGTTCTAGCCCTACACGTTTTTCTCCCCACCCCTCCCTCCCTCTTATTTTGGAGACTCTTTAAGCACAGTCCAGTAGATTCTGACCTAGAGCACTTTTCCTACATTATGTCCCAATTTTCCATTTTCCAAGGAAGAGTTGCTATGTGTACTTAGGACTAGCAGTCAGGAGCCCTTCTTTGTTTTGCCCTGTTCAGGTTGATGGTCTTACGGGCCTTCCTCCCCTTACACTCTGATCCTCCCCTCCTGCCTCCACTCTTCCCCTGCATTCTCAGAAAGGATTCCTTTCCCAGGGTTCACACCTGGCCCTCATGCTGCCTCAAGTTGCTCTTTTTATGTATACTTCCTAGTTCTTCTGCTTGAAGCCTGTCCCGTCTGCGTTAACTTTTATTTCTCTACATTACTTTGTATTCAACAAAGCACCATGCTCATAGTAGACATTCAAAGAAATTACTGACGATGTCACACCACTAAATGGATAGCTGAGGGTAGCATAACTGACTTTCTAGAAGAAAATGAGGTAACCTTTACTTTTACATCAAAGTTGCTATTGGTTACCGGGTGCATGCAAACCAATGAGGGCCCAACCTGCAATTGTTGGTAACACTTGAATTCACCTCTCTAGACATTCTTTTCTCTCATGTTTCTTTGTCTCTTCATCTTTCTCTTCCTTCTCCTTATTCCAATGCTTTTCTTTTTCCAACACTTTTCTTTTTCCTTTCCTTCTTTTTCTTTCCCGTTTTCACTAACCCGACTTGCCAGTGATCCAATACAAAAAATGTCTCTTAATCTGCACTCCTTGAATCCATGTCTATAGGACATAAATTTCAATCTCCAGAAGGCTTTTCACAGGCTGACCCTCCCTTACTTGGTGCACCTCCGTCTGTAGTACAAGAACTTTCACCAGACTCTTATGAATTTGCGCCACCCAGTGGCTAAAGTTGCTAAAGTCATCCTCTGAAAAAAACAGTGCATATAAATAATTAAATATAAACAAATGTGAAGCCTGTAATACTGCCCCAAAGGAAAAAAATAATGCATAGCAGCCAAATTTTGTCCTATTTTAAAGTCTATTTTCTAATACTTGAAATAGGGTGGCAAAGAACATGTTTAGGGGTATACTGTCATGGTCTCCACAGAATAAGATGATGCCCACAAGACTCGCCAAGGACTTATTCAGGTCACTTCTGCTCCCTAATGTACTGGAAAAGAAGAATAAACAGCACAGGTTATAGGGTAAAATCTTTATTGCTCTCTTGAGGAATCAAACATCCAACATGAGAGACACTATTTTGAAGACTTATAAACTATACATATGATAATATCAGCAGTTTATTTCTTCTACAATGAACTTTTTTTGGACATGTCTATGTCTAGGACATATGCCAAGGAGTAGAATTCATGGGTTGGAGGGTACATACACCATCAACTTTGCTAGACTGCATATAGTCCTCCAAACTGGTTGTAGCAAGTACATTCTCACCAGCAGCAAAGAGAGTCCCTACAGTTCCACCTCCTCCCTAACTTGGAAATCTCGGACTTTAAAATTTTTGCCAGTCTGATGGCTATGAAGTAGTGTGTCATTGTTGTTCCTATGTGCATTTTCCTGCTTAATGGTGAGGTTGAGCATCTTTCTATATATCTATTTGCCTTCAGGTTTTCTCTTGCTTGCTTATAACCTCTCCCTTTTTTTCTATTGTGTTGTTAGCCTTTTTTATTGAGTTGTAGAAGTCCTGTATTCCTGGCGATATTCCTGAATACTAATCCTCTGTCTTTGAAACATTTACTATCAAAAGTATATTTCAAATATAAAACGTATTCCTCAAAGCTGATTTACACATAAATAAACACCTGCCAGGCTCTGAAGCTCTGGGAGTGCCTTCTGGCTCCAAGACTCTGTTTTCATTTTGACTTCTATGGCTAAAAAGCTACTGGACTTATGTTTCAAAGTCCCAGGAAACTGAACCTATTCCTTAGAAGGACTTCAAGGACTCCCACCTTGAAGGACTCTGCTTTGTCAACACATGCGTGACAAAATAAGGTAGCTGGGTTGTCAGCCTGTTCCAACCCTATTCAATTCTTTATGGCAGGAAGAGAAATGAGCAGCTCTCAAAAAACTGCTAGTGTCTGTTATTGTCTTATTCTGAAATTAAACCAGCTAAGTAATGCACAGGTTTAATTTCAGACTGATTTATTCAGATATTGCTTTCCTAAGCATTTATAATGACTCCATGGTGTTGAAAAGAAGTGCAACCTGTAGCAGTATCTAAACTCCTGGGCCTATTTTCCAGCTCCCCAGAATAAGCCATAAAGTGCCTTTGCCTAACATATTTATTTGTCTAAGCACAGGGAAGATGAACTTTGGCAGAACAGACAGCCCATGTGCCAGAGCAGCATCACATTAGAGATTTCTGTCTGGTCTCCTCTCCCTTCTGCTGTGGTATCACTGTTTACCCTTTTAGCTTCCTCCTTCCCATCTAAAGGAAATCATCTGATTCCCATATCTATACCTTTCCATGAAATCCTTTTACTCCAACATACTCGTTCTTCCTGGTGGATTAATTTTAAGCCTTTTATCTCTAACTGTAGATAATCATAAGAGCTAACACATAATGCACATCTGCTATGTACAGTAAGAATAAAAGTTTTGTCTCCTGCTAAAGTAACTCTGGGAAACAGGTAGGCCAGGGAGCATCTCACAGGTCTGAACTACCACAGCCCCTGAACCTGTCTCCCCGCGGCAACTCTCCTACCTTGCTTCAATCTGCACACAGTTCTCCACCCTTCAGCCAGGATGAGCTTTCCCCAATGCAAATTAGATCTTGTTACTCTTCTGCTAAAAAACATCAGTGACTTCCTACTGCTATCAGGACGAAACCCCAGATGCTTAATATGACTGCCAATGTTAATCACCTAAGCCACAATAAAAAGAATTTTAAAAGACTGTCAAGGCCCTCGCTAGTCTAGCCTGCCCCCTCTCCAGTTTCATCTCTCCTCACTCTTCCCCTTACTCTAGCTTCAGCCACAGTGGACTAGCTTCCTTCTTCCTTCTCTCAGGGTCTACACTGTCCCCTCTGCCTGGAACACTGTTTCCACTCCCTCATCCCACCCTCCCCTTCCTTCATTATTTGCCTATTTAACACCTACTCATCTTTCAGATATTCGCTCAAAAGAACCTCCTTAATAGATCCCCCCCCCTTAGGAATCCCCTGGCGGTCCAGTGGTTCGGACTCGGCACTTTCACTGCGGTGGCCAGGCTTCAATCCCTGATCAGGGAACTAAGATTCTGCAAGCCGTGGGGCACAGCCAAAAAAAGAAGAGTCCCCTTTGACCTCCCAGACTCCACCAGGATCCCCCATTATACCCTTTTATAGTGCACATTTCCTTCATGGTATTCACCTGTTTGTAATGTATTTCTGTGGCATTTGATTGACACCTCGCTTACAGAGGTAAGCTACATTGAGGACAAGGACCATGTCTGTCTTGCTTACATTTACATTATGTCCCTAAGCCTAGGGTTGTGTCTGACACTTAGAGGGACTTAGTAAATAACTGCCCTTAATGAAAGAAGAGACAGATGGGAGTGGAATGGGTTCTCTTCCCTGAATCTCTTTATTTCAAGGATCTCAGATACCAGAAATTTAGGACCCATCTTCTCCATATCCTTCCTTCTTTTTACCATGAGGCACCAGCCTGGCCTTCAGCTCACTTAACCCTCTGAAGTAGCTGTAATTATCTGCATTTTATAGAAGAGAAAACTGAGGATCAGAAACTTGCCCGAGGTCACAGGGCTAGGAAGTGGACACAGCTAGGATTCCAATATAGGTCACTGGTCTTAATCTCTATGCTCTTAACCACAACACATGAGCCCTGTCAATTTATATCCTTCATTGAGATTTCTCTTGGGTGGCTGATCTCTTTCTTATCTATTTCTTTGTATTAGGAGGATTATTCTTTGTGATATGAGTTGCAAACATTTTTTTCCATTTTATATTTATGTTTGTTTTTTGTTTTGTTTTTTAATTTATTTATTTATTTATTTTTGGCTGCACTGAGTCTTCATTGCTGCGTGCAGGCTTTCTCTAGTTGCGGTGAGCAGGGGCTACTCTTCATTGCAGTGCGTGGGCTTCTCATTGTGGTGGCTTCTCTTGTTGCAGAGCGTGGGCTCTAGGCGCACGGGCTTCAGTTGTTGTGGTCTGTGGGCTCTAGAGCGCAGGCTCAGTAGTTGTGGCGCACGGGCTTAGTTGCTCCGCGGCATGTGGGATCTTCCCAGACCAGAGCTCGAACCCGTGTCCCCTGCATTGGCAGGCGGATTCTTAACCATTGTGCCACCAGGGAAGCCCCTTGTTTTGTTTTTTGAGGTACGCGGGCCTCCCACTGTTGTGGCCTCTCCCGTTGCAGAGCACAGGCTCCGGACGCACAGGCTCAGCGGCCATGGCTCATGGGCCCAGCTGCTCCGCAGCATGTGGGATCCTCCCGGACCGGGGCACGAACCCGTGTCCCCCGCATCGGCAGGCGGACTCTCAACCACTGCGCCACCAGGGAAGTCCTATATTTATGTTTTGACATTGCTTAAGATGTTATTTCACTCTGCAGAAATTTTGAGTGTTGTGTGGTCAAATTATTAACCTCTCCTTTTATGCCTTCTGTATTCTGAGTCATAGTTAGAAAGATTTTCCTTCCCCATGCCAAGATTATAAAGGAATTTTCTCATATTTTCTTTTAGTACTTTTATAGTTTTCAATTTTTATATTTTTATTTAAATATTTAATCCATTTGGAGTTTATCCTGGTGTGAGATACAGACCGACGTTTATTTTTTCCCCAGATGGTTATCTAATTGTCCACACCATTTATTGAGTAGTCCATCTTCATCATACACTAATTCCTATACGTATTTTGGTTTACTTCTGAACTTTTGCTCCTCTTCCACTAGTATGTGAGTCTATCCAAATGCTAGAGTAATTGGTACTTTTTCTTTTTTCCAATGAGCACTTTTTAACCTTTATCTTTGACTTCTCTGTAGTACTTGGCACTGTTGACTAATCCATTTTCCTTGATGTACTCTCAGTGCTATATTGTTAGATTACTGAGAAGGTGAATAAACATGTACTTAGGGCACTAGCAATCAGTGGCACCAAAATAACGATAATAAAGAAGATATAATCAAAGAGGTCACCATAGAAAAATCAGAACTTTGTTGGACTTCCCTTACACATATTTTATAGCTTATAATATTTTTATTTTTTTTAAGATTTACTTATTTATTTTGGCCATGCCACTCGGCTTGCGGGATCTTAGTTCCCCGACCAAGGATTGAACCCGGGGCCATAGCAGTGAAAGCACAAAGTCCTAACCACTGGACTGCCAGGGAACTCCCAATATTTTTATTTTAAATTACATGCGAAGCACTATATTTCCAGTTATTTAGGTCCTATAGGGTCTCAATGCTCTGTTGACTACTGCCCACCCCCATCTTTACTACCACTTCTGTCTCTTCAATCTACTTCTCCCTTTCTGGACTATGGGGTCTTCCTCTGTATCTTACCTGTTGTTGCCATCCAAGTTTCTACTCTTCACTTTTCTTTTCTCTTTTTCCATTCAATGAGCTCAGGCAATCTCATCCTCTCCCACGGTTTCAAAATTCCGAGATTTGCGCTGACTTCCTAATCTGTGTCTCTGTCCCAGATCTCTCCTTTAGCTTTTGAATCTGCCTACAGAATGTCACCTGTACAACCTGCAGACACCTCAAACTCCATGTATCCAGAACAAAACCTGCTCTTTTCTACTTTGTGTCTGCTCTTAGCCCTATGGTCCCTGTCTTGGTGACACCATCATCTACCCAGTCAACCAAGCTGGACATTGAGAACCATCTTTAATTCTACCACCTTAGTTACTCCCCTTCCCCCATTACTTTTTTTTTGGCCACACCACGTGGCTTGTGGGATTTTAGTTCCCCAACCAGGGATTGAACCCAGGCCCTCAGCAGTGAGAGTGTGGAGCCCTAACCACTGGACCGCCAGGGATTTCCCCCCAATTACTTCTTAAACAGCTTAAATCCATTTATTTTTCCTCATTCCCCATTCCAACCATGTTAGCTCAAGCCTTCATCGTCTCTTACTTGGACTTCTGAAACTCCTGGCCTTTCCTTTTGCCACTTATTAGTCCATATCACTGCCAGAGATAGGTCTAAAACCAGATTAGTGATATCACCACTCCCCAGCTCAAAATGCCTCACTGGCTCTCCATGGCCTCTGGAGTAACGTCCAAAGCCCGCTATGGTCTGACCTCTGTGTACCTTGTAGCTTCATGGACAGTGGCCCTCCTTTCTTGCTCTCTGTACTCCAGTCACACAGACCAAACTGCATGCTATCTCATGCTTCTGACCTTTGAATAATTTGATCTCTCTGTTTGGAATTTCTTTCCCACTCTTCTCCAAGACTTAACTCATCACTTCCCAAAGACCTACCCCTTTATTCTCCCTAGAATTGGCCAGTCTCTTCTTGGAGCCCACAGTGTACCTAGCACACCTCTGTTACAGCACATATTACCTTGTATCGTAATTATCTGCAGGCCCATCTGTCTCCCCAGCTAGTCACTGAGCTTCTTTTTGAGGGCAGAGATTATCTGATTAGTCGTTGAATCCCAACTACCTCAGCCTACAGTAGGACTCAATAAATATTTATGGAATGAAGGAATAAACACATAAGAATGCTCTAGAAGTTTCAAATAAAAAGGTTTGCTCAGGAGGTTGACTTGTGTTAGGCTAGCAGGCTGTCTGTCAGAAGACCTCTCAGGCTGTTTTACAAGCTTAGAAACCCAAATTTTCCACGCATAGAGAATGGTCCCATTATTTAGGAGTAGATTCATACGAACCACGCTCATACGTAAAATTATCAACTTATTTATAATGAGAAATACAATAGTCACATGTATAGAAATACTGTCTTCTGTACAACTATCCCGAACCTAAAGGTAGGCCTATATAGGAAGCTGCATTACTCCTGCATCATTGTTTAACCTGTGCACTCTCAATGAAGGAGGAAAAAAAAAATCTTATTCTTGAGGAGCAAAAACAATCTTACTTTTTATGTAAAAAGTACAGATATACATACAGTACATAAACAGATATACAGCTAGCATATCTGTGGTCTTAAAAGTTCATCCAGGAAAGCAAATTAAGAAAAAAAAATGTCTAAAAAGGCTCTTTAGGGCTGGCAGTAATGATAAAAAAAAAAAAAAAGGTTGAGAAACACTAGTTTAACCTCTGTATGATTCTTTCTTAAGGAATTAGAACAAGTGGAGTTATTTCTAAAATTCAAATATCCAGTGGCATTAGGTTGTTATAGTATCTCTATAATAGCCAATACTGGAGCGATTGTGCTTGAAATTCATTGGCCGAGCCTCTCTTCTTTGAATGGGCACAAGAAAGTCAGCTTCAACAGGCTCCAACTCTTCCATTACTAACTAACCCCTCCCTCTTGCAGGCTGACTCATTCTTCCTTTGGATGTGTATGCATACTCTGTATTTCTCAGGAGCCATTCTATTTCCTAAAAAAACTTGACATATCTCTGCTGGGATCCATTACCTTCTGAGGTTGTATAAAGTTTAGAGGTTGGGGATAGAAGTCTGAATGACAACTATGCTGCCTGCTTACACTCTCTGAGCGTCAATTTCTGCATCAGTAAAATGGGAGTAACAACACCTCCCTTGAGGGATTTTTAAGGACTAAAATGAGAAAATGTATACAAAGAGCCTTGCACAGTAGCTGTTTTTAGTGCCAAGTTGGGAGACAACACTGCTGTGTCATTTTGAAGAGTGTGTTCATGTGTGTGTGAGCGCATGATTAAATAGTAAAGGGCTTCAGAGAAAACTGCTGTCCTTGGCACGATTGTAGATTCCAGAAAATTAGTAAAGTGAGTAAACACTAAAAAATGTGTTTGGCTGTGTAAAAATAACCAGTTACAGCCATTTATGTAAACAGCTTAACATTTAAGGCCTGATTATCATGCAGCACAATAACAATTACATATATCATTAAATATGCATCAGATTAACCTTGTAAGTTTTATTTGATTACAATAGCACTCTATAGAACAGTCTTACAGTTAATTGCTCATAATGCATAAGTCTGTTCACTATTTACATCAATTTAATGAGACAGAGCTCCTGAGCACGTCCTGCATTTGACGTAAGCCTGGATTATTCATCCTTGATTGCAACTATGCATTTGCCCTATGACCTGTGAGATAATGTACACTCTCTTTAGTTTTGTATAGTGAGGAAGGTGCTAAAGAAGCAGGCAGCAAAAGAAAATTCTGTTTAATTTGGTGTTTTGGAAGCCTACAGGTTTCCAGTAGATAGTTCTTGGTTAAAATAATGAAAATAGGGCTTCCCTGTGGCGCAGTGGTTGAGAATCTGCCTGCCAATGCAGGGGACATGGGTTCGAGCCCCGGTCTGGGAAGATCCCACATGCCTCGGAGCAACTAGGCCCGTGAGCCACAACTACTGAGCCTGCACGTCTGGAGCCTGTGCTCCACAACAAGAGAGGCCGCGACAGTGAGAGACCCGCGCACTGCGATGAAGAGTAGCCCCCGTTCGCCATAACTAGAGAAAGCCCTCGCACAGAAACGAAGACCCAACACACCCAAAAATAAATAAATAAATAAATAAATCTATTTTAAAAAAATAAAAATAAAAAAATTAATGAAAATATTCCAATGCTGAGCACTGGCCAACCTAGCCTAGAACACTTCTAAGCAAGCCCCAAGGTCATACTCTGAAGCACTTCTAGAATTAAAATTAAAACTACAATTATAATTCATTTGACTCCCACCATGAACTAGGTACTACACATACATCATCATATCCTTATAAAACTCTTATAAATTAGGTATTATTATTTTCATTTTACATATGAGGAGAAAAGAGACACAGAAAGATAATAGTTTGCTAAATTCTTGAAGGTAGTTAGGATTCAAATTCAGGAAAGGCTTCAAAGTACATGCTTTTTCAATTATATTAAACTGGGCCAGGTTTCTTACAATTCATATTTCAAACACTTACTAGGCACTTGTTGGTTGCAAAAGAGTATAGACTGCCTGTCATCAAATGATGCAAAATACTTTAGGAGCCTGTTTTGAAGGTCAAAAGGTGGGGGCCTCGTTCATCAGGCTGAAAGGCATGCAGCCATTTTCCTGATAAACAGGAGTCACTCAGCAACAATACATTCCTGGTTCACCTAACTTTTAGATTCTACCCCAAGCCTGCTGTTTCAACAGACAGACATCCTGCGCTTTGTGGAGATCAAAAAGAAGTCAGTGAGGGTATTCTCTGGCAGTCCAGTGGTTAGGACTCGGCACTCTCACTGCCGGGGCCCGGGTTCAATCCCTGGTCGGGGAACTAAGATCCCACAAGCCTCGCGGAGCAGCCAAAAAGAAGAAAGTAAGGTGAGGAAGAGGCAGAGGAGATGGGTAGCAAAGGGCTGGATTCATGAAAATTTGGCATAATGGCCATGGCATTATGAAAATCCTAATACTTGCTAACTTTTCACTTTGAATAGCCAGAGGGAGTTTATTAGTTACATTTGGACAGACCTGATTTTAATTCTGGCTGTACTACCTAGCAACTGAATGACTTAGGGCAAGTGGTTTTTACCTCTCAGAGCCTTGTTTTTCCTTATCTGTAAAATGGGATGCAGTAAGGTCCTTTGGCAGAATTCTTCCCCCTCTTGTTCATCTTTGAGATGTTTAGGGCCCTCTTACTTATGCAGAAGCACTCCAGTCAAGCCACTGTGTGGAGAAGTAGCTATATGTAGACCTTACATTTCTTTAAGTAGCTTAGCAAGAGTACTTCAACCCTTCCTCTGCAGACTGGTCATGGTTGAGGTTGATCAAGTTAAAAGAGCAATCTAGGAAACTCCTGGAAAGAAAAGGATTGATTTCCTATCTCCTCTGACTAGGGTGGCCACAAAAGAAGAAAGAATGGGGGGGGGGGCAAATGGGGACAAGAGGGTGGCAATGCTTCTGAATGCAAGAGACAGCAACAGAGGCTGAGGAGGCTGGAACCAGTCCTGAGCTGGGCCATGGTGGACCCAGGGCTTCTATGAAAGTGCCTTAGTGTGTGAACTCAAAGGGCTGAGCCCTAAGAGCTGCAATCCTTGAAGCTCAGGCCTTTTGTGGCATGAAGTCCTTTCTACTGAGTGCATCACAGGAAACTCCTTGCCTTTAAGAGACCCTGCAATTGGCAAAGCAAAGGGCTCTGCTCCCAGACATAAATCTCTGGCTAATTTACATTGACTGGGGTTATCTTAGAGTTTAAAGGGGAGGAAGTTGAAACCTAGAAGGCATGGCTAGACTTTTAGACTTTTTGTTTTTATCTATTTGTATACCAAGGGGATTCTCTGGTGGCGCAGTGGTTAAGAATCCGCCTGCCAATGCAGGGGACATGGGTTCGATTCCCTGGTCCGGGAAGATCCCACATGTTTCAGAGCAAGTAAGCCCGTGCGCCACAATTACTGAGCCTGCGCTCTAGAGCCCACGAGCCACAACTACTGAAGCCCGCATGCCTAGAGCCCATGCTCCACAACAAGAGAAGCCACCGCAATGAGAAGCCCACGCACAAGAAGAGTAGCCTCCGCTCGCCGCAACTAGAGAAAGCCCGCACACAGCAATGAAGACCCAACGCAGCCAAAATTAAATTAATTAAAAAAATAAATTAATTAAAAAAATTTTTTTAATTTAAAAGTATTTGTATACCAAACTACAAAGAGCCACTTCAGAGACAGGAAAAATAAATATTAGATGAGGTAAAGTTTATAAAGTCTTTCAGTACTCAGGACATAGCAAGTGACTAGAAATGGCAGACAGTCATTTCCACTGGGAGGAAGGCTCAGAAACTGCACTTCTGGTTCTAACCACAGCAGCTAAGCAGCTCAAGGGGAGCCTGTGGGGATATTTGGAGACAATCAATGGCAGCCACATCACAGAGCCTGGACATCTCTTTTCCTTGCCTGAGTGACTTCATCCATACCTTTGCCTTTATCTGCTCATTTTGCAAATATTTGTCCAGGATGCACTTCTGGGCACTGAGGTTACAAAGAAGACACACAACCAAAGAAACAATTCTAATATGGTTATAGCATTTTAGCCCTGGCCTCTCTGAGTTCTAAATTCATTTATGTCATTTCACTCAGATTGCAAAACAGATATCTGAGACAGACCTTTCAATTTCTCCTCCAAATTTGCCTAATGCCACCACATTGCTGAAGGCAAAACCCCAGAAAAA
The DNA here is from genome assembly GCF_005190385.1 of Monodon monoceros. Lineage (NCBI taxonomy): Eukaryota > Metazoa > Chordata > Mammalia > Artiodactyla > Monodontidae > Monodon > Monodon monoceros. The sequence goes on from NW_021703786.1 coordinate 11,272,920, forward strand.
CACTGCCTTAATCACTGTTACCCTTACCCTCACGGTGCATTTTCATTTCTCCGCATCTTTCTTAAGCACAATGAATGACTAAATTGGGGCTTAGAATTCTAATGAGGGCCTAACATCAACTGAAGAGGAAGGGTAATTTCCAGATGCTTGAATGCTGTGTTTTTAATGAATAGATCCCAGTATTATGCGGGACTGTTTTTCCACAACAGTACAACATTGATGACTCATATTCAGTTTGTTGACAATCGTGACGTCCAGATCTGGATATATGCCCTAGCCAGACTCAAAAACTTTCAGTTTAGATGAGAAAGACATGAAGATAAGTCCTAAAGGTTTGAACCCATTTTCTGTTTGCGGAGGTGAAGGTGTTGTAAAGGTGTAGCTGAAACATCAATGTTCATAAACTACCTGTTGAACAACTGCTGGACGATTAATGATTTAAAGGCCAATTTTTATGTTTCTACAATCTATTCTCCACACAACTGCCAGTGATCCTTTTAAAACAAACCTGATTATTCCTTTGTTCTCAACCCTTCCATGGTATTCTATCACATTCTAATAAAATCTAAAGTCCCACATGGCTTACCAGATATACAATCTGGCTTCTGCCTGTTATCCAACTTATTGCTTTAATTTGCTGTGCTCCAGCCTCACTGCTCTCCTTGCTTCTTCTCCAACATGCCAAGCAGTCAGGGCTATTTTAATTGCCATTTCTTTTCTCCTGTAACAATTTCTCTCTAGAAATCCACACAGCTGCCTCCCTCATTTAATGATTAGATTTCTGCTTACAATTAAGAGGACTTCCTTGTCTACCCCATCTAATAAAGCATCCCCTTTCTCCTAATTTTTTTAAAAACTTGCCACATTACTGGGCATTAGCTATTATTTAGTAATATATTATGTGTATTGCTTAATGTCAATCTCCCCCCTTATTATGAGACAGAGACTTTGTTTTGTTCACAGCTGAATTCCCAGCACCTAGAACATTCTTCTCATCAAATATTTGATAAATGAATAGATTTTCAGAATACATCAAATGTAAAACTATTCTAAATTTATTGACATGAAGCATAGAAAAATATCTAGAAGAATGTATAGCAAAATGTTAACTATCATGGTGGGAGCTGGTTTTCACGTTATTTTTGCTCATGCAAATATTCTAACTTTTTTTTTTTTTTAGTATGAACTTGTATGACTCAGATACTAAAAAATGAGTAAAGAGGCCACACAGGCATAAAGTGTAAATGAATTCTATAAGAGGTTGGGCAAATTTATGAAAGACTTCTAAATAGATGTATTAGCATGATGGTTAAGCTAAACTACTGTTTGAATCCCCTTCCCCAACACGGTCTAGCAGTGTGATCCCAAGTTGTTCACAAGGCAGAGTCTAAAGGTTTTCACCTGGAAAATGGGGACGATAATAATTAATGTCTACCCCATAAGGTTGTTTTTGAAGATGAAACGGGACCATGTATGTAACCCCCTTTGTACAATGCCTGGCATGCAGAAAATACTCGACAAATGGCAGCTATTATAATAGTAGTAACAAGAGATGTTGGGACATACCTAGCCCTCAAGATTGACATCAGAGTGGACCACCACATCCTCTCATCATTGCGCCTCAGTCTGGGCCCCTGAAGCCCAAAGAGGGGATGGCTCTTTCCAAAGAAGATAATTTCGACGTTCCAGAAGCATCTGAATCAAACGTACCCTGTGAACCCTTAAACCATTCAGGCAGTCTGGTTAATCCATGAGCAGCACTGCAAGCCACGGCTTTGAAAGGCGACCACCGCTCGCCGTCCTTGGGCCCAGTCCCTTAGCCTTGATTTTGTTCGAGGCTGCAACAGAGGTGAGGGGTGGGAATGTTAGAAAACACAAAAGCGGGGCAGTACCGGCCCGCTCCAGCTCACCGCACTCTAGAGCGGCTCAAACGGCACCACGCACCGGCAAGCCTGCTGCAACCAGCAACGCGCCCCCAGGGAAAATGATTACTGGTCCGACTCAAAACTCAGACAAGCTGCTCAAAGGCCCACCCTCCAAGGCCTCTGCCAGAGGCCAGACGCTAGCGCACGGGTAGTGAAGGGTCGGGGACGGAGGGAGGGGCAGCCGTTGATGAGCCGCACGCGACGAGGCCGCGACGGCCGGGGCGGGGACTGGGCGGAGGCGGCGAGCGCGCGGCCCGCTCGCGCCTGCGCCGCGCGGGAGCGAGCACGCAAGCCCAGGGCGCGCGTGCTGCTGGCGTTTCCTCGGCGCGGAGGAGGGGAACGAAGTGAGGTGAGGCACGAGGCGCTGCGGGGCGCGACCCCCAGTCTCGGGACAAGGGGGAGGCAGGGATCGTGAGGTGCGGCTGGGTTGGGGGCGGACTGCGGGCCCCGGCAGCGTCGGCGGCGAGGAGGGCGAGGAAGGCGAGGAGGGCGAGGGGGCCGAAGGGGGCGGGCCACGCCGCGCCGTGGGGGAGGGCGGCGTGGGGCGGGCCTGAGCCCTGGGGCCCCGCCCCGCCGCGGCCTGACGCGCCCCGCCCCCTGGGCGGCCCCGCTGGGTCCCAGCCTGGCTCTTCCTGTCTCTGCTGCAAGGGAACACGAAATCCCGTTCTTAGCAGACCCTGGTTGACGTTACCCCTTGTTTTCAAGTAGGTCTTCCAAGTAGATATTTCGGGTCAGTTTTAGAGGTGAGGTGGTCTGAGGCTCCAGTAGAATGACTTGCCCGAGATCACACGGTTAATAAGGAACGAAGTGAGGCTTCGAATCTTGTCCGCAAAACTCCCAAGCCTGCGCCTGTCCTCCGCACCACATCGAATGCTCTTCACTTTCCTTCCCTCCTCCTCCCAGTAACTTCTTGGAATTTGGCAGATGTTAATATGGAACTAGCATCCATCCTTTCATGGATGTTGGCGTCAGAAATGTCTCTTGTGTGAAGAAAGAGGAAAAAAGAAGATTCCGCTTACTGCAATATTGCGCTTACAACGTGGAGTGTTTGAGACTGTATACATTCTTTACTTGACCATCTCTACAAACCTCTGTTGAAGTGACGCTGCTGTTCACTAACTGTAAGACATTGTGCAAGTGACAGTCTTTCAGAGGTTCCTTTCCCTTCTTAAAAAAGCAGCATGCCTCAGAAGTTTGTAAGGATTCAGAGACAATCCACATACAGTGATACTACAGTACCTGGCATATGAAAAATATTCAGTAAATGTTGGCCATTATTTCATTATTGAGTGCATAATACCCCTTACTAAGCGCACTTTTCTTCAAACTCATTTTCCTGGGACCAGAGCAGAGGGGTAACCACTCCAGTTCATCCTGGAAAAGACAAGTTCATTGACAGTTTTATGTGAGTGTCCCATACAGTTAACGATGAATTATTCCCCAAGCTAAAACTATCAGGTGAAAGAAGTCACTGCAGGAGAACTAATGATGAACTAACCTTTTTGAAGAATTAACATTTATATGTCCATTACATTTGTGTTTATTGAGTTCTTTCCTCTTGGCACTGTGCTTGGTGCTTTAAGACATAAAATTTGTATTTGATGTAGTCCCTGCTTTCATTTAGTCTAGAAATGGGGAAAATATGCATTCAGAAGTGATTCTCACAAAGTGGAATGTGAAAAATGCCAAAAAAAGAGATAGATAAAAAGATATGGGAGTATAGAGGGAGGGGGGATGTTTTCATGACTTCGTGTGAAATATGAGTTCATTTATGTCTTCAAAAAGATAACTTTGTATATAGTACATACCTATTAAATAGCTGTTCCAAGAATAAATTAGTGAACAAAATGTACGTTGTAATAGATAGGATTCCTTAGTTTTCTAGTAATAGACGTTCATTCAGATTAAAGTATTACTGGAACGATAGAGAAATGAGAAAAAGCAAACAAACCTACACCATTGGGCTACCCTTGGGGATGGGGATCTCAAGAGCCAGATCTCTTGGACCAGATTCTTTGGCTAGTGAATGAGCTCTAACCTGCCCTCTGTCCTTGGATACCTTACTCAAGATTCAGCTTTCAGTAAGAACAGATCTGGTTGCTTTAGCTGCTGTGGGGCGGGGGGGTGGAGTATTGGGATTCGTAACCCCACGAAAGCCATATGAAATGTGGGAGAGTCCGTTTCCCAAAGGAAGGAGGGCTAAGGAGAAAAGTGAGGCCTGGCAGAGAAAATCAGTTGTTGTTTATTAGAGATGTGTAGCCTTTGTAGAGGGCTTACTATGGGCCTGGCACTATGGTACATTATCTATGTGGATTTTGATATTTAATCTTCAGCAACTCTAGAAGGTAGATATGATTGTATCATCCATTTTACAGAGGAGGGAACAAGCTTGTAGAGATAAACTAATTTGCTTAGCCTTACAAAGCTAGGATGTGGTACAGTTGAGTAAGTTGCATTATGTTCTCTTTATCTTGTCCCTTTAAAGTATTTCCTCATCCATGTGCCACTTTTGTTTGTTTATAGGGGGGGTCGTCAGCTTTGGTGTCTGTGTTGACCAGTTCAGAAATCTCCTTGAAGGAGCCCTACATTGAGGAAGATCAAAGCAGCAGTCTTTGCCAACTGGGGAATGGACCGTTTGAGTTCCTTTAGCAGTAAGTACCATGGGAACAAGTCCCAGGTGAATATTAATAGCAAACTGAAGTGGAAGTTGATCAAAGAAGAAAAATAAGCACTTTGAAGATGAAGCCATGTGAATCTGACCCTAAAGGAATGAGTATCAAATCAGAATAAAATCAACCACTACTACTGAACACATGATACAAAACTGAGCACATGACACTCAAGGTCTTATAAGAAAATTAAGCTCAGGTGGACCATTCATAATACGATTAACCCGTAGTTCGACTTAAAAAAGCAGTTGAATTTCTCTTTAGAATCAATAACATATTTCAGGCGCCTTGGTAAGAAATAATGTCAGTGGTAGAATAAAGGAAATGCTCCTGCCCCTGCTTTTTTGGCACTTGTATTCTAAGAGTAAACTATAGTACAGTAATAGTGCAGAGATTTATGGCGTACATGTGAAGTAAATCCAGGCAGCCACAGCTATGGAGGAAAAAATACACTTTTTCTTTTCTTCTGAAGATAAGAGATTTGGCAGAAATAGAAATCCATTGTTAGATGTTAGTAGTGTCCCAATGAGAAGAATCAGAAAGTCACTTTTGGGGTGTATCCTCCTCAGCAGTTTCTTTCTTCCTTCCTCCCTCCCTTCCTTCCTTCCATTTACTTATTTTGCTTTTGGCTACGCCAGGTCTTAGTTGCAGCACGTGGGACCTTTTAGTTGTGGGACGCGGACTCTTTGTTGTGGCATGCATGCGGGATCTAGTTCCCTGACCAGGGATTGAACCCGGGCCCCCTGCATTGGGAGCACCGAGTCTTACCCACTGGACCACCAGGGAAGTCCCTCAGCAGTTTCTTAAAGGGGCTCTAATATACTCTCTCATCAGACTCCCTATATATATTTAGGACAGAATGAAGTCTTCCAATACATGTAGTTCAGATCTTTCATTTTTCACACAGAGAAAGAGTCTAAATGAATTATCCCCATGCTGGGAGTGTAAACTGAAACCACTCTCTCCCTCTTTTCAAAATAATTAAAAATTTTTTAAAAAGTGTTTTTTTTAATATTTTTAAGCTAAACTTTAAAATTTTTATTGGGAAACAATTTCAAACAGGAAAGTTGGAAGAATAAGAATAGTACAAAGAATATCCATACACCTTTTGTAAACCTTTTACTCTATTTTCATAGTTCTCTATCTATAAGTATACATATTTATTTACATATATATGTATATATAAGTAGATATACATACCCCATATTTTTTTTTCAGAATCATTTGAGGACTTAGGGACATACATCATGGCCCCTAAGTACTTTAGTGTTTATTTCCTGAGACTAGGGATGTTCTCTTCTAACTTCAGTACATTCTAGCCTCAGTAGAGTTGCCAACTTTAGTAAGTATAACACTGATAAAATACTTTTATCTAACCTGCCGTCTGTATTCCAGTTTTGTCAGCTGACTCAATAATGTCCTTGACGATGTTTTTTTTCCTTCCCGTACAGGATACAGTCAGGGTTCAGGTCTTGCATTAAGTTGCTGTGTCTCTTTAGCCTCCTTTAAACTGAAACATGTCCACAGCCTTTGTCTTTAGTGATTGACACTTTTGAAGAATACAGCCCCTTTCTCCCCTTTTTAAAACTAGAGGTGTCTCATTTTGGGTTTGTCTGGTCTTGCTCTGTTCCTCATTAGTGATGTTAATTTTTTTTTTTTTTTTTTTTTTTTTTGCGGTACGCGGGCCTCTCACTGCTGTGTCCTCTCCTGTTGCGGAGCACAGGCTCCGGACGCGCAGGCTCAGCAGCCATGGCTTACGGGCCCAGCCGCTCCGCGGCATGTGGGATCTTCCCGGACCGGGGCACGAACCTGTGTCCCCCGCATCGGCAGGCGGACTCTCAACCACTGCGCCACCAGGGAAGCCCAGCGATGTTAATTTTGAAAACCCAGTCAACGGGGGCTTCCCTGGTGCAGGGGACACGGGTTCATGCCCCGGTCCGGGAAGATCCCACATGCCGCGGAGCGGCTGGGCCTGTGAGTCATGGCCGCTGAGCCTGTGCATCCGGAGCCTATGCTCTGCAACAGGAGAGGCCAGAACAGTGAGAGGCCCGCGTACCGCAAAAAAAAAAAAAAAGAAAACCCAGTCAAGGTGTGCATTTGAGTTCTTCACTGTTTAATGTCTATTTTTTCTCTTGCGTCTAATAAGCAACCCATAAGGAGACACTTTCAGGCCATAAGATATCCTGTTCCTCATCAGAATTTCTCCCTAGTTAGCATCCATTGATGATTTTTGCCTGATCCAGTCTTTACTACGATGGTCGCAAAATGATTTTTCCCCCTGCATCCAGCACTCTCTCCATATTTACTAGTTAGCACTTAGCATTCTACTATAATCAAGAGACCTCCTGTTTCACTTATTTATTATAAGTATGCACGCATGAATTCCTTTATTTTCAGTGGTTTATAATTCATTATCATACTTACTTTGGTTCTCAGATTGTCCTAATTTGAACACTGTGAGCCCCTTCAAGCCGGCTCTTGCAACCTTGTGACGTGCCCCATCGTTTTTTTGAGCATCTCCTTACTTTTTGGCATGGCTACATGTTCGAGGTGCATCTTCTACCTCCCATGCCCCAGCCCTAGAATCAGCCACTTCTCTGAGGAGCCCTTGGTCCTTTTAGAAAGGAGTGACGTTAGAGACCAAGATATGGCCATTGCTTATTTCTACTAGAGTATCTTGGCGTCTGGGCCTTTTTGGCCCACAGCGCTGGGAAATACATGGTAGGTATACACTACGTACAGATATACCAGTATATGTACATAGTTGCATATACATGCATATATCCATAGATGCACTTTCTTAGAAATCATGAGTTCACACTGATAACCTCCAGTTCACCTTCCTAGGCTCTTTTTTTGTCCCCCCACCCCCACCACGTTCCTTGTTTGTGTGTCCTTTCCTCAGTGAAAACCCTGGCTCCCAGCATTAGCACGATTATTCATTTGCTCAGTCTTTTAATACATCCAGAATTATTTCAGAATTGCTCTGTGCATACCACTACATAACACAGACCCACTTCAACAAGGTCAGGATTTGTTTGCAATTCTCTGCATCACCCAAGACTGAAGGTCTGTTGTTAAATGTTCATAAGTTACTTGGATTGGTTCTTTTTTTTCCCCTCCTCATTGTGGTTGTGATATTCCTTTGAAATACTTTTTGGTTCATCTGTTCGTTCTACTTTCAGTTTTCCCTTCCCATATTTAGTGGTTTAATTTTCTAATTTGTAGAACATAAGTATGCTTCCAAAAGTCAAAGCTATGCAAAAAGGTATATTTGGAGAATTGTTGCTCCTTCCTAGGTCTCTTCCACTCCTTTCCATTCCCCCTCCTCCAACCCTTTGTAGGTATTGTTTTCTAATTTATCTGTCCTTTATTTCTTTTTGCAAAGACAGACGTGTATATGTTTTTGCTTTTGTTTTCCCTAATTTTTTCCTGAAAAGGTAGCATACTATGTATGCTCTTTTGCACCTTGTTTTTTTCACTTAATAGTATCTCCTGGAAATACGATACTGCTTTATAGAGATTGTTATTTTTATTTATTTATATATATTTTTTGCGGTACACGTGCCTCTCACTGTTGTGGCCTCTCCCGTTGCGGAGCATAGGCTCCGGACGCGCAGGCTCAGCAGCCATGGCTCACGGGCCCAGCCGCTCTGCGGCATGTGGGATCTTCCCGGACTGGGGCACGAACTCGTGTCCCCTGCATCAGCAGGCGGACTCTCAACCACTGCGCCACCAGGGAAGCCTCCGAGATTGTTATTTTTTTATAGTTGCATAGTACTCGATTATGTGAACGTACCATAGTTTGTTCAACTACTGTCCAGTGCTTGGACATCAAAGTAGTATTTTGCAGTTATAAATAATGTTCTAATGCATAACCTTATACTGTTGGAGGTGTATATTCAGGGTAAATTCCTAGAAGTGGGATTTCTAGGTCCAAAGATAAATGGATGCATTTATTTAGATAGTGCTAAATTCCCTTCTATAGAAGTTGTGCCATTTTGCATTCCTGTCAGCAATATATGAGGTTGCCTATTTCCCCACAGTCTTCTTAAGAAAGTATATTATGAAGCTTTTGAATTTTTGCCAATCTGATGGGTAAGAAGTTATATCTCAGTGTAGATTTCTCTTATTATGAGTGAATTTGAATGTCTTTTCATGTTTAAGGTCCATTTTATCTCTCTTTTTTTCCTAATTATCTCTTTGTGACTTTCACAGTAGGATTTTTGGTCTTTTATTTTCCTCTCAATTTTTAAAAGTTCTTTCTATATTAAAGATGTTAGCCCTTTATGATATGTTTACGAGTATTTTCCTCTAGTTTATTTGCTTTTTTAACTTTGCTTATGGTGTTCTTTGCCAAAAAAGAGCTTTTTGTTTAGTCAAATTTATTACTCTTTTATTGCCTCTGAAGTTTGAATGATGGTAAAAAGTCTTTCCCTACTCTTAGGTTACAGAAAAGTTCTGGAATCCTTTGTGAAGGACACTTTGGCTATGTGTATCAGAAACCCTCTGTACACTCAACAGTTCTAGTTCTAGGAAAATAGAAATCCTGAGGAACAAAATGTGAGCTGTTACGTGTACAGGAAGGTTGATCTCAGCATTTTTTATAATAGTGAAAAATTGGAAACAACTTAAATATCCACCAATAGGAAACTGGTTAGATTAGTGGTTCTCAGTCTTATGAGACCCAGTGATTTCTTTTTATAATGTTTTTAAAGCCCCTTTTACTATTTGGAAATGAAATACATAGATAATATAACATAACTATGCCTGTGATTTCAAAGAAATAAAAATAATGCCCTAGGACTTCCCTGGTGGCACAGTGGTTAAGAAATCTGCCTGCGAATGCAGGAGACACAGGTTCAATTCCTGGTCCGGGAAGATCTCACATGCCATGGAGCAACTAAGCCCGTGCACCACAACTACTGAGCCTGTGCTGTAAGCCCGCGAGCCACAACCACTGAAGCCCAAGCGCCTAGAGCCTGTGCTCCGCAACAAGAGAAGCCATCTCAATGAGAAACCCGCGCACCACAACGAAGAGTATTCCCCACTCGCTGCAAGGAGAGAAAGCCTGTGCGCAGCAATGAAGACCCAGCGCACGCCAAAAATAAATTAATTAATTAAAAAATAATAATATTGCCCTAACTATACTATAAAAGATAAATAAAAGAGAAGTGATTTGTAATAAATAATGTAATTTATAATAATATGTATCAATATGTTTAGACATTACAGTGGAAAACATAATGCCTTTAGTCAGATGCTTGTACCCATAAGTCAATTCACTGTGCATATTACAACTACAAATGCACAGTGATTCACGTGTTTTGTATTGGTGACTCAAATACCACAAGCTTGAATAACTCTTAGTAAAGTTCTGAACAAAACAAGGTAGAATCTCCTCTTGACGTAATGCAGTTGCCTTCCTGGAAAATTCAATACATATTAAAACTGTCAAAACCATTTTCTTGTATTTAGTATGGAATTATGTTCCAGGTCATGTCATTATGAGCAAGTTTTCACCTACTTGAACGTCTGGTGGGACATTTGAAAGTTGTGCAGGAGACTGGCCAATTCTTTGTTGTGTAGGAATATCTTGAGTGTTGAAGGATATCTAGCATCCCTGATCCCAGCCTGCTAAGTGCCAGTAGTGCTCCCTAGTCATTGTGGCAACAAAAAAGCATCTCCTCAGATTTCCATAATGCCTTCCTAGGAGGCAGTTGAAAACCATTAGGTTAGATTAAATAGATATAATGGACTATTATTCATCCATTAAAAAGAGTGAGGAAGATCTATGTGTACCATCATGAAAGATGTTGACAATATATTATCAAGTGAAAAAACAGGCTATAAAATGTGTGGTATCCCACTTCTGTTAAAATATACACACATGTACATAGAAGAAGGGCTGGAAATCAGAATGTTAATAGAGATGACATACTTTATACTTTTTATTGTCTAAAATTTTTGAAACTATAAATTGGACTTTTACAAAATAATTATCTTTTTTTTAACATCTTTATTGGAGTATAATTGCTTTACAGTGGTATGTTAGTTTCTGCTTTATAACAAAGTGAATCAGCTATACATACACATATATCCCCATATCTCCTCCTTCTTGTGTCTCCCTCCCATCCTCCCTATCCCACCCCTCTAGGTGGTCACAAAGCACTGAGCTGATCTCCCTGTGCTATGCAGCTGCTTCCCACTAGCTAGCTATTTTACATTTGGTAGTGTATACATGTACATATTACTCTCTCACTTCGTCCCACCTTCCCCTTCCCCTTCCCTGTGTCCTCAAGTCCATACTCTACATCTGCATCTTTATTCCTGTCCTGCCCCTAGTTCTTCAGAACCTTTTTTTTTTAGATTCTATATGTGTTAGCATACGGTATTTTTCTCTTTCTGACTTAGTTCACTCTGTATGACAGACTCTAGGTCCATCCACCTCACTACAAATAACTCAATTTCATTTCTTTTTATGGCTGAGTAATATTCCATTGTATATATGTGCCACATCTTCTTTATCCATTGAACTGTCGATGGACACTTAGGTTGCTTCCATGCCCTGGCTATTGTAAGGAGAGCTGCAGTGAACATTGTGGTACATGACTCTTCTTGAGTTATGGTTTTCTCAGGGTATATGCCCAGTAGCGGGATTGCTGGGTCGTATGGTAGTTATATTTTTAGTTTTTTCAGGAACCTCCATAGTGTTCCCCATAGTGGCTGTATCAATTTACATTCCCACCAACAGTGCAGGAGGGTTCCCTTTTCTCCACACCCTATCCAGCATTTATTGTTTGTAGATTTTTTTTTTTTTTTTTTTGATGTACGCGGGCCTCTCACCGCTGCGGCCTCTCCCGTTGCGGAGCACAGGCTCCGGACGCGCAGGCCCAGCGGCGATGGCTCACGGGCCCAGCCGCTCTGTGGCACGTGGGATCCTCCCAGACCGGGGCACGAACCCGCGCCCCCTGCATCGGCAGGCGGACTCTCAACCACTGCGCCACCAGGGAAGCCCCTGTTTGTAGATTTTTTGATGATGGCCATTCTGCCTGGTGTGAGATGATACCTCATTGTAGTTTTGATTTGCATTTCTCTAAAAAACAATTACTTCTTGACATGAGGGTTTAAAAACTCTTTAGGTCAGTCATTGGCCAATTTTTTGTTGTTGAAGAAAGTTTGAGGAAAGAAAAGCAAGCTCATACCATTAAAAGAAAAGGATGCGAGGGCTTCCCTGGTGGCGCAGTGGTTGAGAGTCCGCCTGCCGATGCGGGGGACACAGGTTCGTGCCCAGGTCCGGGAGGATCCCACGTGCCACGGAGCGGCTGGGTCCGTGAGCCATGGCCGCTGAGCCTGCGCGTCCGGACCCTGTGCTCCGCAACGGGAGAGGCCACAACAGTGAGAGGCCCGCGTACCACAAAAAAAAAAAGAAATAAAAGGATGTGAGGAAGAAGGTAATTTGGTAAAAATGGACATTTAACATAAAATAATTTTTGTTCTTCCATGTCAAAATTTTAAATGGGAGAAGTGGGGTAGTTGCTGTTCCACATGTTTATTTTGAAGCTACTGCCAGAAAGATTACCTTTCTTTCCTCTGTCATTTTTTTCTCCAGGTCTTCATTTAGAAGCAAAAGAAAAGAACAATAATCACCACTTACAGGAGGGAAAGGTGCCTTGAAGAGTGTTTCTTGGACTTTAGGAAGGAAAATGCTATTGCAGAGTGTGAGAAATTCTGCCCCAGGCCAAACAGATTAAATCCCTTCTCTGCCTTCAGAGCCTGTTTTCTTAGACTTCGGTTGATCACAGAGAACAACTCTGCTAGGTTGCCCTGACTCAAGAGTGGCAGAGTTTGGGACAGCCAGGGACACACACACATCTGCATTTTTATGACTTTAGAGAGTTTGGATTATACTCCTTGCCTTAATATTGCAGAGACAGTACTGTCATTGGAACTGGAGGAAGGTCTGCTCTGTTCTCTACTTACTGTGGGAGAAAGGGAGGGAGCTGTCCTGGGTTTAACTCCCAAATCAAATATAAAGTAGTACATCCCAAGACATGTTTAAAGGGTTTTTCTTTACCAACTTTTTATTATGAAAAATTTCAAACTTATAGAAAGTTGAAAGAACAGTACAGCAATTATTGCCCATTACCCAGACCCAGCAGTTATTAACATTTTGTCAGATTGGCTTTATCTATAACTATATATGTGTTATGTAGGTATGTGATATTATTTTCCCCTGGGAAAATAAATTGTGGGCATTATGAAACTTCCAGTTAAAACTTGTGTTTGTAAATTTCTCTGCAGGGGCAATATCTACTTGAATGCTATTTAAAATAGTAGATATACTGTAGGTAGGAACAAAGCTGGCCTGAAATAAAAAGGAACATAATTTTCGTTTTTTCTTATTTGGAATGAGCTCATCTTGCCTCCATGAACTTTTCAGCACAGCTTACTACCTTGTGTAACCATTTGCAGATTTTCACCTTCTCGCGTTTAAGATAATCATAAGGTGTTCTGAAGCTAGTATATTTTTCTTTTTGTTATAGATGATCCCTCTGATAAGCCACCTTGCCGAGGCTGCTCCTCCTACCTCATGGAGCCTTATATCAAGTGTGCTGAATGTGGGCCACCTCCTTTTTTCCTGTGCTTACAGGTAACTCTTTAAGGGGAGGCTTGCCTAGTTTTATGGATATAGTAAATTCAGAGATGACCATCAATTGCTCAGAAGGACCATACCTTATTGAGTCTATTTTTACCAGTCAATATTGAATTACACATTTTACCAGTGAAAAATTGGGGAACAGAGCAGGATGGATGAGATAGACTGTTGAATATTCCACTTCCCTGTATCAACCTAATGCTGTTTTTACCAGTAAATTTCAAGTATTGGGACTACAGGAAATAGAATTGGAGGATTATTCCTTTTGATAGCACCTATGACACTGTTTTTTGTCTTACTGAAGAGTGATGTTTGGGCAGGTGACAAACCAGGAAACAAACTATTTCGTTGATGATAGTGGTAATAGCAATACTAATGATAAGTGCTGGGCTTCCCTCGTGGCGCAGTGGTTAAGAATCCACCTGCCAATGCAGGGGACATGGGTTTGGGCCCTGGTTCTGGAAGATCCTACATGCTGCAGGGCAACTAAGCCCATGCGCCACAACTACTGGGCCTGCGCTCTAGAGCCCGCTAGCCACAACTACTGAGCCCGCGTGCCACAACTACTGAAGCCCATGCACCTAGAGCCCGTGCTCCGCAACAAGAGAAGCCACTGCAATGAGAAGCCCGCACACTGCAACGAAGAGTAGCCCCCGCTCACCGCAACTAGAGAAAGCCTGTGCGCAGCAACGAAGACCCAAGGCAGCCAAAAATAAATAAAATTTTTAAAAATTGTTTAAAAAAAATACTAATGATAAGTGCTTACTCTGTGCCAGGCACTATCTTGAGTACTTTGCATGAATTAACCTTTAAATCATAACTGCAACCCTAGGAAGTAACTATGATTAGTATCCCTATATTATAAAGGAAACTCAGGCAAAGAGAGGTTAAATAATTGGCTCAAGTTCACACAGCAAATACCATATTTTATCAGATCCAAGATGCTGTTGATTAAAAGAAACATCCCAATTTCAGAAATGTTAAAGTGTAAAAATGGCTGATGGAAGTTGTAATATACTTTTCATTATAAGATGAATCCACATTTCAGAGTTTTAAAATATGAAATAATACATGTCTTAGAATTGCTGAAATAAGCTAAGAGCCAGGATTCAAATTTAGGCAGTCTGCTTCCAGGGCTTATGCTTTTATAAAAGGAGGAGTTGTCCTAGGAAAAACTTTTTTTGAGATCATTGTTTTTCTCTATGTGGGCCATTGAAAGGCTGCGGTCATGAACTTAACCTTCCTGTTGTGGCTGCAGACAAGACTAAATGAATTCTTAAAAACTCATCACAAGAGTAAAATACCCCCAAGCCATCTTCTATCCTTTAAGAAAGCATTTCAAAACGTAGCTTTTTGGTAACTTAATTTTCTTTTCTTTTGCAGTGTTTCACTCGAGGATTTGAGTACAAGAAACATCAAAGTGATCATACTTACGAAATAATGGTAATGATGAAGTTGTAGGAATTTCCCTTCATTTTCAAGTATTATACTGGGAATTAGTCTTTTTATTTCTTCATCTGCAAGTATCTCACTTTCGCCCACTTCTGGATTAGGTAATCATTGCGCAATAAGCTTTTTAGGGTTTTATGGATCTTCTAAGGCATTTAAGTCCAAAAAATCATTTTATATACTCAGATTTTTGGTTTAAATTAGAAGGAATTTAAAGGAAGTGCTTTTTGAGATTCACTAATATAAGGATCAGAGGTTTGTGGTTTTCTAAGTTCATTGATAAACATGTAGTAAATGTGTTGTCGCTGTGTTTGGCTAATGGTATTTTTATGTGGTTTGTGTGGGCAGTGGTGATATTTATATCTGGCACTCAACCTCCCCAGCCTTGGGAAAATTAGTTACCCTTGGAGAGTTAAGTTGTAAAATGGATGTAGGGTGAATAACATAGTAATATACAAAATCACTTGAAGAGAGGTAGACTGACTTATAGGCCAGAATAAGACTTGGCTGTAATTTGATTGTTTGCCGCCTCTAAAGAAGGAATGAGAGGCAGATGTTGGCAGTGTCCTTCCAATATCTAGCCAGAGGAACGGGCACTTTAATAAGCCAAAGTGAATATGTGGTATGCTTGACAGGTTTATATACAGTACCTTTGTCAGTTATCAGAGCCTAACTCCTAGTTCACCAAGTAGTTTTCTTACATTTGGCCTCCCATGTTGTTTTTCTTACAGGAAGGAATGCTGGTTGGGCATCTACTTGACAGTAATTTCACATCATGGGTTAATCCACTGATACATGTGTTAGTTTTCTCTTGCTGCCATAATAACAACTTAACCAAAAGTGAGGGAGCTTAAACAACAACACAAATTTATCATCTCACAATTCTGTTGGTCAGAAGACCATTAGACTCAGTGGTTTGCTCCAGATTCTGTAAGGCTGAAATGAAAGTGTTGACCTGTCTGGGTTTTTATCTGGAGACCCTGCGGGAGAATCCACTTCCAGTCTACTTCCATTCTCATTCGAGTTGTTGACAGAATTCACTGCTGGGAGGTTGTAGGACTGATGCTACTGTTTCCTTATTAGTTGTTGGCCAGGGCTTACTCTTAGTCTCTAGAGGTTCCTGGCCCTCATTCTCAGTATTCAAAGCCAACAATGGCAGGGAGTCCTTGAGGGTTACTGATGAAATGCTTGGCGTCTCTCTGACCTCTCCTGGTTCATCTCTCCTGTGCTGAATCTCTCTGACTCTTCTGCCTCTCTCTTCTACTTTTAAGGGCTGTGTGATTATATTGGGCCCACCAGCATAATCTCCTTATTTTACAGTCAGTTGATTAGTACCTTAATCCCATTAGCATAGTCACTTCACAGTAATATCTAGTTAGTGTTTGATTGAATAATCGGGGGACAGGAATCTTGGGGGCACTGGGGGACATCTTTAGAATTCTGTATACCGCAGCGCCGTAGCATATCTACTTCAGCCTCTTAAAAGTTTAGAAAGGGTAACTCAGCATCTCCAAGTCTGATTATTTATGAAGTCTTATTTAAGTGAGTTTCTGGGCCTGTAATGCTGAGAGTCAGATCCTGGTCCATAATGAATTAGTCAAAGAAATGCTCCTTAGTAAGAGTTCTTGGCAGCCAGCTGTCTAGCCTTCCCCTGCCTCTTTCTAAACACCGTCAGTCTTCTAAGTAGTTTCTTCACTAATTATAAGATTTGGAATACATTTTTTAATATTAGACTGTTTTTTAGAGAGTTACAGGTTCACAGCAAAATTGAGTGGAAAGTACAGAAATTTCTCTGCCCCCGCAAATGCATAACCTCCCCCGTTATCAACATCCCCCACCAGAATTGTACATACATTATCATTGACCAACCTACATTGACACCTCATTATCACCCAAAGTCCATAGTTTACATTAGGGTTCACTCTTGGTGATATACATTCTGTGGGTTTGTAGAAATATGTAATGACGTGTACCCACCATTATAGTATCATACAGAGTAGTTTCATGTTCCTAAAAATCTTCTGTGTTCTGCCTGTTCATCCGTGCCTCCCCCCAGCCTCTGGTAACTACTGATCTTTTTACAATCTCCATGGTTTTGCCTTGTCCAAAATGTCATATAGTTGGAATCATACAGTGTGTAGCCTTTTCAGATTGGCTTCTTTCACCAAGTAATATGTATTTAAGTTTCCTCCATGTCTTTTCATGGCTTAATAGGTCATTTCTTTTTTAGCACTGAATAATATTCTGTTGTCTGGATGTACCACAGTTTATTTATTCATCCACCTACTGAAGGACATCTTGGTTGCTTCCAAGTTTTGACAATTAAGAATAAAGCAGCTATAAATATCCATGTGCAGGTTTTTCTATGGACATAAGTTTTCAACTCCTTTGGGTAAATACCAAGGAACATGGCTGCTGGATCACATGGTAAGGGTATGTTTAGTTTTGTAAGAAACTGTCAAACTGCCCAAAGTGGCTGTACCATTTTGCATTCCCACCAGCAGTGAAAGAGAGTTCCTGTTGCTCCACATCCTCGTCAGCGTTTGGTGTTGTCAGTGTTCTGGATTTTGGCCATTCTGATAGGTATATAGCGCTATCTTGTTGTTTTAACTTGCATTTCTCTGACAACATATGATGTGGAACATCTTTTCATATGAATTTTTTTTCCCTTTTGTTAATTGCAAAATGAATGAAGGGCTGGGGGAGAGTATGGTCAAAGTAGCTGTGGCTTTGAGTTCATTTCACCAGGGTTATCAGATCTTCAGAAAGTTGGCCTATTCTTCCTAAATTCACACAAGAATGCCTAGAATACAAATTTATTCATTTGAATTGTGAAAATAATTCCTTAAAGGATAATTCAGTATAGTTTGGGTAGATTGAAGTTATCCACTGCCGGAAAGCTGACCATGAGCTCTCTTCAGCTGTTCTGGGCACCATCCCTTCTGCATAATGCTGACGGCACGAACTTTCACTCCAAGTCCACCTAACTCTTCAGATTACTTCATCCTTTTCTCACATATTCTTCACCCATACAAACACATTTCAGAATTCTGTCCTTTATTTTGTAGAGCTTTTGGAGGTTACTAATACTCTCTTTTTTCTGCTAGTCTTTATCTATTCCCAGATAAGGAAAAGAAGAATCTTTCCTTCCGTAGGAATGATGACCAAATTTTGCTTCTCTACACACGAAGCCACTAAAAACTTGATTTTTTCCTCTTTTTTTCTTTTTGCATATGAAGCCTCAGAAAACTTTAAATGGTTTTCAGTACTTTTGCCATCTCACAGCGCTGTATTTTTGGAAGTTGCTCATGCTGTAGTGGGTGGTGCATTAATCAAGATTTCTGAGTTCTTTGCCTATTTTTGTCTTATAATTCTTAGAACCTTAAACAAGTCAAGGCACCTCTTTCAGCCACACCCTTTATACCAGTGATTCTTAAACTTTAGTGCATAAGAATCACCTGGGAGATTCTTAAAATTATAGATTCCTAGGCCTCACTGTTAGAAATTCTGATTCAGTAGGGCCAAGATTGGGTCCAGAAATTGAATAATATTGATTCAACTGTAAGAAAAACTGACTTATGCCCATTTATTTTTTGGTGTAGGAAGTCTTTCTGGTTTATCTCACAGTAAAGTTGGTGAGGACTAATTAATATTCTAAAATACTCTTTTAGAAATAACAGGCTTTTCAACTATGAGTTGTCATATTTACCTGTATTCATGGTACTTTCCAGATTGAGTGATTATTTTGAATTTAATACAGACATAGACTCTGAAATTTCTCTTTCGGATCTCGTATCTGAAATTTCTCATGTGAGGCATATTCCTAGTACGTGCGCAGATAAAATGTATTGCTTATTAGTAATGTAATTTCACAGATCACAGATTTTTTTTGCCATTAACAAAAGATAGAACAATTTATAAACGCCAGTGTGATCTGAGGATTTCTTGTGTCACTTTTTTTTTTTTTAACTTACAGTAAATTTCAAGCATATACTAAAATACAGAAAATGGTGTTTCAGTTATCTGTTGCCCCTAATAGCTGCCTCAAAACTTCATGGTTTAGGGACTTCCCTGGTGGCGCAGTGGTTAAGAATCTGCCTGCCAATGCAGGGGACACTGGTTCGAGCCCTGGTCCAGGAAGATCCCACATGCCGTGGAGCAACTAAGCCCATGCACCACAACTACCGAGCCCGTGCTCTAGAGGCCACGAGCCACAACTGCTGAGCCCACGTGCTGCAACTACTGAAGCCCGCGTATCTAGAGCCCGTGCTCTGCAACAAAGAGAAGCCACCGTGATGAGAAGCCCGTGCACTGCAAGGAAGAGTAGCCCCCCCCTTGCCCCAACTAGAGAAAGCCCACGCGCAGCAACGAAGACCCAACACAGCCAAAGATTAATTAATTAACAAACAAACAAATGAAAAACTTCATGGTTTAAAATAGCCATTTTATTATCTCTCACAGTTTTGTGGTCAGGAATTCAGATTGGCACCATGAGAGTAGCTTTCATTGGTTCCGCATGGTGTGCTGGGAATGGAAGTCCAAGGGGGTTTTTTCACTTTTAGCACCTCAGAATGGCTTGAGTTGGTTGAACTGGAATATCTTAACTGCCTGAGGCCTTTGGTTCCTCTCCAGGTAGACTTAAGGCCTCTCCCTCTCCATGTGGCCTCTGCACGTGGTCTTTCCAGAAAGGAGGCTAGAATTCTTATGTGGTGGTTCAGGGCTACCAAAGGCGAAAAAGTAGAAGCTGCCAGGCCTTCTTAAGTAAGTCACAGGTTCAACCCATATTAAATGGGAAGGGACCACGTGAAGATGTGAATTCTAGAAGTTCATTGGGGGCCACCATAGTAATCAACTACCACATATAGTGTAATAAATTCCCATATACCTGTCACTGGTTCTTAAAATTACCAACTCATACCCTATCTTTTTTCATCTAAACCCGTACCCCTCCAGCTTATTTTGAAACAAATCCCCTAGATATCGTATCATTTCATCTGTAAATGTCTCATTAGGTCACTCTAAAATTTTAAAGTAACTCAGTTCACATTTCTCCAGTCATCTCAAAAAAGCTTTAAAAAAAAAAACTCTGCTCTCTTCTCCACACCTGAAACAATCACTATTCTGATTTTTATCACCATAGATCAGTTTTGCATATTCTAGAACTGCATATAAATGGATTCATTCTGTATGTACTCTTGTTTCTGGTTTCTTTCATTCAGCATGTTTTTGAGATTTATTCAAGTTGTATATAATAATAGTTCATTCTTTTCTGTTACTGAGTAATATTTAATGGTATGAGTATAGCACAGTTTGTTTATCCATTCTCCTGTTGATAGAGACTGGGCTTTGCCTAGTTTGGGGCTATTAAGAATAGAGCTGCTGTGAGGGACTTCCCTGGTGGTCCAGTGGTTGGGATTTTGCCTTCCAATACAGGGGGTCTCGTTGGAGAGCTAAGATCCAACATGCGTCAGGGCCAAAAACCCAAAACATAAAACAGAAGCCATATTGTAACAAATTCAATAAAGACTTTAAAAATGGCCCACATCAAAAAAAAAAGGAAAAAAGAAAGGGGCTTCCCTGGTGGCGCAGTGGTTAAGAATCCGCCTGCCAGTGCAGGGGACACGGGTTTGAGCCCTGGTCCGGGAAGATCCCACATGCCGCGGAGCAACTAAGCCTGTGCGCCGCAACTGCTGAGCCCGTGCTCTAGAGCCCGCGAGCCACAACTACTAAGCCGACATGCCACAGCTACTGAAGCCCGTGTGTCTAGAGCCTGTGCTCCGCAACAAGAGAAGCCACCGTGATGAGAAGCCCACGTACTGCAACGAAGAGTAGCCCCTGCTCGCCGCAACTAGAAAAGCCCACGCAGCAATGAAGATCCAATGCAGCCAAAAAATAAATACATAAATAAATTATTATTATTATTTTTTTTTGTGGCGGTATGCGGGCCTCTCACTGTTGTGGCCTCTCCCGTTGTGGAGCAGGCCTAGCCGCTCCACGGCATGTGGGATCTTCCCGGACTGGGGCATGAACCCGTGTCCCCTGCATTGGCGGGCGGACTCTCAACCACTGCGCCACCAGGGAAGCCCATAAATAAATTAATTTTTTAAAAATACTTTAAGAAAGGAAAAAAGAATAAAGCTGCTTTGAACATTTTTGTATAAGGCTTTCTATGGACGTATATTTTCGTTTTTCTTGGGTAAACACTTAGGAGTGGAATTGCTGGGTCATAAAATAAATGATTATTTAACTTTTAAGAAACTGTCAAAAAGTTCCCTTAAATGGTTGTATCACTTTACACCTCAGCTAGCAGTGTATGAGAGTTCTGATTGCTCCACATGCTTGCCAAGTTTTGTTATTGTCATTTTCTTCATCCTAGTATTCTAGTGGGTATGGTGAATGTGTAGTGGTATCATCATTTTTCTTTTACCTTTTACAGTGCTATTTGGAATTCAGATATGGTCCATACATTCCAATTGATTGCCTCATATATTTATCCTGTGGGTTCTCCCTCTCCTTCCCCTCCTTCTCTCACTCTTTCTCTTGTTTCATATAGTTTGATTGTTTAAAAACCTGGGTTTATCTTATGGATGTTACTGCAGTCTAGATTTTGCTGATTAACGTGTTCCTCTGACTTCTGTGTTTCCTATAAATCAGTAGTTAATATATACTGGCTATATCAGACTCATTCATGATCATTGTTTAGATCTTTTCTTCTGGGATTGCAAAATACATAGTTATCTTTCAATTCTATCCCTCCTTTTAATTTATGAGATTAAATAATTCTATAAAAAGAAAGTTCATTATCTATGTGGTCACCCTGAGGTAAAGTTTGTACAGAAGGGCAGGATAAATTATTTCCATTATTTACTAGTTTTCAAAGTATGAGCTGGTTCCCTGGCATCCTCTAGATATTTAGAATGTTTAATGTGTTGTAATCCTTTGCAGTTCTTATTAATGTTCAGAATGTTCCATTTTTGGTCAGTGGGAGCCTCTACGAGGTGACCTCTGAATCCTTTTGACAGGACTCTTTTCGTCTTTGAGAGTTTCTTTGATTTCTAGTGTAATGAAGTGTTCCAGTCTCATCTTGTACATTTCCTACCCAAACCTGGAATTGCCTTTTTCTTCAAGGAGCCCTGGTTCCTTTAGTGGGAAATTGTATTTAGAGACCACATACTGGGTACTAGAAGTGTTCATTGCTACTGGGTTAGTCATTTTTTCTAGACCTTTTCACTGAACAGTGATAGGAATTTTTTTTAATTTCTTATACAATTTTTAAAGGTGACAACGTCATTTACAGTTATTACAAAATATTGGCTGTGTTTCTTGTGTTGTACAATATATCCTTGTAGCCTCTCTTACACCCAGTAGTTTGTACCTCCCACTCCTCCACCCTTGTATTGTGCCCCCCTCTCCCCCACTGGTAATCACTAGTTCTCTATATAGGAAATTATTGTTTTAAGACAAATACATCATGAGTTCATACTAAAACTTTCTTGTTTTTAAAACTTATTTATTAATTTATTTTATTTTATTTTTTTGGCTGCGTTGGGTCTTCATTGCTGCGTGCGGGCTTTCTCTAGCTACAGTGAGTGGGGGCTGTTCTTTGTTGCAGTTCCTGGGCTTCTCATTGCGGTGGCTTCTCTTGTTGCGGAGCATGGGCTCTAGGCACGCGGGCTTCAGCAGTTGTGGCACACGGGCTCAGTAGTTGTGGCTTGTGGGCTCTAGAGCACAGGCTCAGTAGTCGTGACGCACGGGCTTATTTGCTCCTCAGCATGTGGGATCTTCCCGGACCAGGGCTCGAACCCGTGTCCCCTGCATTGGCAGGCGGATTCTTAACCACTGTGCCACCAGGGAAGTCCCCATACTAAAACTTTCAATTCAAATAACAAGACTACATGGTTTTACATAGCCTCATAGATCTTACATCTCTTTTTTTTCCCCAAGCTCCAAGTCCCACTGCGCAGTGACACCAATACAGTTACTTATTTGCTTTACCCCATAGCATATCAACATGTAATAATCTCAGAACAACTGTACCAACACTACTTGAAAACAGTTTAAGATTTTTTTGGCAGTTCCTTTTACTTTTAAGGTATATTCTACTAGAAATAAATAGTCAATTTTCTGTGTTTTACAGTCACTTGGGATTGTTTCTTCCTGTGTGATTATGCCTTAAAATTAATTCACAGGTTTATGTTATTTTGCTTTTGATTCTTATGATTTTAAAATTTAATAGTTAATGTACAGTATTTATGTTTTCAAAGTCAAGTCTACAAACAAGGAATATTCAGAGAGGTCCAGCTTCTATCATTGTCCTTTCCACCCTATTTCCTCCCTCCCTCCCCCATAAGTAACCTTGGTTTTAATATATGGTTTATTCTTGCATTTTAAATGATAGATATATGCATATTTGTATTCCTATCTTTCTTAGCTAAATGGGAACATACTATAATACTTATCTTTACCTTTTTGCTACGTTTAAAAAACATATATTTCTGCCTGAGTTACAGTGGCATTTATGGTTGATAATATTTATTGTAGACTCTTGTAGCTAATGGTGGAAGTAGAGGTGGGGGGGTGTGGACAGCTAATAAGAATGTACTTTAGGCACCTCTCAATACCATGAGAATGACAGCCATTTGACTATAATTAGGATTACATTTGGGGTTGCCGGGTTCCATTTCTGTGTCTGTTCTTAGGCCAAACTTTTTCTTCCTTAGACCTCAGATTTTCCTGTTCTTGACCCCAGCTGGACTGCTCAAGAAGAAATGGCCCTTTTAGAAGCTGTGATGGACTGTGGCTTTGGAAATTGGTAAGAACTTGGGAGTAAGGGTTCTCCTGCGCTAGTGGGCTCCAAAAAGAAGGTGCTGTTGAGGGTAAAAGGAGGAGCCTCAGGAAAAGGAGTTTGGGGGCCATATGTTGCTTTTCTATTGACCCATGACTTAGAGACAAGTCCTCTTCCCCTCTGCACATTATTTTCCAAGGTCTAAATGCCTCACAGGGCTATGAGATGTTTAGTGGTCCATGACTTGACAGCTCTAAAGGGCTGCTTTGGACATATCCACACGCGGAAGGTTGGTTATTCCTTTCTGAATAGTGGGGAAGTTTAGACTTATTAGTTATTGCTCCTTTCTGATTTCTGAATTTTTCTTGGCTGTAGATGCCCTTGTCATTTAAGTGGGTCAGACTTTAGACAACCATGGCTTACCTGAGATTCAAGTTTGACAGACTGCCTATCCTCATTCCCTGTTTTTAGCTTGTAGATACCTGCAAGAACTGAATAGCACTCATGGCTGTTGCCATGTGAGGTGACACTGCTTACTAATAATACCACCACTTTCATTTTTACCTTTTGGGAGTACTTTCACACCGATGATTTCATTTTGTGAACTAGATCGCAGAGGCTTTTTTTTTTTTTTAATGATTTTATTTATTTAGTTAGTTAGTTATTTTGGCTGAGTTGGGTATTTCTTGTGTTGCACGGGCTTCCCATGGCAGTGGCTTCTCTTGTTGAGGAGCACGGGTTCTAGGCACGCGGGCTTCAGTAGTTGTGGGTCATGGGCTCTAGAGCGCAGGCTCAGTAGTTGTGGCTCATGGGCTTAGTTGTTCCACAGCATGTGGGATCTTCCCGGACCAGGGATCGAACATGTGTCACCTGCCTTGGCAGGTGGATTCTTAACCAATGCACCACCAGGGAAGTCCCAGCAGAGGCTTTTTTTTTTTTTTTTTTTTTTTTGCGGTACGCAGGCCTCTCACTGCTGTGGCCTCTCCTGTTGTGGAGCACAGGCTCCGGATGCGCAGGCTCAGCGGCCATGGCTCACGGGCCCAGCCGCTCCGTGTCATGTGGGACCTTCCTGGACCGGGACACAAACCCGTGTCCACTGCATCGGCAGGCGGACTCTCAACCACTGCGCCACCAGGGAAGCCCCAGAGGCATTTTTAAATATATTTTGTTCATGAAGAATCTGAAGCTTAGGGAGTTAAAATGACTTCTTACGACCACATAGTTTATTAGTGAAGGGCCCTTAACTAGCTCTTCCTTGTCCTGACTTCCTAGTGTAGATAATCTATCCTGATGTTAATAGAATATACTGTGCTGCCTCCCTTCCGTCCAGGGCCTTGAAGAAGGAGAGTTGAGTTCAGTTCACATTTTGCTCATATCCATTCATTCAACATTTATTAAGTATCATAAAATACTGTTTACTATGGGAATACCAAAGTAGATAGGAAAAGTGATCATTCGCTTGCTAGTTACCTTTGGCCTGGTTTTTCCCTTTTTGCCTACCATTCTAACTGTAAAATAGGCTAATCCTCTTTGTCCCCCTTCCCTCTCAGCGAAGACCACAAAAAGACCATTGTTTCTCTATCCGCTGTGGGTAAGACACTAAGCTTAGTGGTGAGGATGCTAGAGCCAAGAATTATGACATGTATCCTGACCTCAAGAAGCTTATAGTCTAGTAGGGGAATCAAAATATATGTACAGATGATTGAAGTACACAAAGCAGAGCATAGTAATGGCTTAGGAGAAGGACAAGTGAAGTACTGTGGAAGAGAGAAGTTGAGAGCAGACTTGGAGAGGTTTCACCTCTACCTTTCCATCATCTGGGCCAGGAGTCAGAGGTCTTAAGTAAAACTTAAGTGGCTTTGTCACTTATGTGCTTTGTGTTCTTAAGCAAGTTTCTTAATCTCTTTGGGCCTCATTTTTTCATCTGTGAAATTGAGATAGTAAATACACTACATAGTTAATACTAGGATTTATTTAAATTATGTTGTGAATATTTCTAGCTGAGAGCTTGGTCTGTCGTGAGAGCTGTAGTAAAGAAATGTCTGTTCATGTGAAGTGTTTTGTAAACTATAAAACATGTGAATATAAAACTATTCTTGGGGCTTCCCTGGTGGCACAGTGGTTGAGAGTCTGCCTGCCGATGCAGGGGACACGGGTTTGTGCCCCGGTCCGTGAGGATCCCACGTGCCGTGGAGCGGCTGAGCCCGTGAGCCATGGCCGCTGAGCCTGCGCGTCCGGAGCCTGTGCTCCACAACGGGAGAGGCCACAACAGTGAGAGGCCCGCGTACCGCAAAAAAAAAACAAAAAAACTAATGTACATTTTGAATGTTCTGAAGTGGCTTATTATTATTTATAGCAATTCTTTCGGTGGAGCCTAGCTTACATATTTTCTAGTGGTCTTCCTTTCTTTTGGTAGAAAGGAAAGGGCTTTTTATTTTTTTGGCCATGCCGTAAGGCATGTGGGATCTCCGTTTCCGGATCAGGGATCGAACTCGCACCCCCTGCATTGGAAGGGCAGAGTCTTAACCAGTGGACCGCCAGGGAGGTCCAGGAAAGGGCTTTTTAAATATTGTTTCCGTATCTCGGAATAGCAGGATTTGGAACATCATATTGCACCAGTACTATGTTTGTATTTGTCTCAGTGTTCTGCTGATAGCTCCCTGATATCAGTTTGGAGGTGTCAAGTTCCAGACATTATATAGGTAGGACTTAAAATATGGAAAGAACAAACCATGCTTTGACCATTATGTATAAATGAAAGCACTACTTCCTTCTCTCTTTTTCCACACTCTAGGCAGGATGTAGCCAATCAAATGTGCACCAAGACCAAGGAGGAGTGTGAGAAGCACTACATGAAGCATTTCATCAATAACCCTCTATTTGCATCTACCCTGCTGAACCTGAAGCAAGCAGAGGAGGCAAAAACTGCTGACACAGCCATTCCATTTCACTGTAAGTACCTCCCTGTATCAGTAAGAGAGTCCAGTATTTAGCTTATTATAATTAATCATCTCAGTGTTAAGTCCAAGAAGCAATTTGTTATTTTTGTCCACTTGGTTGTGGTAATAATAGCAAACTTTTCTTTTCTTTTCTTTTCTTTTTAATTTTTTTTTTTTTTTTTTTTTTGCGGTATGCTGGCCTCTTCCGTTGCGGAGCACAGGCTCCGGACGCGCAGGCTCAGCGGCCATGGCTCACGGGCCCAGCCGCTCCGCGGCATGTGGGATCCTCCCGGACCGGGGCATGAACCCATATCCCCTGTGTCGGCAGGCGGACTCTCAACCACTGCGCCACCAGGGAAGCCCATCGTTTTCTTTTTTTTAAATCTCATGTGACTTAGGGACTCATGGGTCTTCTAACAAAACATAACCAAACCCATGATGAATTATAAATGGACATCTTTGCTGAATGACTCCCAGAGCACAAGTAATGAAATATGAATGTTTTTCTTTCCTCATACTCTCTGGAAACAGTTTCATAGGTGACTAACTCAAAACCTGATGATACCTCCTATTTGGATAGCCCTTTGGATGTTAGCACTTTGTTCTCAAATGCCTTAGACCATTTCTTCCTCATGGCAACCCAGTGAGACAGGCAGAGCAAGTGCTTTTGTTCTGCACACAAGGAAACTGAGATTCAGAAAGGTTAAATAATTTGTACAAGGTCATGGGACTAGTGGATGTTACAGTAGAGCCTGGACTCAATTCTGGCTTACTCCAAATCCAGTGGGGTTTTTTGCCTGTCAGTTGGATGGGATTTGTAAATTGAGATTGGTCCTAAGGGGTAAGGGAGCTGAAGCAGACAGGGTAAATACTTAAGTTCTGTAATACTGAAGAAAAGGTCCTTGATTTTCTTTCATATTAGGAAAGCAAAAGTAAGAGGGAACTTTTGTATTTACTTAGAGGATTCCCTAAGTCTTAGTTTCCTTTTCAAGAAATCAGTTTGTTTCCATTAATACTTTATCTTTCTTTACTTTTTCTTTATAAAAATCTCTTGCATTTTATTTATCCTCTCAGACGCTGTCTTTCTCCAAACAAAAATATTTCAGAGTCTAAATTAGGACTTACTTTGTGTCACTTTTTTATGCTAGTATCTTATTAAGTAACTAAGAAAAACTAAATTCTTTCAGCTACAGATGACCCTCCCCGACCTACCTTTGACTCCTTGCTTTCTCGGGACATGGCGGGATACATGCCAGCTCGAGCAGATTTCATTGAGGTAAGAGAAACTTGTTTTTGTTTAGGATGAGGCTATATCTCTTACCTATAGGTTCCATACCACTAAAAAGAGATTTTCATAGCACTGTAACTTGTGGAGCCACATTTTCTCCATTTGAGTGCCTTTTTCTCATTTGTAAATATTTCTTTTAGAAAGGTAAAAGTTCTTCAGAGCAAAAACTTATTTCTTTTTTTTTAAATTATTTTATTTTATTTATTTTTATTTTTGGCTGCATTGGGTCTTTGTTGCTGCGCGCGGGCTTTCTCTAGTTGGGGGGAGCGGGGGCTACTCTTCGTTGCGGTGCACGGGCTTCTCATTGCAGTGGCTTCTCCTGTTGCAGAGCACGGGCTCTAGGTGCCTGGGCTTCAGTAGTTGTGGCACGCGGGCTCAGTAGTTGTGGTGCATGGGCTTAGTTGCTCCGCAGCATGTGGGATCTTCCCAGACCAGGGTTCGAACCCGTGTCCCTTGCATTGGCATACAGATTCTTAATCACTGCGCCACCAGGGTAGCCCCAAAAACCTATTTCTTAAGTTTCACTCCACATCTAGGGGGTTTCGAGTTTGTACTATATCGGGGGTTGGCAAACTTTCTATTAAGGTCCAGATAGTAAATATTTTAGATTTTGTAGACCATAAATTCTCCGTTGGAACTAAACTTTGCCATTATTATGCAAAAGCAGCATAGATAATAGTAAACAAATGAGCAAGCCTGTGCTCCAGTAAAACTATTTACAGAAATAGGCAGTGGGCTGAATTTGGTTGATAGGCTGTAGTTTGCTGACCTCTATACTATATTCACAAGTTTATAAAGAATGATGAATGTGTATAAAAACTACATGTTCTTCATTCAGCCCTGGAGTTAAAAGCCATGTGAATGTAGTCACAAGTCTCTTGATTTATCACCTAATCTGCAATTATAGTACTCTTGGAGGTAATTAAAGTTTAGCAAACTACAGACAATTTTGCTAGCCACACCCAGGTCAGCATTTTGTTCATGGCAGCTGCAATTGTAGAGCTACCTCAGAGACACTACCCCTACAGATTGTAGTCATTGAATAGAACATGAACAAATCTACCCATTGAGCTAGGTAAGCAATATTATGGGATAAATAGAGCCCTAGATGGTGGTAAAAAGGTAGATGAATTAATGCAGGCAATTTTCTTACCTAAATATTGGTTAGGCCAAAAAGTTCGTTTGGGTTTTTCCATAACATCTTACAGAAAAACCCAAACGAACTTTTTGGCCAACCCAATACTCGAAGGGCTAGTAGGAGTTAGGTTTTCTTGAGTTAGATTTCATGAACAGACTTTTAGTTTTCAGAACAATATGTTTGGCTTTATTCCTGGACTCATAACTTTCTCATTTTTTGCTGTCACTGCTGCCTGAAAGCCTCTCAGTTTTCTCCCATGACTTATTTACTTATGGCAGTTGTCCTGGCCTTGTACTCCATTCAGTACTTTTTAGCAAGTGTTTGTTTATGTATTTGCTTCTAAAGCATGACTCCTGTAAAGGCATTACTCAAAGCTGATGGATTTTAGATGGGAATTTTCTTTTCCCCAAACAGGAGTTTGACAATTATGCAGAGTGGGACTTGAGAGACATTGATTTTGTTGAAGATGACTCGGACATTTTACACGGTAACATTTTATTACAGCCAATGTTTTTATTGATTGCAAACTGTGATGACACTGTATTGGGTGCTAGAAATATAAGAATGAATAAAACATGTCTCCTGCCCCTTATGGGACCCAAATTACAGTGGTTAAGTTGCTGAACTTACCCTGTTGCTGGGATTTGACCATAATGAGAAAGATCATTTGTGATGGTGGTGAGAATGTTGATCACATAAGGGTAGTTGGGAATATCCCATCCCTTGGACTGTGTAAGCTTTCTTTTGGCTGAGATAAGCCTACACTGAGGTAATTGGTTAAATGGCCCTCACTGCCTCCTTAAAAGAAAGGGAATCAGGGTGAAGACCTTGGGACTTCAATAACAACTGCTGATACTAGATATTCACTATAATTTGTTACGCAAAATTTCCCATAGCAGGGGAAAAGAATGGAAGTTCAAGAGTTTTTAGACCAAGATTGGAAATCTCTTGTTTCTCAGAACTGTTGAATTTTTAGCACTTCTGAATTCTCATCTAAGATTAACCCTCTAAGGATTTATGTCAACTCTTTTGTTATAACGTAAATGGCTAATGCCAACAAGGCTTTCAAAAGTGGATGGTTAGACTTTCAGTGAATGTCTTTTTTTCCTTCTTTCCATTTTCAGTGAACTACATATTTAAAATAATCCCCAATCTTCTGTTTCATTTCAGCCCAGAATTGAGGGTGATGCAGTAGGTGAATAATGCTCCTTTGGATTCTGTATTTCCTAAACAACATCTTCATTGCTTTTCTTAAATGTATATCCCAGGTAGGAAAGGCAAGTTAGAATCCTTGTTGAATTTTAAATCAAGTTTTCATGTTGCATTAACTGGTCCTCTGTCACTTGAAGGGGAGTTTTATTCTTCTCTCTGCAGAAGAGCTGACTAGATATTTGTTACATCAGATCTGGGGCCAAGAAAGAGTCCTCATAAAAATTTTACCTTTAGAGTTTTTTCTCTACTTGAGAAGTTTTTTTCTTGAGCAGTTTTTTTCTTTGCAAAATTTCATTTCTCTTCTCCCACACAACTTTAAGGAAAGTCAAAGTGACGTAGATTGAACTAAAAGAGGAAAGCTTTAAAGCAAACTGCTTTAGCATTCACTAGAACCATTGTGTTTGTTCAGTCTTCCATGTCAATCTCTGCTTTTCAACCCTGATAATTCACGTTATTGTCTATTCTCACCTCGTGTGTCATTCTCTTGAAGGCAGTGTGCAGGTTGCCATTCAGTATTCCTCATCATACACACCAGCTTTAATTAAAATGGTATTGTTTCCTGGCTTGTATCTTTCTTATCCATAATGCAAAAAAGCAGTTTCATAAATATCATTCTTCTAGATAGTATTCAAAAGTACTGAACTTTTGAAAGTCAAAATCTCTTATGTCAGTCATGGCTCAACTATGTAAGGGACTTGCTGAATCACTTCTCCAGGCCCTAATCCAAGGTCTTCATTCTTGAGCCTCAACATTATTAAGAAAACTGTAGTAATGTTTGGTATTTAATTTCACTCTTCATCCTTTGTGGAAGCATTATTTGCAGTTTCTGCTGGTGCACTTATGGTCCCTTCTGTAAGTGAGGGCAAAAGGAAAAAAAATCAAAAAGAAGCAATTGATGAGCAAGTTTTATTTCAGTTAGCATTTCAAACCTATAACATACTTTAGTTATTTGTGTTCTTTCTACAGTTTCTACAGCCTTTTAAGTTATTTGATTATAATTCATTTGAACTAAGAATCAGTTATTGATTGTTATACATAAGTAGTTTTTGTTTTTTTGTTTTTTTTAATTAATTTATTTATTTATTTATTTCTTATTTTTGGCTATGTTGGGTCTTCGTTTCTGTGCGAGGGCTTTCTCTAGCTGCGGCGAGCGGGGGCCACTCTTCATCGTGGTGTGCGGGCCTCTCACTATCGCGGCCTCTCTTATTGCGGAGCACAGGCTCCAGACGTGCAGGCTCAGTAGTTGTGGCTCACAGGCCTAGTTGCTCCGCGGCATGTGGGATCCTACCAGACCAGGGCTCAAGCCCGTGTCCCCTGCACTGGCAGGCAGATTCTCAACCACTGCGCCACCAGGCAAGCCCCATAAGTAGTTTTAACAGTGCTTATATAATAATAATCCCTGCCTCTCCTTTCCCTCCCTGTCTAGTAGTGAACTGTAAGATGTTTAGATGGGTGCTTTTTAAAAGGTGATAGCGTCATAAAGAGGTTTGGCAGGACTGGAGATCAAAGGGATGACTTGCTGGTGCCACAAAGGGATGCTTTGTTTATGGTTCTAAGTTCTCATATTAGCTCCTTTGGCAGTATGACCCACTGTCCAGTTGGGCACATATTGTTCCAGCAGTTTCTCCTGGAACTCTCAGTGAAGGGGACTAGGAGCCCAAGGAAACTAGGAGGGAATGAGAAGGAGCTTTCTATGCACACCTAGAACAGAAAGAGGGGCACATATTTTGTGCACATCAGGACAGTGATTCAACCTCAGGCTTGCTTCTGAGTCACTGTGATCTTGGGCAAGTCCTTGGAAATTTGCTGCTGTTTCTCTGTGTCCCTGGCCAGCAAAGAACAGATGATGCTGATTAGTCAGGGTGAATGTCTCCAATGAAACGTGGTACATAATTCAGATTGGTGTTATTGCCATTCCATTGTACCATTATACTCTTAATATTACTGAGCATCAATAACATCCCTTTTACGTTTCCTCACTTACAACTAGAAGGAAGTAAACTGTTTGGCTGGGCTTTGTATCCCATCCCCTAGAAAGACTGCATCTAGAAAATTGGGTGATGCCAGAAAGCTCTTTTCCTCACCCAAGACTTCTGCTGTGATTCATGGAATTTGTCTAATACAGGGGGTTTACATGGTCCATTATAGAGGCCTGGGACACAATGGAGGGACATGTAATTACATTCCACCATACCAGAAGTCTTTCAGAATGGGCCCCCAAAAGATACTGCATGTGAAGTAGTGTCTAAGGAAGAAAATAAGGAGGTTCTGAGATCCCTAAATGACACCTCCTCGTATTTTATTGAAATAAGCAGAAATTATTGGTCCAGAGAGAGAGATGCAAAAGACATAACTCGGCACTCCCTGTGGCATGTTGTGGGATGTCAGTGCAGACACACAGCATAGTTTCCTTTTCCTTAGGGGACATCGCTCTCCATCTGCTTTCATTTGGGGAAATCTCTCCTAAACTTGTGGACTCTTCTTTCTCAGAGTTTCACAGGTGCTAAGCCCTGCGTGCAGCATCTTCTAATCATTGCTGGCCCATAACCCAGGCAAGCAAGAGGCATCATGAGCTCCTTCCACTGCACTGGGCCTGTGTTTCCAGCACTTCTCAGGGTTGCACATTAGAGCAGTTTACTCTCCTTCTATTTGGAAAGCCAATTTCAGCAAAATTTCTTGGCCACATGTGGATACTCCCCCACTTTTCCCCCCCACATTTTCTTTCTTTGGTCCGTATTGTCAGCCTTTAGAGCCTTTAACAATTAGTCGATCAGAGGTCCAGCCTGGTCACTGTGCCTATTACCTACCTATTGGCAGTGCCCTTCCCTTGATGGTGATTTGGCTGCTTTATGTTTAGGACTTTTTAGACATAAATGCTATTAATAATAATAGCTAATACGTATAGCACTTACTGTTTGCCAGGTACCATTTAAGTCCTTGACACACATGAACTCATTTAACCCTCACAAAACTCTTTGGGTTAGGTGTTATTACTATTACCCCCATTTTATAGATGGGGGAATTGAGGAGTAGCAATCTCAAGTAACTTGCCTGAGGTCAAGAGGTAACCTGCAAGTGGCAGGGCCATCTTGAGTCTATGCTCTTAATACTGTGCTATACTTAATGTCTCTACAACCTTGAACCTTTTTTTTTTCTTTTTAGATTTCACATTTTTTACCTTCTATAGCTTAACCACATTCCTGAGAAGTGGAAATAGATATTTTCCCATTCTACTTTCAGAGAAATGCACAAAGGAGTGAAGTGGCTTGGCTAAGGCTTCCTAGTTGCTGACTTTAACCATTCGGTCACTTGGTTGGCTTTCCTTCATAGCACTACTTGCGTACATCTCGGCCAAAATCTTTGGGGGGAAATGACTTTTAAAAAGCTTTGCTTCTGGGGAATACCTGAGTCACAGGTTTGTGCTTGTGCGCTTGCAGTAGGGATTTTGATTGGCTTCCCTGTAGTTAAGGCCTCTGAGTAGGTTTTCTTGCCAAGCAAGCAGTAGGTGCCTTCTGTCAGGAAAACAGAAACATGTTGCCAGCTATTTTGAACAATGTTAGAAATACACTGCAGTGGGAAGGAGCTGCCTCTGACTTCTGCCCACTTCTTGAAATATTTTAAGGCCAGCCGTTTGGAAACTTTGTTATCAGTCCCCAGTGTGGTCACAGGGAGACTAGTCATCCCCCAAAACTGAGATTTCAGAGGCCTGGCGTCAGTGGAGAGGTTATGGGTGCTTTGGGTTTCTTTGTTTTTAAGGAGCTCTGGGTCTTTGCCTGCTTTACTAGACCCTCCACTCACTTTAAGTAGAATATGAACCTGTGATTCTCATTCTTTCAGTGTCTGCCTCTCATTTCTGTTCTGCCTGCTGTGCTGTGGTCCTCCCTGGGTTATTCGTGCAGCTAAGATCTTATAATCAGTTGCGCTATCGGAGTGCGCTTCATAAAGACAAGGGAGAGCTTCCACTGTGGATTCTTCTCTGGGAGAATTCCAGTTCTCCCATTTGTTTCTCTGTGTTCCCTTCCTTCCCTTTGTTCTCCAGGGCCAGTTGTACAAGTTTAAACTACTGAAATGATCAAGCACCAGAACCATTTATCAGCAGGATTTATTTATAGAGTTTTTCTGTGACACAGTCTCTTCAGTTTTTTTTCTGTTTAATTAAGTCATTCCCACACAAATCTCAAGAAACAACATGATAAGTTAGTGTCTTAGAAAAATTACCGAAATATTTTGTCAAAATTAGCACTAACTTCCACTGGATCTTCAGGTAGTTTCTTTCATGTTGAACTCATCTTATTATTGAGTAGATAAACGAGATAAGGCACCTAAAGGGCCTGGAACATGATAAATACTCAGTGGATGTTAACTATTTACTTAGCTATTTTATTTGCTTCTCTTTCTGCCTTGAACTGTTGACGTCCTAATTTCTCTTTCTCATAAGAAGTAAAGGTAGAGTCCACTATAAAACTTGTACTTGGTTGTACTGCAGGTCAGAGACAGTTCCTCTTCTCCCCATGCCTCCTTCCTCTCCCACCACACAGTTATGTAAAGCGCATCTCCACCAGCACAGCGTTCTAGAGCCTATCATTCCCCAGCAGTTGTATTAGGAAACACTGGCAGGGTATGGGGCATTCTGTGGTACCTATGCTTCTATATGGAACACATGTAAATCAAGAAAGAGTTCATTTATAGAAAGAGTTCTGCAACCTGAAAAAATGTTTGAAAACCATTGCCTTAAATCTTGGACCTGATATTATTGAATTATTTTTAGTTTGTGGGCAGTTATGAGGAAAAATGAAGCAATGTTGTTTAAATTTTTGAACTTGTTAGAAATGAACGAAAGATCCATGATAGTTAATACTTTTTTTTTAATACTTAAAGTTTAAAAAGTATTGCGGTCATTCATCTCTTCAGGTCATCCAGCTAGAATTTATGTTATTTTTATCTCAGACCCAAGGGAGAATGGCCTGGATAAAGTATTCCTGGTCATTTCCCAGTGATTGAAGTTATATACAGATGTAGTGCATCTGCTCATAGCTCAGCATGTTAGATTTTGGTATTTCTTTCTTCTAATCTGAAACTCTAACAGATGTAATTTCTAGTCCATGTGTTACTAAAGTTCAGACTCCTTGTTGAACTGTTTTATGAAAGCTAATAATATACATAGCAAAGCATGGTCAAAAGAGATGTTCAGGAAAAAGCAGAAATTGTTATCTATAGCGTAATCCCATATAAACATATACTTAGGAAAAAAGAACTTTACTGTAATTGACTGATACAGAAATTCACTATCCTAGGGTATTTTTGTTTCCAAGAGACAGATTTCCTAGACCAGTGAGTGTGGAATAGTTAGCAGTATGAGGTTGAAAGTTTAGGACAGCTTGGGCAAAAGATTTCTTCTTGTCTTGGCTTTATTTATATGTAAGGGTTTGTTTGTTTGTTTGTTTATAGCTCTGAAGATGGCCGTAGTAGATATCTATCATTCCAGGTTAAAGGAGAGACAAAGGCGAAAAAAGTAAGTCTAGAAAACCATCCTGCCTTCTTTTGGCTTTGGACTATTGACCACATATAGCCCATAAGAGCAAGTTCCACTTGTGGCTCATCTTAGGACCTTGAGGAATACACTTAACCTCCTTGGATCTCAATTTTTCCATCTGTTAAAAGGAGATAATAATACCTCTCCTTTTCTTGCTTTTTAACCTCCTCCTTCCTTACCCTTTCTTGATGTTTTGGTGACCAATGAATAATATGGATACACTGTTTTAAGGAAAAAAGGAACAAGAAAAATTCAAAATATTATTAAGTTGTTACACTTAATAATGCTCTATTCTAACTGCTCAGTTTTTATGAGGAGTCTTTTATATACAAGGATTTCAAAGAAATTATGAACAAGTTTCAGTCACTCTTGGTTATTCCTTCTCTTTGCAACAGAACAAAAAACATACATTGAGGCTGAGAAATTATGGATCCCAAACCCCTATTGGATTACAGAGGCTTTAACAGTTCAGAGAAGGGTATGCAGAGGATGTGTATGTATGTGTAGGCATGTTACCATGGTGTTAATAACTAGAGATACAGTGGCATCACAACAAGAAAAAGGAATGGGACTTGGGAGGCACTCTGGAGGGACCAAGACATGAGCTAAAGTAAAGCTTACTCTCTGTGTGTCTGGAGTTAGCTTCCAAGAAGCGCTGAAGATTACCCAGCTGTTCTTGTGAGAAGCTTCATTGCTAGTCATGAATACCTCCGGTATAAATCAGAGGTTCCAGACACGTAACTCTGCATGGTTTACCTAAATTCTGTTTTTCTTAAAACATGGAATTAGAGCTAGACAGCGTTGTAGAGCTCAGTAGTTGAGGTCGCTATTAGATCTTACGTTTTATGATGACCTTCCATTAAACATGCACAAGATTTATTTCAAATAGCTTCAAGGCATTCTGTGAATGTACAGTTGTAAATGTTGAGTGTGTGATCACAGATTTCCCTTAAACGGCTGTTCTCAATAATCATTTCCCTAAGCTGCATAGATGATTTTTATGATATGGACACAGGTTCCCTTCTGTTGCATCTTAAGTTACAGACGTGCTTTTCACTATTTGTGAGTGCTTATTGATCTGTTCATTCATCCAGCAGGTAGTTATTGAGAATCTACAGTGCCCAAGGAGAGGAAAAATATATGATGCTTGAGAGCCCAAAATTGTGCTAGAGACTTACTGACCTGCAGAACTTTGTGGGGAATGACTTCTCTGGACCTCAGTATTCCCCCTTGCAGTGTTTAGGATGTCTAATGAAAGCTGTGTGTGGAAAACATTGTTAAATGTGAAACTGATTATCATATATATGTTTTTCATTCTAGAATTATAAGAGACCATGGATTAATCAACCTTAGAAAGTTTCAGTGTAAGTATTAGTTTTCCTTATTTTAAAATTTCTCCCAACATTATTGAATAGTTTTAAACAAATCATTTATGACAGTAGTTCTTAATCAAAGTTGCATATTAGCATCACCTAGGAAGCTTTAAAAAATTCTGATGGCTGGGGCTTCCCTGGTGGCGCAGTGGTTGAGAGTCCGCCTGCCGATGCAGGCGACACGGGTTCGTGCCCCGGTCCGGGAAGATCCCACATGCCACGGAGCGGCTGGGCCCGTGAGCCATGGCCACTGAGCCTGCGCGTCCAGAGCCTGTGCTCCGCAGCGGGAGAGGCCACAACAGTGAGAGGCCCTAGTACCGCAAAAAAAAAAAAAAAAAAAAAAAAATTCTGACGCCTGACAGTCACCTTAGACTAATTAAGTCAGAATCTCTGGAGGTAGAGCTACAGCATCTGTATTTTTTTAAAGTCTTCAGGGCAATTCTGTTGCATCGTAAGAGTTACAAACCATTAATATGTGGTCAATAACACTAGCATGAGAATTCTTTTTTTTTAATTAGTATAGTAATTAAAGCATGAATATTAATGGATCATTTTCTGGAACTGGATAGGGTTGTGTTTTGGAATTATATGTTAAACATAAAATAACTTTGACCATCAGGTTGTGAAAATATTTTTATGGAAAAAAATTAACAGAAAATGATAGCTTTATTTTGCATGGTCAGGGCAAACAAACCAGAAAAGACATTAGCATTGTATGATGATGAAATAAACCTATGATTTTTAAATGATTGCTAACTTTGACCTTACTTTTAAATATTTGGCAATAACCTATGCTGGGCGGAAAGAGTCTCTGTACTTTTTCTTCTTCTACACTGTAGAGTTTGTTCAGAACATAAGAATGATGATATCATAATAATTGCAATATTTATATATGTTTATAATAGTTATATGTCACAAGACTTTTTTTTGTAAAAATACCTAATGATTGTGCTTCATATGCTAATTGATAGAATCTTATAGGGTTTGACAGTCTGTGCCAGGAGGGTTCAGGTCAGCCAGTCTTGGGTTAAGTATCATTTAATAGAGTCATGGTCATAAGTAGGTTACATTTTATGTCCTTTACTTTTTCACTTTCCATTACACACATTATGGTGTTTTGATGATGTCACTTCTAATAGTTACATAATATGTTGTATAGATACATAAATATATAATGAAGTGCTTAACCTGTCTTTTATTATTAGATCTTTAGCTTATTTTCAGTGTTTTTCTAATCATTATAAATAAAGCTAAGGTAAACTTGTTTGTGAATAGAGCTTTGTCTGTATTTAGAATTGTTTTTTTAAGATAGATTCCCAGAAGTGGAATTAAATAGGTCAAAGAATATGGTTATTAAAAATGCTTAACACATGCTGCCAGATTGTTTCCTAAAAGATGGTTTTATCAATTTATATTCCTTCTAGCAGTATACAGTATTGCCTATTTAACCTCGTCCTCATCGAGAGCTGTGGGTTTGCAAAAATAACCCAAGGTCAGATCTCCCTTGCCCTTTCTGTAGACAATAATTGGTCACGTTCTGATAGCCACAGTAGTGGGTTCCTTTGTCTGAATTCCTGGGCCTTCCATGATAGGTCAGTTGATTTTAACCATTACATAGTAGACCTTGACTCTTGTATAAATTCTGTTCTCAGCTGGTGGACAGAGGTCAGTTCAGCCTCTTTATTCTTTTAACTGTATTTCTTACATACAGAGCTGAGAGGAAGCTCTGTTGCTTCCGAGAAAGAAGTGGTATGTGCGTTGTGGTTTGAGAGGTCTTCAGTTGCCATTATACTGAATGTACATGTGACCTTAATATGTAGGCATAGGAGTTTTTTTCATCAAATTAAAAAGTGTTACTCCAAATGTTTCTGTATTATCCCTATAGAGGGGGACGGGGGGTTTGGTGGTGAAAATAATCAATTTGTGGCTGCCCATCAAATCAGCTCCTAGAATTTGTGGGCAAGAATTTCTCCTGCAAAGAAAGAGATTCACCTGAAAAGAGGACTTGATTTAAGTAACTGTCGTAAGTGATAGCCTGTATCTTTAGCCTGAGAGTGGACAAAACTAGCCTAGTTACTCTTATTGAAATGACTGAGTAGCAGTTCGAGAGTTCCTGGCCGCTCCAACCTACCAGTTACTACTGGTGGGTTTTACTACCCATCTTTTTTGCTGATAGCTCTTTTTATTAGAAATTTGGTCAGTAGTGATCCTCAAAGTTGCTGACCCATATGGGTATCCCAAATGGCATATTTGACCCTTCACTTCCATCATAGTTATCAAAATATAACTTCATTAGTAGTACATTAAGTTGTGGTACCTAATTAAGTTTAGAGAAAGGCAAAATGACCCATGTAGAAAGTGAAGAAATAAATGCCTCATTTGACGATATGTAGTTACAGAGATTTTTATTTTTGGTGGAGCGTGCAAGAGATCACACTTTTTCCAGGCTAATCTACCTCTTCTAGATGAATTAATATGTCTGCACTTCCCTTGTTCTGCAGAAGTTATTTTTTATTTTTTTAATTTATTTGTTTATTATTTTTTGGCCACATTGGGTCATCGTTGCCACGTGCGGGCTTTCTCTAGTTGTGGTGAGCGGGGGCTACTGTTAGTTGCAGTGCGCAGGCTTCTCATTGCGGTGGCTTCTCTTGTTGCGGAGCACGGGCTCTAGGCGCGTGGGCTTCGGTAGTTGTGGCGTGTGAGCTCAGTAGTTGTGGCTCGCAGGCTCTAGAGTACGGGCTCAGTAGTTGTGGCGCACGGGCTTAGTTGCTCCGCAGCATGTGGGATCTTCCCAGACCAGGGCTTGAACCCGTGTCCCCTGTGTTGGCAGGTGGATCTTAACCACTGTACCACCAGGGAAGCCCTCTGCAGAAGTTAATACCAGAGATTTTGCCCCACATTGTTTCTGAGAACACACGATCTAATCATCTTTCCTGTTACTGCCAGTACTTCCTGCCCTTGTATAGATTAAGAGGCAGCAAGGTGTGGAGGTCTCCAGGGTGCTCAGCAGTGCAGATGCTCTCCAGTGATAACAACCTCTCTGTGTCGTAGTCACTCTGATTCTCTTATCATTATGATTAGTGTGCTGCATTCTTAGCTTTCCAGTTTGCTTCCTGTCATTGGTAAGTTAGTCATATGAGGTTAGGAATAATGTTCTTCCATTTTACTTCTTGTAAAAAAAAAAATGCAGAAAACTTAGAGATCTTTATATTCTTTACTTTCTCTGTAGTAATGGAACGGCGGTATCCCAAGGAAGTCCAAGACCTTTATGAAACAATGAGGCGATTTGCAAGGATAGTGGGGCCAGTGGAACATGACAAGTTCATTGAAAGCCATGCATGTAGGTGGTTTTTTAACCTTGAGCAAATATTTGTGTGTGTGTTTTTATTTAAATAGGAGAGATAGTGGTGTGTTTTATGTGAAGTCCTGTAAATAAATAAGTGGATTTTTTGGTATTTCTTCCACTTTATTACTATGAGATTAATTTGGGACTTTGGGGGTGGGAGAAAAGAGCTTAAAAAGCCTAGTGGCTTGTTTTCCCCTCAGATAAACAATAGGTTAGTAGTTTTTCCCCCTTTTTATTATGGGAGTTTTCAAATACATGCAAAAATAGAGATCATAGTATAATGAACCCCATGTGTCCATCACCCAACTTCAGCAATTATCAACACATGGCCAATCCAGTTTCATCTTTACCACCCACTCCCCTCCCATCCTCAACTGGATTATTTTGAAGCAAATCATATTATTATTTTTTTTTTTTTTTTGCGGTACGTGGGCCTCTCACTGTTGCGGCCTCTCCTGTTGCGGAGCACAGGCTCCGGATGCGCAGGCTCAGCGGCCATGGCTCACGGGCCCAGCCGCTCCGCGGCATGTGGGATCTTCCTGGACCGGGGCACGAACCCGTGTCCCCTGCATCGGCAGGCAGAGTCTCAACCACTGCGCCACCAGGGAAGCCCTTGAAGCAAATCATATTATTTTGTTCATAATTATTTTAGTATTAAAACTAGTTTTTTAAGTGGGGACAGAGTTAGACGACTCATCAAGATAGTATATGGTACTTCCATCATTTTCTTGCCTTTTTCCCTGAGAGAGCTCTATCTAGTTACCATTTGATTTCTCACCGTAAAAAATTGAAGTTGTTAAGGCAGTAAGGCCTAGACTATAAAGCAATCTGGACTGGGGGGCTAAGTCTATACCTTTACTCATGAGAGTCAGGTGTTTGACCCCCAAGTTTAGTTCTGGAAAGGTACTTCATGAAGGCTCTTACCGTGTACTCATCATGCAGACATTTCTTGCATGACATTGTAGGCATGTGTCTGAGCCAGGTTGGTTGTCCTCACCAGACACCCTCTTTGTTGGCATTCTTTGTGTGATTTATCCTGGGTGATTTATCCTTCACTTCCTGTCCCAGTTTGTGCCATCCCTGGTTTATGTGTCACTCCAAAGAACAACACCCCATGGATTGTCCAGGTTCTTCCTTCATCCTCTGTTTCAAAGCACCCAAATTTGAATGTTCCATCACATAATAACCCAAGCGGTGCAACCTGATCTATGTGCTCAGAGGAGGCAGAAATCTTTGATTTATGGAAAACACAATGCTCTTTTGTTCCTCTAGGAGAAAAGCTGTAAAGAAGCTATCCAGGACTTGAAGCCCAGAGCTTTTGTCCTTCCCTGGCAAAAGGGCCACATCAAGTAATACCAGAGACAGGTTTCATAAAAGAATTTGGTTTTGTGACTAGAACTCTTAACAGAGAATAAATAGAGCAGGGAAACTTGGTGGTTTAAAAAATTATATTCATTACTTCTGTAGCTAAATGAATTCAACCAGTTCACTATAAGTTTTCTAGGAAGCAGCTGGAGACAGAAGCCAAAAGACAGCTGGAGTACATTTTTGTCAGCTTTTGGGTAAAATTTCTAATGAGATATTAGCAACAATTAGGATTCCCCAAATGGAATTGCCCAGTCTTTTATAGAAGGCAGAATTACTGAAAATATTCAACAGTAAAAGTGCTCATTAATGTTGATTTTGTTTTTCCAATTTTTCTCCTTTGTTGTTTTCGGGGGGATAAACAGTGGAATTCGAACTCCGAAGGGAAATCAAGAGGCTCCAGGAATACAGGACAGCAGGCATTACCAATTTTTGTAGTAAGTATGCTTAAGGTACACACTAAATCAGAGGGCAAGTCTTCCAAACACATAGAGGGTGTCTCTGTTTGAGGTGCCATGGAGTTTTTTTTTTAAACAAGCTTTCACATTTCAGAATGAGTTTTCAATCTTTCCCATAAAGTTTCACCTATTTAATCCTTATAAAATACCATTATATGGATTATCTGAGGTGAAATAAAAGTTACGACACAGAGAAAAGAGAGATGCTGTTTTAGATTTAGGATTCCGTAGTGGCCTCTGAAGAAAAGGATTTTGTATTCCAGTTTTTAGCCTCAGCCTTTTTAAATTTAGTGATGCATAGTCTGATCGTTCTTATTAAGGGAGCTTCAGCTGGTTCTAGGCGCTTGCATCCCAGTTACTTGAGGTAGTGATAATTATATTCATAGCAGCTAACAGTTTACCATGCACCAGGCCCTACCCTGTGCACTTCACCTGGATCGTGTCATTTAATTCTTGTAACAAACTTATTGTTATTTTCATTTAATGGAGAGACTAAAGTTTAAAGTGATTAAGGAGCTAGTTGTAGTAGAGCCAGGTCATAAGGGAAGGTAGTGTGTGTTAGTAGTTAAGAGCTGAGGTCTAGACTTGGACAGCTTGGGTTTGAATTCTGGCTGTTCTTTCACCAGATCTATAATTCTGTTCATTTCAATTTTCCAAGTCTCTTAGAGTTAGTATGAAGATTAAATTAGAGGGACTTCCCTGGTGGTCCAGCGGTTAAGACTCCGTGCTCCCAATGCAGGGCACCCGGGTTCGATCCCAGGTCAGGGAACTAGATCCCACATGCCACAACTAAAGATCCCGCGTGCCGCAACTAAGACCCGGTGCAACCAAATAAATAAATAATTTTTTTTTTTTTTAAAAAGATTAAGTTAGAGATGATGCATGAAAACATAGCACAATACCTGGCACACAGTAAATCCTCAGTAACTGGCAGTTTCTGTCATTTTGTTGTTATTGTTGGAATGATCTTTGGCATTTCCTCCTTCTTGCTGTTGGTTGAAAGCTATCACCCACTGCTCACAAGAAGTAGCCCTGTGGGTATAAGTTCAGCCTGCTGTAATGGCTCTTTATTTCTAACAATGGAAACAGTTTACAAAATGAAATTTTATGTGGGACACTAATCCATAAATAAGATAAAAGTAGAACTACTTTGGTTGAAGTCTGATGGTTCAGGTCATGTGTGGAGCACAGGACCACTGGTATGTGCTGGTGCCCTTGCTCTTCCCCGTAATCCCTGAGATATTTTCATGGTATCCTGGGCCTCTGTGAAACACTGTTTGAAACCCACTGGTGTGATATTTTGGATCCTGTATACATTTGTAACATGTAGAAAACACTATGCAACTGTTTATCAAGATGCGTATAAAGACTCTGATACCAGGTTTGGGTTACCTGATATTGGTTGCCTCTGGGAAAGAGGGGAAAGGAATGGTACTGGTCAATGAGGATTTATTTTTATTTGTAATTCTAACTGGTTTTTAAGGAAGAGTGTATGTGTATAGCACTTGTGTGACTTGGAAAAATATATGGATAGAAAAATATAGAACAGGAAGTAAATATGACAATATTAAAAGTTACTTTTAGGGGATGGAAATATGAGGGACTCCTTGTAATTTTCTGTTTTGGGGATTTTTCCCCAAAATGTCTTAAAGGTAGAAAAGGAATAAAAATATTTTTATTTCTTGTCAAAAAAGGGATTTCAAACTAGGGGAAATGACTTTGCTCTTAGAAAAATAATTGTGGAAGCAGTTTTGCAAAGGAAATTTAAAAATGACTGGGAATTCCCTGGTGGTCCAGTGGTTAGGACTCGGCGCTTTCACTGCGTGGGCCTGGAGTTCAGTCCCTGGTGACTAAGATCCCACAAGCCTTGCGGCACGGCCAAAAAAAATTTTAAATTAAAGATTAAAAAAGATGAAGTTTGCTGATGAGTTAGGAAACCCTTCGGTTAGTTCTGCTGCGTTGTCATTGTAGTCGCAGTGTTTTTTAATACCTCCAGGTGCCAGAACCTATGATCACCTCAAGAAGACTCGAGAAGAGGAACGCCTCAAACGCACTATGCTCTCGGAGGTTCTCCAGTACATCCAGGACAGTAGCGCCTGCCAGCAGTGGCTCCGCCGGCAGGCTGACATGTGAGGAATTACTCCAGGGGGAAGGAGCAACCTCTTGGAGGATTTGG
Organism: Monodon monoceros; assembly: GCF_005190385.1. Taxonomy (NCBI): domain Eukaryota; kingdom Metazoa; phylum Chordata; class Mammalia; order Artiodactyla; family Monodontidae; genus Monodon; species Monodon monoceros. Next base: position 11,317,235 of record NW_021703786.1, read on the forward strand.
CCTTTACCTGTATTTTCAGAGAATTCTGTGGGCACCCTATCCTACATGGCAGGGCAGTAATAATTGGGTGACTAGAAGAATTCAGAAAATTTTAGCAGGCAGTCTCAGAAACAATACCACACTGGGCTTCCCTGGTGGCGCAGTGGTTGAGAGTCCGCCTGCCGATGCAGGGGACGCGGATCCGTGTCCCGGTCCGGGAAGATCCCACATGCCGCAGAGCGGCTGGGCCCGTGAGCCATGGCCGCTGAGCCTGCGCGTTCGGAGCCTGTGCTCCGCAACGGGAGAGGCCACAACAGTGAGAGGCCTGCGTACCGCAAAAAAAAAAAAAAAAAAAGAAACAGTACCATACTGAGAGTTTTGAGAAACATAACTGGCCTCCTAGAATCCTACTTTGCTACTTTGACCTTATTTTTTTTAATTAGTAAATTCCCTCCCCATGCTTTCTTTCTCCCTCTGTTTCTATTGGTATGATTTTCATTGGAGAATCATGTTCCTCTCCTTTCCCCATGAATGGTCTTTGTGATGTGCCAGGCCAAGAACGCTTCTTAACAAATCCAAGCAATTTCCTTCTCTGGAACAGATTTCCTTTCCTAGGTAGTACAGTTGGGATATCCTGTAAAACATAATACAGTCTGTCTCATTACTTCTCTTCAAAGTAACTGACCTGATAAGTGTCACCCAGTCTCACATGGGCTTTTGGAAATGGCTTTCTTTGATGTGATATAAGTTTAAATTCCTCTTCTTCTTTGTAGTGATTCTGGCCTGAGTCCTTCCGTACCAATGGCTTCGAATTCAGGTAATTGTTTTTTAGGCTGGAGCAGGTCTTGATTGTGAAGTTTTCATTCTAGGGGTTATGGTAACCCAGCAATCCCTTCAGCCTGTGTGGGAGCTGGGTGCTTAGGCAGAGGAATGGTAATTAAGTGTTATCCCAATTTATAAACATAAGCAAGCTTTTAGAATATTCATGGCCAAACAGGACTTTCCTCAGGTTTGGAGTACAAAGACAGGGGAAGAAAGAACTCCACACAGGTGTTTTCTCTATTTTACCAATGTTCATGGGCAGTTAGTTTACTATGACGCTGTCTACCACAAACTTTGAGATTTGTCTCATAGGGGATAATTAGAGGCTTTGTATCCCATATGAGCAAAGAAACATATTACTTGCCAGAAAAGCAAGACTTTCTTTATAAGTTGGAGACTTCAGGTATTTCTATTTCTTATCTCTTTGGGTATTTCGTCTTTTGAGGTTAGTTTACAGAGTAAGATTAAGCCATATGCTATCTGGTAATCCTTGGTTCTTGGTAATCAGTGAATGGTAGTTTGGGGTGGTATTAGTTGTAGAACTGTGGTCCAAGACCATGGTGTTTCTTTGCCTGTTTTCTTGGTTATCATTCACCCCTGCTCCATATGGTAGATTAGCCACTTCCCCTGGTCAGAACATACAGGCTGCTCCACCGATTACAGATTGGACTTGGCAAAAAGATGACCCACTTGCAGTTTTACCATTTTTTGGAAGCTTGGAACAACAGACCTTGTGATCCCATTCACAATCTCTCAGATTCAGGATCTAGACAGGGCTCAGAAAAGGCGACTTTATGGATGAAAATTTTTTTTTCATTTATTCCTTTGTTTCAAGTAATAATTGCTTAATATTTAAAGGAGAAAAGAGTGTCTTTTAGGGAATAGCCAAGACAGTTAAATCCAAGTTTTTAAGTTTCTTACATCCAACCCCTCCCCAATCTAAATACAGAAATACAAATAACTTAATATTGGCTAATTAAAATGAATGAATGGACGTGACCAAGCTCCTCTGAACCATTCGCCCTTGCTCTTTGCTGCGTCCTAGGCAGGCATTTGCCTTCCGCACGCCCTGTGTTTAGGTTGAGGCGACCCCTTGCTCCTCTTCATGCTCTGAGTTGCTCCTAAAGTAGTGCAGAGCTGGAAGCCTGGATCCCCGATCGTAACCCCGCCTCTGGGGACTTTGCTGAGGCACCCAATGATGTAGTCTCCCTTTTTGAGCACTTAGGGCATGGCTAGGCCTGTCAGTTATGGAGAAGTCCTCATCCCCTTTGTTGATATTACAGAGAAGTCTGTTTTGTAGTACAGCAGGCTGCAACAGTCCATCCCCTTTCTCTCCACCACCTAAACCGGCAACCCCCCCCATGAAATGTAACGTATTGCTCTGAATTTTCTTTTGTTTAACACAGTCCATTCATTCAAGTATACATTCAAAACAAAACCAAAAGGTTTTGCACATCAGGCTTCCTATCCTGGGCAGTGACCTCATGCTTGGGTTTCTTTCTCAGGTATGTGAGTTCACCTCAGCCTCTACTTTGCCATATAGTGGCTCATTCCTCTGTTCAGATCTTTCAGGTAAACAGGGCTACTTTGGAAGGAACAGATATTCCCTCTCGTAATAAATAAGGGCCTTTTGCCGGCCTAACACTCTGCCTTTGATCTCAAGGCGAATGGTACGTGGTTAATTACCATGTTTGCCTTGCACTGCTGGCAGAGTGGCAAGGTTAGGAAATGTCTCTCGCGCAGAGTTGTTATTTCCATTCATCAGCTGTCGAGGCAGGCAGTGTGTGACCTTTCTTAACTGGACGACATCTGGGCTGTAGATTTTAGAATCTCCTACTGGTTTGGGAAGAATAGCCGTATTTGACACTGAGGTATGTGTGATTATATGTGTATTTTATCGGAGCAGAGGGCACATGGCTTACCGTTTTTATTTTCAAGTGAACATTGGGATACCTGTGTTGCCAGATAAACTGAGGCCTGAGGAGTATATATGCAGCTATGTATAGTAATCGTGCACCTAACTGGCCTGACTGTGGTGAACTTTGTTATACACTTAACACCCGAGGGACTGTCACTCTTATGAAATATATGCCTTTTTCTGTCTATATCTGTAGGTAGACGAAGTGCACCGCCCTTGAACCTCACTGGCCTCCCTGGCACAGAGAAGTTGAATGAAAAAGAAAAGGAGGTAACAAAAAGAAGGGGAGCTGGTTAGAAGAAAGAGAGTAGGGGCTGGTTATTCATTGAGTTGTCATTAAAGACATGTTATAGGATCAAACCCGTTTTGCTCTGTTCATGTCACACACGTGCATGTACAGCTCTAGTCCATCCCAGAGGTCTAGGTGCTAAAGCGCTGACCTCAGCAGGTCTCAAGGACTCCTTTCCTTATCACCCAGCCGCCATTCATCTCCTGAGAGAAGAACATATGAGATGTAAATCTAAATAATAGCAACTGTCATTTATTGAGCATTTACCATGTACTAGATACTGTGCTGTGCTTTATGTCAATGAATTTAATTTTTTTCAAACTTAAAATAACTGGTATATGAAAATGATTGTTTCCTATTAGAGTGGGCATTTTCAGAAGTTCCACTGTTATTCCAACAATATGACCATCACTTAAAAGATCTTTGAATTGTCTCCATAGTATGTGTGTAAGCATAAAAGAGGAATTCATCATCGTATATAGTCGCACATTAATTTTGATTAAAAAAGCCATGACCTACTCTTCTTTTACATTATAATCACCGGATGTGATTCTTCATATTACTTTTGGCCGTTTCTAAACTTTAAATCCAGCCTCAAAAGGGTCATCATCAAGCGTTTTCAAAAGAATGTGCCGCAGATCTCAAGTCCATTCCAAGAGAGGATCCTCTTTGTTCCTCGTGTGCTCCTTTTACGGTTCCCAAGATCAGTGTCTTCATCTGCCACTCTGTATCAGTAATTCAGGTCAGACAGTAAGGAAAAGTCATGGAGTAGGCGCTAGTATTAGTCTTTTATTTTACCCGGTAGGAACAGTAAAGATTAGTTTGGGAGTAGAAGGAGGTGTATGTTATATCCAAGTATTGCTGAAGAAGTATTGCCATTCTGAATCAAGGGTGGAATGGCCTGGAGTTTCAAGCAGTTTTTATCCTTACCCACAAAGTGGTAACCTCAGGCTGTTCATTTCTGGATAGTGGCAGGTGAACTGGAATCGAGCCAGGTTTCTAGCTTTTTAGCAGTTGACCTCTTAGCAAGGTCTCTATATCTCTTCTCCCTCCAGAGTAGGAAATGTAATCACAAAATCAGGGACTAAAGATTTACGCCGATACTAAAAATAATGCGATTCATACTTGGGAACCCAAGTATCAGCAGCCCCACCCGCACAGTGCCCTGTGGCTCCTCCCTGACTGGCTGAGCTGGAAGGTGCCGGGCCTCTACTCCACACCGCTCCTCAGGACACAGACTTGTATCCCTGACAGACCCAGGTGAGCCAGCCGATAGGTGCTGGAGCTCTCCCGGCATCAGACTCTGCCTTTTTCTGTCTGTCTTTAGAGAGTATTCTCTCCAAAGAAAAGACAAACTGGAATGTAATCTAGCCACCAGCAGCTCCTATAAGTAGTTGGAGGTTGATGTCACTCTTTACATTTTATTTTGGCTATACCTGCTGGATTAAATTATGAGAATGACAGATGTTAACGTTTATTAAATTTGCCATGTCTTGCAGCTCTGTCAGATGGTGAGATTGGTCCCAGGAGCCTATTTAGAATACAAATCTGCTCTACTGAACGAATGTAACAAGCAAGGAGGCTTGAGACTGGCACAGGCAAGAGCACTCATCAAGATAGACGTGAACAAAACCCGGAAAATCTATGATTTCCTCATCCGAGAAGGATACATCACTAAAGCCTGAGGCTCTCCAGGCCTGGTGGGCCAAAGGACAGTACGGGCATTGTGGAGTTTTGTTTTTGAGCTGAATTCTCCTTGTAAAAAGAGGGGAAGAACAAAGGAAACCTTAGGTTGTATTAATGTCTACTTTCTTCTCCACCCGGCTTTAAAATACTCCTGTTGTTGGTACTGTGCTGCAGAGCTATGTGCTAGATAAGCTATTATTAATTGTGTGTGGGCATTCATTCCTAACACCTCTTGTAACGAAAACAAGAACCATGGTACCTCACATCACAGTGTTGGTAGAAATAGAACTAAACCAGTCTTTAGTCCCAGGAGTCCAGCTCAGATCCTTGTACTTACTTGGGAGGTTGGTTTTCTGATTATCTGTTTTGCCTTCAAACATTACAGACAGATTTAAAATAAAGAGGTTATAGAGAGAGAAAGCTTTCTCTTTCTGTCTGAGGATTCTTTTAAGCTGAAAACTTATGTTTATGAGCAAAGAGGAGGAAAATCTCCCCATGATGGTCTTGTCCCAAACTGCATCTTCAACTTTAATGTCTGGCTTTGTAAGTTGCAGTCTGGCTGTCTAATCTGCAGTAGACTTTTGAGGAGGTGGCACTGGATATAAAATGTCTCTGTTATTTTTAGAATTAATGGATTAAAATGTTTTGCTACTTAATTTGTGGGTGTGTCAAATATTCTGGTAACTAAAGCACACTTAGGGGTTGGATGCACGCCTCATCACGCTGCATTGTCTCTGCTAACGTGTGTGTCCTGGGCTCACCCTATTCTCACCCTTGGCTTCCCTGGATACCAGACCCCTGAGGATGGAGGTGATACAATTAACCTCAGTGTTGCTTAGATTAAGACCTGAACCCTAATTTCTCAATGGTGAAAGGCTAGCCTACAATAAGAGCTACTTGTAAAACAAAAGGAAAGCCTTTTCATATATGGAACTCACTAGATATGAGGGTGAGTGACCCCACCACATCTGAAACTTGGTCCTCAAATCTTTCTGCACAATAAGAAGCCAAACTCAGAGTCAGCGTTTTCCCTTTTCTGTTAGAAGCAAAGTTGTACAGAAATACTTCAGAATCTGCACAAATTACCTCCAGTAGCTGACTGATTTCTTTAATTCTTTCAACATTCAAAATATCTAATTCAAATATTGTATGCTTTGTTGGAAGTATCTGCTCAGACTTCTTGACTGCTGTAAATATGCATGCAGTTTGCTAATAGACTTCATCTAGGGGATAACAAATGAAAAGGAAACTCGTAGGATCTGAGGGAAATAGAATAAAGGACTTCAGTGTTTCAAAAGGGCGGCTTGTGGTTTTCTTGATATAGTCCTGTCTCTTAGAAAACGTATCCTACCACCAGCATCACCCTGAGTTGCTTATAAAGGGGTTGCCTCTTATCCTTGGAAGGCAAGTCCTGTTCTAAAAGTGCATTAGACATCTGTGTCAGGTGATGTCTGCTGTAGTCTGAGGAGTCCTTGATCTTGATTAAGGAAGGCTTCCTGGGAGAGGTGCACTTCTGAGGCAATGATAAGACAGAGATGAGAGAAATAAAATGGCAGATGGAAGTGGGAGACTGTTCCAGACGTAGTAGGTGGAGGGTGATGAGTAAGGAAAACAGTGCCAAGAGATTTAGCTGGCTAGTACACAAGGAGCAGCTGCGGTGCTTAGGGCTGGGAGGATGGCGGATGGCAGGACAGTCTGATAGAAACCCTGGAACAAGTTGAAGTCTGAAAAACTGACTGGCAAATCAGTAGATTGGATGAAGAAAGTGGCATTGTTGAAAAGAGTGACAGAAAAATAGGGCTGTAATTTCAAATGACTGGATTTTAGAAAGGAGGAGGATTACTATGGTTTTGGTAGGCCCAACTTCACAAAATTTAAGACCTAGAATCCTAGTGGGTTTCTCAAAGATCAAGCCATAATTTTGGGTGAGGAGTACTCTTGAAAGGTGTCGTTAGAAGAGCACTTGCTGACGTTTGGTGTTGATCACTAGCTTAGTACATTATTTCCTTCCATCTTCTTGTCACCAAAGGAAGGCCCTTCTTGTTACTAAAAATCCAGAGCTAGCAAGGACGTTCCAAAGAATATTCCATCCTTCCCCTTTTCAGCTAGATGGGATTGGCCATAAACCAACTCCACTAATTTAGGTCCTTCTTGGTGCAGATCACCTCAGAAGAAAGAGAGTTTACTCTGAAACTCAACAACAGTGAACTATGAAATAAAGACCTTTAACTGCTAGGAACTTTATTACAATTTAAAGATTTCTGCTGGAATTTTTTTTTTTTTTTTTTTTGCAGTATGCGGGCCTCTCACTGCTGTGGCCTCTCCCGTTGCGGAGCACAGGCTCCGGACGCGCAGGCCCAGTGGCCACGGCTCACGGGCCTAGCTGCTCTGCGGCATGTGGGATCTTCCTGGACCGGGGCACAAACCCGTGTCCCCTGCATCGGCAGGCGGACTCTCAACCACTGCACCACCAGGGAAGCCCTCTGCTCGAATTTTATGCATATCGTTCTCCTCTGTCCTGGTGGGGAATAGAGAACAAATTTCTTTACGTGTAATGACCCTTTCTTGGGCTTCCCTGGTGGCGCAGTGGTTAAGAATCTGCCTACCGATGCAGGGGACACAGGTTTGAGCCGTGGTCCAGGAAGATCCCACGTGCTGTGGAGCAGCTAAGCCCGTGCACCACAACTACTGAGCCTGAGCCCTAGGCCCGCGAGCCACACTACTGAAGCCCACACGCCTAGAGCCCATGCTCCACAAGAGAAGCCACTGCAGTGAGAAGCCAGCGCACCGCAACAAAGAGTAGCCCCTGCTCACCACAACTAGAGAAAAGCCCACGTGCAGCAACAAAGACCCAATGCAGCCATAAATAAGTAAATAAGTAAATAAATTTATAATGATCCTTTCTTGTGCTCAAAGACCTCAACTGTCTCTGTTGAGACCAACTATTTATGATTTATCTCTTCTTGGGTTCCAGTTTTCATCCTTTTATTGTTTATACAACTCCCCCCACCCTAACCCCCCTTTTTAAATTTGAACTTAGTTCATTAACCAGTCGCTGCTGAGTGATAACAAGTTTCCCAGTTTTGAGTATTGAGATGCTCAGCTTGTAGTTAGCGGGAAAGGGGAGAAGACCAATGACATTCATCAATAACAAAGTTCTAGCTGGGAAGTCATTCCAGCTTTAGGAAATATGTAGGTATGTGATAAGAACTAAAATGTCCAGTGTGATAAGTCAGAGGCCCAAACTACAAAGAGAAGCTTGGAAAAACTAATTCATATTTACTCCAAAACACTTCGACGGGTCTCCAGCCAGGAGAGCAGTACTGTGTTCTAAACAGCATTCTGGAATATTGCTCATTCAATTTTTTTTTTTAACATCCGTATTGGAGTATAATTGCTTTACAATGGTGTGTTTGTTAGTTTCTGCTTTATAACAAAGTGAATCAGCTATACATATACATATATCCCCATATCCCCTCCCTCGTGCGTGTCCCTCCCACCCTCCCTATCCCACCCCTCTATGTGGTCACAAAGCACTAAGCTGATCTCCCTGTGCTATGTAGCTGCTTCCCACTAGCTAGCTATTTTACCTTTGGTAGTGTATATATGTCCATGCCACTCTCTCACTTCGTCCCAGCTTCCCCTTCCCCCTCCCCGTGTCCTCAAGTCCATTCTCTACATCTGCGTCTTTATTCCTGTCCTGCCCCTAGGTTCTTCAGAACCTTTTTTTTTTTAAGATTCCATATATATGTGTTAGCATACAGTATTTGTTTTTCTCTTTCTGACTTCACTCTGTATGACAGACTCTAGGTCCATCCACCTCACTACAAATAACTCAATTTCGTTTCTTTTTATGGCTGAGTAACATTCCATTGTATATATGTGCCACATCTTCTTTATCCATTCATCCGATGATGGACACTTAGGTTGCTTCCATCTCCTGGCTATTGTAAATAGAGCTGCAGTGAACATTGTGGTACATGACTCTTTTTGAATTATGGTTTTCTCAGGGTATATGCCCAGTAGTGGGATTGCTGGGTATATGGTAGTTCTATTTGTAGTTTTTTAAGGAACCTCCATACTGTTCTCCATAGTGGCTGTATCAATTTACATTCCCATCAACAGTGCAAGAGGGTTCCCTTTTCTCCACACCCTCTCCAGCATTTATTGTTTGTAGATTTTTTGATGACTTGCCCATTCATTTTTAAAGATGTCTTTATAGATACCTTCTAGATATACACTGTTATTGTTAACACAAAAAGCTTTTCCACAACTTACATGTACCTGGCTTTTTATTTGTTTGAATTTCTGTTCCAGAGGTACTGATCTGGAAGCTTTGCTTTCCTTTCCAATGTGTTTAGCCAAATGTGGGTAACCTCTCTCCGATCTGTCAGAAAGGACCACCTCTGGTACAATGGGACACTGCTACATCTGTGGCCCTGTGTAGAAGAGGTAGTCCAGCTAAGATAAAGAATCTCCCTTCAATCAGGCACAATAACCAGCCCTCTTAGTGAAATGTAAGTGATACTGAGCAGGATCTCAGGGCGCGAGTCAGAGCAGCCTGGTTAGAATAGTAATGGTCGTGCTGACAAATACTTGCTTTGGGAGAGAGAACAATAGTGAATAGCACTTAACTAGGGAATATTTTGGAACCTAAGTATCCACAAAATACGCATTGGCACTGAGTGTTCATTTGTATGCTGCTTTTGAGGGCTAGGGGGTGGGGACAGGTGAATCATTTCTGAGAAGCTTGGAAAGCCAGTTTATCTAATGGGAGGGAGTTCTTTTTCTATTCATTGTTTGCCTGCTGCCTTGGCTTCTGCCAGTTGAGATGCACTGAGATTAACTGCCGTTTGATTTGACTGACCAGGCTTACAAGTCAAGAGACATAGGTATTTAAAGGAAGGATGAATGTCTTGCATCTGACATTAAAATTCCTTTGTCGGGCTTCCCTGGTGGCGCAGTGGTTGAGAGTCCGCCTGCCGATGCAGGGAACACGGGTTCGTGCCCCCGTCCGGGAGGATCCCACATGCCGCGGAGCGGCTGGGCCCGTGAGCCATGGCCGCTGAGCCTGCGCGTCTGGAGCCTGTGCTCCGCAACGGGAGAGGCCATAACAGTGAGAGGCCCGCGTACCGCAAAAAAAAAGAAAAAAGAAAGAAAGAAAAAATTCCATTGTCACTAGGAGTTACTTGCTTGGTATGTGTTGTGTGCTGGGCCCCCTTCCCAGTTAAGAGTAAGAATAAGGAAATTGAGATAAGAATGCAGAAAGGGACCATTAAAAGGTTTAAAACCCCAAATTGAAAGCTACAAAAAATTTGATTTGATAGATGCAGCCCTGAATATCGCCGTACCTCCCCTTGCCTTTGAAAGCCCTAGTTAACCTTTGCCAGCCCAGATTTGTGTCTTTCAGGACTGGAGAATTAAGTCTGATGCACTTATTTTCTACTTTGGAGCACAGGGGATGGATTTCTATGGCACCGAACTAATAATCATTTGGTTGAATTAATCTCACATTCTTAACCAAGCCACACTTTTTTTTCAGCTTTCTCTGGTCTCCCCAGAGGTCTTATGTGGCAGAAAGCTTCCAGGTAGCTTGCTAATAATCTTGCCTTGGTCCAGAGTTATGTGGAACAGAAGTAGCATCTTAGGAAGTGTGGAAAGGAGAAGACCTCACAATTGTTTTAAGAAACCAACACTTTATTAATCAAAGCAAAAACGCTGAAATCACACTTCAGTGAACTGACAGCCAAGTGCCAACTCATGACACTTCCAATGCACCTCTCCTTCCCAGAGAGCTGTCTGCCAAGTACACTCCCTTCATCTGAATTGCTGGCAGTGACCTCTTTTCTCCCATTAAATGATAGATAGCTAACGATTTGGATCCCCCGCCCCTACCCTCCCCATTATCATGACATAAGATATATATTATTTTAAGAAATAAAAAAAATGATGGGACCTGCACTGTGAAGCTTAATTTTAATGTTCCCCTACAATATACCCTATCAGAAAACTGACTTTGAGTTGAGGTTGTCTGATGTTTTTACTTCGGTTTACAATCTTAGGATGTTGTCTAAGATGAAAAAGGCAATTTTCAGGGTAATTTAATAGCTTTTCCCCAAAAATTATTGAAAAAGGGTGAAAAGTTCCAAAGTGCCATGAAGACACGAGCTCCCAAGTACCAGGAGCCTCAGAGATGGGGGGGGGGGACTGATAGGAACTTTCAGTAAAGGAAGAGAGGGCAGCAGTGTCCCAGCCCTTACCCCATGGGAACTTGCTTTGCTTTGGAGAGGTGGAACAGTTTTCCCACACAGTATCTTGTCTGGAGCCTCTTTTTAAGTAAAGTCAAGCTGCAGCAGAAAAAGCCACTCTACTGGGGCAGGAGCCAGAACCCTTATTTTTTGCCTAGAGGATGACACCTTGATATATTTTTACCAAAGGGCACTTATCTAAGCTCTAACCACTTGGAGGTGACAGCAATGTCAACCTTACCTGGCTGCCCCTGCCCCAACAAGAAGATCTTTGCCTTGTTTGGGGTGTGCATAGTTTCAGATTCAAGACATCTGTCAGATCTAAGTGAGCACAGGTTTAACTTCAATGATGCAAAGCAAAACGCTTTTGAGAGCAAAATCTCCCAGGAGTGCCTCCGCCCCCAGCAACTGCAGAAAAGAAGGCGTTGGTGGGAGAGAAGGGTGGCTATAGACGTCATTACATCTTCCAGATCCCAGCTGTGACCTGGCTCAGAGTTTTACAGTTAAAAATAACCGTGGCTTAGAGTTGGGGGAAAAAAGTAAACTGTTTCATCTCCATGGAAACTGGGGGCGGGGGAAGGCAAGCCATGGATTTCCAGCAGATGCGGCAAGAGGGGGCGGATGTAGGGGCTGGGAGCTTAGAGGCCCTCTGTTGAGAGGAGGTACCCCTGATTAGCATCCAGGATGTAGCTAGACATTTTCCAGGGCTCTGGAGACACGCGGCAGGGGATATGTTTGCAACAATGTGTACATTTTGGGTGGGTGAAGACTTATTTGAGGCTTACAACTTCCTGTAACACAGATTTGCTACTATTTGGCAAAGCAGAGAGCAGATGAGCAGCACTGTAGGTTAGATGTTGCCTCCTAACCAACCTGGGAAACTGCTACACACCCTACGCCTCACCTTCCATTGTTTCATTTGCATAGTCAGAGGCTTGACATCAGAATATTATAACAATTTATAACTAGAGGGGCGGTCTTCAGGCTCTTGGGCTGATATGGACATTTACTCCCTTTTAGTGGGACCAGGTTTTTTCTCTTTGGTGTTGTAGGAGATTATGCAAAGTGGCATTAATTACCTAGGCAGTCCTTAAAGTTATGTCTCTTACCATTTCATTATTGTTTATTACCAGAGGTTACTAACTCTTGGGGGGAAATATTTTAATTTTTCATTTCCCCTTTCTTTAAAGGTTTCTTTTAAAACAATTTTTTCCTCAAGAAATACATGAATATATTCTAGTTTTTAAAAAAATTTAAACCCCTCTCTTTTCCTTTTTAAATAAAGGGTGTATATGCTTTCTTGTTTACCTGCCTGGTGTACTGGAAAGACCTAAGTGCTAATCCTTGTTCTGCTGTTAATAATGATACAGCCTTGGGCAAGTTTTTTAACCCCTCATATCTGACTGGGTTTGATGAAGATAAATGGGATAAGGTATATATTACACCTGACACCTCCCTTCCCTTCCCTTCTCATTGAGCCTTTGATATTTTCATTTAACTCCAGCCAGGTCTGAACAAGCCCTTGATTTTCCATGGTAAATGGTACATTCACACCATGATAAAGTCTCACAGAGGGACACTAAGTTCTGAAGGACACAGAGCAAATGTTAAAATAGGCACAGGTGCATTTTTCATGGATGTTGTTGTTTATATTGGAATCTTCATCACTGTGCATCATTGCCACAGCCCCAGGGTTGAATTAAGGGCAGAAAATTTCAGACAGATAGATATTAAATGACCTAGTCATCCTAGATATGTTGTAATATTCCCTTATATAAGCCTAGCTCAAGAAGCTTGAACTCAGGTTACGAAACTGTAGGCACACTATGATTGTAATTGTGTAAAGAAAACTAAAAAAAATCATGCATAGAAAAAAAAAAGATGCTAATTTTTGTTTCGTTAAGTAGTAAAATTAGGGGTGATGCTTTCTCTCTCTCCTGTTTTGTTTTGTTTTGTAATGTGACTTTTTTTATTAATGGAAAAATTAATTACATGAGAACTATTAAAACTCTACAAATAGGACTTCCCTGGTGGCACAGTGGTTAAGAATCCGCCTGTCAATGCAGGAGACACGGGTTTGAGCCCTGGTCCAAGGAGATCCCACATGCCACAGAGCAACTAAGCCCGTGCGCCACAACTACTGAGCCTGTGCTCTAGAGCCTGCGAGCCACAACTGCTGAAGCCTGTGCACCTAGAGCCTGTGCTCCACAGCAAAGAGAAGCCACCGCAATGAGAAGCTGGCGCACCACAACGAAGAGTAGCCCCCGCTCGCCACAACTAGAGAAAGCCCGCAAGCAGCAACAAAGATCCAATGCAGCCAAAAAGTAAATAAGTAAGTAAATAAATAAATAAAATAAAGTAAAACTCTACAAATAAAAGTTTAAAGTATTTTACAATCAATAATATCTAGTTAATCCTTATGATAGCTATATAAGGTGTTATCTTACGTCTTATAAAATAGTGCAAGCATTAGGCAAGTTTGAATAGTAGATGAAATATGTTTTTGGACTTCTATCCCCCTAGTTCTTTTATCTTTTCCACATTTGTAGAGTTTTCTCCCAGATACCTGGTGTCCACTATCCCTCTTAAACGTGTGAAAGTTTAAGATAGCTTAAAGATTTACTTCTCTGGGGGATTTGCATTTTTGTAGCGATTAATGGCATATACTGTGGAATTACAGGCATTAGCAAGCAGGTGTTCCAGAGCCATGGGACCTGATGGCACCCTGAAATCTAACTTCTGTAGACCCGGGAGCCCTGATCACAGCTGTCTCCCAATTCTAACAGATATATCAAATCTGTTGCCAATTTGTTAACCAGAAGAAATGATGCAAATGGAGGATGCAGCTATTCTTTGAGGGGCTCATCAAGGTCTGATTAGTCTCAGGAGAAGCCATTGCCCAAGCAATTAAGGAGAATATTTTTGGAAAGGCAGACATCAGAAGCTAAGCAGAGTAGAAGTTTCCACCCTCTATTTACCGTGTCTAATCAGATCAACTCTTATTCTGCACAGAAGCTGCACTGCTCTAAAGCACTGCTTATTTAGACATAGTCAGGAGCACCCACACCTTCTCTGGGCATAGACAAGTCAGACTTTTGTAACAGACGGTCTCTAAGATGTTAATACATCGAAAGCAGTCGACACCTTTAAAGGTACCTATTTACAGTCTACTAATGTGCTGTCCAGTAAGGTAGCCACTAGCCTCATGTGGCTATTTACATTTAAATTGATTAAAATTAATTACAATTTAAAATTCAGTTCCTCAGTCACACAAACCACATTTCAAGAGCTCAAAAGTCACATGAGGGACTTCCCTGGTGGTGCAGTGGTTAAGAATCCGCCTGCCAATGCAGGGGACACGGGTTCGAGCCCTGGTCCGGGAAGATCCCACGTGCCGCGGGGCAACTAAGCCCGTGTGCCACAACTACTGAAGCCTGCGTGCCTAGAGCCTGTGCTCCGCAGCAAGAGAAGCCACCGCAATGAGAAGCACGTGCGCAGCAACGAAGACCCAACACAGCCAAAATAAATAAATAAATAACAACAACAAAACCCTTAAAAAAAAGTCACATGAGACTAGTGGCTACTGTGTTGGAAAGTGCACGTATGGATCATTTCCAGCCCCCAAAGTTCTATCAGACAGTGCTGGTTTAGAAGATAACACCTTCAAATTGCATTTTCTTCCTTTGTTTTTTTTTGTAGAGATATCTATAAGCCCACACTTCCACATTCTGTAAAGGCATAAAGCACCTCCCTACCCACAGGCGTATATGTACAGTCACTATATGATCTTACTGAGTTTAGCACTTCTTCCTACTTTCCTTAATCTCTAGATCTTCACACATACATCACACTCAATACAAACTCTATTTTAGTCCTTCTCCCTCCTCTTCGCTGATGAGGATTTGATTCTTCATGGTAGGCTTAGTTCTAGAATGCGTGAAAATGCCCAGTTCCTTGTCACTAACAAGTGTTGTTCTGGAAACCTGCCTTCTGTGTAACAAATAAGCTTGAATCTGAAGAGGGATGTATCTTTTGTGCTGCTGAGTCATTGAATTGACTGAAGGAAGACTTGGTGGGGGGGGTCGGGGAGAAACAGAAATAAAGCGGCATACAATCGTTTCTATTAGAGATTTTGCTATTTTGGTATTGGCATGTCAAAAATAAGTCACTAGATAAATTGATGGTGGAGCAATTTGGCGATGGGAAGATGCCTTTCCGAACAGGCAAGATTTGAACTCCTAATGTGTTATCCTGAATCAGATTCTGCGTTGTTCTCTCGCAGAAAGATTAATTTTGCTTAATTTTAAAGCTTTGATTCTCTCTTTATGAAGGGAAAAATAAACAAAATCTCTCCATTCTAGGCCTTTTCAACTCCCTTAGGATTATCACTAAAATGGCTTTGATGTTATATTTTTGTCTGGGAAGCAGACAGAACTTTTAGATATTCCTGTACCCACGGGATGACTCGGAATCCGGTTGGAGACCAGAAAGCATGAAAAATCCCCAAAGCTTGTGGTTGAAGATGCGGGGGGATGTGGCGGGGTGGGATATAAACCCAAAGCGCTGTTTTTACTTCCCTCACCAATCCTTCCCCCTAAAACTATGATTACTCGTTTGAGTGTTCAGCTGTTCTGATGACAATGATTTACAACGGTGAGTAGCTGGGGCTGGTGAGCAAAGGGTTGGGCGTGGAGTCGGGACTCTTAGGTGTTAGACTCACTGCAGAGCCTCGAGAAAGTTGTTTACAGGGCAAGATTGTGCTGAAAAAAGTCCGCTTTGCATCTACTCATGTTATAGATGGACAAACCTACATTTTAAAAAAGACCCTGGGGCTTCCCTGGTGGCGCAGTGGTTGGGAGTCCGCCTGTCGATGCAGAGAACGCGGGTTCGTGCCCCGGTTCGGGAAGATCCCACATGCCGCGGAGCGGCTGGGCCCGTGAGCCATGGCCGCTGAGCCTGCGCGTCCGGAGCCTATGCTCCACAACAAGAGAGGCCGCGATAGTGTGAGGCCCGCGCACCGCGGTGAAGAGTGGCCCCCGCTTGCCACAACTAAAGAAAGCCCTCGCACAGAAACGAAGACCCAACACAGCAAAAATAAATAAATTAATAAACTCCTACCC
Organism: Monodon monoceros; assembly: GCF_005190385.1. Lineage (NCBI taxonomy): Eukaryota > Metazoa > Chordata > Mammalia > Artiodactyla > Monodontidae > Monodon > Monodon monoceros. The sequence continues at coordinate 11,333,297 of NW_021703786.1, forward strand.
CCAACATCTTCTTAAAAAAAAAAAATACCCTCAGCGTGACACAGCAAATAAGCCTTTCACGAATCCATGCGTTCAGCCTGGGCTCCGGAGACCCTACAGTTCTGCCTTGGAGGCACGGGCTGTGGACCTGGTGTTTTGAAACTCAGGTGGCACCTGTGGTTTATGATGGTGGGTTGGCGGTCTCGGGGCAGGCAGAAGATGGTCATATCTATAGCTACTTCTGAGTCTCAGACAACACAGCTTCCCACAGTCGTTAGAAACTGCCCATACCTGCCCAAGCAAAATTCATCCAACAGTTGCCATGAGATTTATTTCCCCTTCACTCTTTGGTCCCAGCTCCTGGGCTCTCCCTTGCAGGACCGAAGGTGGTGGTGGGGTGGGGGGAGAGGCGGAGATTAGTCACTAATTGCACTCTTCACACCTTTTACATTTGTATTGTTTTCTTGCCTTTAACCCTCTCACATCCAGAAAGTACCCTAGTTCATCATCCCTGCACCCACGCCCAAACCCAGTTTGTAGGTAGACGCTGAAGTGGGGAAGGAGCGGGGGCGTATGTTGAGACACAGATGAGGACACAACAAGAGCCCCCTGAGCAAAGGTCTGCCGCTGCAGCTGGGGCGGTGCGAGCCGGGGTCGCGCCCCGGACACCCCGCTCGGCGGCGGAGGGCACAATGCGCACGCGCGCCGTCCGCAGATCCGCGCGTGCCCCCCGGCTCGCCCCGCTACGCGCAGCTTGCCTCTAGCGCCGAGGCCCCGCCCCCGCCCGGAGCGCACGCCCCGCCTGGGGAGAGGGCGGTGGGGCGCAGGGAGCGTGCGCGCGGCCCGCCCCGGGCGCGGGCGGAGGGGAGAAGGAGGGGCGTGCGCGCGGCGGATAACCGGCAGAAGCCGGGAGCAGCGCAGGAGGGAAGAGCGTCAGCTGCGAGCCCGGGCGAGCCGGTATGGGGCCCGCGGGCTCAGGCAGGGGGCAGGGGGCAGGGGGCAGCGGGCGGGCGGGCGGGCGGGACTTGGCGCCGACCGGACCCCGGGGCCCTGGCCGGACCGGATGGCCGAGGGCCTGCGCGAACGTGGTCTCTGGAAACTTTGTGCCGGCGTCCCCCACCTGCTCCCGGGCGGTTCTCGCATCCTTTGGGCGGCGGGGAGAGGAGAGGCCCGGCGCCCAACGCAGCGCCCCCTCCTCACCGCCCGACCCTGCCTCGCCGGCTCTCGGCGCGCATTCCCCGCCCCCCGCCCCGCCACCCCGGCTGCTCCCCCACTGCGGCGACGCCTGGGCTGGGGTCCCAGCCCTCTGGTTCTTTCGCGAGCATCCTTTCTGTTCCCCTCCCCCTCCCTGACCCCTCTGCTCTGCGGTCCAGCCATGGCCTCTCTGCCTCCTCACTCCGTCGCCACCATTCGCCCGCTCCGAGCCACGGGAGCGTCGGCGGCTTTTTGCGTCTTCCAAAGGTTTCTGGTGCGTTGGTAGAAGCAACTTGACTTTCAGCAATGCCAAGTATTCAACTTGAGTATTTCTCTACGGTGGTGGATTGGTGAGCACAGTGCTAACATGTCTTTTTATTTCTCCTAAGTGCCCTTGCTCCACAGCGAAGTTGAGTCGTTGTTTGTGTGCGAGAGGAGTTGCATGCTGTATGTAGTTGCCTTAAGTGGATTGTATAACGATATTTTATTTAGGTGGATGTTTCCAATGGTGCCAGCCAGTGTTATGGTAACTGAGCATCCCAGAGGCAAGGGAAGGAGGAGTGACTTAAAAATGTAGTTCTACTGTGTAGGGATATATATATATTTTTAAGTGCCTTGTGCTTTTCATCCAGCAAGACCTCAGGGCGTTTAGCACGTGTTAACTAGCTGTTCAATGTAGTTTTATGAGAGAGGTAAGTAGAAAGCATTACGTCCCATTTTACGGATTTGAAAACGGAGGCAAAACGCCAAGTTCTGATTCTTTACTCACCTGAAGGGAATATGGACCAGAGTTCCTGGAATTCCTAGTCCATGAGGCCACTCAGAAATGTCATGGAATGTTGGAACGCACTCCCTGAGACTGTACAGATCAGTTAAAAGTCACGGGGTGGGGCTGCCAGCAGCTCCACGCTTGGGACTCAGCTCTGTCACAAAGTTAAGTGATACTGAACAAGTCACAGCTGCTCTCTGCGTGTTTCCTAGTCTTTAAAATGAGGGGAACAAAGGTGCTGTATTCTTTGCAAAGTTGTGTGAGTGTATCTGGAAGCTCCACTTCCTTGAGCTGCATTTGGTGACTGTTACTTGTTGTGGACCCTTAAAGGCCCCCGTTCTCAGGTTCCCTTTAGAAATGCAGGGAAGGAGGAGCCCCCAGAATGAATAACTGCCTCATCTTCACCGGAGGCACCTAAGAATTCATTCACATCAGGGACAGGCTGAGGCAGGGACCCCGACGTGGGTGGGAGCAGAGGGTTGCCTGGTGGAGGAAGGAAGGAGCCCTGCACAGGCGGCTTGACACATGGGCCCTACTCCTGCCTCCAGCTCTGACTCATCTTCTGACGCTTGGGGGAGGAGAGGTAGATGCTTGATATTTTTGGCTTTCCCCCATAAAATGGGAGACAGTTTACTTCATTCGAAGGCTTTTTAACGTTAGTGTCCAATGTATCTATGCTGTGTTCTTAGCTGAAATCTCTCACACTGGTTGAATGCAGGTATGATTTGTGTAATATTCTTTAATAAAATGGTATAAATCTATATTCTGACCATAAAAAAATTGGCCAGGTGTGTAAGTACAGGAAATCCTTTAAAACTTTAGCATTTTAAAATGTTGCTCCTTAGGGAAGGAACTGTGTTTGTTAGGTTCTTTAGCAATTGGGATTTTATTTTAAGGCGAGGTGGATTACAAATACTTTTTCCCAATACCAAGAATTAATCATTCTCTGTTTGGAAAAAAATTAAAACTTTACAGATAAGATTAAAACCTTCTTTTGAGCATCTGTCCCAAAAGTAACTGCTGTGTGTATCTTTATTGGTCTATGTGTATTCTTTTAGACTTTTCTAAGCATTTTCATAAATGTCTGTTTGCACAAAGTGATTTTTTTTTCTGGTTTGCATAGTCTGAAAACCTCTAGCTTATTTTTTTCCTGAGTGACTTTTTAAATTGAAATAGATTATTATAAAATTAACCAATCCTGTTTATAGAGACTGGGTTTCTGTCTAGAACAGGTAGCATGTGTTTTAAATACAGCTGGTCGTAAAGTTTTATTAACCCTGATAGCATGGTAGTATTTCTCCAGACAATGGAGAAATGACCCCTTCTTAACTTCAAAACAGTTAAATCATTAAGAACCTTGGCGTTACTCTTGGTTGCAAATGAAAACTTCCCCATTAAAAACAAAAATCTACTGTATTCGTCTTTTCTTTGTTTGTGAGGAGGCATAAAAGGGAGTGGAAAGCAGGGAGAGTTGCTAAAGCAACAGCACCTAAGTATAAACTTACAGAGCGAATATTTAAGATGGTAGCTTTAGTTATTTATGAAAGCCTGACTGGGGTGAAGACAGAGAAAGGGAAATGTTAATGTGGGCACAGTTCAAATCAGTAATTTCAGAAGAGAGGTGGGTTAAAACAAAATTCACATCAAGAGTGTATGGGTTTCTGGTGGTCCAGTGGTTAGGACTCTGCGCTGCCGAGGGCTCGGGTTCGGTTCGATCCCTTGTTGGGAAACTAAGATCCCACAAGCCGTGCAGCCCAGCCAAAAAAAAAAAAAAAAGTGTTTATAGATAGACATTTATTGAGACTTTTTCCATGCGAAAGGTTCAGTGCTGACTACTGGGGTAGAAGGCAAATAAGGTCCTTGCCTCATGAAGCTGACAGGCCAGTAATGATATTCAGAGAGGAAGTGTTTTTTCCCCAGATAGGCCAGAATTGTAAGGGTTCTGAATTACTGGAAACCAACATTGTATTTATTTAACTTTTTTATTGTGAATGATAACACACAGAAAAGGGTATAAAACATAAATGGATAACTTAATTATTTTAAAGAAAACAGCTGTAACCATCTTGCAGGTTAAGAAGTACCCTTTTCCCACTCTTTCCCAATGACCACCTCTCTCCTTACCCCAGAGGTAACCCAGCCAGTAAATAGCTTCATTTTTGTGAAAGTCATTTCCTTTCTTTTCTACAGGTTTTATCACCTAAATACTAACCCTAAACAATATAGTTTCGTTTTGCCTGTTTTTCACTTTTATGCAAATGGAATTAATGTAGGTATTCTTGTAAATCCATTTTTTTGGGGGGGGGGTCAACATCATATATATGTATATGTATGTAAGTGTGGGTATTTATACATATATGTATATACACACATATATAATTTTTTGGTTCAAATTCTTGCAGCATTTATAGTTTTTAAGATTCATCCATGTTGTTACCTGTAACTGTAATTAGTTCATACTTGTATGCATATACCACAGGTTATCTATTTGTCTTCCACTGTTGATGGACATCTGGGTTGTTTCTGGCCCAGGGCAGTTATGAATACTGCTGGTCATAGATGTGCATATCCTCAGCTTTACTAGCTGATGCCTATTTTCCAAAGTGGTTGTACCAATTCCTTCAGTGGTGTCAGCCTTGAACTTATAATCCACTGTACTTGCTGTTTAACCACAACATGTCTGGCTATTCTTTCTTCTTTTTTCTTTTTTTTTTTTGTGGTACGCGGGCCTGTCACTGCTGTGGCCTCTCCCGTTGTGGAGCACAGGCTCCGGACGTGCAGGCTCAGCGGCCATGGCTCATGGGCCCAGCCGCTCTGCGGCATGTGGGATCCTCCCGGACCGGGGCACGAACCCGTGTCCCCTGCGTCGGCAGGCGGACTCTCAACCACTGCGCCAACAGGGAAGCCCTGTCTGGCTATTTCTTGAATCAATGAATAAATTTCACCTAGGTGGCTTGATCCCTGGCCTTTCATGTGCCACTGTATTTTTATACACTTAAGTTTGTATGGTTTGGACTACATACCACCGAAAGCCAGAGATGGTTTTCCACTCTATGTGGCTGACAGGTACCCAATAGAATCCTTCCATTGATTTTGTTTTTTTAAAAACAGATGTGTAGTTATAGGGAAATTTAAATATGCAAAATGAAGTATTAAAAATTAAAATGTCTAGTACCTGGAAGTTTTAAAGATTTTGGAAGAATTTTACCTCTTGGGCCACCAGATGCCTTGATGTGGTGATTTGCATTGTGCTGGAGAATACTTGCCTTGCGCCCAGCTCTGAATGTGCAGGCCAGCAGTGCTGGCTTTAGTGTGTGATGTGTGCAGGAACCCAGGCCAGTACTTGTGAAAATACCCTCTGAGGACCAGTACTCACATGATTGTGTACACATGCAGATCCCTTAGAGGCACCAGCACAGGAATTCCTTGGCAATTCCAAAGGAACCACAGCTTCTTTGCTACAGGAATAAATGCTTCTTTTACAATCTTTGAAGTGTCCTTTTCTCTAAGTCTTCCTTTATACTCGACAGTAGAGGTAGTACCGGGTTTGATAGAGAGTTCCTGCTTTCTGAGTAGACAGTTGCCAGGGTAACTTTAATTGCCTGTGTTTGGTGTTGCTAGCTGGATTTAAAGCTGCGTTGTGTGTGTGAGAGAGAGAGGGAGGGAGGGAAAGAGAAAGAGGAAGGGAGAGAGGATAGCGAAGGATGGGAAGGTCAGGTCAGGACAGTTATTAAATTATTAAGTTCAGGTGTTTGTTGAGCATCTACTGTGCCTGGTGTTATCTGCTAACAGTCTCTTTCTATCCTAAGGGCAGAAATACAATTCTGTACGTTTAGAAAACACCTTTCAACTGTCATCATGAAATTATCTCTGAATAATAAGATAAATTAGCATCTGAAAAAAAAACCCCACCCTTAAGTAGATCTTTTTCTTAGTTGGAGGGTTGATAGAAGAACAGTAGTCCAAAGAATGTGAGATTTGTAATTCCTTTAAATTTCTTCTGTAAGGCATCTTGGAAAATGGCTAAATTGCTCTATTTTCAGTCTTTACAAATCATGAATACTTTTTTACTCATATACTAAAGGTTTTTTCTTCAGATTCTCTAAAATAACCATAATTTTAAAAACTACATATGTATAAATTAGAAGTTTTTAAGAAAACATACCCATAGTAGGAGGATGAAAAGTAGTGTCAGAACCTCTTAATCTGAGTGATGGGGGGAGAAATTTTGTGTTTCGTGGTATCCTTTTCCAAAGGCTGTAATTTACAGAGGAGCTTTGTTTTCCACCTGTTGCAGGGAAGAGCGGGGAGCCCTGGTGCCAAGGTTACGGCCGTGTCCTGTTACGTGCAGCCCATGGCCCTCCCCGCTCACCTCAGCACTTCCCATTCTTGCTTTTACCCTGACAGAGAGTAACCTCCTATCCAGTTTGGTCAGCTTTCCCCTGCCATCTGGAGGTCTCAGTGGACAAAAAGGCCCTTCTGAAATTTATATGCAACTGCTGGGCTTACTGGTGCCTTGTCCCAGAACAGTTTCAGCATCAGTGGAGCATGGCAGGCCTTTTTGACTCCTTAGGTCTTTGAGTTTGCAGAGCCACAGGAGAAAACTCTTGAACAAGAGGGTGTTGCTTCTGTTAACTAGTAAACAGTGATGTGGCAGATAGAGCCACAGAGCCTTCTGACCAGCAGCCCAGTGATTCTCATGCAGGATTCTCATGCAGGGTCCTTAGAACCACTTGGAAAAATATTCCTTTGCCATATACTATGATGGCTTTATAACATAATTTCAACTAGTGGTTGGCAAATGTTTTTCTGTGAAGGGTCAGGTAGTAAATATTTTAGGCTTGTGGGCCATACAGTTTTTTTGTTTTCTTTTTTAACTTATTTTATTTTTGGCTGCATTGGGTCTTCATTGCTGCACATGGGCTTTTCTCTGGTTGCGGTGAGCGGGAGCTACTCTTCGTTGTGGTGCACGGGCTTCTCATTGTGGTGGCTTCCCATTGGGAGCACAGGCTCTAGGCGCGGGGCTTCAGTAGTTGTGGCACGCGGGCTCAGTAGTTGTGGCTTGTGGGCTCTAGAGCCCAGGCTCAGTAGTTGTGGCGCATGGGCTTAGTTGCTCCGCGGCATGTGGGATCTTCCCAGACCAGGGCTCGAACCCACGTCTCCTGCATCGGCAGGCAGATTCTTAACCACTGCGCCACCAGGGAAGTCCACAGTTTCTGTTGCAACTATTTAACTTGCCTTTTTAAGCTTGCCTTTGTAGCATGAAAATGCCACAGTTAATATGTAACAAATGAGCATGGCTGTGCTCCAGTAAAACTTCATTTATGAACACTGAAATTTTAATCTCATACAATTTTTATGTGCCATGAAACAGTGTTCTTCTTTTGAATTCTCTTTTAACCATTTAAAAATGTATAAACCATTCTTCTCTCATGGGCTGTACAGAAACAGGTGGCCAAGCAGACATGGCCCGCCTGCCATAGTTTGTCGGCCCCTGATTTGACCAAGAGTAGAATGAGGTTCAGAGACCATTGCATTCTCGTTTAGCATATGACTAGTAATTAGTAGTATAATCTACAAAGAACTATGTGTATTATCTTTTTGTATAAGACTATTTCTTTAGGAGACAATTAAAGCCAAGGGAATAACTTCAGGATGCTATGTTCTTTGACTCCTATTTAGCTAAAAACTTGATTCCTTCCTTTGCTCCAGGGAGGCTCAGATACATCCAGTTGCCCTCAAAATTCGGGAGGCCTGCTGTCCCTCAGCAAGGATAAGGGTATGCAGCGTCCAGCTAATGCAAGAGACTTACCTGGTTATCTTATTCTGCTCAGAAACTCTCATAGATGATTACAGATGCCTTTGGTTTATAAAGAAAAATGGGAAGTTAATTCATCAGTAGTTTACAAATGAAGTTAATTTGGTGTAAAAGCACCAAAAATGTGGAAGCGGGCCAGAGGTATGATATAGAAGTCCCTGCAGGGAGAAAGTTGAGGCTCACTGCTTGAATTTTAAAAATGTTGATATATCTAGTGAGACATCAAATGGTTAGATGCTCAAAGAGTGCTCAACTGCTCACCATTGAGGTCTTAGTCCTGTGAACTTTATTCTAATTTATAAATTCGTTTTTGTCTCCCTTAAAGTAGTAATGAACTTCTAAGGACTGAGATCTTCTTTATGAAAGGTCCTGAGATTTCATGATTCTGCTTTTCAGAGGGCAGTAGTGACTTTTGCAATTTTGAGGCAAACTTATATGTGCCATGGGTTTAATTGCTGACGTGATTTTTTTTAAGTACTCTGGGTCTAGATGTTCTGACCTATACAAATCAAAGTTCACCACTTAGCCAGGAGTCTGTGATTCATGTTTAATTTTTACCACTTACTCTTTGAAGATTTAAAAGTATGATTTGTATAGGCTGTGGCTGGCACAAATTGGTTTCCAGTTGTCACCAAACAAGCTTAAATGTGATTGTGGAATTTTGCAAGCATTTTCTGGGTTCAGGATGATCAGACTTTTCACACCCAAAGACCATCTCATACCACTTAGCAGTTTAGGATTTTTTAGATGAATATCCAGATTATAGATAAAGTACAGACTAAATTTATGTTCCTTAATTTCTGTCTCTTCAGTTTTTATTTTCTTCCCCAGTGAAGTGTATATTTTGGTAGTCTTTAGATCAGTTGATCTGTTGTGGTCAGATTGTATGACTAATCAACAAATGGACAGCTCATGGAGAAGGGGTTCTGTTCCCAGTGGGGTTACTCATTTTCTGTGTAGAGTCTGGAAAAGCCTCTTAACCTCCATTTACCTCTGATTCCTCATCTGGGAACCATGACAGCAGAATGATGCTGATCTGTGAGGGGCTGAGCATGCTCGTGTGGCTTAAACAAAACAGGCGCTCGAGCTGGCTTCAGCAAGTCCAGTGGGACAGACCGAGGCAGATTAATGTGAGCTGTGTCTCTCACCCTTTAATGTGTAAACAGATCACCTGGGATCTTGTTAAGCGGTGGCACCTGATTCTGTAGGTCTGGGATGGGGCCTGAGATTCTGCATTTCATTCAAGCTCCAGGTTGATGCTGCTGGGCCTTGGACCACACTTTGTGAGTAGTGAGGGGCTATAGAAAAGGGCTAGTGTTCTTCATTTGGAATCTCAAAAATACGGAGGCTCTTGCAAGGCAAGAATGGCAGCATGTTTTAAATGGATTGGAGAAAAAGCCATGATAGTGTAATCTATGAGACACTTCCCCAAGAAACAACCAACCCAGGTTTTCAGCACCACTGACTGTTTTACTTTGTCTTAACCCTGTGCCTTCTCTGCATTACTGCAGCACCTGCTGTTTGCACCACTCATTTGATTCGCTTATTGTTAGTCTATCTCTAATTGTTATTCATCTGTTTTATTCATTTTTAAAAATATTTATTTATTTTTGGCTGCACTGGGTCTTCGTTGCTGTGCGGGGGCTTTCTCTAGTTGCGGCGAGCGGGGTCTACTCTTTGTTGTGGTTCACGGGCTTCTCATTGCGGTGGCTTCTCTTTGTTGAAGAGCGCAGGCTCTAGGCATGCGGGCTTCAGTAGTTGTGGCACGCAGGCTCAGTAGTTGTGGCTCGTGGGCTCTAGAGCACAGGCTCAGCAGTTATGGCGCACGGGCTTAGTTGCTCCATGGCACGTGGGATCTTCCCGGACCAGGGCTCCAACCCGTGTCCCCTGCATTGGCAGGCGGGTTCTTAACCACTGCGCCACCAGGGAAGCCCTCATCTGTTTTATGTGTGTGTCTTGTGTCGTCTCTTGAAGATGATAAAATCCCGGCACAGGCTGGTGTCTTTTGTTACTCTATATCCCTGTTCTAGTGACTGTTGCTGCATATAGCACACCATTCCAAAACTCAGTGGTATAAAAATCATTTTCATTCTTGACCTACAGGAATCTGTGTTTGCTCACAGATTCCTGTAGGTCAAGAATTTGAACCTCATGTAGTGGGGACAACTTGTCTTTGCTCCACAGTGTCTGGGGGTGACTTAATGGCTGGGAGCTGGAACCACTGAAGTGTCTTGACTCACATATTTAGTAGTTGATCCTGGCTATCAGCTGGGATCTCCGCTGGGCTGCTGGCTGTAACACCCGCATATGACCTCTCCACATGGTGACTCTGCCCGGCTTCTTTGGGCTGCCTCACAGCATGGCAGCTGGGTTCCAAGAGCAAGTCTCAAGAGACTAGGGAGAGGTGTTTGACATGTTTATGATCTAGCCTCTGAAGCGTCATTTCTACTGTTCTCTTTTGGTTGAGTTGGTCACGTTGTAAGAAGGTCATGGGGGGTGCAGGGTATTGTTATGGCCATTTTTCGCCAATACATTTTGCCACAGTCCCCAACAGCACTTAGAATAGTGTTGAACACGTGGCATGAACTCAGTAAGTACTGTTGTGTGAATGAGTGACAAGTAACTTAAACACCAAGGTGGATGAGGACCAGACTAAAAAACTCAATTCCAAATGTAAACAGATTGCCCCCGATACCCAAATAAATGCATATGTTCACCTTTTATAGATAGTTATTTATAGTCTCTTCTCTCTACTTATTCTGTTTCCAACATGAGAATCTATGAATTTATCGTATGGAACTAAACTTCTAAAGAATGTGCATCTCTGTCACTATTAGCATGCTTTTTTTCCTTGCTCTCATCAAGTGGACTGCCTGTGTCCTCCTTTGGACTGTGGTATATTCTCCATCCAGCAGCTGGCTAGTGTCTTAAAACGATCAGCCTTTGTTAGGCTCAGTTCATGGGCTAGTGGTCCACATGAGGATATCAAGATGTCAGCCAGGTCACGACTACACAGGCAGTTGCTCTACAGCTACACACTGGGGGAATATCGGTGGTCAAACTAAAATGGTGATTCTCAGATTCTTTAGTTCTATGTGTATTATGTGTATTTATCCTCTTCCCAGCCATCTTATCAGTTAAATTATATGGTGGGAAAAGCGAAAACAACCCCTTCTCCAAATGTAAGATGTTGAGGTGTTTCAGCAAATTACTAAAGCTTTCCAGATTAACTGAGAACAATTTGTGAATATCTTTTATTTCATTTTATTTTAACATGAATATAACTCAGTATTTGAATTTTGTTCTTAATTTTTTTTTTATAAATTTACTTATTTTTGGCTGCATTGGGCCTTCGTTGCTGTGTGCAGGCTTTCTCTAGTTGTGGGGAGAGGGGGCTACTCTTCATTGTGGTGTGCAGGCTTCTCATTGCGGTGGCTTCTCTTGTTGTGGAGCAAGGGTTCTAGGCGTGCGGACTTCAGTTGTTGTGGCACGTGGGCTCAGTAGTTGTGGCTCGCGGGCTCTAGAGCGCAGGCTCAGTAGTTGTGGTGCATGGGCTTAGTTGCTCCGCGGTATGTGGGATCTTCTTGGACCAGGGCTCGAACTCGTGTCCCCTGCATTGGCAGGCAGATTCTTAACCACTGCACCACAAGGGACGTCCCTATTCTTTTTTTTTTTTTTTTTTTTTTTGCGGTACGTGGGCCTCTCACTGTTGTGGACTCCCGTTGCGGAGCACAGGCTCCGGATGCGCTGGCTCAGCGGCCATGGCTCACGGGCCTAGATGCTCCACGGCATGTGGGATCTTCCTGGACCGGGGCACGAACCCGTATCTCCTGCATCGGCAGGCGGACTCTCAGCCACTGCGCCACCAGGGAAGCCTGGGACGTCCCTATTCTTAATGTTTTGTCAGAATGTTTTTTCCCTTGAATTTTGCCACACTGTGATTTTTATTTTTAAGAGTATTTTAACTTCCTTCCCCAGTGGAACACATTTCTGATTTAATAACGAAATGTAATGAGAAAAGTAGTATTTATTTACAACAATGTAGGCTAAAATGCCTCTTTTATTTTTATTTTTTAATTATTTTTTATTACTATTTTAAAAATGAATTTATTTTATTTATTTTTGGCTGCGTTGGGTCTTTGTTGCTGTGCGTGGGCTTTCTCTAGTTGGGGCCAGTGGGGGCTACTCTCCGTTGCGGTGCTTGGGCGTCTCATTGTGGTGTCTTGTTGTGGAGCATGGGCTCTAGGTGTGTGGGCTTCAGTAGTTGTGGCACGCGGGCTCAGTAGTTGTGGCTCGCAGGCTCCAGAGCACAGGCTCAATAGTTGTGGACCAGGGCTGAACCCGTGTCCCCTGCATTGGCAGGCAGATTCTTAACCACTGCACCACCAGGGAAGCCCACCTCTCTTTTAAAAAGGGTGACTTTAAGAGTTTTTTTTTTTTTTTGAAAGAACTAGATAAACATTTACTTCAATGGAAGAAGAAAATGTGATTACGTAGGCTTTTCGTGTATTAAAAAATAAAAACAATGTAGGCCTCCAGTATATACTGCAAACCTCTGAAATCCCTAAAGCTAAAAATATCTTAGATTATTTTACATAGACATCTCTAGCACCACTGTGGCCATTTTTCTGCTTATTCAACATGAGGAGAAAAAGCAGTAGATAGAATTTCAGTTCTTTAACTCCTGATTCTAGTGATTTTTGTCGTTAAAAAAAAAAAAAAAGTAGCTTCTGTGGCAGTGGGACGGATGCTCTGAATAGGCTGTGACACCAGGTAGCAATTCTGCATCTGCTGCCGGTATAGACGCTGGTGCCACATTCCAGGAGCTCTCCAGTGCAGGGAGCAGGCGGTTGTTAATAGCTTAATGCATTATTGAGATTACAGGCCCACTGGGTAGACACTAATTCTGCATTTTGCTTAGCATTTAGCACTTTGATGTTCGTTATTCAAAGAGACCAGCATCATCCCTGACATTTCTTATAACTTGTTAAACAACAACAAAAACCCCTCTCTGGGGTTGGTTTAGGACACCTCCTCTTTTTTGTCTTTCACCTCACCCCACCCCCATTCCCCTGGCCAGGAAAGCATTTTTCCCTCCAAGAAGCAAATGCAGCTGCCAGAGCAACTTGGGAGGGCTGAGTTGAACACCATGGACAGCGACATGGACACTCCTTGGTGTTCTCTCTGGTCATCCTTGTCCCAGAGACCAGTGTGCTGCAATGGGAGCGGTGCTGTCACTCAGAAGGCATCTTGCAATCATTGATCCCTCAAACATGGTCAGTCTTTTACTCTCCTAATAGATATCCTTCTCCGTTTTCCTGTACACATTCACTAAGTTGATTTTGACACACCTGTGATGTAATATGCATGTTTTCTTTTTTTCATTATGATCAGAATCTGCTAATCTTAGAAATGAAGCAAACTAGGGCTTCCTGTTGTGCCTGCTCTGGGACTGCTCCTTGCTGAGGTGCCCCTGCTATCAGGAGAGCGTTCTGGGTCCTGAAAGGTGTACCTGTCTGTGGCAGTATTTCCCTCTTCTAGGCAATAGGAGAAACTGGGGCAGCCCATTTGGGGTCATTCTTCTCTGTGTGTAGCATTTGAACATGTCCTGCTTAGGCAGATCTAAGGCCCCTCGTGCACTGAAGGTGCTGGTGGTGTGGGAGTCCTGTAGGGCAGGTAGTGAGGCCGCAGCCACCCCCGCACAGGCACAAAAAAGCTGTGTGTGGGCTTGAGCACGGGATCCAGACACCTTGGATCTTCTCTTGGCCCTGTGACTTGTCTTCTCCAAGTTGAAATCATCTCACCCTTTCTGAACCTTGTATTTTTCGATCTGTAAAAGGGGTCGGGAGTGTTGGTCAGAGGAGCATCTGTGCCCTCTGAGTGCTCTCTGGCAGAAGTTGTTTTTCTAAGCCTTGGACTCAGCTTTGGCATTTTAAACAGGTTTTTGGCACGAGACTGACTAGCAGCAGCAGGGAGGGAGCATCATGTCTGTCTCACTTGGATTCTGCCCTGAGGACTCACAGTCTGCGTTCTTTTCCCTGCAGCACCAAGTACCCTATCACTGCCTGACGAATGGGAGTTAACTGAGTAAGCTAGGCTTTCAGCCCACCCATCACCTACCCGTGGCCCTTGATGAAGACCTTTCTGCTGAAAAGGCCAGTGAGCCTGGGACACGTGCCTCAGGAGGGCAAGTGGCTTTCCCAAAAGGATAATTATTTGGGAGACTACGAGACTGAGTCCCTCTTAATTAGACAGTAACTAGATAACCTGGTTGGAAATTTGATTAGCATCTTCCACATTGAGGATGGAGTTATCACCAGCAGTTCAAAAGCCTAACTTTGTGTGTTTATTACCACGGTGACTTTGCTTTTTAAACTCTCAGGATTCTGCCAGGGAAAGACTTGGAAGTGGCATGAGACTGTGCCCTGCTGCAGGACAGGCTGTTCTTTTAAAGTCCTGCCTGTTGCCATGCATATCTGACCCTCACATCCGCATGCATTTCCTTATGCGACTACTTCCTCGTTCGTCTTCATGATGCAGTTTCACCTATATACGTCTGTGTACCTCTGTATCATTGGTCAGCAGGTGTGGTCCCCAAACGAGGGGTGGTAAGCTTGGGCGAGGCAGCTCCCTTCAGGCACGGGCCGTTTCTGGGGAGAGACTTGTGATCCGTCGGCACCTGCATTCTGAGTGCCTCAGTCTTGAAGGGGAATCTGGGTGGCACACCACAGCATCCACCTCTGCAGCGGTTCTCAAAGTGTGTCCTCTGACCAGCAGCATCAGCATCACGTGGGAAATAAGTGGCAGCTCTAGAGCCCATCTCCAGAACTACTAAATCAGAAACTCTGGGGGCGGGGCTTAGCAATCTGTGTTTTAACAAGCCCTCCAGGTGATTCTGAGGCATGCCAAGTGTGAGAAGCACTGCAGTATAAAGCTGGAGTTATTTTAATTTTTTAAATTGAGGTATAATTGATATAGAACATTGTGTCAGTTTCAGGTGCACCACATAATGATTCAGTATTTGTGTATATTTGCAACATGATCATCATGGTAAGTCTAGCTAACGTCTGTCACCATACATAGTTAACAAAATTTTTTTCCTGTGATAAGAACTTTTAAGATTAAGTTGCTCTCTTAGCAACTTTCAAATATGTAGTACAGCATTAACTATAGTCACCATGCTGTACATCACATTCCCATGACTTATTTTATAACTGGAAGTTTGTATCTTTTAACCTTGTTCACCCATTTAGTCCCCACCTCTGACAGCCAACAATCTGTTCTTTATATCTATGAGCTTTTTTTTTTTTTTAAAAGATTCCATGTATAACTGATGCTATACAGTATTTGTCTTTCTCTGACTTACTTCACTTAGCATAGGGCCCTCAAGATCTGTGTTGTTGTAAGTGGCAAGATTTCCTTCTTTTTTATGGCTGATTAATATTCCGTGGTGTGTATATATACCAAATTTTCTTTATCCGTTCATCCATCCATGGACACTTAGGTTGTTTCCGTGTCTTGGCAGTGAACATGGGGATGCATATATCTTCTCGAGTTAGTGTTTTCATTTTTTGTTGGATAAATACCCAGAAATGGAATTGCTAGATCATATGGTAATTCTATTTTTAACTTTTCAAGGACTCTCCATACTGTTTTCTGTAGTGGCTGCACCAATTTACATTCCCATAAACAGTGCACAAGGGTTCCTTTTCCTCCACATCCTTGCTAACACTTTTTATTTCTTGTCTTTTCAATAATAGCCATTATAACAGGTGTGAGTGAAGTGATATCTCATTGTGGTTTTGATTTGCATTTCCCGGATGATTAGTGATGTTGAATACCTTTTCATGTACCTGTTGACCATCTGCATTTCTTCTTTGGGAAAATGTCTAATCAGATCCTCTGCCCATTTTTAAATCAGATTGTTTGGGGTTTCTTTTTAGCTATTGAATTATACACACTGTTTATGTATTTTGGATGTTAACCCCTATTGTTCATATCATTTGCAAATATTTTCTCCCATTCCATAGGTTGTCTTTTCATTTGTTTAGTTTCCTAAACAAAAGCAAAGGCTTTTTAGTTTGATTTAGTCCTACATTTTTATTTTTGCTTTTGTTGCCGAATCCAAAAAATCACCACCAAGACCAGCGTGAAGGAGCTTATCACCTCCTATGTTTTATTCTAGGAGTTTTATGGTTTCAGGTCTTAACATTCAACTCTTTAATACACTTTGAGGTTTTTTTTGTATGGTATAAGATAGTGGTCCAGTTTCATTCTTTTGTGGTGTTCAGTTTTCCCAACACCATTTATTGAAGAAGCTGTCCTTTCCCCATTGTATATTCTTGATTCCTTTGCTGTAACTTAATTGACCATATATACATGGGTTTATTTCTGGGCTCTATTCCGTTTCATTGATCTATGTGTCTTTTTTTATGCTGATGCTATACTGTTTTGATTACTATAGCTTTGTAATATAGTTTGAAATCAGGGTGTGTGATGCCCCCCAGCTTTGTTCTTTTTTCTCAAGATTGCTTTGGCTATTCAGGGACTTTTTGTTTCCATACAAATTTTATGATTGTTTATTTCTGTGAAAATGCCATTTGATAGGCATTTGATAATTTTGATAGAAATTTGATAGGGATTGCACAGAATCTGTAGATTGCTTTGGGTAGTATGGACACTGTAACAATATTAATCCAGTTCATGAGCACCAAATATATCCTTCTATTTATTTGTGTGTTCTTCAGTTTCTTTTATAAATGTCTTACAGTTTTCATTATACAAGTCTATCACTTCCTTGGTCAAATTTATTCCTTCAATATTTTTCCTGATGCAGTTTTTTTTTTTTTTTTTTTTTTTTTTTTTTTGGTGGTATGTGGGCCTCTCACTGTTGTGGCTACTCCCGTTGCGGAGCACAGGCTCCAGACGTGCAGGCTCAACGGCCATGGCTCATGGGCCTAGCTGCTCCACGGCATGTGGGATCTTCGCAGACCGGGGCACGAACCCGTGTCCCCTGCATCGGCAGGCGGACTCTCAACCACTGTGCCACCAGGGAAGCCCCCGATGCAGTTTTAAATGGAATTGTTTTCTTAATTTCTCTTTCTGATAGTTCACTATTAGTCTATAGAAATGCAACAGGTTTCTGTATATTGATTTTGTATACTACTTTACTGAATTCATTGATTAGTTCTAACTTCTTTTGTGTGTCCAGTCTTTAGGGTTTTCTATATATAATATGTCATCTGCAAATAGTGACAGTTTTACTTCTTCCTTTCTGATCTGAATGCTTTTTATTTCTTTTTCTTGCCTAATTGCTCTGGCTAGGACTTCTAATACCATGTTGAATAAAAGTGGCAGGAATGGGCACCCCAGTCTCTTTCCTGATCTTAGAGGAAAAGCTTTCAGCTTTTCATCACTGAGTATGATGTTAGCTGTGGACTTGTCATACATGGCCTTTATTATGTTGAGGTATGTTCTCTCTATACCTGCTTTGTTAAGAGTTTTTATCATAAAGCGATGTTGTATTTTGTCAGATGCTTTTCCTGTACCTATTGAGACGATCGTGTGATTTTTATCCTTTTCTTAATGTGGTGTATCACACTGATTAATTTGCGGATGTTGTACCATCCTTGCATCCATGGGATAAATTCCACCAGATCATGGTGTATGATCCTTTTAGTATATTGTTGAATTTAGTTTGCTGCTATTTTGTTGAGGATTTTTCCATTACGTTTACCAGAGATATTGGCCTGTAATTTGTTTTTCTTGTGGTGCCCTTGTCTGGTTTTGGTAGTAATGTAATGCTGGCCTTGTAGGATGAGTCTGGAAGTGTTTGCTCCTCTTCTGTGTTTTGGAAGAGTTTGAGGATTGGTATGTATTCTTTTTCTTTTTTAAAAAAATTTATTTGGCTGTGCTGGGTCTTAGTTGCAGCACATGGGATCTTCGTTGTGTGGGCTCTTAGCTGAGGCATACGGGATCTAGTTCTAGACCAGGGATCGAACCCAGGCCCCCTGCCTTGGGAGCACAGAGTCTTAACCACTGGACCACCAGGGAAGTCCCTAGTATGTATTATTTAAATGTTTGGTTGAATTCACCAGAAAAGCTGACTGTGTCCTGTACTTTTGTTTGTTGAGGGGTTTTTGATTATGGATTCAATCTTCTTCCTAGTTATTGGTCTTTTCAGATTTTCTTTTTCTTCATGATTCAGCCTTGGTGTATAATTGTTAATAGTAGTCTCTTATGATCCTTCGTATTTCTGTAGTATCAGTTGTAAAAATTTCTTCCTTCATTTCTGATTTTGAGTCCTCTTGTCTTTTTTTTTTTTGAGTCTAGCTAAAGGTTTGACAATTTTATCTTTTCAAAGAGTTTCGCTTAGTTTCATTGATCTTTTCTATAGTGTCTTTTTAGTCTCTATTTTCCTTCTGATCTTTGTTATTTCCTTCCTTTTACTGACTTGGGTTTTTGTTTGTTCTTTTTCTAGTTCCTTGAAGTGTAAAGTTAGGTTCATTTTTTTAAAAAAATAATTTATTTTTGGCTGCGTTGGGTCTTCATTGCTGTGTGTGGGCTTTCTCTAGTTGCGGTGAGTGGGGGCTACTCTTCGTTGTGTGTGGGTTTCTCATTGTGGTGGTTTCTCGTTGCAGAGCACAGGATCTAGGCGCACGGGCTTCAGTAGTTGTGGAGTGTGGGCTCAGTAGTTGTGGCACACAGGCTTAGTTGCTCCACGGCATGTGGGATTTCCTCAGACAAGGGGTCGAACCCGTATCCCCTGCATTGGCAGGCAGATTCTTAACCACTGTGCTACCAGGGAAGTCCCTAAAGTTAGGTTCTTTATTTGAGATCTTCCTTGTTTCTTGATGTGTAGGCATTTATCATTATGAACTGCCCTCTTAGAAGTGCTTTTCTTGTATCCCATAAGTTTTGGTATGCTGTATTTCCAATTTCATTTGTCGCAGTCTCTTTTGATTTCTTTTCTGACCCATTGGTTGTTCAGTAACATGTTGTTTAATCTCCGCTTATTTGTGAATTTTCCAGTTTTCTTCTTGTATTGATTTCTAGCTTCAGACTGTTGTGGTTCAAAAAGATGCTTGCTGTGATTTCAATCTTCTTTATTTATTTATTATTTATTTTATTTATTAAGGTTTATTAAGGCTTGTTTTGTGGCCTACTATATGTCCTAGAGATTGTTCCATGTGCACTTGAGAAGAATGTGTATTCTCTTGCTTTTGGATCAAGTGTTCTGTATATATGCGTTAAGTCTACCCGGTCTAATGTGTAGTTTAAAGCTGATGTGTCCTTACTGATATTCTGTCTGGATGGTCTATGCATTGATGAAAATGGGGTATTAAAGTCCCATGTTATTGTACTGTTGTCTGTTTCTCCCTTGAGGTCTGTTAATATTGCTTTAATTAATTTACTTTTTAAAAGTTTTGGCTGTGTGGTTCAGCATGCAGGATCTTAGCATGTGGGAACCTAGTTCCCTGACCAGGGATCAAACCCATGCCCCCTGCACTGGGAGCACAGAGTCTTAACCACTGGACCTCCAGGGAAGTCCCAATATTGCTTTATATATTTAGATGCTCCTGTGTTGGATGCATAAATATTTACAACTGTTACATCCTCCTGTTGGATTGACCCCATTTATCATCATGTAATGCCCTTCTTTGTCTCTTTATTTTGAAGTCTGTTTTGTCTAAGTATAGCTACCCCAGCTTTCTTTTGGTTTCCATTTGCATGGAATATCTTTTTCCATCCTTTCATTTTCAGTCTCTGTGTGTCCTTACATCTGAAGTGAGTGTGTGTATCCTTACATCTGAGGTAGGCAGCATGTCTTTTTTTTTTTTAATCCATTCAGCCCCTTTCTGTCTTTTGACTGCAGAATTTAGTCCATTTACATTTAAAGTAATTATTGACTGCCATTTGGTTAATTGTTTTCTGGATGTTTTGTAATTCCTCTGTCCCTTTCTTCTCTTGCTCTGCTACTTTGTGGTTTGATGATTTCCTTTGTGGTATGCTTAGATTCTTTTCTTCTTAGATCTTTTGTGAATCTGCTGTAGGTTTTTGCTTTGTGATTACCATGAGGCTTACACATAACAACTTATAACAGTCTACGTTTAAACTCATTCTAAAGCACAACATTTTTACTCCTCCATCCCCCACATTTTTGTTTTTTATGTCACATTTTACACCATTTTATCTTGTATATCCCTTAATTATTATATTTTTACTACTATATCTTTTAATCTCCATACTAGCTGTATGAGTAATTAATCCATACCACCTTTACATTATATTTTTCTAAAGTGTACTATAGTTACCTCTACCAGTGAGACTTACGCTTCCATATGTTTTCCTGTTACTAATTAGTGGCCTTTATTTTCAGCTTTAAAAAGTTGCGTTCATTCTTGTAAGGCCAGTTTAACTTTTGCTTGTCTGGAAAACTCTTTAAATTCTGAATGACAACTTTGCTGGTATTTTTGTCTGGAAGTTTTTTCTTTCAACTCCTTGAATATATCATGCCACTCCCTTCTGACCTGCAAAGTTTCTGCTGAAAAACTTGCTGATAGTCTTATGGGGGTTCTCTTGTACATAACTAGTTGTATTCTTCTGGCTTTTAAAATTCTCTTGTGTTTTTACTTTGAACGATTTAATTATAATGTGTCTTGGTGTGGGTATCTTTGGGGTTTGGTTTATTTGGAACTCTCTGGGCTTCCTGGATCTGGATGTCTGTTTCCTTCCTTAGGTCAGGGACGTTTTTATCCCTTTTCTCTCTCTCTTTCTTCTCTTTCGGACCCCTATAATGTAAATGTTGGTTTGCTTGATGTTATCCCATAAGTCCCTTAAGCAATCTTCACTTCTTTTCATTCTTTTTTCTTTTTCCTGCTCCAGTGGCTTGAGTTTTACTGCCCTGTGTTCAGGTTCACTGATCCTTTTTATGCTGTCATCTCCTCTGCTGTTGAACCCCTCTAGTGTATTTTTCAGTTATTGTATTTTTCAGCTCTGTCACTTTTTTCATACTTCCTTATATTGTCTGTCTCTTTGTTGAAGTTCTGTGTTCATCCATTCTTTTCTCGAGTGAAGTGAGCATCTTTATGACCATGATTTTGAACTCTTTTTAACAGTTCAGTCACTTATCTCCATTTCATTAATGACTTTTTCTGAGGTTTTATCTTGTTCTTTCATTTGGAGCATATTCCTCTACTTTTTCATCTTAATTTTAGACTCTCCCTGTTGGTTTCTGTGCGTTAGATAAAAGAGCCACCTCTCCCAGTCTTGGAGGAGTGACCTTGTGTAGGAGATGAATCTTACCATTCAACCCTGCCTTAATCTTGGTTGTCTCTCAAACCTTTGTGATTGTCCCTCAAACCTTTGTGATTGTCCAGACTATTTTATTTTTAGTGGCTTCCAGTAGTTGCAGGTGGGTCCAGACCTGTCAGTATTCTATAGGGAAGGGTCTCAGTCACCAGCTTTTAAAGTATGTAAATATACAGTCTTGTGGGATGACTAGCAGTAAGTCCCACTGTCTACCAGAGCCAGGTGATCTAGAGGTGTCCCTTGGGCAGCAGTGACAAAAATCAGGATACCAGATGAGTATACAAGTTCCTTTCTGGAAGATACCAGAGACTTGGAGTGAGGCAGAGGGTGAACACACAGATGGCGTCCACTGGCTTCTGTCCCCAGAGTGTGCCAAAGCAGAAGCTGGCCCCTTAGGCTGAAGCTCCAGGAAAAGCAAATAGGCCTCTTTCACAGAAAGACTGAGGGTGTGTTTCAGTTGGCTGGCTGTGTTGTGCCCCAGGGTTGGTAGCCAGCCAAGAACTGTGTTTGCCCCCAGAGCTAGGTGATGAAGAGGTGTCCCCTGGGTGGCAGCCACAAAAGCCAGGGCACCAGACACACACAGAAGCTACTCTCCGAGAAACACTGGTGCTCTGGAACACAGCAGAGGGACAGCACAAAGACAGTGCCTGCCCTGTGAGGTCTCTGGAGAGGATTACAGTAGACCCTTATATGTGTGTTTAATTAGAAGCCTGCCTCTTAGGTTGCAAGCTATAACTATTTTTTAAAAACTATTTAAAAATGTTAAATATGCACATGTCATAGGGCTCAGCCCTTCCACTCCTAGGTATTTAACTAAGAAAGGAAGGCATATATGCACACTTACACATGAGTGTTTACATCAGCTTTACTTGTACTAGTCTAAAACTAGAAACCACCCATTTCCATCAATAGGTGAAGAGATAAACCATGTTGTATCTGCACAATGGAATACTAGTCAGCAATAAAAAGGAATGACCTGTTGATAGACACAACTTCATGGATGAATGTGAAAATAATTATGCTGAGTGAAAAGCCAGACCAAACACAAAAACCCTACATTGTATGATTCCATTGTATAAAAGTCTAGAAAATGTAAACTGTAGTGACAGCAGATCAGTGGTTGCTTGGGAATGGGGCTAGAGGGTGAGGGAGGGATGAATTATAAAGGAGCATGAGGAAATTCTGGGGGTGACGGATATGTTTATCATTTTGAGGTCATGGTGTCTTGAGTGTACACATATGTCAAACCTCATCAAGTTGTACATCAAATTGTATGTCAGCTATGTCTCAACAGAGCTGTAAAAAAATGAAAATTTAAGTGCAGTGGTTACGTGGGAAAGGCAGAGGGACGTACGGGGGAGGAACACTTTTTTCAGTTATATATATTCTTTTCCATTATGGTTTATCACAGGATATTGAATATAGCTCCCTGTGCTACACAGTAGGACCTCATTGTTTATCCATCCTGTATATAATACTTTGCATCTGCTAATCCCCAACTCCCGATCCTTCCCCTCCACCCCCCTTTGGCAACCACAAGTCTGTTCTCTCTGTCTGTAAGTCTGTTTTGTAGATATGCTCATTTGTGTCGTATTTTAGATTCCACATATAAGTGATATCATACGGTATTTGTCTTTCTCTTTCTGACTTCGCTTAGAATGAGAATCTCTAGGTCCATCCACGTTGCTGCAAATAGCATTACTTCATTCTTTTTTTATGGCTGAGTAGTATTCCACTGTATATATGTATCGCATCTTTATGCATTCATCTGTCGATAGACATTTAGACTGTTTCCATGTCTTGGCTATTGTAAATAGTGCTGCTATGAACATAGGGGTGCATGTATCTTTTCAAATTATAGTTTTGTCTGGATATATGCCCAGGAGTGGGATTGCAGGATCATATGGCAACTCTATTTCCAGTTTTTTGAGGAACCTCCACACTGTTCTCCACAGTGGCTGCACCAGTTTACATTCCCACCAACAGTGCAAGAGGGTTCCCTTTTCTCCACACCCTCTCCAGCATTTATTGTTTGTAGACTTTTTGATGATGGCCATTCTGACTGGTGTGAGGTGGTACCTCATTGTAGTTTTGATTTGCATTTCTGTAATGATTAGCGATGTTGTGCATCTTTTCACGTGCTTATGGGCCGTCTGTATTTCTTTGGAGCAGTCTATTTAGGTCTTCTGCCCATTTTTCAGTTGTGTTGTTTTTTTGTTGTTGAGTCGTATAAGCCGTTTGTATATACTGGAAATTAGGCCCTTGTCGGCGGCATCATTGGCAAACATTTTCTCCCAGTCTGTAGGTTGTCGTTTTGTTTTGTTTATGGTTTTGTTTGATTTCTGTTGCCTTGGGAGCCTGACCTAAGAGAACAGCGGTACAATTTATGTCAGAGAATGTTTTTGCCTGTGTTCTCTTCTAGGAGTTTTATGGTGTCATGTCTTATATTTAAGTCTTTAAGCCATTTTGAGTTATGTTTTGTGAGGGTGTGTTCTAACTTCATTGATTTGCATGCCACTGGGGAAGGAACACATTTTTAATGATACTGATTGGTGTTCATATTGTTACATAAATGAGTGAGTAAGAGGGCCAACCTGGAAGAGAATACAAAATGAAAGCAATTTCAAATTGCTGTCCACCACCAGCACCTCCTGTAGTTGACGTTCAGAGCTGCAGCCACCTCTGCAGCACGGCTCTTCGCAAACGTGGCTGGCTGCGGGCACCTGGCCCGGCTGCTGCACCCACTGTAGCATCTAGCACACTGCAAACAGTCCCACACTGCCAGGTGGACTGTGGGCACAGGGAAGAGAGTCCAGCTTGCTCTGCCTCTCTTGCTGGCCCCGTGAGCAGAGCCTTACATTTCAGCATGTTGTGGTCTCTGAATCTCCTGTCAAATTCATCTTGGTTGTGGCCAAAACAGCACTTAATATTTTTCACACCATGGGTTATGTGTCATTAACAAAAATCTGAGACTTGGGTTGGTATTTCTTACTGGCACATTCTTTAAAGGCACATGGAGATATATTTAACATGCTTTCCGCTTCCTAGATTTATTCCAGTCAAACCCAATTTCGTAGTAAAAACCCAGGAGGAGGGCTTCCCTGGTGGCGCAGTGGTTGAGAGTCCGCCTGCCGATGCACGGGATGCGGGTTTGTGCCCCGGTCCGGGAGGATCCCGCGTGCCGTGGAGCGGCTGGGCCCGTGAGCCATGGCCGCTGAGCCTGCGCGTCAGGAGCCTGTGCGCCAGGAGCCTGTGCGCCGCAGCGGTGAGAGGCCCGCGTACCGCAAACAAACAAACAAAGCCCAGGAGGAATTCTTTGGAACTTCCTGATTGACCATATTCTTGCCTCTTTGTCTTTCTGCAGATCTGAGTTGTATCCGTTCTCATCAGCACTCACTCACTTAGGACTTTGCAGACGCAGGACTCCAGAGTAATCAGACTCCTCAAGTGAGTAGTCCCAGCATCACCGGCCTGTGGAACCGGGGATGTTCCTAACTGAGATCACCGTGGGCATCCCTACGGCACCCTGGGTGGGGATAAGCGCACTTCTCAGAGGGCACAGACTATAAAGTGGTATGAAAGACTATATAGAGATTATATAATATTGAATGTCTTTTATAATAACTACTGTACTAATGAAAGAATATAGATGTTCAAATGTTAAATTTTAATTCCAATACATCTTAAGCCAGTGGGATACATCTTGGAGCTTAGAATTGGCTGAGGAAGGTGAAGTAATTTAGCCACACCCAGGGTCAGGTCAGCTAAAATGCTCATTAACTTAGACGAATGAATTTTTGAGACCATGGCCTTCAAATTGCCTAGGACTGTTTCCATGGAAATGACATAGCACAGGTATTCAAATGTCACAAATTATGATAGAGTTAGCTGTTTTTTAAATTATAAAGGGCTAATAAGGTGACCATATGTCCTGGCTTTTCTGTAACTGATCCAATTCAGTATCTCTTTAGTCTGCAAAGGCCATGCATTGGATGTATTACCTAAAGCGATATCGTTTTTATACTTTGTTAAGTATAATCTATGTACGATCTCTATGTCTAGATTTAGGTTTAGGAAAATATGGCCATCATGGCTGTGGAGGTAGGCAAGAGAAGTATATGAAAGAACATGGCCACAGAAAGGATCACAAGTTCTGATTTCTTCCTGATTACCACGGAACACCACTCCCTTCAGTAAGAGCAAGACCCTGCAAGGTTGTTGTTCAGGGAGTAGTTGGGCTTCTTTCTGTCTTTAACTTTTCCTAAAATAGGATGACTTTCTATTTAGTGCCTTTAAAAAAAAAGAAAATCACCGGAGTGCTGACTTTTACATTGGTTTTGCATATTGGCATCTTAGACTACTTTTCCTAACTATTAATCGATGAAAATGATTTGTCTACGTCCTGGAAAGCACACACTATTATAGAAGATAAGCATTTCTAATCCTTTTACCTCTCCATTCCACAAACACTGCCGAAGGCT
This sequence comes from Monodon monoceros, assembly GCF_005190385.1. Lineage (NCBI taxonomy): Eukaryota > Metazoa > Chordata > Mammalia > Artiodactyla > Monodontidae > Monodon > Monodon monoceros. The sequence continues at coordinate 11,358,849 of NW_021703786.1, forward strand.
GTGATGAATCAGTAGCGTTTAAAGTACTGACATATACCTGTATTTTGCAGGAAAGTGACTGTAATTTCCAGTTCCTTGGTGGAGGAAAACAAAACACTCTGGTCTTACTTCCAATGATGCAAGTGTGACTGCTGGCGTCTTCATGAGCTCCAGAGGTCACAGCACGCTACCACGGACTCTCATGGCCCCTCGGATGATTTCTGAGGGAGACATAGGAGGCATTGCTCAAATCACTTCCTCGCTCTTCCTGGGCAGAGGCAGTATAGCCTCCAACCGGCACCTCCTCCAGGCTCGTGGCATCACCTGCATTGTTAATGCTACCATCGAGATCCCCAATTTCAACTGGCCCCAGTTTGAATATGTTAAAGTGCCTCTGGCTGACGTGCCTCATGCCCCCATTGGACTGTACTTTGACACCGTGGCTGACAAGATCCACAGCGTGAGCAGGAAACACGGGGCCACCCTGGTGCACTGTGCTGCAGGGGTCAGCCGCTCGGCCACGCTCTGCCTCGCATACCTGATGAAGTACCACAACGTGTGCCTGCTGGAGGCGCACACCTGGGTGAAAGCCCGGAGGCCCGTCATCAGGCCCAACGTGGGCTTCTGGAGGCAGCTGATAGACTACGAGCGCCAGCTCTTTGGGAAGTCGACAGTTAAAATGGTACAGACACCTTATGGCATAGTTCCAGACGTTTACGAGAAGGAGTCCCGACACCTGATGCCTTACTGGGGGATATAAGTCACCAAAGCCTGCATCAGCCCCTCGAGCAGTACCAGCAGCTGCTGCCCGCGTCTGCTCCCCCTTCACCTTTCTTTCCAAACGGTTGACTTTCGGTTCTCCCTCAAGTGTTTTTTACACAGGGTGTTCATGTCTGTCTTAAGAGAGAAGGAAGGGAGGGAGGGGAGGAACGTAAGGGGAATGCTTACATGGCTACTGACATTTTTAAAACTAACATTTTGGAATAGTGTTTATGAAAATCTTTAACTGGCTTTTAATCCTTTTTAACAATTTGAACAGTTTAATAAACTGGTTCTGCTCTATTCTCAATCCCATGCCTTTTGGCATCATGGGAGGAGCTCAGTGCAAAAAATCACTTTGGGCTCCGATTAACCCTTTAGATACGAGCTTTGCCCAAGGCTGCCGACCAAACAAATGCTTAGGGAACATTGATACCAGTGTCAGTCTCTAATGGATCAGCCCTCTTTCCTTTCCTCCTATTATTTAGTGACTCTGTAAGTTAAAAAACAAGCCTTTATTATTTAGCTGTTAATTATAATGGAATCTGCAAACACTCTGTTGGAATCAGTGTGCCCCAGGACTATATTAGCATTATTTTTAATAAATATATCTGCTTAACATATTGGAATTTTTACTGATAACAATTTCGGGGTGTGTATGTGTGTGGATGAGGGAAGAAAGATGCTCTCCAACAGCTATTAAAATACGGCTCCTGTGATAATTATGAATGCTCCTTAAATCAGACAGACATCCCACTTGACTCACGTCAGCACTGCCCATCCTTGCAGATGGGGAGATGTTAACCTCATTCACAGTGTTGGAACAGTAGAAAACAGCACAGTGTACACTCTAATAAAAGGTACAGTTTTCAGTTGTCTCTTGGGAACTGGAGGGCACCAAAGCAGTGAGTCCTCCATCAGAGAAACTTTTTTTGTTTTTTTATAAACTTTAAAAACGTATTTATTTTTGGCTGCACTGGGTCTTCGTTGCTGCACACAGGCTTTCTCTAGTTGTGGCCAGCGGGGGCTGCTCTTCGTTGCGGTGCACAGGCTTCTCATCGCGGTGGCTTCTCTTGTTGCGGAGCACGGGCTCTAGGCACGCAGGCTTCAGTCATTGTGCACATGGGCTCTGGAGTGCAGGCTCAGTAGTTGTGGCACGTGGGCTTAGTTGCTCCGCGGCATGTGGGATCTTCCCGGACCAAGGGGATCTTCCCGGACCAAGGCTTGAACACGCGTCCCCTGCATTGGCAGGCGGATCCTTAACCACTGCGCCACCAGGGAAGCCCCCAGAAACCGGCTGGGACTTGGTAGAAGTTTCTATTAGCTCTTCTCTATTGCACGCTCCTGGGAAACCACTGGGCGTTACCAGGTTGCTCCTTGCTTTTACAGGGGAGCTGCTTGTCCCAGCAACGGCTTTGTTTTACTTCATTTCCTTGCTTACCTGTAGAAGAATTTCCTAGATTTTCAGTCTGTTTGTTTGTTTGGCAAGAAGCCCTACATATAATGCCAGTGGCCACGTATTTCTATACATTATATCCTCCAGATTTTACCTGGTTTGTGGCAATGGTTTCCCTCTAAAGTCCACCTTTTCTTATTTTATACAATTTGCCCACTTTTATAAACATGCACCGTTACTGTCTAGAAGGGAAGATTAAAATGAAATTACTAGTTTCTGTGGGAAATCAGGGCACCCCATAAATGCCTCAGCAGCACATGATCAAAAATCAATCAGGAAAACAAACTGGCTGTGGAGGCTACGGCTTCTACAGTATGAAGGCAAACTCTAAGTCTGGTAGTCTCTGGATAAATGTGCAAAACTCAAATTGTACACAGCAAGAAAATGTTCTTGGTAATTAAGAAAGATTTCCTGCAGAAATCCTGGCAAATGCCGCTACTGGGATGTAACTTAGCACTTGGGAAGCCTAACACCTTTCCAATCTAAATGTTGGAGTCTATTAGCTAAAGGTCACGAAGGAAGGTACGTGACCTCCAAGGTGTGACGGGATATTTTGTAGTGATCCCCAGTGCAGAGCAAACATTTCAGATTTCTATAACATAAAGGCCCTATAATCTTTTCAAATCTTAAGAACACGCTAGTCATTAAATAAAAGGCAAGTCGAAGGCATCTGTAAATCAGCAAAGAATTATGCATATGCACACAAAAGATACTCAAATAATTTAAAATATGCAACCTATATGAACTAACTAGTAGCCACAGGAAAAATAAAGCATGGATAATATCCTCATATACCCTGTGCTGCTTCTACCTCAAGCATGTCCAGACAAAAATGACACACTAAGCCATAAAAAATTTAAAGGCAAAATACAACACCAAAACAGTGCTTACCAACTGCCACTCAAGAAGGGGGTGAAGCAGCTTGCACAATGCACTATATGGAAGTAAGTAACCTTGGTTACTGTTTCCAAGGACACTGGGCTCTTGGCTAGCAAGCGCTGAGGTGAAGCTGCATGCAGTGTTGACTCATTTTAATAAACCTGCATAAAGAAAATCAATGCAACGGTATTCCACACTCCCCAGATCTTTACTGGTGGATCTAATAAAACATTTCCAGTACTAAACAGATACTGAAAGTAGTGAATACTCCTTATAGCAAAGGCTTTTTATTGATGTCTGCTGTATTTTCCCCTGGCACCTCCCGTGGAGTGACTAAACCTATCATACTTGGTAAGGTCAGCAGTAATTATACTTAGGAATTTTATCTGAGGCATTCTGGAATATATCTGGAAATGGAAGCCAGTCTAGTTAACAGGTGAGCATACTTTTTGAAATGTCATCAACATGGACCACTGTGACAGAATAACAGTCCACACAGCATTTCCAAAAAATGTCTCTGCAATGTAAATTCTGTCAAACTGGGAGACACTTCTTGTCGCAAAGGTAGATTTTCTTATCATGGTCTATCATGGAATGTGTAAGACCACTTAGGAGGCTGCTTGAAATTTGGTGCCGTGTTGAAACCCTAGGTGCTGCACAGGCTAAAGTGGAACCCAGAGGCCTCAGGCAAAACCTGCTAGAAACCAGCCCACTTGTGTTGTCACTAACACCCACTGGCTCTGTGGAGGGCAAAGGTAACGATTCAGAGACAGCTGTCCCAGGCATTAGTAGCTGGAGATGGTATCATCTGGAGCAAATGAGAAAAACAGATTTACCTCATCAACAGTTCTCTGTGCACTCGGGCGCGCAGCCAGGTGAAGCAGAAGCCGCATCAGGAGCTCGGGAATGAAAATGTTGTCTACCTTTCTTGGAGCGGAGGGAAGTAAGAGGTAGTAAGGTGGAACACAACAATTTCCTCAAGTTTTGTCCTCAGGAGGGAAAATGATCTAATTAATTATGTAAAGCAGCAATTACACAGACAAAACCAACTCTTCCCAGCTTACAAATAAAAACTAAGTCTAGGTCAGAGAGCTTAAGCCACACAAAGTGAAACACACAAGATTCAAAATCTCTTGGTAAAGCACGTAATTAACAACTGAGAGAAACGTGTGTCCTAGTTTGGGGGGTTCTTCCCAGGAATAACACAGTCTTTAACCACCTGGCTTTTTCCCCCCTGATTTTATGCATTCATTTTAAGTGGCAAAGAAAATTCCCTATACCAGAGAGCATAAGCCTTTTCCTTCTAAAATTCAGTGCTGTTTTTGAACAGTTTCCTGCCTTTGCTTCTAAGTCACGTGCCTCTACCACAAATACACACCTTACTTTTCTCCTTGCTAGGCCAGGAGCTCCACCTTCTAACCCTGAATTAATTTCCCGGTCTCTCACAGAGATACTGCGGTATTGGTCCCTGTGCAGTCGTTTCTGGAAATTTGGCTAGAGGCCTCTGCAAAGAGATTTCATTCAGCTGGCTTTCCAAATCTCATCTGAAAAAAGTATCACGTTCACAGTCTGTGTGTGAGGTAAAACAAGGCTTTCACTGAAGGCGCCTAAGGGCAACGATATTCACCCCGATACACTGAGATTCGGGCCTCTGTCAAAATGAACATTCTTCTCACTGCAAAGTTCCCAGGCATGTTTTGAGAAAGTTTTCTTATAAGTTGACAGTCTTAGAAATGAACGAAAAGAGTAGAGAATTGGGTCGGTTGCGACAGTAAAGCTGGTAAGTCTGCCCTCACCCACCTGCCATTGTCCGATGGAGAGAAACAGAATTTTTTCTATAAAAGTACCAGTTTAATCACAATTTCCCCCTTTTTATTCATTTCAGATATTAACAAACTAAATGCGGATAAATGCATTCTGCTTCACAGAACAGCAAGTGTTCTAGATACACACAAACACTGGATCAAAACATCCTTGCAACTCCAGTCCTATAGCAATAATTTGTTTTTCTTCAAATGTCAGTTCTTCACAGTTTCAATACTGCAGCAGCAAATATTCCTCAGATAAAGAAAACTGTGGCCCATGTTTTAAAACATCTGAAGAGAACTGGAGATAAGTCAGCAAACTTCCAGTGCAGTTTGGGTAGAGCAGTTTTAGCTCGAATACCAAAGACTGGCTGTGGGAACCTGGGGGCAAAGGTCGTTGGTGGGAAAGACTGGGAACTTCCGCAGCACTTCCTCCCCCGCCACCTCCTGAGGATTTCTTCACGTAGATTGATGGCGGTGGGGGGAGCTCTGCAGCATTCGCATTCTGTTTATTGGTCCCTGTCACCCCAAGGGGTGTGATGGAAAATAAACTCAGGCAGTACTTCCCACAGGAGCTTTCAGGAAATTTCAGAGCAAATCAGGCAGGATGAGGCCGGGAGGCTTTGGTTCGACACAGTTGATCCAGAAATTGGCACAGCTGGCATGATACTGGTGTCCTCCATACGCCAGCTTGAAGCTGTCCGTTTCCGAGTTGAACGCCTGCCGGGAAGAAACAGACATGGGGGGCCAGTCAGGCTCCCTCGACACCTGGGCACTGACCAGCAGCCAGCACGGACCCCTCTCCAGCTCACAGAGGCTGAGGCCAAACTGGCACACACACAAAAGCTGAGCAGGTGGCTACAGGAATTCAAGCGAGAAAGTTTTTCGCCGCTAATTAAAGGTATAAAAATATCTTTACTGTTAAACCCAGTTTCAGCAAAAGGAGGCCAAATTGTTCCTAGAAAAGGCAGACAGAGGCTGTGTGGGTCGGCAGGGGTCCTGACACTGGACGAAAACAGCCACGGGCTGGGGATCATTTTGATCTCTCTGTGAGGAAAGCAGCCCGTCCCTGAGGCTGGCATTTGACTGTAAGAGGCCGTCCCTTAAGTTCCTGAGGCTGACTGCAGCCCTATCATGAAAGCAAATGAAAGATTAAAGACTCTTAGGGTCTAATGCCATTCGGAGCTGATAACCCAACTGACATCATTAAAAAGTCCAAACAGGTATAGGATTTGTAAAAAATAAAGATGTTAAACGCAGCAGAATGATTTCCAGATGAATAATGCTTACCGGTAAGTTACAGTCAGCCAGGCCTAACCTCAATCACTTCCGGGGTGTTTTGTAAAGCTCAACAAGTAAACAAATAAATAAAGCTCTAAACCCCAAACAATTTGTTTTTGTCTGCTAACGGCCAAGTCCTGAAGCTCTCTGATCTCATTCTGTGTGTCACTACCACTTCATCTTCCAGAAGCTGCTCTTCCTGTTACCCTGTTCATCCCAGAGGAAAATAACCGCAACACCAGAAGCCAGCTATGAGCCACAAGCATGCACAGCAGACGGAAGTGGGCCCGCACGGACATGTTAGTTGACTGAATCAAACACTATGGGAACGAAAAGGACTCAGCAAAGGATTCATGATTGGAACAGCTCAGGACGGCAGCGGAATCATCGAATTTGCCTTCCACACTCAAAATTAAGATGGAGACGCTAAGATAACGCGTAACTGGTTCATACTTTTTTAGGATGTTCTTCTGCAGGCTTCTCTTCTTTCTGAAATAACGTTGAAACCATAAGGTCAACAAAATTCCCAGAACAGGGCCTCTGGCCTCCAAACGAGTCCTTACAGGTTTAACCTTTTCTCCTTGCCACCCCACTGCGCAGAGGGTGGGCAGGCACGTGCCAACAAGCCCGCTCCTTAGAAAGGCAGGAGCTGCCTCCACCCCTCGACAGCTCCCCCCCCGCTGCCCCTTTGAAAGAACATGTCTGCTTCTGTGGTCAGATTTCAGGGCTTGATAAACTCCCCTCCTCTGGTCACAGACCTTGCGGAGAAGGGCCAGATGGGATTGCCTCCTGGGTCGGTCAGGGAAGCAGCCCGTGCAGGGGAGCGGGGAAGGCAGGTGACTTACCCGGCTCCTGGAGTCCACGTTTAAAAGGCACACCCCACAAGCAAGCTCCTGAGCGTTTTTAATCCCGGGCCGTAGCATACAAGAGGAAAAATCCAGTGAATTTTCATCAGGCTGTGAGGACAAGACAAACGGGTAAGAAGCCAGGAGTTCCACACGCTGCTGGTTTCACTCCCTGATCAAACATCCCAACAGGTCCAGCAGCAAATTCAGTCCACTCTCTACCACCACCAGTACAATTATTCCATTTCCCAGACGTTTACCGAGTACCTGCCCTGCTGTGTTCTAGTTGCTAGGGATGTTAGGATGAGCACAAAATGGTCCCTGTCCTCTGAGAGCTGTTTAGGGTCAGGGCGAGGTGGGTGTCAGGCCACACTGTGCCACGAGACCCACACTAGGCGTAAGGACCGAGCGCCGGAGCACAAGGGGGAAGGGGTGGGGCACTTACCCAACTCAGGGGGAAAGGAGCGTGGTGGCAGAGAATGCTTCTGAGAACTTCCAAACACGGTGGCTGAGTCCTGATGGGTGTTTGCTAGGTGAAAGGGGTAGGGTAGGATGAGGTAGGGGAGGGAAGGGTATCTACTCTATGTAGAATAAGCAGCCTGGGCAAAGGCCTCTAAGCAAAAGATCAGGTATGAGAAGAAATAGGGAGTGGGAGCCAAGCTTACGGAAGGAGGGAGGAGATGAAACTGGAGCACGAAGGCCTTGAAAGGAATACGAGGGGTTGAGACTCTATCCTGGGAAGCCCTAAGGGTTGTAACTAGATTGTAACAGGATCAGGTTTGTACTCTGGACAGAACCCTCTGGTTGCAATGCAGGCAGGCACTGAACTGGGGGTCTGGGCCTCTGTTACAAGGCTGCAGTAGTGAGCCGGGAGACGGGTCCTGAAGGTCAGAACTGAGGGAGCAACAGTGCGGAATGGAGAGAAATGGACACATGAAGAGCTATTAAGCCCGAAGAATCAACAGGCCTGGCGGATCTGTTAGATGTGCGAGGAGGGGAGGGGACTGGGCAACTGAAAGGATTCACCCTAACGGGGCACGTGAGAGGAGAACCAGTTTGGGGATGGAGACTGGGGAGAAGAGTTCAGTTTGGTACAAGCCGAGTCGAAGCTGCCTGTGGGACAGCTGGGTTCTGATGCTACATGAGCAGGCAGATGGATATACAGGCCTAGCACTCAAGAGCGAGAGATCTGGGTGTTATCGGCTAGGGAGAATAAGTGTACTAACAGGTCAAGTCTTTACCGGTGCTAAGCAGTATGCTAGGCCCTTTACATACGTTATTTAATTTATTCCTTACCAAAAAAATCTATGACATAGGGAGCGTGTCACCCAGTGATGAAAAGCCCAATGATTGAAAGCTGTTAATTTCTTAAAAGTTAAAACGCACATCTATTATATGAGCTTGCAATTTCTAGATATTTTTATCTAAGAGAAATGAAAACACGTTAACAAAAGTCTTATACAAGAAGTGTTCATAGCAGCTCTATTCATATTAGCCAAAACTGGAAAGAGCATGCATCTTTAAACAAGAAGATGGATTCAAAAAACATAGTATATTAATACATTGGAATATTACTCAGTGATAAAAGGGATCAAACTGATACACACAACACAGATGAATTTTTACAACATGCTATGTAAAAGAAGCTGACACAAGAATATATACACTACATAATTTCATTTATATTAAGTTCTAGAACAGGCAAATCTATGGTGATGGAAATCTACAGAAAATGGATCACTGGCTGTTTTTGGAATCAGATCAGGGGATTGACTGGGAAGGGGCAAAAGGGAACTTTAGGGGGTGATGAAAACACTCCATATACCGATGGGGTGTGTGCTACATGGTTGTGTGCATTTGTCAGAACTGGTCCAACTATACATTTAAGATCTGTGCATTTCATTGTATATATGTTATTCCTCAACTACGAAAAACACTTGAATAATAAAACAAGACAAAAACAACCAAAGAAAAGCAGAAAAAACAAAGCAAAAAACCAGAATGGTAGAAAACATTTGCAAATGATGCAACTGACAAGGGCTTAATTTCCAAAATATACAAACAGCTCATGTAACTCAATAGCAAAAAAACAACCCAATCGAAAAATGGGCAGAGGACCTAAATAGACATTTCTTCAAAGAAGAAATACAGATGGCCAATAGGCACATGAAAAGATGCTCAACATCACTAATTATTAGAGAAATGCAAATGAAAACTACAATGAGGTACCACCTCACACCGGTCAGAATGACCATCATTAAAAAGTCTACAAGTAACAAATGCTGGAGAGGGTGTGGAGAAAAGGGAACCCTCCTGCACTGTTGGTGGGAATGTAAGTTGGCGCAGTCACTATGGAAAACAGTATGGAGGTTCCTCAGAAAACTAAAAACAGAATTACCATAGGATCCAGCAATCGCATTCCTGGGCATATATCCAGGCAAAACTATAATTCAAAAAGATATACACGCACCCCTATGTTCACAGCAGCACTATTTACAATAGCCAAGACATGGAAACAACCTAAATGTCCATCAACAGATGAATGGGTAAAGACGTGGCACATATATACAATGGAATAGTACTCAGCTATAAAAAAGAACGAAATAATGCCCTTTGCAGCAACATGGATGGAACTAGAGATTATCATACTAAGTGAATTAAGCCAGAAAGAGAAAGACAAATACCATATGATATCACTTCTATGTGGAATCTAAAATATGACACAAATGAACCTATCTATGAAACAAAAACAGAATCACAGACATAGAGAACAGACTGGTGGCTGCACAGGGGGCAGGGGTTGGGGGAGGGATGGACTGGGAGTTTGGGGTTAGCAGATACAAACTACTACATACAGAATGGATAAACAACAAGGTCCTACTGTATAGCACAGGGAACTATATTCAATATCCTGTGATAAACCATAATGGAAAAGAATGTAAAAAAAAGAATGTATGTTATGTATAACTGAATCACTTTGCTGTACAGCAGAAATTAACACAACATTGTAAATCAATTATACTTCAATTAAAACAATTAAGAAAAAAAGATTTTGGATTCTTAATGTGTAAAAGTTAGGTATACATGAACTAATTTATTTTTCTTATATATGCTCTAGAGCAGAGTTTCTCAAACTTGGCACCATTGACATTTTAAGCTGGATAACTGTAAGACGGGCTTAAAAGACCTGTAAGACCTGTCCTCTGCATGTAGGATCCCTGGCTAATTTGGGGCAAAACTGCTCCCCTCCCCGACTATTAAGAACTGACTTTCCAAAGAGGAAGACGTATGTGTGCACGCATATAAATACATATCTACACATAAACCCACACACGTATGTAAGCTGATTATAAATTTTACTGATATAAAGAATGTGTAGCCCACAATTTACAAATAATAAAATATACCATCATCTTTACTGTAGATTCCACATAGTATCTTGTTCTCACAAGATGCTTTCTTGGATTTTTGCCCAACTCTTAGATCAACAACCTTTGCTTGCTTTCCTGAAAGAGTGTTAGTTCTGAGGTGAAGGCTGATGTTTTCATGTGAAGGACTAGGGCTAGACTGAAATGACTCAGACCTACTTCAGAACTTCACTTGTCTGTCAAATATATGAGTGACTTCTTTGCTGAAACAGATAATAGTTCTTGAATACTGGAGAATCTTTCCTCAACTTTTGGTTCTACTCACAACATAATGGCTACAGACACAGCATACTTTTAAGTTTAATCTACATTATTAACATTTTCTCTATCACCTTAAGTCTAGACAATCAACAAAACAAGTCAAGCCCTGATTTGAAGCATTTGCTGATTTCCATGGTATAAATGCTCCCCCTATGGTTGATTTCGAGCTACCAGTGTGATGTCACTGAACATGGGGTTGGGAAGAGATGCATGCAGCACCATCATATAGTATTTCCACATATGGATACAATGGACTAGGGTGACCAACTTCCTGGTCTGTGCCAGACTGTTGCCATTTTAGCTCTGAGGACACCCCTCGGTTCTGAGCAAACCGGGACAGCTGGTTGTCCTATGACAGACATCAATAACCTCAAACACTAAGGACAAAGCAGGTGGGAAAGGAAGTGAAGATGGAAGGGAGTCGATAGGAACAAAGTAAAAGGGTCCACTGTCCTGTCTTGAGAACCAAAAACAAGAGCAGAGCAAGTCAAGTGTGAGAAAGTTCTAGAGTTACCAAGATGGGCTCAGAAAGATGTCTGAGTTTAAGATTGCCCAGGCTCTGCAGTGTGATGTGATAACACCGTCCAGTGTGATCATGCAAGTGGGTGGCTTAAGTGAAACAGAGACAAGGGGCTTGTAGTCCAGAGAGTCAAGGATCTGGGAGCCTGGCATGTTGGCTGGTTTTTCCTCATGAATACTGAGGTGACCAGGATGATGGCAAATTGGACAATAAAATAACAGCTACATGTTCTATAGTTACTTTAGGCTGAACCACTGAGAAGTTACTACACTGTCTTTGTATTTGCAAAACTGTATTCTTCTCCCTAGAAAAATGTATAGATTATATATGATATTTCTCCAACCATTTCTTTTTAATATGAAATAAGTATCTTTTAAAAATATTTATTTATTTGGCTGCGTTGGGTCTTAGTTGCGGCACTCAGGATCGTTGTTGCGGCATGCGAACTCTTAGTTGCAGCATGCATATGCGATACAGTTCCCTCACTAGGGATCGAACCCGGGCCCCCTACATTGGGAGCGTGGAGTCTCAGCCGCTGGACCACCAGGGAAGTCCCTCCCCATCCGTTTCTAATTTGAAATAGTAAACCATGTGCTAGGTTCCATAAACCTCTCTTAAACTAACCTGAGCTGAATCCATTTGGATTACCCTTAAGGAAGGAAGGATACACAGTTCTCAAAGAAGAAAAAGGGAGGTGGAAGTTTCAACTGTGTGAACCTACATGGCCTTAGCCAAGCCAGAGGATAATTTGTTTGTTTTTTAGTGTAATCACGGCCAATTTGGTCAAACCTAGAAGCAGGTGGAATTATCATCTGTCTGCTGTCCAATTCTGTCCTTTGTAAAACAGTAACGATTTCACTTGCCCTACCTCCCTCCCTCCTTCAATTGGTGTTAGGACCCTCACAGATACATAAAAAGGGCTCTGGAAAGGATAAAATACTCTAAATGATCACCACAATTATTCACTTTGACAAAATCTAACAAGCTTTCTGAAGAGGTTAAAAACATAGTAGTATGTCTATAATCTACATTATAGACATTTATCATGTTACTGAATGAGGACTAATTGAGAAATAATTAGAACCCGGGGAAACTGTGAATCTTGAAATCAAATCCAAGTTAATAAAAGCCCTTTTAATACCTGTTTACCAAAGGAATAAAAGAAGCCAATGAAAAGGTCATCTCCAGTGAAAATCGTAAGGCTCTGCATAAATTACCCTGTAGTCAATTAATCTTTCAAATGATAAAATTAACCTTTATAAATACACATCTATTAGCAGGGAGATTATTGTAGTACACAGTGTGACACCAATCAAATGGCCCTAATTCTATAAGGAGGTATGCCCTCTACAGGTACCTTAAACTGCATATCACCTACTTTAACTGCCAAGTATGTCATGCATTTAGTAAAGATGAAAAACCCAGCTACATTAGACATGACCTGCATACACTGACAAGTCCCAGAGTCAGACTGGGATATATAATCCTGAATCTTTAGCCAGTAATAAACTACTAAAATGGTATCCAAGAAAATCATTATTAAGGAAGAAGAGTTTGGTAGTGTTTTAGTGTTACCAGTAGACTTATTCTCCTTCTTCCAGACAAATGTAGGATGGGCCTTCCCTGTCCTCTAAATTAGGCACAGTCGTGTAACTTGCCACGATGTTAACAGACTGTGAGTATAAGTAATATGGTCACTTCTGGAAGGAAGCAAGACCAATGTGCTATTTGTCATGTTCCCTTGATACTCCCATAGTGACCAACTATGTTCCACTCGGTGTTGGCTCTATCAACCCAGATCCCGGAGTAAGGAGGACATGGAATAGAGACCCTCCAACTTGAGATGGAATAGGAGCTAGGAATAAAGCTCTGTTGTTTCACATTGCTAAGAACTGGAGCTGGGAGGTGTTGCTTGTTACCGCTGCAGAACTTAATTTGACTGATACAAAGAGTGATCTAGACACAGGTTCCACAAGCAATTCCACACCTTTGATTTTGGTTACAATGTAACCATTCTTGGTTACAATGGTTTTTTTTTTTTCCTGGTAATTTTTCCTACTGCTACTATAACAAATTAGCATAAATTTAGTGACTTAAGACAACATAAATTTATTCTCTTCCACTTCTGGGGGTCAGAAGTCTAAAGTGGGTTGGCAACACTGTATTCCTCCTTATCTAAGCTCTAGGGGAGAATCTGCCTCTTTGCCTTTTCTAGTTTCTAGAGACTGCCTGCACACTCTGTGGACCACGGTTCCATCTTCAAAAGCAATAGTGTAGCATCTGCCAATCTCTCTCTCTGCTTCGAATGTCACATTGCTTTTTCTCATTCTTATTCTCCTGCCATCCTCTTACAAGGATCCTTGTCATGCCTCTGGGCCCACCCAGATAATCCAGGATAAGTTTCCCATCCAAAGACCCTTAACTTAATCACATCTGCAAAGTCCCTTTTACCACATAAGGTAAAACATTCACAGGTTCTAGGGATTAGGATGTGGACATTTTAGGGGGGTGGGGAGGTGTTATTCTGTCTACCAAATCCACCTTCTGCCAACTGAAGATAGCCGTGCAGAGACATGGTTAAGATTCTGTCTCTAAAACACTGTGCAGACTGGCAAGATGACAAAAATGCTATCATTACTAAAACAAACAAACTGTTCTGGGGCTTCCCGGGTGGCGCAGTGGTTAAGAGTCGGCCTGCCAATGCAGGGGACACGGGTTTGAGCCCTGGTCCGGGAAGATCCCAAGTGCCGCAGAGCAACTAAGCCCGTGCGCCACAACTACTGAGCCTGCACTCTAGAGCCCGTGAGCCGCAACTACTGAGCCCTCATGCCACAACTACTGAAGCCCACATGCCTAGAGCCTGTGCTCCGCAACAAGAGAAGCCACTGCAATGAGAAGCCCGCACACCGCAACAAAGAGTAGCCCCTGCTCGCTCCAACTAGAGAAAGCCTGCGTGCAGCAATGAAGACCCAACGCAGGCAAAAATAAATAAACAAACAAACAAACAAAACAAAATAAAAAAACTGTTCTCCTGACATGCCACAGCAATGGGAAGTAAGTACTCTGAAATTCACTGCTTATTTTACATCAAAAGGAAGTACAGAAGAATTTTATTATACTGAGAGTAATAGTGGAATCACAGAGCCAGGGTGATTTTCAGTTGACCACAGGTCAGGAGAATAACAGTCCTGTCTCTTCTCGTAGATTTTATATGGCAAAAATGGATTAGTATTGTTTTCCAGGACTAAGTCTTGGTTACCAAGCTACTGAACTTCAATTCAATCCACAAGCATGAGACAAAACTTTAAGATAACAATTCACTCATCTCACTAAAATAGGGGCTTTTTATCTCTTGAGAAAAAAGTTCCTTCAACCTGTGCCCAGAGGAGACAGGCTTTTGCCACAAGAGGGAGTTTTAGTCCATGGATAAAGGGAGCATGAAAGGGAAAGGGAAATGTAACTTTGCTAGTATCACTTCCAGCCTAAAGAAATATTAAGGAGCCACGATTTGGAGGTTAAGACTGTGTACTCTGCTTTCCTTAGCCCAAGCTGCATCCTGGAACCTTTTCACTGGAGAAAATTAATGCAGCCTCCTTTTGATGGGAATAGTTTCATGGAGTCTTTGTGGGAAGAAACGAGTCTTTTTTTTTTTTTTTTTTTTCCAGTACGCGGGCCTCTCACTGTTGTGGCCTCTCCCGTTGCGGAGCACAGGCTCCGGACGCGCAGGCTCAGCGGCCATGGCTCACGGGTCCAGCTGCTCTGCGGCATGTGGGATCTTCCCGGACCGGGGCACGAACCCATGATCCCTGCATCGGCAGGCAGACTCCCAACCACTGCGCCACCAGGGAAGCCCAGTTCAAGTAAGTTTTATAGACCGAGGACCTACTAGTTGTCAAGAGGAAATGCCATGGTATAATCAGGAAAAATACCTGAGTAAAGAATGATTATTTTTCTGTCACAGCTAACCTGGTGAAAAAAGCAACTATAACTGGAATAGCATGGGTAACTGGAGAAACAAATACTCAGTGGCGGTCACGTACAACGTGCAATGCATTCCTGTGTTGTCTAGCGGCAGATATCTACCCTTCCCTGGTGCCTAAAAAATGTCAGGTAAAAATCACTCTAGCATCTAGACATGGATGCTAGAAATGGATGTTCCTAATAGGAGTTTGAAGGAGAGGGCAAGAATGCCTGTCCACTCTTCCCACTTACCTCCTATTTTGCCATGTGGAGGGATTTAGAACCACCATAAGTGAGAGGGCAACACTCCTAAGTTAGATGTGTGACCAAACCCAACAGGCTTCCTTTGAAATCACAAAACCAAATTCTATGGCTTCTTTAAAAAGGTCTGAACAAAACTAATCCTTAGTGTAAAAAACCAGAACATGACTTATCTCTGAGTGGGGTGATGACAACAGAGGAGCATAAGGAAAGCTTCTGGGATGATGGGCTATTCTGTATCTTGATAGGGGGTATGGATTATATGAGGTATGCATATGTAAAAAACATTGAGTGGTATAACTAAGATTTTTGCATTTTACTGTATATATATTTTACAGAAAAAGAAAAAAGAAAAGAAAGGTCTGGAGGGGCAGGGTCAAGAAGGCAAGCCTTTCTCATGAGCAAGATGTACCAGGATGAAACTGACTTCCATTTCACCCACTGACAGCAGCTCCCTTAAAGCAGTAATCCAGGCCAAGATTCTCCCCAAATATCCTTTGCTCCAAACCTAAAAGGACTAATACATAATGAACCTGGTTAACACACTTGGTCTTTTGTGATACCTTTTCTTTAAAGAGGTCACGGCAAAGAAAGATGCTTTGCAACCACAGCCATCTTTTTCTTTTTCTTTTTTTTTCTGGCCCTGCTGGGCAGCTTGTGACACCTTAGTTCCCCGATCAGGGATTGAACCTGGGCCCTCGGCAGTGAAGTCGTCGAGTCCTAACCACTGGACCACCAGGGAATTCCCACAGCCATCTTTTTCTAATAGCACCAGAAGAGACGGGTTTGTCTAGAAGTCTAGTTTTCAAAATGTTAGTTACAAGAAGAAACTGCCTGTCACCAGAACAAAGAAACTTAAAATCTAAGTGGCAAGGGGGACTCTTTTAAGCTACTCTATAATCCTGGGATACGAACAGGGGAAAAAGTGTACAGAAAAGAACTTGACTGTTTACAGCAAGTTGCTGCCAAGATAGACTCCTGGCGTTTCATCTCATTAACCTTGATGCGAAATAATAACCCACTCTTCCCCAAAAGGCTTCTGCCTTTCTGCTTTTACCCACCCAGCTTGCCCACTTCAAGAAGGCAGCAGAATACAGTGGCTGAAAAAGGAGACTTAGGACTTTCAGACTGAGTCCAGGTCTCACCAGCATCTCTGTGCCTGAGTTCCTTCACCTGTAAGAAAGGGGGAGAATAACAGCATCTACCCTCAAGACTGCTGTATTAATTATATCCATGTAAAGAGCTATGAACAGGGTCTAGCACACAGTAATCACCAGTAAAGGCTGGCTAACGATGCCAATATTTAGGCTTAACGTGGTCATATCAGCACAGGGTTAGGAGCAGAAGGTGGGTGAGTTAGGAGAGACCCAGACCCACACTGATCTCTAGATTCCAAAGGTGAGAGAATCTCTAGATTTTCTCCTAAAGGTGAGACCTTTGTGAGACCGAGAGGCTCTGATGAACTGCGATGCTAACGATGCAAAGGGGACACACCTGGTAGCATGTCCCTCTCCATCCCACAGCCTCACAGGCATGCCACGTACATTACCAGCCAACCAACTTCATGCGTAGCTGGAGTTAGGAAGTAGTTTTTAAAAACACCAGGGTTTTATCACCCAAACACAACCCTATCACTATTCTGGCGTATTTCCTTCTAGCCCTGTAGTAATAGTTCTGTGTTATTTCAAACTTTATGCTTCTTTAAAAAATGGTGGCCTAACATCCTAGTATGAAGAGTCACACAACTAATTCTCCAGATTTGGACTTTTAGGTTATTTTCAATTTTTCACTTTTACAGAGAACAACTTGTGCATTTAACTTGCTTCTTTTTGTGAGTTTGTATGTAGAACTCTTGCCTTAGGCAGTTTTCCGAGAAGTGGAATTACCAAGTCAACTGCTCTGAATGTTTTCAAGTCCTTTCATTCATTCAGCACCTACCGGGTATTTACACGGTGCCTGGCCAGACAGAAAATGAACAAAATGTGGTCTTGGTCCTTGTTCTCAACGAGTTCACAGGTGGAGGGGAAAGCATGTTGCCAGACACCTTTCCCATAGGGTGGTACCAATTTCCTAATCAGGGCTTTACTGGTGGCACAGTGGTTGGGAGTCCGCCTGCCGATGCAGGGGACACGGGTTCGTGCCCCGGTCCGGGAAGGTCCCGCGTGCCGCGGAGCGGCTGGGCCCGTGAGCCATGGCCGCTGAGCCTGCGCGTCTGGAGCCTGTGCTCCGCAACGGGAGAGGCCGCAGCGGTGGGAGGCCCGCGTACCGAAAAAAAAAAAAAAAAATTTCCTAATCAATGAATTCCTAATAAATTCCCTAAGAAGTAGTCCAATTTTACCACATCAACACGATCAGCATTCAAATAAATAAACCAAACCCCATACTGGGTTTACTAGGAGGTAAAAACTGAGATCTTGTCTTAATTTGAATTAATGTTTACTGCTTAGCTGTGCCTCCTCTATGAATCACTTCATGTTTTGGTTCCGATTTTACTGGAAGCTGGTATAGTTCTCAGTAATTTATATGTTTTCTTTACAGAGCAAAGACTTGCGGTCACTGTCAGTATGCGCTGCCGCACGTCTTTTCTCGTTTACCATTTCATCTATTTTTTTCCCGCTTGGAAGGATTTCCACTAATCTGTACTTGGAGCTATGCCATTCAATCTCTACGGAGAGATTTCCTAAGAAACTACTCAATGAAACCTGCTGCTTTCTTTACTGAAAGGATATTTTTGAAGATAATGTAGATTATGTTAGTTTCCTCTTTATGAGAACCCACAAAAGAAGTTTCTTTCTGAGTACCAGAATAATTATGCTTCCTGAGTAGAGGGTTTATTTTTATGTTGTGAACACAGTGAATCATGGAACCGATCACGTCTTCTTTACATCGGTGCCTAGAAAGGGTCAACTGTACAGCTCACCGCTAGCAAATGCCAGCACTTTTAAAGCACACATTTTTGGGGAATTCCCTGGTGGTCCCGTGGTTAGGACCCTAGGCTTTCACTGCCAAGGGTGGGTTCAATCCCTGATCGGGAGCTAAGATCCTGCATGCCTCAAGGCCAAAAAAAAAAAATAAAACAGCACATATTACTGTACACTTCATACCTGGCTTTAACTTATTTCCCTAGTTTCATTTTCCCTTTGTTTTATTTTCCTTATCCATTTATTTAAAAAATTTAAACCAGTTATTAAAATAATGAGGTACAAAAATGCTTATCTTGCTTGAAAAAAACTGGAAAGTTCAAAAAAGTATAAAACAAAAGGTACAAAGTCCCACCAAACACTGTGTTAGAACACAAGGGAAAAAAGGACATACACTATAGGATATCACTTACATGTGGAATCTAAAAAATACAAATGAATGTATATAAAAAATAGACTCACAGACATAGAAAACTAACTTATGGCCACCAAAAGGAAGGGGGAAGGCGGAGGGACAAATTAGGAGTATGAGACTAACAGATACAAACTACTACACATAAAATAGATAAGCAACAAGGATTTACTGTATAGCACAGGGAACTATATTCAATATCTTGTAATAACCTATAGTGGAATATAATCTGCAAAGAAACAAAAAAAACCAGATCATTATGCTATACACCTGAAACTAACATAATACTGTAAATCAACTATACTTCAATTAAAAAAATAAATAAAGGACACAGTCCTGCTTTTAAGGAGCTGAGAAGCTAGTGGGCAAGAAACAAGCAAACACAATTATCAAGAAGCGTGGTAAGTGCCCTGACAGAATGTGCTATGGACACACACAGGAAGGGCATCTAATGCAGACTGAAGGCCTCTTGGAATGAATTCTGGGACAAATGATGCAAAGTCCAGAGGGGACAGCAGTCTAACAGAGAGAGAGAGGCCAGGGCAGCCCAAGTGATGGAAAAGACCTTACTCACTGAGCTAAGGAGTTTAAACTTGACCCTGAAGACCACGGAGAGTCACTGCAGGATTTTAAATGGGATATAAATGACACAGATTAGCATTTTAGAAAAAGACATCTGAGAGTGGTGTGCAGAACGAATTGATAGTGGATAAAAAAATGAACCAGTAGGGGGCTTCGCTGGCAGTCCAGTGGTTAAGACTCCGTGCTACCAATGCAGAGGGCGCAGGTTTGATCCCTGGCTGGGGAACTAAGATCCCACATGTCTCGCGGCCAAAAAACCCAAAACATAAAACAGAAGCAATATTGTAACAAACTCAATAAAGACTTTAAAAATGATCCGCATAAAAAAAAAGTCTTAAAAAAAAAAAAAGAATGCTATGAATTTTTGCCAAACTTGTTAAATTTAACCTCTTGAATTCAGTTTTCTATAAGTATTTCTTACCACCCAATGAACATAATTTTATCTCTTCTTTTCAAATATTTATAACTTCATTTCTTATTGTATTGGCCACACAGTATTTTTTAAAAATAATTAGGTTATAAATTGAAAAATGGCCAAAGAAAACAAAATAAGAGATTTGGGAAATGATTCAAATGCTTTAAGAACTTAATAGTACAAGCCAGAAGCAACATAACAATGGAGAGAGGATGTGCTTGCCGTTGAAGACAGGTTGCTGGGAGAGCCGGGAGTCCTCCTGACCATCAGTGCAGCGCAATGAGAATTGGCTGCTCTTTCAGATGGGGCACATGGTAAAATGTAAGGAAAAGAAGAAAGAAAATGGAACAGCATATTTATTCCAGCTGTGGAAGGAAGATAAATTGTGAAATAAAGGATATTATCACAGACAAACTGAGTATGAATATATAAAAATAAAATAGTTTTGCCCATGAAATATTTTAAAAAGGGGACGAGGACTTCCCTGGTGGCGCAGTGGTTAAGAATCCGCCTGCCAATGCAGGGGGCATGGGTTCGATCCCGGGTCCAGGAAGATCCCACATGCAGCGAAGCAACTAAGCCCATGCGCCACAACTACTGAGCCTGCGCTCTAGAGCCCGCCAGCCACAACTACTGAAGCCCGCGCACAGAGCCCGTGCTCAGCAACAAGGGAAGCCACCGCAATGAGAAGCCCACGCACCGCAACAAAGAGTAGCTCCCGCTCGCCGCAGCTAGAGAAAGCCCACGCACAGCAACGAAGATCCAAAATGGCCAAAAATAAATAAATAATAAAAAATTTTAAAAAAATAAAAAGGGGAAGAAATAGAAGAGGAAAAAAATAACTGATGTAATCTTATAAGCACACACACGTGTGTGAATAAGTCTATTACAAGTATGAAATATGTATGGTCAGTACAATATTTCATTGAATATATGGTCAAATGGTCAAAAGAGATAGATGATCGGTTTATACACAAAGGAAATAAAAATGGTAAATTATCATGAGACACTGGCTAGCCCCTCAGGAAATGAAAGAAATTGAAAAACACTTTTATGAAATCGTTTACACACTTGTTAACATAAGAAATTGGCAAAGCTAGAATACAATGTAAAGAAATGTATACTTATGTATTGCTGATAGCACTGTCAACTAGCCCCTAAGCTCCCTGTAAATCCATATAACACATGCAACGACAGCTATATGCAGGCATGCACGTACAATGTGCAGCCATGCACTCTGACCTCTTAAGTCCACTTGGAGAAACTATATCCCCAAAAGGGGAAACAGTCATTTATTTAATGGTATTCAGAGTAAAACTATTCATAACAGGAAAACAATGAAAACAATCCAAGACCCTAAGAAAGTAAACCGGCTAAATGAACCACAGGACAGCAACAAGATGTATCATCCAGTCTTTTGTTTGTTTCACTTAGGTTTAAAAAAAAATTGTTTTTGAGGTATAGTTGATGTAGAATATATTAGTTTCAGGTATGTAACAGTGATTCACAATTTCAAAAGGTTACACTCCATTTATAGCTATTATAAAATATTGGTTATATTACCCATGTTGTACAATATATCCTTGTAGCTTATTTATTTTATACATAGTAATCTGTACCTTTTACTCCCCCACCCCTACTTCGCCCCTCCCCACTTCCCTCTCCCCACTGGTAACCACTAGTTTAGTTTGTTCTCTGTATCTGTGAGTCTGCTTCTTCTTCTTCTTTTTTTAAAAATACTTATTTATTTGGTTGTGCCGGGTCTTAGTTGCAGCATGCGTGTGGGATCTAGTTCTCTGACCGGGGATCAAATCCCAGGCCTCCTGCATTGGGAGTGTGGAGTCTTAACCACACCACCAGGGAAGTCCCGAGTCTGCTTCTTTTCTGTTATATTCACTAGTTTGTTGTATTATTTTTTGGATTCCACATATAAATGATATCATACAGCATTTGTCTTTCTCTGTCTGACTTATTTCACTGAGCATAATGCCCTTGAAGTCCATCCATGTTGTTGCAAAGGACAAAATTTCATTCTGTTTTATTGCTGAGTAGTATTCCATCTTCTTTATCCATTCCTCTGTTGATGGGCATTTAGGTTGCTTCCATGACTTCACTATTGTAAACAGTGCTGCTATGAACATTGGGGTGCATGTATATTTCTGAATTAGTGTTTTCATAGTACGGTTTTTTAAGAGGACACAAATGGGGACAGAAATAACTAGAAATGCAAAGGGAGAAACTCAAACGAGTGCTTTGCAAAACATGCATATACATATGTGACTTAAGAAGGATGTAGATAGAGAACATTTTCCTACACTCTCATTTTATTTAGGTACAACGGTCCTGGGAGCTATCCAGAAGCCAACCTGGTACTATTCAACTAATGGAACAACTGTTATCTCCTTCCTTTAACATAACTTGATACAGTAGGCACCTTCATCCTCCAATAAGTGCCATCATAGGAACATACACTCAGCTTCACAGCTTAGGTTTCTAGAAGGAAAGCAACTGCTAAATTGTCTAGTGGGCTTACCGTGAGTGTGGCGAGTGACATGAAGCCAATTAGGTTATTCCATACTTTATCGATGTCCTTCAGCAACTGCTGGAGTTTCTCACTGCACACTGCAGTGGCTTTTATCCCCAGCTCCACACGTTTGGTTACCCTGTACACCTCAACAACACCTGACAGGGTGAGAGAGGACAGAGTTAGGTGCTGGAAGTGTACAGAAAGAGTTGAGCAAGACACAACAGCCTTACTGCTGGCTGATACTCTAGGTGGAAACTGGGACTGTATCTGGACAGACATGAACTTACTATTCTTCGGGACCAACCAACTCTTAATGCTGCAGTATAAACTCATTGGTAAGAGCACAGACTCTAGAGCTACACTGCTTGGATTCAAGTCCCAACTCTGCCACTTAACTAGCTGTGTAACCTCAGGCAGGTTGCATAACCTCTCTGTGCTTCAGTTTCCTCATCTGTAAAATTGGGATAATAGTAGTACCTCCTCAAAGGATGGTTGAATTAAGGGATTAAATGGGTTAATACTGTAAAAGGCTGAGAACAGTAGGCATTAACTAAGTATTAGCTATTTTTTTCTGGCTTCTTTATGAGTCCATTTGTTTGAATTTGGGAAATACCATTAAACTCACTGAAAATAGGAATATTAACAGTTTAAAAGAATCGGAATATCAATATCACTACATAGGCACACCTCGCTTTATTGCACTTCACTTTGTTGTGCCTTCCAGATATGTTTTTTACAAATTGAAGGTTTGTGGCAACTGTGCATCAAGCAAGTCTATAAGCACCATTTTCCTGACAGCATTTGCTCACTTTGCATCTCTGTCACATTTTGGTAATCTCACAATATTTCTAACGTTTCCGTTATTATTATATTTGCTATGGTGATCTGTGATCAGTGATCTTTGATGTTACTATTGTAGTTGTTTTAGGGCACCACAAACCATGAAGCACGTGTTCTGACTGCCTCACTGACCTGCTGTTCCTGTCCATCTCCTCCACAGGCCTCCCTATTCCCTGAGACACAACAATATTGAACTTAGGCCAATTAATAACCCTACAATGGCCTCTAAGTGTTCATTGAAGAGTCTCACGACTCTCACTTCAAATCAGAAAATATAAATGATTAAGCTTAGTGAGGAAGGCATGTCGAAAGGCAAGATGGGCCAAAAGCTAGGCCTCTTGTGCCAGACAGTTAGCCAACTTTCGAATGCAAAGGAAAAGTTCTTGAAAGAAATCAAAAGGGCTACTCTAGTGAAAATAAGAATGATAAGAAAGCAAAACAGCCTTATTGCTGATATGGAGAAAGTTTTAGTGGTCTGGATAGAAGATCAAAGCAGCCACAACATTCCCTTAAACCAAAGCCTAATCCAGAGCACGGCAGTAACTCTCTTCAATTCTGTGGAGGCTGAGAGAGGTGAGGAAGCTGCAGAAGAAAAAAGTGTGAAGCCATCAGAGGCTGGTTCATGAAGGTTAAGGAAAGAAGCCATCTGCATAACCTAAAGTGCAAGGTGAAGCAGCAAGTGCTAATGGAGGAGCTGCGGCAAGTCATCCGGAAGCTCTAGCTCAGGTAATTAACAAAGGTGGCTACATTAAACGACAGACTTTCAGTGTAGATGAAACAACTTTCTATTGGAAGATGCCATCTAGGACTTTCGTAGCTAGTGAAGAGATGTCGATGCCTGGCTTCAAAGCCTCCAAGGACAGGCTGACTCTCTTGTTAGGAGCTAATGCAGCTGGTGACTTTAAGTTGAAGCCAATGCTCATTTACTATTCCAGAAATCCTAGGGCCGTTAAGAATTATGCTACATCTACTTTGCCTGTGCTCTCTCTATAAATGGTACAATAAAGCCTGGATGACACACATCTGTTTACAACACGGTTTACTTAATATTTTAAGCCCACTGTTGAGGCCTAATGCTCAGAAAAAAAGATTCCTTTCAAAATATGAGTGCTCAGTGACATTGCACCTGGTCACCCAAGAACTCTGATAAAGATACACAACAAGGTTAATGTTTTCATGCCTGCTAAACACACAACATCCATTCTGCAGCCCATGGATCAAGGAATAATTTCAACTTTCAAGTCTCAGTCTTTAGGAAATACATTTTGTGAGGCTGTAGCTGCCACAGATGGTAACTCCTCTGATGGATCTGGGCAAAGTCAATTGAAAACCTTTTGGAAAGGATTCACCATTCTAGATGCCATTAAGAACATGTGTGATTCACGGAAAGAGGTCACAATATCAACATTAACAGGAATTTGGAAGAAGTTGATTCCAACCCTCAGGGGTGACTTTGAGGGGTTCAAGACTTCAGTGGAGGAAGTAACTGCAGATGTGGTGGGAAGAGCAAGGGAATTAGAATTAGAAGTGGAGCCTGAAGATGTGACTGAATTGCTACAATCTCATGATAAAACTTAACAATGAGGTATTGCTTCTTATGGATGAGCAAAGAAAAGTGGTTTCTTGTGGTGGACTCTACTCCTGGTGAAGACTGTTAAAATGACAACAAAGAATTTAGGATATTACATAAACTTAGTTGATAAAGCAGCAGCAGGTTTTGAGAAGACTGACTCCAATACTAAAAGAAGTTCTCTGGTGGGCAAAATGCTTTCAAACAGCGTTTTATAGTATATGGAAATGGTTCATGAAAGGAAAGGAAGAGTCTATCGGTGCAGCAAACCTCACCGTCATCTTACGGCACCCCCCAGCCTTCAGCGACCACCCTGATCAGTGAGCAGCCATCAACATGGAGGCAAGAGCCTCCCCACCAGCAGAAAGATTATGACTCACGGAAGACTCAGATGATGGTTAGCAGTTTTTAGCAATAAAGTTTTTATTTTGTTTTTTGTTTTTTCTTTTTTCAGTATGTGGGCCTCTCACTGTTGTGGCCTCTCCCGTTGCTCCGGACGCGCAGGCTCAGCGGCCATGGCTCACGGGCCCAGCCACTCTGCGGCATGTGGGACCCTCCCGGACCGGGGCGCGAACCCGTGTCCCCTGCATCGCCAGGCGGACTCTCAACCACTGCGCCACCAGGGAAGCCCGCAATAAAGTATTTTTAAATTAAGGTATGTACATTGTTTTTTTAGACATGATGCTATTGCACACTTAACAGACTACAGTAATAGTGTAAATATAATTTTTTTATGCACTGGGAAACCAAAAAATTCATGTGACTCGCTTTATTGAGATATGTGCTTTTTTGAGATATATGCTTTATTGCGGTGGTCCGGAACCAAACCCGTGATATCTCCGAGGTCTGCCTGTAATTAAGAAGTATCTCACTCCTCTGAATGCCCAAAGATCTACAAAGTCTGTGGCTTCATGTATCTTTTATACACTTAACAGGACACAGAATGGTTCTTTGCCTGTGGTCGCTGATTTATGGCTGAATTCTTTCAGCAAGGATGAGGGTGCCAAGGTCTCCACATTCTAAGGACAGCTGCCAGACGTACCCCCCAACCCCTCCACCAGCCGCTATAAGAGAGGACTGGAAGAATCCCAGGGGGTCTTCAGTGGTACATGCTCAGCCTCTGTACAGCACCACAGCTTGTCTTTCCTCCCCCAGGGGAAGGGCAGGAATCACAGCCCACTCTAAGCCAAGTGAGGGGGCTTCTCAGATGGTCTTCCACACTAGAAAACTAGTAGAAGGAAAGACAGGCACCCTATTACCCGGTGAACATCTGTTTATGCAGCAGAATTGTGCCTGTCTGGGCAGGACAGCGGAACCAGAGCAAGGTGGCAGGAGGAAGGAGAGCTCACATCCCTTCGTAGCCACTCATGCAGCAAGTATTTGCGAGTGACCATTATGTGCCCGGCCCTAGTCTAGGTGCTGAAGACCCAGCAGTGAGCAAAACGGACCCAAATCCTTTCCTTCTTGGAGGGTCATTCTAGTGGAGGGAGACAGATAATAAGAACAGTAAGTAAAGCATTTAAGATATTAAAGGTGACAGGGCTAGGGAGAAAATCAAGCAGGGAAAGAGACGGGAAGTGCCAGGGTGGGGAGACACGACATGGCTTTGAGTAAGACAGGCCAGGAAGACCTCACTTAGAAGGTGACATTTGAGTAAAGATCTGCATGTGGCTCTGGCCACGGGACAAGCCTGAGCTTGGGGAGGAGAGGACCACTGAAATGGACAGGGTTTGAGATTTCATGTTGGACTGGCATGTCTGATAGCTGCAGGTGGCCAGGAAGTTAAGGA
Source organism: Monodon monoceros (assembly GCF_005190385.1). Lineage (NCBI taxonomy): Eukaryota > Metazoa > Chordata > Mammalia > Artiodactyla > Monodontidae > Monodon > Monodon monoceros. Next base: position 11,385,339 of record NW_021703786.1, read on the forward strand.
ATCTGTGATTCAACACAGCATGGTAAGAACTGATTGGAGACCCAGTGATTTAATTTTCTTTTTTAAACCAATGATTTAATTTTAATGCCTCATCTAGTTCAGACTCTTTGATAAACCAGTAATTTTACACTGTGTATAACAAGGACTGGGAAACCTGGCCAAAGAGACCCGAAGTCAAATAGTTGTTCCTGTCTGGGACTTAAGTGTCTTCTCTACAAATGCAGACGCTACTTAGTGAAGTCATATGTGGCTTGAGGGATCTAGATTAAGCTATGTGACATAGGGACAACTGAAAAGACTGCAAAGTGTCATGATTTTGGATAAGCAAAATCTAAAAGCACATACCTAATAAGTATTCCATGCCTTGAGCTGACTGAATTACTTCTGTGCACACAGAACTACTACTGATTCCATTTAAGGTATCATTGGCCTTCTTAATGACCTACAAAGAAATGAAATCACATCACCTTAAGTAATCAGGAAAAGTCATTACACATCAATTTACTATCAGTAGAAAACCCAACAGAAAGCCAGGAGGTGTGGAAACACATGACTGATTGATGTATATAGAGGACTATGCTGAAACAAATCTGAGAATTTAATTTTGACACTGAAGAACCAATCCTTCATTTTTTTTGGAAGAGGAAAAATAGAGGTTCTTTAGCTTAAATATTATTTTAACTTGGGCAGAGATAATGATATCATTTTGTTATGTCTTAAACACAGTGACAGAAGAGGGCACGGTAGTTGAGTGAGCTGTGTCTACTATCATAGATGGGAAAGAAGCCTTGCTTAAGATGTGTGACTTTCCACACAGCTTCTCTTTGCGCAAGGCCATCGAGGCAGAGCTCTGTGAGGCTGTCCAAATGAACCCAGAAGGCAAGATATGTACACAAGGGGCATTTCTGTACGTGTGAACATCACGAAAGTGACAAACTCACCTCTAGGGCACTCCCTAGGCACCGCTGCCATTCATATGCATATCTCTCATTCTCCTGTGAATTTTATAAAAAGAACTGGGTCAAACCAGCAAGCCTGGAATCCTATTTGTTACTTCTGTCAATTCAGAGTACTGAAGACTTTCCTGTGCATGAAAATCACTCTAGTCCAAGCGCAACTTATCTTTTTGAACCCACTAGTGACAATTCTTAATTCCTGATAAATGTAACTTCCAAGCACATGACTTGTAAATCTGAGGGAAATGTTTCTTCGTTGATTCCCTTTGTAAATGTTGCCTCATTTGTTCCACTAACAGCGGAAGCTTCTTTAAAGGCACTCACCATATAGGTGTCTAGTACAAGGGCCAGTATCAAACCACGGCTTCCGGCGCCATGGCTTCCTGAGTGTGTGTGTGCGCGTGTGTGCCAGGGAGGGACGAGGAGCGCTAAGAGTGTTGGCTGGAGGAGGAAGGCAGCATGGGACTACGGCGCTGTGAACAGGAGCAGTGAGAGGACCCAGGACATCTGCCCTTTCTCCTCTATTTTGATGCTTTACCATTCACTAAGATGATAAAGTCTACGTGCTCAAAAAGAACTCCGTGAAACACCTGCCTGCCTGTGAGGTCCCAGGAATAGTTCCAGTTTTAGGGTCACTGACTACTTTCAGTGATGCCACATCTGGGAGGTACTTTCACCTGGGGCTAACGTCACCATTCTCTCACTGTAATTACGTACTTTACGTCTGGTGCTTTGTGACGCTCTGCCCCTGATTCCCCAAGTGAAAGCTGCAAGCGCTTTTTCTCAGGGCCCTCAGGGGCTCAGCCCCCTGTGGACGAGGAGCCCGCTCACCTCCACCTCTCCTGTCAGGTCTTTGTACTTGTCGCGGATGACGGGCAGGGCGGGCTTCTCGCTCAGTGTGTTGGAGCGGTCTCTGAAAGGCTGCTCCAGGGCCGGAGAAGGAGAAGAACGGCTTATTTCTTTATCACCAAGGCTCAGACTCCTCTTGTGCGATCCTGGGGGAAGTGGATGGCACAAAGGTTCTGATTACTCAGCTTAGTGCAAGCAGAGGCTCTTCCTTGCTAACACGACCCTCTTTTCTTAGATGTTTGTGTCAGGAGGCGTTCACACCCCTCACTCAGCCTGTCTGGCAAGCTACATGTTGAACGCTTTCATTTGTTCTCTCTTGCTTGAGTTCCTTGCCTTTAATTTTCTCCATTACGCTTCTCCGATCTATCATAATTCTTCCATAATTCTAAGTGCGGAATCACTGGAGTCTGGAGGGCTAAAGGGTCCTTCTAAGTATCAGTGCATAAGAGGTGTGTTGCTTCTCCAGTCATCAGTTAGGGATTTGTACCGACTTCCTCCATCTCTCCCAATCTAATGGAAATCAACGAGCCCTTCTGTCAGGATGCGATTAAAGCAAAAGAGGCAAACTTAAATGCCTTCAGAGGACAGGCAAGCAAAGTAAATGACTGAAGAAGGTCACTGGACATGGAAGCAGTGGGGACTGCGACACTGGGGGAGCACACCTCAGCTGTCAGAGGGGGATGTTGCTACTCAGCTCCAGCTGCCTGTCAAGAGGTGGGAATGTAGGCCTAGTACCGCCAGATGCTACAACTTTTCAAGAAAAGCTAGAGGGACTTCCCTGGTGGTCCAGTGCTTAAGACTCCATGCTCCCAATGCAGGGGGCTCGGGTTCGATCCCTGGTCAGGGAACTAAGATCCCACATGCCGCAACTAAGCCCGCGCACTCTAGGGCCTGTGCACGGCAACTTGAGAAGACCTAGCACAGCCAAAAATAATTAATTAAAAAAAAAATAAGCTTACAAAAAAAAAAGAAGAAAGAAAAGCTAGAAATCCAGACTGTGAAGTGTCATGATTTCTATGTATCTGCAGCTGCTTCACATATTAGAAAACCTTCCATGTGGGTCAATCAAAACAGGTCTGCAGGCTGGATCCAGATCCACAGCTACCACATTGCAGCCTCTGGATGAAAAGATATAGTCCATAGCCAGCGAACAAGAGCAGAACTAACTTGCCCACAAGGGGATCAAACCATTTCTCTGTCTTTTAACACGGCACACCTCTACCCCAAACAAGCAAATGAACAACAGACTCGGTGCTATGCTTATTTTTAGCCCCAAAAGCAGTTATCTGAGGGATACTGGTTTAATTTCAGTTCAGTCTCAGGAAAACCTTCTTTTATAGCTATCTGTCATAGACTCTGATTTTAAACACTGGAAAATCTATTCCTGCTATCCCAGGGACTAACTTCTTATTCTAAGAAAGAACATCTAACACTGCAGTGGAAGAAACCATGACGTAAAATCTATGTTGGAAGCCACTCACCTTGAACGGAAAGGTCAAAGGTTGCCAGCTCACTTTTGATCATTTCTTCACTGGATTTCATTTTGCCTTGTGAATTGGCCACTAAAAAGTCAAATTTGCTGATTTTGGGCTTTTCACTTTGAAACTCTCCAAAGTCATCTGCACATTCTTTGGGGGTGTCGTGAGAAGCGCTGCTGGGGGCTGGGCTTGGGCACGTGGCCTCTTGGCTCCGTTCAGCCGCAGGCAGGTCCTGTCTGGTGAAATCCCTGTAGTCCTCGCTTTTATATTCCTTTTGCTCGCTGGCCTGTGGGATCACATCTTTAAAATTGGCAAAAGCCGGAAAGGTCGTCTCTGGAAGAGCATCCTCGCTCGTGAAGGTTGTGACTTTGGAGAGAGGTGTCATGGTGAGGTTTTCGGTACTGCCAAACGAAGTCTCTTTCTTTTGAAGAGCAGCTGAGGAGGCCCTGCTTCCTGCTGAGAGGACAAATGGAGAGAGTTTTCTGCCCTGAGAGGCATCATCCCTGTCTGACCAGTCATAGCTCGTAAGTGTGCTCACTGCAAAATTGCTACTGTAGGTTCCAAAAGCAGCACATTTTAAGTCCTCTACATCTGAAAGGGAAATAAGACCCCACAATTAGAGGCAAGCTCACCATTTAGGCAAAATGCCCTAAGCTCTGCAGAAGCAAAATGTCTAGCACTTTTGATTCATTTTATGCGATGTTGGAGTTAACTAAATTTAGAGCTTGTACTAAAATTAAAGAAGCTGGGCTGTAAAATCTGATCTTGAAAAACCCACGTTAGCCTTGAGTTGGCATTTATATTTAGTAACAAAGAGCCATCTTCTTTGGATAGTACAATTCTTAAAAAAAGGAGGTTCATCCACCAATGTATATACAGTTTGATATAAGAATAGGGTCATTTAATAAAATGTCCGTTCACTTATGAACTTTAAAATGTATTTACGATATTCCCTGCCTAAAACAAGTCTCTTTCGTTTTGACTTTGCTGGAAAATGTTCCTTTATAACATGGCCATATGAAATGTACACGACAAACTAATTAGAAATTGACAGTATCCCAAAACTAAAGTAAAAATAATGTTATTTAACTTTTAATCAGTTATTAGGAGTTTCTGTCTAGGCAAGGCCACATATGAGATTTTAATTGAGCAGTTACTTACCTAGTTGTTATTTTGGTCAATATGGACGTCATATTGCTGTGATGGAGTATGAGGAAAGAAAAATCAGTCTCAACTACTTTAATCACTAAAAAAATAGAATCAAAGGTCTGGGTCCTCTTGGGCTCCTGTTTCTCCTTCAACTATGTGTAACCCCCTCATTTAAAAAAAAAAAGGAAAAGAGAAGAAATGCTGCGGCAGAAGACTCATTTTACATGCTTATTATATCTTTAAATAATTTAAGAGGTGGCACAGAACAGCAGAAAGAATGTAGGTTTTTGACTCAGACAGACCTGGGTTCAACTCCCAGCTCTGCCACCTACCACTTGTGTGACACTAGGCAAGCTATTTAACATCTCTTAACCTCGGTTGGCTTATCTGTAAAAAGAGAAGACCATGCACTTGGAAGGGCTGTGTTATGACATTAACGATAACAAGTGTAAAGGGCCCAGCCCAGGGCCTGGTGAGCAACACGGCAATTACTATACAGCATAGTTGCCACCAGCCTCAATGTGATATTTAGTTGCCTGCCTTAGGGCCTAAAATAGAATTGTTTCAAAGAAAAAATGAAAAGTCAACCCATCCCTTTAGTGGTCTTAGTAGGGAAAATTTCTTGCTCATTTTCATAAAGCAAAACCAGCTGACGCTGAGTAACACTGGTGTGGAGAAGCAACTTTCCAGCAGTGCTGTCCATTCAGTCTGGCTGAGAGGTGTTTGGTCTCATTTTGGTCATTGTACACCAGGTAAGAAGGCCAAATGCAAGACTCCCTCTCTGACAACCACAAACATGGATTAAAGGAAAATGCTCAAAAGTTCTGTGACCCAGATTTTCGTAACTCAGTCAACAGGTAAAGCAACACTGGGTTTCTTCATCTCTCTTACACAGCAATGTTGCATAGTTTATAAAAAGGAAGGGATTCCTGACATTGCTCCTCTAACAGTGCACCCCAAATAGCTCTCTCTCTCTCAACCCTATTAGGAAAAGGGCACTAACTGAATAATAAAAAAAATGGAAAACCCGAGATCTACAGAGAGGCCAACCAGTGAAAAGCAGGTAACTGCCACAGAACAGCAGTGTATTTTAAAATTCCGTAGTGCAAATGGTACCCTTCAAATTTAGCTTATTAAACAGGAGGGAAAAAAAGATTCAGGTGAAAAATGTACAGTTTAGAATGAATGAAACAAGACTTTAGGCAGAACACCCTCTTAGTCTCTGGCTGTAGTGTTTATTTTCCCCACTATTTAAAGGGATCAGAAGGTGCCCTGACTCAAATGAAGTGAAATTCTATCAGGAGGCAGATGCAGTTAAACACAAGATGAGTGAGTCTTCAAGGGTTACATTCAGAAGAATGTGTCAGAACATGAATTTTTTATTATTACATCCTACCAGAAAGCGCTTTGAAGAAGCTGTATTGTGAACTACTCCCAGAATCTCATCTACTAAAAAGGGTAGCAATTTTCCTAGAGACCAAAGATAAATTTAATAAAAAGTCAAGCTCTTGTTCAAACATTACAACTAAATTGCTATGGTAATAAAAAAGACCCTTTTGTGCAATTATGCAGCAAGAAAAAACAAGTTTTTTTTTTTTTTAAACAGAAATGATTGTAATATAATCAGGCAGAAGGCATTATAAGCAGTAAGGGAATACCTTAGCTGAAGACCTTTTAAGTATTTTTTATAACATTATAGGTCTTCAAGAAACGTTTCTTTTATTAAGAATGATAAACGTAACATTTTGCCTTTTAGAACAACTCACAGAAATGACCAAATGAAAGATTAAAAAAGAAAAATTTTATATTTTATAAGATAATGAAGAGTAATGATACTGGATATATGAAAGTCAAGCCTCAAGGCTGATTTTTAAAATTTTACTTTTGCTTATTTACTAGCTATATAGTGTAAAAAAACAATTTACTAAAGTGCAATTCATTTGAACACATAAGGGAGTACTGCTACTACATAAGGAACGTGAGAACACTCTATTCCTAAACCTTAGCATTTATAAGCAATATAAAAATACAGTTTTATTTCCTAGCATGGTGAATATTAGTTAACTGTTTTTTTTTTTAAGTAAACCTTTTTTTTAGAAAAACGTGGTAAATCAGCTCACTGAGGGTAGATTAAACCAAGAGAATTCCTTATTTCCCATGTTAACAGTTCTATGTTTTCTAAGCAGTCAAACGATATGTATTATTGTACGATGGTCTTAAAAATAGTAAAGATTCTATAAGAGCCACAACATGAGTGATGGAAAAAATAATACGGAATAACCCACATTTTATTTTGCAATCACTGAAATTACTGTAGGTGGGTTTTCAATTTGATAGCTGAATTCTGAAAATTGCAAGAGAAAAAGGAAAAGAAAACAGAATGAATGCAATAAAAGGAACAGAGGATCACTGCTGTACTTCTGATTCTTCTGGAAAACTCTTAGGCTGTGCTAGGTTGAACTGCAATTGCACACAGATAATGTGCCAAATTGTGTGCTTTAATATATGTACTTGTTTGCAACCAGGAATGTCTTGTTACTAAGGCCAAAGGAATAAACTATACAATCTGTTTTCCATCATGGGTCTCAAATTAAGACATGGATTTCTTGCTTACACTGGCAAGTAACCCTATCAGTCTCTTCCATAACCTCTATTCACGTCCCTTCTGCGCGGATGTTGTACGTGAAAACAAGGTATTTCTTGGAACAAAGAATGTGAGCTGCTGCTACAGGACACAGAAGGCCATACCGATTCCCATGGATCTTTTCTAAAGCTGTAAGCATATGTGCCCAGGTGGTTAAGAGTTACTGGCTTTTGAGAAAGGCGTTTAGAAAAAGAAAAGAGATACATGTGCAAATTCCACTGTTCCCTAGTGTTTTATATAGCAATTAAACTGTTCATTGGCCTAAGGAATAAACAGCTTTTAATTTCCAATACTGATTTAATCCAAACTCCGTTTTACCAAAGCAAATCATGAAATATTTATACACTTCAACTTCTTTCCATTCCTGGCCTTATTCTACCTTCTGAAGTCAGTCATATTTACATTCTCTATTAACTACAGAACCTGGCCCGACTGTGTCCTCCAAGTATCAAACACCCTGACAGGTGTTGGTGAAGAAAACAGGAATGAAAGTGATCACAGTGTAAGAATGACAGGCCATAAAATGTTGCTGTATAATCGCCTTCCAGTGCTTCCTAATCTGTATAGAAACCTCCCATTCTTCATGTGTATTACTCATATAAATCTATAGTTTAAATGTTGTCAGGCTATCAGTAAGCACCTGCAGGTTTCCGGGTCAGTGCTTTAAGTTCAATAAAGAAAAGTGGCAATCCTGTGGATATTTTCAGTCCAGAGGAGGCTGGAAGGCCACAGAATGGTGCCAAGACATACAGTGGGACATGGTCATCATTAAAAATCCCACAGAAAAAAATCAAATGAGCACAGAAGATGGCAATTACAACTAGAGCCTTGTGACCATGCAAGGGAGAGGGGAGCACCCAGAAGACCATACTATGCATATGGCCCTATATAGCTAATGGGCCAACATTTTCCAAAACAACCTATGAAAAGCATTCAACTGATGGAAAAACAAAGCTGGAAACAGCTCTTTAAATATTAAATTGGTTTGATTCTTTGAGTTATTTTAGGATTTAGCCCAGCTTCTTTGATATTGCCAGAATCCCCTTCATGTTCATTAGCTACTTTTAAAAATCAGCAGGGATTTTAATGTGAAAAATAGAGTGACTGTAAGATATAAATACATTTGTATAATTTCTCAGGCACTGATGTGTGAAGTCAGGCACTAACCACATCTTACTTTACTTGGCACTGGGGTAAACCAAATGGTGTTTTTTGATTTGTTGGAACTTACAGAATACAGCCTTCAAGTCTTTACTGAAAGTTTATATTGTTATATGTATTATCAAAACTTCCTCCCTAAAAAGTAATATTACTCTGGAAACATTGCTCAATTTGTGAATGTGATTGTTTTATGCACAGGTATATTCATTTTCTGGAGCCTGCTTAAATGCAGAAAGGAGTTAAAATAAGGCAGTCCCAGGTGGACCAATATAGCACTAAGTAATTCCACTGACAGAGGAATTCCTTAGCCAAAGCCATCATGAGACTGGCGCCAGAACATTCTAAAAGAAAGGCAACTGATATTTTCACTAGGTGGAGGCTACACCAAAATCTCTTTCTTCCAAATTAGTTAATACACATCATAATTAAAACATAGTATGATTATACAAGGTTTCGCAAACCAAGTATTATTCACTTTCTAAAGAATTATGCTCTGGAAAACACGGTATTGTGAATGGCAGACCCAGCTTTTCTTAGTGTTAATCTAAATCCCAATATGCAACTTTTCTTTTTTCTCAAATGGCATAGTTCAGATACTGTAAGTAATCTCTCAGGAATCCTATGCAAAATCCTCACCTTCAACGGTTTAATTTCCTTTCTGACTCAAACTTTTAAAAAGAACAAAGAACCAAAGCATCAAAATATAAGGAAAGGGCTTCCCTGGTGGCGCAGTGGTTGAGAGTCCGCCTGCTGATGCAGGGGACACGGGTTCGTGCCCTGGTCCGGGAAGATCCCACGTGCCACGGAGCGGCTGGGCCCGTGAGCCATGGCCGCTGAGCCTGCGCGTCCGGAGCCTGTGCTCCGCAACGGGAGAGGCCACGACAGTGAGAGGCCTGCGTACCGCAAAAAAAAAAAAAAAAAAAAAATAAAATATATATATATATATATATATGGAAAAAAATTTAAACCATGGAAACAACTCCCTTTTCCCAAGGTTTTTCACTATTATTATTCTCTAAGATGGAAAAAAATTTCCAAATTTGGCCGAGTCTTGCAGCTAACTTTTGTAGGTCTTTCTAAAATTGTTTTCTTAAAAATGAAAAGAGCTAAGAACTTGCTTTACGGACTAAGTTAAAAAAGACCAAGGGTGGCTTCATACTACATTCTGAAGCTGGAAAGATAACATGCTCTACAATTAGTGGACGGAGTGCCCAACTTCAAACTCAAATCAAATTCAGTCCTGGAGACTCCCTGGTATTAACAATAAACACTTTTCATTACAGAGATTATCAATCTAAATTCAGTTTACATTTACTCTGCTCAGAAGTTCATCTCAATACCATTCGATAATTTATTTTAAATTAAATTTATATATACCTAGTTATTAATAGATATGGCCCTTTCCCCAACACTAAACCCTTAGGTCTTCCCCTTCTCGTCACAGTATAATTCCTAGTGGAGACAGGCTCTGTGATGTTTACTAAGCAATAAAATCTTCACTAGAAGTAAGGAATAAAATTTCTCTCTATTACGTAATGTAAGGTTTACACTTATCTTTTAAAACGTTTTAACTTACATTTTAACCCAGTGCCATGTTAAAAATTTATATCCGTGGAATTATAAGGGGAAAAGGCTAAAATGTACCAATAACTTTCTTAGGAGAAAGCTGTTTGAAGAAACAAAATAAACAAAAGGGAAAAAGCCCTCTAACCACAGGAGGGTTTAAACTTGATACTGACCAGGTATTTCTTTAGTCTAACCCTGGAAAAGTACAAATTACACACATCCCCACACTTTCAAAATGTGTGAAAGAATTATTTATTAACGTTAAGACTTACAGATCACAAAAGAGAGTGGTACAGAAGAGCTGGGAAAAAAGTCATCAGAATAAGCATGCAGATCGGTATTTGCAGAGGAATATACCAAAGCAAGTTTGAAAAGGCACATTCACACAGAAAATGTCTAAATTGAAAAAAAGACATCAGAAAAGCAGCCAAAAAAATAATAATAAAGCGCTGATTAAAATACAAAGATTTTCAATGTCAAAGAAGAGCTACTTTACAGGTAGGCAGGTAGCTACAGAAGCCTTGCTAACCCTTTGAGAGTGTCACAAATGAGGGGCAGCTCTTGCTGCCAACGAAACCAGATGATCTTAATGAGTGCACATCAAGATGCTTTAGTGCTGAGAGATTCAATTTAGAGGGGGGACAAAAGCAGCCTAGTTGAAATTATATGCAGCAAGGGCTCAAAGGGTTAAATGTAATAATACGCAGAGAAATCAGGCAATGTTATTAGTGTTATCTACCTTCCATACAAAGAATTATAGCAAGAGTTAAAAGAGACAGTATCCCCTTCAGAGTCGAGTTAGGGTTTCTAAACAGGATTAAGATCCAGAGATGATAATCTACTACGTTTTATTCTCTCTTCATCAGCCCACTTCTTATTTCTCCAACAAAAAGTACCCTTAACCCTCAGACTAAGAGAGCAAGAGATACTGTGCGTCAACATGAGGATAAACAAAAACCAAGTTGCACTGGAGAAGTCCCTGCCATTTACCCTCTTCAATACATTCACGCAGCAGTTTTGCTCAAGAACGATATAGCTCATTGGTCAGACATCAACCCCTTTTAACAACCACTCTAAAGGGATACTGCTCCTTTCGGACAGGAGGTTTACAGATCAAAAGGAGGGAACAATCCTCTTTTAAGAATATCCTCAAACTGAAGAAACTTGGCTTGAACGTTACAGGTTCCAAGCTGGGAATGTTCCAAACATACATAAAAGGACATGAGCACAGAAGATTATTTTAACAGGTCAATCAGAACAAGCTCAGTCACGAAACCAATCTCCCCTCCCCAAATGGAAAAAAAAAAAAAAGAAAAGACACCCTCCCAAACGCAGATTAGACTCGTCTCACAAAGAAATCGAGTTTGGCACTGTGAAAGAATATAGATTCACTTTCAGAAAAATAGCTTCTAATTAATAACTTCAGAGCCCAAAAGGCTAGTATACATGTTATGAGATTTTAAAATAAAAAGCCAATATTATTGTTCAGAAAATGGAGCACTTTGCAACCAACTGCTGTAGCTCAAGCAGCTCATACAAAAAAGAAACAAAATCACCCTAGCAAACAAACAGTGGCAAAAAAGAAAAAAAAAAAAAAAAAAAAAGGAAAACACTTGAAGAAGGGTACATTAGAAAAAGAAGTAGACAGTCAGGGGCACAAGGAGCCCTGCAGACAGCCCACTGCACTTGGCAAGTAGCCTGTGGAACACGTCACTCCTCCGATACCTTGCTCCCAATTCAGCACCCTGTTTAAGAAGACCTCTAACATCTCAATAGCCAAAGGATGGATGCAATTTTGTTTTCTGACTTACCAAATTGATATATGCAAAAGCCGCCATACTTTACTATTTCTTCCTGAATCTGTAAACTTGGGAGTGTCTTGTGTGTCCCTCTCTAGTTAAACGACAATGAACCCTTTGTACGCATAATGCATTTTCTGGAATAATACAGTAATGCTGAGATATTTCTCATTATTAAAGGCCACAAAATAGGTTTATCTTTCTATATACATATCAAAGAACAAAACAAAATAAAAACTAGGACACTTGGGAATCTAGTTTTTCTGACAGGAATTTGGACTAGAGAATCAACTGCTACATGTAAATCCATATGGAATTTAAAGAGGGCTCTCTTCTAAGATGTTTTCAAACATTTTATGAGAAAGTTAGTAGTTACCCTATCTACCATCTACAGTTGTGTTACAATTTACTACTCCCAGTAATAGCGTTAACACTGAAAACCGTACCTCAATTCCACTAACAACTCCTGCCCTCCTCCTTGCCAGACCCTGGCACACAGGGCATCCAGATACAAGCTCTTGCCCTCTTCTCTTATAGGGATGTGGCAAAACTGCAGTATAACTGGCTAGACACTGTTACTTTCTTGGTCTAACAAGAGTCGGTTTCTATAAACCAAACAGAATACTCTATTGGCAGCTGCCAAATATACCCAAGAGAAGAAAAAAGGAGAAGGAAACATTGACTTCACTCACAGAAATGGAGGAACATTACTGACACTGCAAAAGTCTTTATAAAATTTCTGGCAATGTGTGGCTCATTCAGCAGTGGATTTTGATGTGCCTCAGACACCAAGTTGGTGTTAGATTTCAAACGTAAAAATATCTTAGCTATCCAATCTAAGTTTCATTGCATTCATGGTATCCACATATCCAAGTATCCATAGAATCCAATTCAACACTGCTTTAAGGGGACTGGCAATGAAGAGGTTAATTATTAGACATTCATAAGGGTTAAGAGCCAGAGCCTTCCTCTTCTGTAAATCAACACCCACAGAACCATCTTTGAAATCTATATCACCATCACCAGAGCAATCTCACCAATTCCTCACCTGCAGCAGGAGGATGCTGGCCACTAACTGTTGGTAAATCCAAAGAGCTATCAGACATGACATGCTTAAGATCTCCTCCCACATCAGCCAGTTTCATGTCAAACTGAACAGAGAGTGCATCTTCAGAGTCCTCCTTGCCAGCACTGCTGCCACCAATGGAAGGGAGATCCAAGGACTTCACCGAAGCAGAGTCTTCTTTGGTGTGTCTGAAAGCCACTGCTTTCTCTCCCAGGGATTTGTCCGAGCTCATGGAAGAAAATTTACTGGAGTGGAAGTCAGCGAAATCATCATCGCTTTTTCCTGAAGGAGTGTTATCTTTCAGCTCTTCAACAGCTAGTCCCGATCCTTCCAGAGACAGCTGTCTGAAGACATCGTATTTGGTAGACGCAGCGGCAGAGTTCTGTCCGTTCTTCACTGTGCTGCTCACGCTGCTGCTTAAAGGAACCGGACTACTTTCCTCTTTAAGGGCCTCATATTTGTCATCTGCCTTTTGCTCAGATGAAATAGAACTATTACTGAAAGCCATAAAATCTGCAAAGTCATCCTGCTCCCCAACAGATGCTGGACTAGAATATTCCCCAAAAAGGTTGAATTCTCCAAAATCATCAGCCAAACTAGAAGTTTTAGTTGACGCCAATGTCGTCATGGGTGCCACAGATCCCGCGAGCTGGGGTCGTGAGGAAACAGATTTTGATGCACTGAATGCAGCTGAAAAGGACAATGGTTTCTCGCTGCTGCAAGTAACTGAGGAAAACATATCTAGGTCTGCTAAGTTCAGAGGATTTTTCACTTGTGTTTGTGGTTTCTGTTGGATAGCTCCTGAGGGGAAGGCTGCCGGAAAAGGTTTGTCTTTTGCTGGTGGCTCTAGTGGTGAGATACTATCGGCGGTTTTAAAATCGGTGAAACCATCATCATTTCCCGCAGATCTGAATTCTGCAAAGTTTTCTCCTGCAAGAAAAAACACAACCAAGTACAAAAGAATGCTGAGCCTAAATCCCATGATCCATATTAAAGTACAAGCATATTACAGACTTTTCCCTCACTGGCTTCACATTATTTAACCATAGTTTAATAATATCCCTACCAAATATCCCTTTTGTTTCCACACTGAAGGCTAGTGATAGGGAAATAAATAAAAATCAAACTGAGCACACGTATCACACGAGTTTCATTTGCTCATTTCAGTGTGATATGATATGTGACATGATATGTCTGTGCCAGAGCCTTCAGCTGTCCAAAAGCATTGCTCTAAGGATGTTTTCTCACTATTGCTAGCCAGCCAAGCATACAGGGGAATAAGAAACAGGCGCTGGACAGTGGTTATGAATCCGCCTGCCAACGCAGGGGACACGGGTTTGAGCCCTGGTCTGGGAAGATCCTACATGCCGCAGAGCAACTAAGTCCGTTTGCCACAACTACTGAGGCTGCGCTCTAAGCCCGTTCGCCACAACTGCTGAGCCTGCACGCCACAACTGCTGAAGCCCGTGCACCTAGAGCCTGCGCTCTGCAACAAAGAGAAGCCACCACAATGAGAAGCACTTGCACCGCAACGAAGAGTAGCCCCTGCTCGCCGCAGCTAGGGAAAGCCTGTGCTCAGCAACGAAGACCCAACGCAGCCAAAAATAAATAAAATAAATAAATTAAAAAAAAAAAAGGAAATAGGCGCTGGAGGTTCCTGAAGAGAGGCATATTAAAACACACAGTGGCCCTTTAAAAATAAAATGTGTTACATGATAATCAATCAGAAAAAAAATATCACAGGTACCAATGAAGTATTACGAAAAATCCTGAATCTAACATTTAGGATGTACAAGACTCTGCTCAGCTAGGCACTTAAGCTTATGGTTAGATACTATGTGGTTTTGCTCAAGTATACTGAGGCATTATTTTGAAGGGATTTGATGAAAAATTCTGAAAAGGCATCTGCTTATTTGCAAAGCATTCTTGCTAAGGGCACATTATAAAGTAGTTCCTCCCACACTTTCCAACAAATAAGCTGAATCTTACCCCAAAAATCCATGAGTACTTGGGCTCTTCCTGAAATCAGCAATCTCACTGTACCAATCAGCACTTATCTATTACAATTCAAAGGGATCTGAATACCAATTCCATTATTACAAATTTTGAGGGGACTTCCCTGGTGTTGCAGTGGTTAAGAATACGCCTGCTAATGCAGGGACACAGGTTCAAGCCCTGGTCCAGGAAGATCCCACATGCCGTGGAGCAACTACGCCCATGTGCCACAACCACTGAGCCCACATGCCACAACTACTGAAGCCCGTGCACCTAGAGCCCGTGCTCCGCAACAAGAGAAGCCACCGCAATGAGAAGCCTGCGCACCACAACAAAGAGTAGCCCCTGCTCGCCACAACTAGAGAAAACCCACGTGCAGCAATGAAGACCCAACACAGCCAAAAATAAATAAATAAATAATAAATAAGTTTTTTAAAAAATTTTGAGGATCGGATTTAAACTTTAGTTTATATTGTGCTACTCTGAGGATGGGGTTACTGACAGCATTTTTTAAATTATTTTTTTAGTTAGAGAAAATAGGTACTAAGGTATTTCTCATAAATAATTAAATAGATGCAGTTAGATACTGATAAAAATCTGGGCCCATGGTTCTTAATAGGGTTTCTATTCTTTATTATCACAATAATTTTATCACTCATAGGCATAAGGTTAGGACACAGATGATCTCAGTTTTTGAATAGTGCCTGAAGGTCTTCCATAAAATCCACTAGGTTATACCAGATAATGAAAACCAGAGATAAACCAAATATAAATATAGCTATACTAACATCACTTATTATTTAAAAATATGAATGCCATTTCTGGAGAGTTATAAATTAAAACACAAGCTTTAATTTCTTCATCCATTTTTTAAAATTCTACTTTTCCCTAAAAATGAGATATAGAAGCATATGAACTATAAAAATGTGTGTAAAACCAAAATATAATTCTGCAAATTGTCACTTAAATAATGCAGGCTTTAAATATATTGTGCTTATAACATGATATATACTTTGATACATCATATGAAAAAAGCATGGGGGCTTCCTTGGTGGCACAGTGGTTAAGAATCTGCCTGCCAGTGTAGGGGACACGGGTTTGAGCCCTGGTCTGGGAAGATCCCACATGCCGCGGAGCAACTGGGCCCGTGTGCCACAACTACTGAGCCTGCGCTCTAGAGTTCACAAACCACAACTACTGAGCCTGCGTGCCTAGAGCCTGTGCTCTGCAACAAGAGAAGCCACTGCAATGAGAAGTCAGTGCACAGCAACAACGAGTAGCTCCTGCTCGCCGGAACTAGAGAAAGACCACCTGAAGCAATGAAGACCCAACAAAGCCAAAAATAAATAAAATTAAAAATAAATTTATAAAAAAAAAAGAAAGAAAAAAGCATGGAAAATAATGGAAGCTTATTTTCCCCCTAATTTGAGCTACTTAACAAATTCACCAGCATAATTTATCAACACAGAGAAATCTATTTAATATTAGGGAAATTTTAGAAAGAGAAGAACAGCATTCAGAATTTCTGTATTTTATGTTTTTATACATACCACTAATAAAACTAAAGTCAATTTCACAAAGTGACAGAAGCAGATGTAAAACTTTAAAAATCGCCCTAGAATTTTAGGCAAGTACATCACTGATAATATTTGTATTATTTGTGTAAATAAAAAGGTAATAAGCAGTCAATTTTGTCACGGCCTAAATTTTTGATGTGCTCCTTTAAAATATCTGTGAAACTGACAAGTTTTGCTTTGTTATTTTATAAAGGAAATCACCACAGCAAACTAAACTTACTGATGAATTGTAAACGTTTCCATTAGAAATGTAACCTGGGTGAAAGGGTTAAAAAGAAATAAAAATGGGTGGGTTTACATGTTCAAAAACACAGGGGCTTTTTGGGCAAATAAATTAGTTGCAGACACTGGAAGATTGCTTATCAGGAGGTACATTAAGCATATGACTTCATGGGTAGCTTTTCAGTCCACTTTTTTAAAGTTTTAAATTAATTAATTTATTTATTTTTGGCTGCGTTGGGTCTTCGTTGCTGCGTGGGCTTTCTCTAGTTGCGGTGAGCGGGGGCTACTCTTCGAAGCGGTGCACGGGCTTCTCACTGCGGTGGCTTCTCTTGTTGTGGAGCACAGGCTCTAGGCATGTGGGCTTCAGTAGTTGTGGTATGCGGGCTCAGTAGTTGTGGTGCACGGGCTTAGTTGCTTTGCGGCATGTGGGATCTTCCTGGACCAGGGCTCGAACCCATGTCCCCTGCATTGGCAGGCGGATTCTTAACCACTGTGCCACCAGGGAAGCCCTGTATTTTTAATGAGAGTAGAAAAAAATATATTCTCCTAAAATGAACAAAGTTGGCATCTCTCCCTGGAAAGCCTTGAAGGTAAGACAGGAATGAAAGCAAGCACACAACAATGCCAACAACCATCTGGGATTCTGTTCGTAAACTACTGCAAAAGCAGGGCTAAGATGTGCTGCTTACATTTTGGTGGCAACATGGTGTTTCCCAGGAATAACATACATATCATACGATCACTAATACCAGAGTATATAAAGAACCCTGATATTAAACCATGCTCTTTACTCCAAACTTGCCTTGGCCCAAGAGTTGATAAAAGCATTGCTAGGAGTAAATGCCAAATTAACAAACCAGAAGTTCCTCTGGGGTTTATCTTTGTACTCATAGTACCTAATACAGGCACTGAGGAAGAAAGTTATTACATCCTAAAGGCTTGAATGAAACACAAGGAAACATTTCTAGAACCTAAGAGCTGTAAAAGATTGAATATTTCTGGGCTTCCCTGGTGGCGCAGTGGTTGAGAGTCCGCCTGCCGATGCAGGGGACACGGGTTTGTGCCCCGGTCCGGGAAGATCCCACATGCCGCGGAGCGGCTGGGCCCGTGAGCCATGGCCGCTGAGCCTGCGCGTCTGGAGCCTGTGCTCCGCAACGGGAGAGGCCACAGCAGTGAGAGGCCCGCGGACCGCAAAAAAAATAAAAAAGAAAAGAAAAGAAAAAAAAGATTGAATATTTCTACAGATATTTAAGCAGTACACTTTCTATTTTAACTTTCACACATACACCTTACCTTTCCTGTAATTTCCCCCCACCTCCCCACGCCCTCCCCATTGCTCGGAGAAAAGGGTTAGAACAAATGATTGTGGAAGGATGTTCCAAATTTGATTGTCCAATACAGAGAGGTAGAATGTGGTATTGTTTCCAGGAAGAACTCCTCAGTAGAGGATAAAAATTTCATAGCATGTGTGGTTAAGCTCTGAAGGACATCATTTGACCTATGGATTATCTAAATCCTACACATCAGGTTTCCAGTAGGATTTAGCCACAAATATGACTTTACATATATGGCTCTCAAATTATCATTCTACATTCCCTTCTACTCTATTTAAGCCCTTCTATCAGAGATAGGAACCACACAGGCACACAAAGCCCTCTCACTTCTACTCATTAAATTACAGCCAATTTTGAAAATCTTGAGATGTAAAAGACTGGTTGCTGCCTTTCACACAATCCACAGATTGCGGCACTGCCAACAGCTCAAGTCTTGTTTTGAGCGTTAAAATAACCAGAAGTGGTCACAGGAGTCTAACTTGGCTTGAAGGCTTCCAGTGAAAGGAAATGCACTATCTTCAAAGGAAATTGCATTGATTTGGGGTTTGCCCTAAATATTAGAAAATAATTTTTCTAAATTATCAGTTATTTTATTATCTAATAACTGAACCACATTTTTTCTTTCTTGTAATTTCCAGAGCTACAAAACGAAACAAAAACAACCACACAGTAAAATAAAAGAATGTTTGGGATGCTACTGAAAGAACCATAAAAATCTCTTATTAAAAATGGAAATAATTTATCCATTTAAGGAAACAAAAACTTACCTAAAGATTTACTCTCTGCTGTCTGTTCAAGCTCTCTGAAAGCACTGTATTTATCACCAGGCTCTATGATGAAAAGACAGAAGCCCAATTAAGGTTAGGAACCTTAAGATCACAGCTCAAGGACATTCACCATAAAAGGTCACCACTAAAAACAAAAATTTACATTCATAGGTTCATGAATCTATGAACTGTTTTTACCTCCAAATGGAACAGTATTTTCAGAGGACTTGTCAGCTGCAATTCCTTTAAACACAGCATATTTATCCACTGAAGCTGATCCTTTAGTTCCAGGAAGTGGCATCAACAAAGAAGGGGCACTAAAAGGGAAAAAGAAATATTTCTTAATGACTAGAACATTGTCTCCTTACCTTGTCATCAAGGAAGAACTTAGAGTTAAAATGGCACACAGATAACCTAGTTAAAACTCATGGCTCCCTGCTTTAAAAGTTAGAAACTATATAGGTACACCACAAATGACAAAAAACAACATCCTTTTCCTTGAAAAAACATATATTGAAACAACACTCAAGCAATAATTCTTTTCTTGATTATGTGAAAAGGAGTCAGATCCACGCTGACCATCTATCTAATCATCTTTAAGCCATAAGAACCACTGGAATGGCATTAGAAATAGATTATTATAGAATGATGACTTCCTGTAATTTTAAATTTAGGTCCATAAAACTGTGAAAGTGAACTGCTCCAAGTACGTATACCCAATATTTTAAAGTAAATTATGTTAACGTTAATATAAATTATTCTCTAAAATGGGTTCAGAATGCAGAGGTGGAATAGTTAAGATAAAAATCTATTTATGAAATGCTGTTCAAGCCAAGATGTAAATTGTCCTTCTTTTGATCACACTGCATTGCTTAGTGGCAGAAGTTCCCACATCTGATAAGCAGCAGTAGAGGTAATACAATTTGCATTTTTACGAGGATCACATCAGCAGTTCCAGAAGCTATCTTTGCAGCAAAACAACAATCACTTCAAAATTAGATAAAGATACTTTTGCCTGTGGACACATTTCCCTGCTGGATGGAGAAATAGTGTAATGCGTAGTATCTGTGTGGGTAATTCTTGGGCGGCTTAAGCACAGACTATAAAAGCACTGCCTTTTTTTTCCCCCTTATCAGACCCAGGCAGCTCCCTGGAAGAACCACCTTTACACATGAATGACTACATTCCACTACTAGTTTGTGTCATTCACTACCATACACACAAGTTATATAAATGGATTTCTATTGAGTTCTTTGCCCTGGAGCAAAAATTTTCTACAGTCATTTAAATCTTATCAGTGGCCTACAAGCAAGGTAAAAACCCTGCTCTTGCACATGCATGCTAATGGGCGTCTGCAGTGCCTGGAGGACTTAGTGCTATCAAATATTATAATTTCACACCAATACCAAACAGCTGCTACATATTTGATCTGGACAAATAGGTCACTGTTTATACAGTATAGGTGGATTTCTAAAAGTTCCATAAGTAATTAAACTACAACACACTGAAAAGAATGTTACACAGGAATAAAGGTAATTAATGTCTTAGGAAAAAACCACAAAGTTGAATGATCTATTTGTTTTTTCATGATCGCCAACGTTAGCTATGGCCCTTTAAAGTCCATGGTAAAATCTTCCACTAAATATGACATTTATTTGAATATTATTAATTTAAAAATTATTTTCAGAATTGGAAAAAAACCAGAGGATCTTCAGAGTAATGTAGTACTGCTGAGTGAAGTCAACAAAATAAAATTCCATTCAAAAAACGCTATGACTCAGACTGTAATTTTATGCATATTACAAAGGAAGAATTCATTCCAGTTCTTTCCTTAAAGTTTTTATTAAAAAAAACTGTAATCACCATCAAAGTGTTTATGCCAGTTATATAAAGTAGTTATCTGTTCCAAACATGCAAATGGTTATTTCTACTGTTTAATACTAACGAAAGGTACTCAGTGAGAGAGGCATACTGTTTTAAAATTTAAGAACCTGCATTCTATTGAAAGATAAGACTTTAGAGAATTTGGCCACAAAAAAGTGCTTTGCTTTTTCTCTAGTGTATCATTTGTGTTTTACAGTTACTTCACGTGGCTGTGGTAGGTGACTTTACTTAGTTGCTCAACCTGCTAAATACATCCATTTAAAAAGCAAAGAAAATAAACCAACTCAAAACTCCTGCGCCTTAATCCTTTTTGAGCTATTCTATCATCAGCGCCCCATGACCGCTTTGTTTATTATACGAGGCTCCCCAGTGCCTGGCACACGGTAAGTATTTTCCGAATGGATAAATGAATGATGTTGCTCCCTTCCAGATGCCCTTTCATGCCAGCTCAAGTGCTATTCCTCCTTTGACTTTGACATCCAGTTCAACACCGAGTCCAACCAATTTCTCAGATACATACTTTTCAGTATCTGTAACTCTAAACCCAGGGTAACTCTCATAACCTCACAACAGGACTACCATGGAAGCTGCATTTATCCCATACCTAGTAGCAAAAATCACTTTCACCATGCCACTTATTTCTAAAATGCTTTACAGATTATGTCACAAATCATAAGGCATCCCATAACTGGTGCCTGCCCTTAACTAGTGTCATTTTTTCAGACTAACAATACTCTTGGCTCCAGCCCATTTTAACACCTTACTTGCCTTTTCATCTTCTCAAAAAAATAATGTCCATTTTTGCTTAAAAATACTGCTCAAAGTGGTCCTACCTATTTATATCATGATTTAACAAATATCCTTTTAAAATAACTCACAATATGGAATACAGATCATCATAAACTAGGGAATTCATTATACATGAACACACAAACTCACCACTGAAGGAGCAATTCTAAGAGAGTTTTATTAGATAATATAAATACCCAGATAAAACTAACAATCTTTAGAGCAGAAACTGTGCTTTTTGCTTCTGTATTTCTAGTGCCTACCCCAGTGTCAGGCACACAGGAGATGCTATGTAAATGTTTCTGAATGAATAAAGAAACAACGAGTGTGGATTCTTAGACATGAACAAAATGTTTTCATGCAAGAAAAGCACAGAAGTAGTCAAGCCAGAACTGAAGAAGAAAAATCTGCAAAGTATGGCTGTATATGAAAGTAAACTACGGGTGGAGATAATGCCACACAAAATTGCTAATACCCCATATATCTCAGGTCTGGCCACCATCTTAAAACTTTCTATGCCCAAATTTTAATTTCATCTGCTGAAAGTTTTCTCCCTGAGGAATGAACCATCAATTTGTTAAATCTGGTTTGTAACCTTCATACTACAATATATTCATCCAACAAACCTTTATTAATTACACATTACAGGCTAAGTACTACATACAGACACATGAAATACTGTCTTCAGGTACTTACAGCCTAGTGAGGGGAACAGTCAGGTAAACCAGTAATGGCAATTACGGCACAGATGTTCACAGGCTACCATGGCAGTAGAGAAGAAGAAGCCCTTAACTCATCTTAGAGGCGGGGACTGATGGAGTGGAGTTAGTAAACACTTCCTATAATGAACCGATTTTCGACATGGAACTAGAATTAACTATAGAGAGAATTTCAGATTGAAGAAAACAGAATGGAAAAGGCCAGAAGCTTGAAAGAGCATGGTCAGTTTGGCGGTTTACGTGTGGCTGGAGGTAAGCTGTGGAGAAATGGCAACAGTCAAGAGGGTTGGCAGGAGCCAGATCACACATGGCCTTTTCCCATGCCAAGCAGAGCTGACAGAGTTGATGGCGGTAAAGGAGAGAGAAAGGAGACAAAAACAGCATGTTTCTGATTAGGTGACTGGATATGGTGATCTAACAAATTCTTATTTAGCTTTGAGCAGGAAAACAATGAATCATTTTATGGAGGTAATTTGAGATGACTTGGGTCATTCAGATATGTTCTAGATAGCAGTAGAACATATCAATTTGTGCAGAGGAAGAGACCTGAGAAAGAACTGTTATGTGTCTATCAGGTTAATACGTGTGTGCACTGGTACAGCGGGCTTGGAACTCCCAGTACTTTACAGTCACACCCCTCGTATGTCTCTTCTATGGGTCATTTATAAGTGTTTGATGTATTCTTAAAATCAGGAGAATAATGCTTTCCCTAATTTCTAATTCTCTATAATGCCTATCCCTTAGTTCTTCGTACAGTGTCTGCAGGAAGTGTTGACTAAGAAATAATCAATTGGTTAAAATACAAAAGATGAATGAAACTGCACAAATAAGAACATAAGAGAAATAGAATATGTACCCTGACAAAAACAAGTTCTAAAAGCAACCAAAAACATTCACATTGCTTACTCAAAGCCTCATGTGCTCTACTCAGTGGAAGAAGTATCTACTAAGTACTTTTTAAAAATGATGGGGCTTCCCTGGTGGTGCAGTGGCTGAGAGTCCAACTGCCGATGCAGGGGACACGAGTTTGTGCCCCAGTCCGGGAAGATCCCACATGCCGTGGAGCGGCTGGGCCCGTGAGCCATGGCCGCTGAGCCTGCGCATCCAGAGCCTGTGCTCCGCAACAGGAGAGGCCACAACAGTGAGAGGCCCGCATACCGCAAAAAAAAAAAAAAAGATGGAGATAGGAGCTTCAAGATGGCGGAAGAGTAAGACGTGGAGAACACCTTCCTCCCCACAGATACATCAGAAATACATCTACACGTGGAACAACCCCTACAGAACACCTACTGAACACTGGCAGAAGACCTCAGCCCTCCCAAAAGGCAAGGAACTCACCCACGTACCTGCGTAGGGCAAAAGAAAAAAGAAAAAACAGAGACAAAAGAATATGGACAGGACCTGCACCAGTGGGAGGGAGCTGTGAAGGAGGAAAGGTTTCCACATACTAGGAAGCCCCTTCACTGGTGGAGACGGGCAGTGGCGGAGGGGGGAAGCTTCGGAGCCACGGAGGAGAGGGCAGCTACAGGGGTGCGGAGGGCAAAGTGGAGAGATTCCCGCACAGAGGATCGGTGCCAACCGGCACTCACCAGCCTGAGAAACTTGTCCACTCACCTGCCGGGGCAGGCAGGGGCTGGGAGCTGAGGCTCTGGCTTTGGAGGTCAGATCGCAGGGAGAGGATTGGGGTTGACTGCGTGAACACAGCCTGGAGGGACTAGTGGCCACAGCTAGCCGGGAGGGAGTCCGGGAAACGGTCTGGAGCTGTCGAAGAGGCAAGAGGCTTTCTTCCCTCTGTTTCGCAGTGCGCGAGGAGAGGGGATTCAGAACGCCGCTTAAAGGAGCTCCAGAGACGGGCGCGAGCCGCGGCTATTAGCACGGACCCCAGAGACGGGCATGAGATGCTAAGGCTGCTGCTGCGGCCACCAAGAAGCCTGTGTGCAAGCACAGGTCACTATCCACACCTTCCCTCCCAGGAGCCTGTGCAGCCCCGCTGCCAGGGTCCTATGATCCAGGAACAACTTCGCCAGGAGAACACACGGCGTGCCTCAGGCTGGTGCAACGTCACGCCGGCCTCTGCCGCTGCAGGCTCGCCCCGCATCCGTACCCCTCCCTCCCGCTGGCCTGAGTGAGCCAGAGCCCCCAAATCAGCTGCTCCTTTAACCCCGTCCTGTCTGAGCGAAGAACAGATGCCCGCAGGTGACCTACACGCAGAGGCGGGGCCAAATCCAAAGCTGAGCCCCGGGAGCTGTGAGAACAAAGAGAAAGGGAAATATCTCCCAACAGCCTCAGAAGCAGCGGATTAAATCTCCACAGTCAACTTGATGTACCCTGCATCTGTGGAATAACTGAATAGGCAAGGAATCATCCCGAATTGAGGAGGTGGACTTTGGGAGCAAGGATATATATATATTTTTCCCTTTTTCTCTTTTTGTGAGTGTGTATGTGTATGCTTCTGTGTGTGATTTTGTCTGTATAGCTCTGCTTTTACCATTTGTCCTAGGGTTCTGTCTGTACATTTTCTTTTTGTTTTAGTATACTTTTCAGCGCTTGTTAACACTGGTGGATTTGTTTTTTCATTTGGTTGTTCTTTCTTTCTTTTTTAATTACTTAAAAAATTTGTTTTAATAATTATTTTTTGTTTTTTATTTTAATAACTTTATTTTATCTTTTTCTTTCTTTCTTTCTTTTTTTCTCCCTTTCATTCTGAGCTATGTGGATGAAAGGCTCTTGGTGCTGCAGCCAGGAGTTAGTGCTGTGCCTCTGAGGTGGGAGAGCCAACTTCAGGACACTGGTCCACAAGAGACCTCCCAGCTCCACGTAATATCAAACAGCGAAAATCTCCCAGAGATTTCCATCTCAACGGCAAGACCCAGCTCCACTCAACAACCAGCAAGCTACAGTGCTGGACACCCTATGCCACACAACTAGCAAGACAGGAACACAACCCCATCCATTAGCAGAGAGGCGCCTAAAATCATAATAAGGTCACAGACACCCCCAAACACACCACCAGACATGGACCTGCCCACCAGAAAGACAAGATCCAGCCTCATCCACCAGAACACAGGCACTAGTGCCCTACACCAGGAAGCCTACACAACCCACTGAAACAACCTTAGCCACTGGGGGCAGACACCAAAAACAATGGGAACTATGAACCTGCAGCCTGTGAAAAGGAGACCCCAAACACAGTAAGTTAAGCAAAATGAGAAGACAGAGAAACACACAGCAGATGAATGAGCAAGGTAAAAACCCACCAGACCTAACAAATGAAGAGGAAATAGGCAGTCTACCTGAAAAAGAATTCAGAATAATGATAGTAAAGATGATCCAAAATCTTGGAAATAGAATGGAGAAAATACAAGAAACATTTAACAAGGACCTAGAAGAACTAAAGAGCAAACAAACAATCATGAACAACACAATAAATGAAATTAAAAATTCTCTAGACAAGATCAATAGCAGAATAACTGCGGCAGAAGAATGGTTAAGTGACCTGGAAGATAAAAGAGTAGAAATAACTACTGCAGAGCAGAATAAAGAAAAAAGAATGAGAAGAATTGAGGACAGTCTCAGAGATGTCTGGGACAATATTAAATGCACCAACATGTGAATTATAGGGGTCCCAGAAGAAGAAGAGAAAAAGAAAGGGACCGAGAAAATATGTGAAGAGATTATACTTGAAAACTTCCCTAATATGGGAAAGGAAATAGTTAATCAAGTCCAGGAAGCACAGCGAGTCCCATACAGCATAAATCCAAGGAGAAACATGCCAAGACACATACTAACCAAACTACCAAAAATTAAATACAAAAAATATTAAAAGCAGCAAGGGAAAAACAACAAATAACATACAAGGGAATCCCCATAAGGTTAACAGCTGATCTTTCAGCAGAAACTCTGCAAGCCAGAAGGGAGTGGCAGGACATATTTAAAGTGATGAAAGGGAAAAAACTACAACCAAGATTACTCTACCCAGCAAGGATCTCACTCAGATTCAACAGAGAAATTAAAACTTTTACAGACAAGCAAAAGCTAAGAGAATTCAGAACCAGCAAACCAGCTTTACAACAAATGCTAAAGGAACTTCTCTAGGCAGGAAACACAAGATAAGGAAAAGACCTACAATAACAAACCCAAAACAATTAAGAAAATGGTAAAAGGAACATACATATCGATAATTACCTTAAATGTGAATGGATTAAATGCTCCAACCAAAAGATATAGACTGGCGGAATGGATACAAAAACAAGACCCATATATATGCTGTCTACAAGAGATCCACTTCAGACCTAGGGACACATACAGACTGAAAGTGAGGGGATGGAAAAAGATATTCCATGCAAATGGAAATCAAAAGAAAGATGGAATAGCAATTCTCATATCAGACAAAACAGACTTTAAAACAAAGACTATTACAAGAGACAAAGAAGGACACTACATAATGATCAAGGGATCAATCCAAGAAGAAGACAGAACAATTGTAAATATTTATGCACCCAACATAGGAACACCTCAATACATAAGGCAAATACTAACAGCCATAAAAGGGGAAATTGACAGTAACACAATCATTGTAGGGGACTTTAACATGCCACTTTCACCAATGGACAGATCACCCAAAGTGAAAATAAGGAAACACAGCTTTAAATGATACATTAAACAACATGGACTTAATTGATATTTATAGGACATTCCATCCCAAAACAACAGAATACACTTTTTTCTCAAGTGCTCATGGAACATTCTCTAGGATAGATCATATCTTGGGTCACAAATCAAGCCTTGGTAAATTTAAGAAAATTGAAATCGTATCAAGTATCTTTTCTGACCATGCTATGAGACTAGATATCAATTACAGGAAAAAATCTGTAAACAATACAAACACATGGAGGCTAAACAATACACTACTTAATAACCAAGAGATCACTGAAGAAATCAAAGAAGAATCAAAAAATACCTAGAAACAAACGAAAATGAAAACACGACAACCCAAAACCTATGGGATGCAGCAAAAGAACTTCGAAGAGGGAAGTTTATAGCAATACAATCCTACCTTAAGAAACAAGAAACACCTCAAATAAACAACCTAACCTTACAGCTAAAGCAATTAGAGAAAGAAGAACAAAAAACCCCCAAAGTTAGCAGAAGAAAAGAAATCATAAAGATCAGATCAGAAATAAATAAAAAAGAAACGAAGGGAACGATAGCAAAGATCAATAAAACTAAAAGCTGGTTCTTTGAGAAGATAAACAAAATTGATAAACCATTAGCCACACTCATCAAGAAAAAAAGGGAGAAGACTCAAATTAATAGAATTAGAAATGAAAAAGG
Organism: Monodon monoceros; assembly: GCF_005190385.1. NCBI lineage: Eukaryota > Metazoa > Chordata > Mammalia > Artiodactyla > Monodontidae > Monodon > Monodon monoceros. Next base: position 11,412,628 of record NW_021703786.1, read on the forward strand.
AGAAGTAACAACTGACACTGCAGAAGTACAAAGGATCATGAGAGATTACTACAAGCAACTATATGCCAATAAAATGGACAACCTGGAAGAAATGGACAAATTCTTAGAAATGCACAACCTTCCCAGACTGAACCAGGAATAAATAGAAAATATGCACAGACCAATCACAAGCACTGAAACTGAAACTGTGATTAAAAATCTTCCAACAAACAAAAGCCCAGGACCAGATGGCTTCACAGGCGAATTTTATCGAACACTTAGAGAAGAGCTAACACCTATCCTTCTCAAACTCTTCCAAAATATAGCAGAGGGAGGAACACTCCCAAACTCATTCTGTGAGGCCACCATCACCCTGATACCAAAACCAGACAAAGATGTCACAAAAAAAGAAAACTACAGGCCAATATCACTGATGAACACAGATGCAAAAATCCTCAACAAAATACTAGCAAACAGAATCCAACAGCACATTAAAAGGATCATACACCATGATCAAGTGGGGTTTATCCCAGGAATGCAAGGATTCTTCAGTATACGCAAATCAATCAATGTGATACACCATATTAACAAATTGAAGGAGAAAAACCATATGATCATCTCAATCAATGCAGAGAAAGCTTTCGACAAAATTCAACGACTTATGATAAAAACCCTGCAGAAAATAGGCATAGAGGGAACTTTCCTCAACATAACAAAAGCCATATATGAGAAACCCACAGCCAACATCGTCCTCAATGGTGAAAAACTGAAACCATTTCCACTAAGATCAGGAACAAGACAACGTTGCCCACTCTCACCACTATTATTCAACATAGTTTTGGAAGTTTTAGCCACAGCAATCAGAGAAGAAAAAGAAATAAAAGGAATCCAAATAGGAAAAGAAGAAGTAAAGCTGTCACTGTTTGCAGATGACATGATACTATACATAGAGAATCCTAAAGATGCTACCAGAAAACTACTAGAGCTAATCAATGAATTTGGTAAAGTTGCAGGATACAAAATTAATGCACAGAAATCTCTTGCATTCCTATACACTAATGATGAAAAATCTGAAAGTGAAATTAAGAAAACATCCCCATTTACCACTGAAACAAAAAGAATAAAATACCTAGGAATAAACCTACCTAAGGAGACAAAAGACATGTATGCAGAAAATTATAAGACACTTCTGAAAGAAATTAAAGATGATACAAACAGATGGAGAGATATACCATGTTCTTGGATTGGAAGAATCAACATTGTGAAAATGACTCTACTACCCAAAGCAATCTACAGATTGAATGCAATCCCTATCAAACTACCACTGGCATTTTTCACAGAACTAGAACAAAAAATTTCACAATTTGTATGGAAACACAAAAGACCCCAAAGAGCCAAAGCAATCTTGAGAAAGAAAAACAGAGCTGGAGGAATCAGGCCCCTGGACATCAGACTATACTACAAAGCTACAGTAATCAAGACAGTGTGGTACTGGCACAAAAACAGAAATATAGATCAATGGAACAGGATAGAAAGCCCAGAGATAAACCCACGCACATATGGTCACCTTATCTTTGATAAAGGAGGCAAGAATATACAATGGAGAAAAGACAGCCTCTTCAGTAAGTGGTGCTGGGAAAACTGGACAGCTACATGTAAAACAGTGAAATTAGAACAGTCCCTAACACCATACACAAAAATAAACTCAAAATGGATTAAAGACCTAAATGTAAGGCCAGACACTATCAAACTCTTAGAGGAAAACATAGGCAGAACACTCTATGACATAAGTCACAGCAAGATCCGTTTTGACCCAGCTCCTAGAGAAATGGAAATAAAAACAAAAATAAACAAATGGGACCTAATGAAACTTCAAAGCTTTTGCACAGCAAAGGAAACCATAAACAAGACCAAAAGACAGCCCTCAGAATGGGAGAACATATTTGCAAATGAAGCAACTGACAAAGGATTAATCTCCAAAATTTACAAGCAGCTCATGCAGCTCAATAACAAAAAAACAAACAACCCAATCCAAAAATGGACAGAAGACCTAAACAGACATTTCTCCAAAGAAGATATACAGATTGCCAACAAACACATGAAAGGATGCCCAACATCATTAATCATTAGAGAAATGCAAATCAAAACTACAATGCGATATCATCTCATACTAGTCAGAATGGCCATCATCAAAAAATCTACAAGCAATAAATGCTGTAGAGGGTGTGGAGTAAAGGGAACCCTCATACACTGTTGGTAGGAATGTAAATTGATACAGCCACTATGGAGAACAGTATGGAGGTTCCTTAAAAAACTAAAAATAGAACTACCATACGACCCAGCAATCCCACTACTGGGCATATACCCTGAGAAAACCATAATTCAGAAAGAGTCACGGGGGCTTCCCTGGTGGCGCAGTGGTTGAGAGTCCGCCTGCCAATGCAGGGGACACAGGTTCGTGCCCCGGTCCAGGAAGATCCCACATGCCGCGGAGCGGCTGGGCCCGTGAGCCATGGCTGCTGAGCCTCTGTGTCCGGAGCCTGTGCTCCGCAACAGGAGAGGCCACAACAGAGAGAGGCCCGTGTACAGCAAAAAAAAAAAAAAAGAGTCATGTACCACAATGTTCATTGCAGCTCTATTTATAATAGCCAGGACATGGAAGAAACCTAAGTGTCCATCGACAGATGAATGGATAAAGAAGCTGTGGCACATATATATAATGGAATATTACTCAGCCATAAAAAGAAACAAAATTTAGTTATTTGTAGTGAGGTGGATGGACCTAGAGTCTGTCATACAGAGTAAAGTAAGTCAGAAAGAGAAAAACAAATACCGTATGCTAACACATATATATGGAATCTAAAAAAAAGAAAAGGTCATGAAGAACCTAGGGGCAAGGTGGGAATAAAGATGCAGACCAACTAGAGAATGGACTTGAGGACACGGGGACGGGGAAGGGTAAGCTGGGACAACGTGAGAAAGTGGTAGTATATATATGGACATATATACACTACCAAATGTAAAATAGATAGCTAGTGGGAAGCAGTCGCATAGCACAGGGAGATCAGCTCGGTGCTTTGTGACCAGCTAGAAGGATGGGATAGGGAGGGTGGGAGGGAGGGAGACACAAGAGGGAAGAGATATGGGGACATATGTATATGTATAACTGATTCACTTTGTTATAAAGCAGAAACTAACACACTATTGTAAAGCAATTATACTCCAATAAAAATGTTTAAAAAAATAATGGAAAGGTGTTGACAACATACTGAATCACTTACTGTACCTAAAAGTTAAAACATTAGAAAAATGTTTATGCAACTGTCTATGCAAACAAACAAACAGAAACCTGAAGGCCTAAAAGCCACTGATCTCAAACAGAAGAGCAACATGGATAAATAATCATATTTAGATTTCTAAATGATGATTTCTGTGGAAAAGCAATAGTATGTTATATTGCAAAATGTCAAATTATGTGCCCCTGCCTAAAAAGCTTTTCAGCAGTTGAAGACCTGGATCTAATACAAGAACATGAAGTCATAAGGGGCACAGGTGCACTCAGCTGTAATAAATCAGGTTTAGCACAAGCAAAAAGAAATATTGTTAAGCAGGTGCGTACTGGGAGGAAATGGTAGAAGCTGAAGTTTAAGGTGGACAAAGGGGAAGGAAGTTTGAAGAGTGAAAGTAGGAATAACCAAGAAAGCATGAGAGTAAGGAGTCTTAATTCTCTTATTTATACTTAGGCTTCTCATTGTGGATGGCCTCTTTCTCAATTATTAAATACAGTGTTAACTATATTAAACTCTTCTACCTGTTTCCGTGCTGAGAATTTGATTTTGAAGAAGCAGGCAACTCTTGGAAATCACTAAATGAATCATCAAGGGATCCTGACTTGGAAGCATCTTGAAAATCCTGGAAGTCATCTTCTTCTGGTTTGACAACCTAGGTTTACAGAGGACGTTGAAATAGAAAACGTCTTATGATAAAAAGGTAAAGAACAAATCTTCAACTGTCAACCTCAAAGACTACTTTTTTTTTTTCAAAAACTACTTTTTAACTCTTCCTATTTAAGTACAAACACCTAATTTTAGAAGAACACCCTTTAGACAAAAACATCAACTCAAGTGCTTAAGGCAGGAATGCTGCCTAATGTTTTAAAATGCTCTCTCGTACAAACGGTAGAAGACTGGTTTAAACAGTTAATTTATATAATTTTTAAATAGCTGAATCACATTTAATGGATTACTGAGAAACTGCCATCTTTATAAAACATTTTAATCATGTCTGTAAATTACAGAAGTGATACAAGTTTGTTTTAACTCATCACATACATGTATAAAGGAAACCGTGAATACGGACTCCTAATCCCATGCTTAGGAAGTGAGCACTGTTAACAGTTCATTTGTTTTATAGAAAAACGAGCTTATATTATGTTGTTCTGCACTTTAAAAAATATGTAATTACAGGACATGGACATATTTTCATGCAGTACATGTACATCTACCGGCATTCATTTTAATAATCTAATAGTTTACCACTGTAGAGATAAACCAAAATTTATTTAACCTTTCTTCTTCTGATGGATATGCAGCTATTCCTAATTTTTTACTCTAACAAACAATGCTACAACAAATATCCTTGTATATTTTTGCTAATTTGAGTTACTAAGTTCTGTGAGACTCCTAATCGAGTGACTGCTGGGTCAGAAGACATGAACATTTAGAATTTTGATAGCTATTGCCAAACATGCCTTCCAAAAAGGCTGTACCAAAAAACCCTTTTCCCTACATTTTTACTGACACTGAATATACGTTTAAAACGTTTTTTGCTAATCTAAGAAGTGAAAAATAAACTGAAGCATCTTAATTTCAGGTTTAGCAGCTTCCTCAAAAAACATAGCCTAAGGATATAATTAGCTTTATTAAGCCTGATGTTTAAGACATATATGATAAAGAACTATAAACTTTTAGCCAAAATTCAAGTATCTTAAGGCTTAAGAAATTTTTTTTTAAATAATGAAAAATTAAATGTTGTATTGTTTTAATACTGCTTAATTTTCACCTCCAGTGTCCATCATAATCCAGCACCTTTTCTGCATTCATGGAAAAAAAAAAGTTGCCTGGATTCATTTTCCAGGGATAACTCAGAATATGCACAGCCTCTCCATTTTGCATAGCCTCTCCATTTACCTGATTTGCAGGGTAAGTTGACATGAAGCCACTGGGAGTCTGGGCTGCAGCTCCCCCGACTGGTCCAACAAGATTAATGCCCATGACTGGCTGTCCGAGGGTGAGGGGCATGGAACCTGCAGGGCCTGAAGGCATCCCAGTTGGCTGACTCACAGCAGTAGGCAAAGTCATAGGAAAGCCACTTAAAGTTGGAAGAGGAGCCGCTGGAAACTGATTTAAAGCATCGGGACTCATGGCAGGAACACCCCTCTACATAGAACAGGAGGAAAATGGAAACACTTGAGGAATTTGCAAACCACATACAACCCAAATCTGGCAAAGAGAGACCTAACTGTAAAATCTGTAGCCCTGGTATGTTTCCACTCTGACTCTCCCAAAACTCAGGAATTTGACACAAGAAAATAAGTTATGAGGTTAATGTGAATCTAATATTTAGCAAAGAAATGGCCAACACGTACCAATTCTGACATTTTCACTCTGACAAGTCTGGTTAATTCGCTACAATCAAATCGTTTACAATGATTTTGTAATATGAGAAAAACTGCTGCCAGACCGAGTATACTTTATCTGTATCTAAGGAGTTTTAGACAAGGACCTCAAAGGACAGAGAGTCATCTCATCTATTACTAACTTTCAAGTTCAGAAGGGTTACACTTAGGTCAGAGAATGTTAATATATTCAAGTCTTTAAACAAAGGAATATTTTGCTAGTATGCACATCATATAAAATGTACATTTTTGAAGAACTGTATCCTGAAAATAATCTAAATTTTAATGTCCAAGGAGTTCTGCAAGGTTGTAGAAAAAAAGGATTCATATTCTCTCAGTTTATATTGGAAAGTAATTTGACCTAACCTTAGAAACAATGTCTACCTGTGTTACTGCTATCATGGCGAGAACAGTATAAAGTTCTTCTTTAGTAAGTCTGCCAGGTGTGGTTCGATTAGCTAAGGCCCATATCTGTCCAAGAGTTTCCCTGGGAAGTCCGGATGACATCAGGATGGGATAAAGTTTAGCAGTATCTATTCCAGTCGGAGTCATTGTGGTTTCTAAAATTTTCTTATATGCATCTATTAAAGGAAAGACCAGATTACAAATGTAAACATATTACAAGTGATTCATCTTTTTTGTTGTCATTGCTGCTTATACAAGAATAAACTTAAGTCAAACTGCTTTAAGAGAACTGAAGCCACATCAAGGGTTTAAACTGCTGTAAAGATATTCAAGTGGAAATATCCAGCAGACAACTAGGGTCTGGAGCTTAGAAGAGAGGTTGGAGTTTGGCCCTACAGACAAAGATTTGGGGTTAAAGGTAAGAGAAAGTCTTATAATTCATTAGTAGATAGGAACAACAATAAGATGGAGGTGGTATAAGCAGATGTTTTGGACTTTAAAAAAGAAGTTGTAGAGTAATGATGGTGGGACTAATTTGAAAATAGCAGTGGGAAGCAAGAATTATACCAATATCACCTTTCTCTTGTCCCAGTGAATTAGAGGCTATTAGAGGAAACATCATTGGGTAAGGTGCTTTGGGAACACAGCCTTCAGAGAAAGACAGGGTTTCAGTTAGATGGCGGAAAGTGTTTGAAAAAAGGAAGGGACCGTTGGGGAGTTTTTCACTATAAAATGGCCTTTCCAAAGGACAAAGTGGGAAAGGCTGTTAGGGATAGGGTTGCCACATAAAATACAGGACGCCAATTATTGCATGGGGTATACTTATACTAAACAACTATTTGCTGTTTCTCTGAAATTCAAATTTAACTGGATGTTCTGTATGCTTATTTGCTAAATCTGGCAAGCCTAGTTAGAGGAGTTTGGGGGATGAAAGTAGGGCTAAGGCAGACAGAGAAAAACGCTTAAAGCAAAAATTTTACATCTAGCATTTAGATATGGATTACAGGTTAGTAGGCTGACCATAAGAACACATATTTTGGCTAGGAAATTATGTGTACCGTGTATGTTTGGAGGGAGAAGGGAGAAAGAAATACAAGCTGGCAGAAAAGGGACAGAATCCCAAAATATACCAAGATCTAGATTTTGTTTGTTTGGCTTGCAGACAGAGAGGAAGAAGAAAAGATGCAATCTGTCTAACGGGCAGTTGGGAGGAAATCAATTATCTTTATGTACAACTGAAGTCCCCTGTGGTTTTGGGAAATGAGCCTTTCAATTTGTGATTATGTGATTCTGAGGAAAAGCAGACATTACTAATTTCTTCCCCCAAAAAGTTGAGCTACAGGGATCTTGCATGAGTTTTATTTAAATTAAGTGCAGAACCAATCTAGATCAAGTCTATGACCAACAAAGAGAGCTAAAGATCAAAGTTACCTTTAGTTTTTAAGGGGTTTGCAAAGCAAATTGAACAAGTTGCAATATACTAACTGTGATTAACATAATGCCATTGTAATAGTCATTATTCTATGCACATCAAATATGGCTTAAATACGCTATTCCCTTGTACCAATTGAATACTACATCACAAAACGTGTACTTCAGTGATTTTTTAGCTCAGTAGTTAATAACATACATAAAGAAAAAAGTAAACAACATCTTCCAATGTAGGAAAAGATGCCACTTGGTCTTTTACTTCATATAGTTTTATATTGACAAAGTCAAAGAATATTTTTTAAATATATAAACGAATCACCAAGGGTTCAGAAAATTTTACTAAACATATTAGTACTATTCTTGATGTTATTAATAATCTGTGAAATAAATATTTGATAGTGTCTTTTAAAGCATAATAAATCTAAGAAAAGCTTTTAGATATAAAAGTATATGATGGTCAATAAAACATTAAAGCAAAACACTTCTTCATTTATATAGTTATTTCATACATGAGACAGTCTTTTTTTTTTTAATATTTATTTATTTATTTATTTGGCTGTGCCGTGTCTTAGTTGCTGCATGTGGGATCTTTTTTTTTTAGCTGCAGCTTGTGAGATCTAGTTCCCTGACCAGGGATCGAACCCTGGCCCCCTACATTGAAAGCATGGAGTCTTAACCACTGGACCATGAGAGAAGTCCTTATGAGGCAGTCTTCAACACTAGATGTATTTAATTTTCTGTACTCTTTTAGAAAAAATAAGAAAAAGTTACAATTCCTTCTGCATATTCTGTAACCACAATAGTAAATATTTATAACTACATTTACAACATTTAAAGTAAAGTATCCAGATAGGAATCTTGGACAAAAAAGCTCTTTTTACCTGGAACCAAACTTTCATTGTATATCCAAGGAGGCATTCTGGGCTGAACAGGATCCTGTGAGGGAAATACTCCCACACCTAAGAAGTTAAAGAACATTATCTAATGTATATACTGGTCCATGTAGCAGATGGGGAAATCACACTGTGTCATGTTTTTTTTTATAAGAAGAGCACTGGAGACACTAAAAAAAAAAAAAAGTCACCAATACAACTAAAATTTGGTTTCTAAGCAACTCTTGTACACCTATGTCCTAAGGTGTAAACTAAAAATAAACAAACAAAAAAATACCCCTAAGATGTACAAAATCAATATTCTGGATCATATGAGGCTTGATGCCAGTCACATATATTACAATTTAAAGACAAAACATGAGAGATGATGGTTTTAAAGATTACATACGCAAAACAAAAGAAAAAATGCCCAAGCTTCACTTGCAGCTTTTAATAACACTTCTTTGCAAAGTCTGATTTTTTAAAATCCTGAATATGACACTGCTGCCTTAGATGTATAGCATTTTTGTTTAAAATTTTTGTTTTTCACTTTGTCCTGTAAAATAGCCTCCAAAAGTTTGCCTCCTGGGCTGCCCACATTGTAATTCATCTCTGCAAGTTGAGTTTACAAAAATGTGGATCTAATTTAGGCAGCAGTGTGTACGATTAATTTCAGAGAAGCAAAACTATATTCTCATTGGTGACTTTTCCAGTTAAATTTTAACTTTTCAACCTTATAGAAGAACAGAAAGTTTGAGGGGGAAAAAGTTTTTTATAAAATAAAAGGAGAAGAAATTTTAAATCAGAAATGATTCCGATTAAAAAAACTGGTTATCGAAATTTTTTTAAAAGGAATAACAGCGTGTTTAAAGAATTCAGAGCAAAATTGTAGGGGTTAATTAGAGAAAGGAATGCATTAAATATATTTTAAGCAAAATTTTGATTAGCAAAATCAAGCAGCATTCATTTTAAGATTAATGCCTAAGGTGTTAGCATTTGAGCAACATTTGGTTAAATGAACTTTTCGCTGAATATTTCATGAGCTCACCACTCTCCTCAATGGACAGGTTTTGGTCTGAAGTCTTTTCTGCCTCTGCGGTAGTGGTACCACTTACACGTCCATCTACAGCACCCCCGTTATTGGCCGTTAAACTGGGATGGTTCTTACTGGAACCTGGGCCTAGGGCTTTGTGCCCAACTTCAGAAGTATTTAATTTAATTTGTTCCTGCCCCGATGTACTTATATCACAAGATACTAGGAGCTTCTCCTCCAAGGAAGGGCCTAAACAAACAGCATGAAGGATTATTTGTATATAACTGCAAGCTTCTAATTTTTCAACCATCCATCTCCACCCCCCAAATTCTAAAGGGAAGGCCCTGCCACATATAATATAAATTTTGAAACAATTCAAGTCCACACATTTGTCTAGGGCTTGAGACACTTTAGCGATTTTAGAGAACTTAAACATCATTATCTACTTTGATTCTCAGGAATTCTGTGAGACAGTAGGTAGAATGGTATAGTGGAAGGTGTACTACCTTAGAAATTTGGTGACCTATACAAGATACAGACACTTCTACTAACTATCGCCTATTTCTTCATCTGTCAACCGAGAACGTGTAGATGAGTACATGTCTGCTAAGATTCCTCTCAGCACTATTCTGTGCCTCAAGACACAGTAACTGCCTCCCGCCCCCACAAGTGATAAAACTGAGGTATAGAAATGTTTAAAGATTTGTCCAGGGACAAACTGGTAGTAAATGGAGAACCTGGGCTTCTGACCCCAACGTGCTTTATCACTGAAAGCACTTTCTAAAGCTGCTTTCCCTGGCTCATTACTCTTAAGAAAATGATGGTGGTGATTTCCCCAAACAAGAGGCATCTCCTGAAGAACTCAGTGTGTTCTCAAAGTTCTAAGGTGGTTTAAATAGGTCCTAATTTAGGAGCAGATGTTTCCAATCACTTTTCCAGAATGTGAAGCCCCCAGAATTAAAAAACCTATATTCTTAACTTTGGTGAATTTCAACAGTACTCATATATTCAGGCACATGTTTCCGTGCCAACATCACTGAATTATTCTACTTATATAAGTGAAATAAATTATCCTAGATTATTTAAAAAATACTTTCATTAATAGTCTAGTAGTTACCTGCTTTCTGCACATTGTATGAGGCTGAAGCAGTAGAGAAATAAGGAATTTGCCCAGGGACACCATGTAAGGCAACAGACACTGGACTCTGACCTGGAGGGATATACTGTGCTCCAGCCTTCTGAGCATGCAACTGGCCAAGTGGGGTGGTGGGGCGGAAAGACTGAAAAGGCTGGGAAGTGGAAGAAGGCCCACAAGTGGGAGCTTCACCAGGCCCCTGCATAAAGTCACTGAATTCTTCTTCATCAAGAAAGGCGGGTGATGGGGAGACAGTTTTAGCAGAATGAAATGATGTGGGATAATCTGCAAAATGGAAAACGGCAATGAAACACACACAGAAATGAAAATCACAGGGGAAAAGAAATTAAGATGTAGTACAACTCCAAAAGAATATAATGAAACATGAATAGTGGAGGTGAATAAGAAATAACATGTAACAACAAACAGAATCATACAATGAATGCAAAACACTTTGATGTCTATTTACAAACAATTTTTTAGTCTTTTTTTTTTTTTTTTTTTTTGTGGTACGCGGGCCTCTCACTGCTGTGGCCTCTCCCGTTGCGGAACACAGGCTCCGGATGCGCAGGCTCAGTGGCCATGGCTCACGGGCCCAGCCACTCCACGGCGTGTGGGATCTTCCCGGACCGGGGCACGAACCCGTGTCCCCTGCATCGGCGGGCGGACTCTCAACACTGCGCCACCAGGGAAGCCCTAGTCTTTTTTTTTTAACATCTTTATTGGAGTATAATTGCTTTACAATGGTGTGTTACGTTTCTGTTGTGTATAACAGTGAATCAGCTATATGCATACATATATTCCCATATCCCCTCCCTCTTGCGCCTCCCTATCCCACCCTCTAGGTGGTCACAAAGCACCGAGCTGATCTCCCTGTGCTATGCGGCTGCTTCCCACTAGCTATCTATTTTACATTTGGTAGTGTATATATGTCAATGCTACTCTCTCATTTCGTCCCAGCTTACCCTTTCCCCTCCCCGTGTCAAGTCCATTCTCTACATCTGCGTCTTTATTCCCATCCTGCCCCTAGGTTCAGCAGAACCATTTTTTTTTCAGCTTCCATGTATATGTGCTAGCATACAGTATTTGCTTTTCTGACTTACTTCACTCTGTATGACAGACTCTGGGTCCATCCACCTCACTACAAATAACTCAGTTTCATTTTTAGTCTTTTTTAAAAAGAGGTTTTACAGCTATTTTGCATTTCGTTCAAAAACAGAAAAATGTAAAACTCAAAATTTCTTTCCTTCTTTTATTAAGTTAGCACTTATTTTTTTTCCTTGAGACCACTAATAATTTACATCAAAGTGGTGATTATTTTTGAAATCCAATTGATCTGTTTATCTGGATAATATTTTCTCAAACCAATATAAATAAGAGAACCAACCTATATGTTGCTGAATACATTTTAGACAGATATATACTGATGATTAAATTTCATTATGCCAGTAAAAAACAATGCATGACGCATACTTGTAATTTTTGATAAATCATGCCTAATCCATACACTTAACATAGTTCATATTTCATATGAGGATGAAACTTACTGTGTGGGGAATAAAAATTACAAAGGCAACAAGAACATCAAACATATTACCAAAGTGATATTTTCTTGTGCAAAGCATCAAAATTAGGACATCATAAAGTGCTAAGTCAAATAACTCAACAGCCAATTTAAGAAAGTAAACCCTAACAGCTATGTTTAAAAGATCTTTGCCTCTAAAAGATATAAACATCACTGTGGCTTTTTACTGTTAAATATGAGATTCACTTATGTAATAAACCTTCTCTACAGGGATTATGTTTAATACTATGCTCATTAACAATACTATTATTGTTGCTTCTTCACATTTTTAACTTCTTTGTATTGCTTTAACATTTACTAAAGTCTAATGTCACAAGGAGCAGTCTTTTTTAAAAAAGGCTCTCATTTGAAAAATGGGGACACTATATGCTTCTCTTTTGGACCTTTCTCTTTTGGATCCATGAAATAAAGCCTGTAAGCATTAAAGTTCTATGAAAGATGCAAAATGAATATGCAAAATTACTGCCTTAATGAATTTTGTTTAAAAAAAGCCATGTCATAATGAATCTCAACCCTCCCAATAATGGTTACTGAGAGTGTGTATTTAAGCTCTCAATTTGGGCTCTCAGATCAGTACTGGTAGAAAATAGTAACAATGCAAAACTGACAGCTACTAGGGATATACTAGCTGACTGTTTAGGCTAAACCAACTTTTTTTCTTTTCTTTCTTTTTTTTAGGCTAAAAATTTCTTTCCATTTGACTGGAATTATGTTAATTCTATGTGGTATATATTTTGGCTTAGAAACTCTTGTAGCTATATATATATATATATATATATATAATTAATAAGAAGTGTAAAAATTATGTGGTACAGTTTGTATATTCAATATTTTAAGGTAAACAGTCTATGGGCGTTTATACCTCTGGTGGTAAAAAGGCTGGAAACTTTTTACATACTTTAGGCCTAGGTTTAAGACCCTAGCTGGAGAAGCTCTGGAAATTCCTTGGGCTTGCTTCAAAAAACTATTTTTCTAGCGAAGCATGAAGCAGTTAACTAGAAACAGCCAACTGCACGCATGTTGATTGAACTCAAGAGATTACTTGAACATCAAAACACCAATTTATTACTTAACAACGAAGTTTTTAAACCATATCCAGTTGTCCAAAGGGGCCATTCTATATGGATAGAAAAGTATGTGACCTAACAATGACCATTCCTCTCTGCCGCCTTCTCCTTTATCTAATTAGGTTCCATGCTGGGTCCAGTTTTACCATTCCAACGACTATACTTAAATGACTTACTGACTAGCTTATTCAGCTTATAATTTTCATTTTTAGGTATGTTTTTCCTTTCTGAACTCATTCTGATTGCTAATATCCATTCCCTTTTCAATATCAGTATATATTTTACTTTGGGGCATATGTTTGTAACGATAATCTGAGTATATAATCTAGCAAGTGAAATTAATAGCACAGAGGCAAAGCTGTCCCAGAAAGTCAAGAACTCGTTACTGTGCCAATATTAGATTATGCCCTCCTGATATCACCTATAAAAGGTACCTATAAAAACTGTCAATGTAATACATGCCTGCAGAAAATAGCACTTGCTGAATGATTTATGAAAACTATTCACGTATTAATGGTATGTTATTCTTGAAATTAGCTGAGAATAAAATGTCAAAATATCAAATTTAAAAAAAGGATGTGGTAACAGTTATGTGAAGATAAGACTCATTTCAACTGCTAAATGTTTAAAACACATGCAAAAAAACCCCCCAAAATATCTCTTTACCCTGCTCTATTAGGTACTTTTCTTTTGCTTATTTGATGGTAAATGAAAATAAAAACTACAAAGGAATGTATTTTAAAAAATAAAATGATGGTAAATGAAAATAAAAACTACAAAGGACTGTATTTTAAAAAATAAAATTTCACGAGAAATATTATTTAATCCATGACTTTTTTTAAATTGGAGTTTAGTTGCTTTACAATATTGTGTTATTTTATATTGTACAGCAAAGTGAATCAGCTATACATATACATATATCCCCTATTTTTTGGATTTCCTTCTCATTTAGGTCACCACAGAGCACTGAGTAGAGTTCCCTATGCTATACAGTAGGTTCTCATTAGTTATCTATTTTATACATATAAATCCATGACTTTTTAAAGAAGTCATTTAGAAAATCTGTAAGTTTCATCACATCGAATAAAATATGAACTAGTACATCAAAAGTAAAACTATTTTAAAATAATGAGAATGAAATGGTAAACTCGTTTATTACATTTGTTTTTAGTGAATGGATTTTACTAACGTTAACATATTCATTTATACAGAAGATTTACAAGTTGTCATACTGACATTTACTAGAAGACAAAGAAGTTTCTTCCCCCCAAGATTGTCTGGACCAGAGCTCTTAACCCACTGTAAATTTTAAAACATCCAAATCTGTACTTAGCTTGAAGGAGGAGTTCAACATTCACTCTCTGCACACACACATAATGGTCAATTAAACACACAGGGACTATAAGGCACCTTCCAACAAAAGAAAAATTTTTAATTAAAACTACCTGGTTTCTTAGGGTGTGATGCTGGAGTAGGATGCATCTTAGCGTCTCTGGAAAACCCATCTAAGTTTCCTTTTATGGCTTCCAAAGCATCATCTCTACTCTTCTCTCCTGTCTGGGAGACAATAAATGTATATATATTTCTTCACTTGTCTCTCACACATCGTCCTAATCCACATAAGTTGAAAGAAAAGTGCAAATATTCGTCAATTTACAATATTTTTACCACATACTTCGGATAGTGAATTTTCCAAGTCAGAAAAACATTGACATAAAGCAAAGGCGTAAGACAACACTCTAAAGAAGATTATTAAAAGGCCCATTTAGAAATACTTTAGGCTACAGCTGTTAGATATTAAGTATCCAGTATTAATGCTTCCCAAGAAAAGATTACAAGCATTGCAAAGGCAGAAAACAAGAGCTGAGAAGATAATTGCTGCTATCCCATTCCCCTCAACAATAAAGTAACTTTACAGAAAAAGAAAAGTCCTTTGCTTTCGGACTTAGACAAAACCAAAACAAATCAACCACAGCCTCAGCTTGCGCTGGTGCCCACGTAACAAAATCCACTAAATGACTGAGAATAGGCACATTCAGGGGGGTAGGCCGTGTGCCGGAATACGTTACCTTGGGTTTCACACTACTCAGAAGTCTGAGCTTTTGCTTCTGCTCTTCAAACTGGCGTCTTTTTCTTTCTTCTTCTAAGAGCTTTTGCTGCTGTTCAAATCGTTTTCTGAAGGAAAAACAATCTAGTAAAGAGCCAGCTTCAGGGATTATCAACTGTTATATTCATATTTCTTCTACAAAGTCATCTTGCATTTCTAGAACTAAAAACTTCACTGATAATTATATCTAATTTTCTGAAGACAATCCTATTTCACCACTATATTAATTTCCAAATATATGAAGTAAGTCTAAAAAGTGATTTACCTAAATTATCGACGTGAATTTATTTCCTGTCTAATTTGCAAGGGGAGGAGACAACATTTTACATTCAAAGTAATTACAAAAAACAGAGAGGGAGGTAGACGAAATAAAAACACTCTTTGCTCTGCATACAAAAAAAAAAACTTCTACTTGAGGAGGCAGTATCATACATGAGAAAGAGTAGTAGTTCTGGGACTCAGGAGGCCCAAACCCGGGTCCAGGTCTTACTGGTAACTGTATAACCCAGCCTTACACTTGCTTATTTCTTTGGACCTCACTTTCCCCAGATGTAAAGTCAGAGGACTCAATTACAGGATCTCTAAGGTCCCTTCTGGCTTTAAACTTTTAAATAATAAGAGTATTTTAAAGAGTTTTAAAGGTACCGTAAAGGCACCGAGCTTCAAATCTGCACTACAGATCACTTGACAATTTTAAAATGGATTGCTATCATGTATCTTTATCCTTGCATCCTGAGATCTCTTACTGCTGCTCCTCGGCAAACTGCTTCTGCATGTCTGGAGTGTACTGTGGGCCTGGAGGACGCATTCCTAGGAATGGTGCTTGTCCCAGGTAAGGCATTCCTCCTGCTGGTATTGGTCCCATTGGTATCCCTGCCTAGAAAAAAACAGACAAAGACTTAAGCTTATAAAAACACAAGTTCTCCTTTTATCCTTTTTCTTTTTCCTTTGGCTGTGCTGCACAGCATGCAGGACCAGTTCCCCAACCAGGGACTGAACCCGTGCCCCCTGCAGTGGAAGCACGGAGTCTTAACCACTGGACCACCAGGGAAGTCCCCACAATTTCTCCTTTTAATTACTACAAAGAAACACTGTAACTTCCATAAATTTTCTTATTTTTAATTAATGAACTATATAAAGGCATTTTAATAGAATATTTAATATTATTTATTAACAAACTATATAAATGCATTTTAATATAAGATTCAAAGAACACAGGCTAAAAATGAAAAGCTCCCCTTAATATCTTGCCCCTTCCATTTCCTCCATGTCTTCGAGGGGACCACCACTGCTAGAATAGTCTGAGGGTGTGCGTGTAAAATCTTTCAGTCTGTGTGTGTAAGGCTGTGTATGTGTACAACTCACAAGTTATATCTGGTGAGTTTACTGATCCATACTCTTTGAGAAGAGGTATCATATCTTACATGTCTCTGTATTTCCAGCAATAGACAAGCACCTGGCATATGGTAGTTATTCCACAAATGAGATTAAACAAATGAGATTAAACACGATTTTCCAATATGATAGGATAATGATTATTTTGATATTCATTATCATAGGCTTGGCTATCCAAACTTTTACAGAAAATATCAATAATTAAAAAAATCCATAGTAAATGACATATCAATACAACAGTATAAAGTTTACTGAAGTGTCCAGAAGTGAGAATGGTATTACACAACAGCTAACCACAAAATCTAATATGAATAATGATGATGATGAAAATGATGGCAATGGATAATTTTTACTGAGTGAAAATTCCTGTGTTATTCAACCTTCTCCCTGAAAAGTTCTTCAGTTCCCTAACTTGAAACTTGGCTGTCCCTGGAAGCCCTCTCATTTGGAGATTGCTACTTTTCTTCCAACATTTCCTGTAGACGGGCAATATTCCTCCTTGCTTCTCCTTAAACCCTTTTTCTCCTCTTTTCCTTCAAAAACCTGAACACATTTTAATTTCTTGCCATCAGACTTCATCATTTACTACCCAAACTTGTTTATGTCATCTACTGACCCTCAACTCCCTCACTCTTCAACTAAAGGCTTCAGAACCTTGCTAAGGTCCATTCTACTCCTAAACTGCTCTTGGTGATGTCAATAATCATATGGATGACTCATCTAACACTGTGGCCTTTCAGGTCTCCTCATCACAATCACGTCCAACATACCATTCCAGTTTCCCATTCCACGGCCACCTCCCCTGGTCATCCGCCCCAGTAACTGCATCATCTCCAAAATCTTGATTTTAAACATCCCAACACTTGACCACCACCTTCTATCCTTCCAGCTCATGTACTCCAGCAATGCTCTTATTTCATTAATACCTCCCTCCCATCCATTACTCTTACCACTTTCCCACTGTCCATCATCCTCATCATGTCCTCACTTCTCTTCTTGCTCAGCTTAGACTCCAGGATTCAATATTAAATGCCTCTGTAAACATCCTTAGCTCCCTTACCTCTGGCTTCCTTGGTATGGTCTCCTGGGAAACCTCATTCCTGGTTAGTCAACTAATCACCTTCTCTTATCCTTACAACCAAACCATTTAACCTTGCTGGAGAAAAAAACCCTGATGATTCACCTTAAATTCCTGACTACAGATCTCAAATGGATCCCCAATGCAGGAGTCTTATGAGGACTCCTACTGTGTAAGATTTCAACCCTTTGACATTTCTTGAGATTTGCTATGGCCCAGCATATTTCAATTTTAATAAATATCCCATGTTTGCTTAAAACGAAAGTATTTTGCAACTGTTGGGAACAGTGTCCTATTTATCCACTAGTCAAGCTTGTTAAGAAGGTTGTTTAAACCTGTATCTTTACTGATTGTGGATTTGTCTATTTCACCTTGTTTTTCTGTCAGTTTCTGTCTTATACATTTTGAGGCCAGGTTATTAGGTGCATACAAACTGTTAATCTTTCTGGTGAATTTAATGTCTCATCAAAATGAAATATCCTCTTTACCTCCAGGTTTTTGAGGCTTTTTGCCTTAAAGTATATTTTGTTTGATTTTCCTTTAACAGAAATCATGTTACTGTTTCCCTCAAATAAAAAAAGTATTTCTTTTGAACTTATCCAAAATACCTTCTTGTTCTGAACCTTTACTGAGACAGTGGAACATTGTTTTAAGGTCTAGAAGTAATATAATATGTGTAAAGCACCTAGAACACTGTCTAGTACATATAAATAAATAACAGCTACGACAGAAATAATTATCTTTATACATTAGAAATATACTTTATACATTAGAAACAATACTAATGACAGAATAGAACACTTTCAAAAACAGTAATGATTCAATTTTTTTCTGAGACAAAATAAGATTCCTCAAGCAAATACAGAATTAAGCAACTAGATAAGAAAAAAGAACACAATAGTTATAGGTATCATTTTACCGTGTTCCTGCCATATGTCAGCTATAGAACTAGACATTTACAAACATTATTCTCAATATATGTGAAAGATCATCAGAATTAGGGATATTTCTGGTGATGATCAATAAGAAGACCTTAGTAATAACACTTATGAAGCCTGTACTATGTTCCAGGGACTTTTCTAAGTGCTTTACATGTATTAATTTAATCCTTACAACAAATCTGTGCAGTAGGTGCTACTATTATTCTCATTTTACAGATGAGGAAATTGAAGCAGAAAATAGTTAAGTATCTCACTCATTACTGGCAAGTGTCAGAGCCAGGATTAGACCCAGGCAGCTTCTGGTCCCCAAATCCATGTTCTCCATCATTATGCTATGCTCCCTCTCCAGCTACCAACAACCACCATAAAATTCAAACTTAAAAAAAAATTTTTTTTCTGTTTCTATTCATGTGCTCAGACACATACCTGCTCAATAAATACTAGCAGCCTGGAAGGCTTATGAATGGTTTCTAGTACTTTATAACTGGAATTGAAGTAATATTGCTTAATTACTAACACTCCCTATTCTAAATCTTGAGTAGTAATGGCTATGCATACTTATTTTTAATCACACTGTGGTTCTCTTGCTGCTAAAAATTAGTGCCAGAGTCCTAGTATTACATTTCTTTTCTTCCCCCAATCTATAATTTAATCAGTTCCTTATTTTTTCCAGTTTTATTGAGATGTAACTGACATATAACAGTGTATGAGTTTAAGGTGTGCAACATGTTGATTTGATACACTTATATACTGCAAAATGATTAACACCATAGCATTAGCTAACACCTCTGCCATGTCACATAATTACCATTTCTTCTTTGTGGTAAGGGATTAAAATTTCTTTTTTAAATTTTGACTCAGTTTACTCAAGGCACACAAAACACAAAAGAAACCACCCAAATCATATAGGCTAAAAGAGAAAATGAGACATTCCACAAAAATAATAAAGAATGAAAGGAGGTGTTATTATGCATATTACCTTTCTATTTACACAATTCTGTTCTTCAAGAAGATTCAAACTTGCTAAATGGCATTTTGTGTTTCTCCTTCTCCTGAAAAGTAACTTTATACATTTCATAGAGTCTAATTTTATACATTCTTTTGAGATCTAGATAAACCAAAAGGTTAAGAGACACTAATCCTTAGCTATACAGTGAGTGAATAACACAGCAAAAGAAGTAACTCAGAAATCTGAGATACATCCAATAAACTACTAAGAAGACTAAAAGATAAAGAAGTTCACCCCAAGTTGAAGGATACTGAAGGCTACTGAAGATTTAAGTAAGTGGAGAGGTACGACAGTAAGACTAAAAGAGTAAAAATGTCGATTTCTTTTTTTAAAATTTTTATTTATTTAATATTTTAAAATTATTTAATATATATTTTTAATTTTTATTTATTTATTTAATATTTAATTATTTAATATTTTAAAAAATTTTGGCTGCCTTGGGTCTTTGTTGCTGCGCGCAGGCTTTTTTCTAGTTGCGGTGAGCGGGGGCTACTCTTTGTTGCGGTTCCCGGGCTTCTCACTGGGTGGCTTCTCTTGTTGCAGAGCACGGGCTCTAGGCGCGTGGGCTTCAGTAGTTGTGGCACTCGGGCTCAGCAGTTGTGGCTCGCGGGCTCTAGAGTGCAGGCTCAGTAGTTGTGGCGCATGGGCTTAGTTGCTCCGCAACATGTGGGATCTTACCAGACCAGGGCTCGAACCCGTGTCCCCTGCACTGGCAGGCGGATTCTTAACCACTGTGCCACCAGGGAAGTCCCCAAAATGTCAATTTCAATCAAAATCACGACAGGTTTTATATGGAATTTGACAAGCTTATCTCAAAATTTATACTGAAGGGGATGTGACCATGAATAGCTATAATTCTTTAAAAGAAAAAGGAGGATCCACACTACAAGATATCAAGGCTTACCTTGGGCTAGAACAATTAAGACAGTAAGATGTTTATTGATGTAGAGATAGACAGGTATAGTAATGGGACAAACAGAAGAGCTCAAAAACTAATCCAAAGCCTATAAAGAAATTTGATATTACAGGAGTAATCTTAGAAATCAACAGGTAAAGAATGGGCTGCTGGGCTTTCCTCACACAAGAGAAGCCACCACAGTGAATAAATAAATTAAAAAAAACAACAACAATGGGCTGATGAGAGGAATTCCCTGACAGTCCAGTGGTTAGGACTCCACGCTTCCACTGCAGGGGGCATGGGTTCGATCCCTTGTCGGGGAACTAAGATCCCACATGCTGCACAAAAAAGAACGGGCTATTGATAAATGGTTTGGGGGACAACTGTCTACTCAAATGGAAAATAATAAAATTAGACCCTTCAGCCTCACACTGATACCAAAGAACAATTCCAGGTAGGTTAAGGACCTATATATGAAAAGAAACTTTAAATTTTTTAATAAGAAAATACAGGAGAATATCATTATTACCTCAGGGTAGGATTATGTCTTAGATGAGACACGAAAAGCTCAAACCATAAAAGAAATGATTTATCCATCTGACAACTTCTATAAAACATGACACCATAAACAAAATTAAAAGGCAAGCCAAAGTCTAGAAGGAGATATTGACAGCACAAATAACCACGAAGGTTAGAATCCAGAATATATAATGAACCCTTAGAAATCAATAAAACCAAAACAAAGAGCAAAAAATTGGAAGCAACTTAAATGTCCATCAATAGAAGAATATATATTCATGCAATGGAATACTACTAGCAGCTATATGAACAAACTTGGCATCATTCCACAACTGGGATAAATCTTGGAGAAAAACAATGTTAAATGAAAAAATCAAATGCAAAAGGGAACACACGTAAAATTTTAAAACCTAGAAAATATTATATAACATTCATGAATATTCAAACATATCTTTAAAAAAGTACAAAATACATATGGAAACAATAAAAAGTGAATTCATGATAGTGATAACTATCTCTGGGGAAGTAGAGAAAGAAAATTATACCTATATTGTTAAAGCCTTTTAAAAAATGTGAAGCAAATATGGCAGGTTAAAATTTGATAAAAGGATGACATGACTGTTTAAGTAGAAAATCGAAAGGAATCTACACAAAAATTCCTAGAACTAATAAGTGAGTTCAGCAAGGTTTCAGGTTACAAGACAAATACACAGAAATCAATTTGTATTTCTATATACTAGCAATGAACACATTAACACAGAAATTAACAATATAATGCCATTTACAATTACTCAAAAGAATGAAATACTTAGATGTAAATCTAACAAAACATTCACAAGACTTGTATGCTGAAAACTATACAATGCTGATGAAGAAACCAAAGAAGACCTAAAAAAATGGAGAGACATATCATGTTCATATATTGAAATAATCTTCATATTAAAGATGGGAATTTCCCCTAAGTTGATATAAAGGTTTAATATAATTCCTACCAAAACTCCAGCAAGAGCTTTTGTAGATCTAGACAACATTATTCTAAAATTTTATGGAAAGGCAAAGGAACTTAGAATAGTTAAAACAATTCTGAAAATAATAACGTGAGAGGAATCAGGCTTCTATATAGCTAATGAGATTGAACCAGTAATGAAAATCTCCCAACAAAGAAAAGCCCTGCCCTGATGGTTCTGCTGGTGAATTATACCAAACATTTAAAGAAGAAATAATAGCAATTCTTCTCAAACTTTTCCAAAACATTGAAGAGGAGAGAGGTTATGCTAAGGCCAGCATAACCCTGGTACCAAAGCCAGACAAAGACACTACAAGAAAAGAAACTACAGATCAATATCCCTTATGAACACTAACGCAAAAATCCTCAACAAAGCACCAGCAATCAGAATTCAGCAGCATAGTAAAAGGACTATAAAGCATGACCAATTGGGATTTATTCCTGTAGTGCAAGGCTGGTTCAATATATGAAAAATGATCCATGTAAATACCACATATTCATTTCAATGGACGCAGAAAAAGCATTTGACAAAATACAACCGCATTTCATGACAAAAAACACTCAACAAACTAGGAACAGAAAAAAATTACCTCAACACAATACAGGTTATGTATGAAAAGCCCACTGTGAACATCATACTCAAAGGTGAAAGACAGAAAGCTTTTTCTCTAAGATCAGAAATAGGGCAGGGGGGACTTTCCTGGCGGTCCAGTGGTTAAGACTACATGCTTCCACTGCAGGGGGCACGGGTTCAATCACTGGTTGGGGAACTAAGATCCTGCATGCTGCGCGGCATGGCCAAAAAGAAAAAAACGAAATAGGGCAGGGACGCCCACTTTACCACTTCTATTCAAAATAGTAGTGGAAGTTCTAACCAGAGCAATTAGGGAAAAAAAGGAATAAAAGGCATCCAAGTTATAAAGGAAGAAGTAAAATGATCTCTGTTTGCAGATGATATGATCTTATTTGTAGAAAATCATAAAGACTCCACAAAAAAGCTGTTAGAACTAATAAACTAATTCAGCAAGGGGGAGGATACAAAGTCAACACACAAAAATCATGAGCCAACCTCACTATAGGGGTGTGGGAGCCAAAAGAGGTGAAGGAATGTCAGCAGAAACAATTAATCTTCCCACCAAAAAAAAGATGCATAAAATGCTCAAAATTAAATGAAAAATGGACTGTTCTAGAACTTAAGAGAAATATATTGTTCAAATATTAAATGGAAACAAAATAAAGCTTTCAGATTGTATTTCTCCCTAAGCACTAAGAAAGTGAGGTATGTACCACTAGAAAAAGCTTGACATTAAAATAATGTTTTTAAATCATGTGCATTTCTATACACAAAAAATGAACATCCAGAAAGGAAATTACAAAAACAATTCCATTTACAATAGCATCAAAAACAAAACAAAACAAACAAAAACTTAGGAACTAACTTAACCAAGGAGGTGAAAGATTTATCCAATGAAAACTACCAAAAACTGCTGAAAGAAATGAAAGAAGTCATAAATAAATAGAATCACAACGCATGCTTCATGGACTGGAAGACTTAATATTGTTAAAATGTCAATATTACCCAAAGCAAACTACAAAAGCAATCCCTATAAAAATACTGGTGACATTTCTGCATAAATAGAAAAACCCATCCTAAAATCCATACTCAATGGGACTTCCCTGGTGGCGCAGTGGTTAAGAATCCACCTGCCAATGGAGGGGACACGGATTCAAGCCCTGGTTCGGGAAGATCCCACATGCCGTGGAGCAACAAAGCCCATGCACCACAACTACTGAGCCTGTGCGTCACAACTACTGAGCCCGTGTGCCTAGAGCCCGTGCTCCACAACAAGAGAAGCCACCGCAATAAGAAGCCCATGTACCACGACAAAGAGTAGCCCCTGCTCTCCGCAACTAGAGAAAGCCCACGTGCAGCAATGAAGACCCCATACAGCCAAAAATAAACAAAATATGGAAAAAATAAATTAAAAACAGAAAGAAAACAGTATACCAAGTCCTCAAAAAAAATTTTAAAAATAAAATAAAATTCATACTCAAGGGACCCTGAAGAGCCAAAACAATCTTGAAAAACAAGAAAAATGGAGGACTCAGGCTTCCTGATTTCCTGCTACAAAACTACAGTAATCAAAACAGTAATGGTAGTTGCATAAAGGCATATAGACCAATGGAAAAGAATAGAAAGCCCTGAAATAAACCCTTGCATATATGGGTCAAAATGATTTCTGACAAAGGTACCAAGACCATTCTATGGGTAAACGACAGTCTTTTCAACAAATGGCGGTTTTCAACAAAATTGGACCCTTACCCAATACCATATACAAAAATTAACTCCAAATGGATCAGGCCTAAAACAATAAAATTCTCAGTAGAAAACATAGAACAGAAACTTCATAATACTGGATTTGGCAATGCTTTCTTGAATATGACACCAAAGGCACAGGCAACAAAAGAAAAAATAGACAAGGTGGACCTTCATGAAAATTCAAAAAATCTGTATATTAATAGGCACAATCCACAGAGTAAAAAGGTAGCCCACAGAATGGGAGATAATATTTACACATTACATATATGATAAGGGGTTAATATCCAAAATATACAGGAAACTCCTAAAACTCAACAACAAAAATCTCAGTTCAAAAATGGGCAAAGGGGCTTCCCTGGTGGTGCAGTGGTTAAGAATCCACCTGCCAATGCAGGGGACACGGTTTCAAGCCCTAATCCAGGAAGATCCCACATGCCGCAGAGCAACTAAGCCCGTGTGCCACAACTACTGAGCCTGCACTCTAGAGCCCGTGAGCCACAATTACTGAGCCCACGTGCCACAACTACTGAGCCTGCACTCTAGAGCCCGTAAGCCACAACTACTGAAGCTCGCGCGCCTAGAGCCTGTGCTCCACAACAAGAGAAGCAGCCATGATGAGAAGCCCGTGCACCTCAATGAAGAGTAGCCCCCACGCGCCACAACTAGAGAAAGCTTGCGTGCAGCAATGAAGACCCAACGCAGCCAAAAATAAATAAATAAAATAAATTTAAAAAAAAAAAAAAAAGGAACTGAACAGACATTTCTCCAAAGATATACAAATGGCCAATAAGCACATGAAAAGATACTCAACATCAATAATCAGGGGAATGCAAATCAAAACTATAATGAGATACCACCTCACAACCATTAGGATGGCTCCTATCAAAAAACAGAAAATAAGTGTTGGCGAGGATGTGGAAAAATTGGAACTCTTTTATATTGTTAGCGGGAATAAAATGGTACAGTTGCTGTGGAAAACAGTATGGAGGTTCCTCAAAAAATTAAAATAGAATTACCATGTGACCCAGCAATTCCATTTCTGAGTATATACCCCAAAGAATTGAGAGCAGAGTCTAAAAGAGCTATTTGTACACCCGTGTTCATAGCAGTATTACTCACAATAGCTAAAACATGGACTCAACCCAAGTGTCCAAAGACCAATGAATGGATAAGCAAAGTGTCATATATACATACAATGGAATGTTAGTCTTAAAAAGGAAGGAAATTCTGCAATATGCTACAACATGGATAAACCTTGAGCACATTATGCTAAGTGAAAATAAAGCAGTCACAAAAAGACAAATACTGTATGATTCTACTTACATGACGTACTTAGAGTAATCAAAATTATAAAGACCTAGGGACTTCCCTGGCAGTTCAGTGGTTAAGACAAAGTGCTTCCAGTGCAGGGGGCGCAGGTTTGATCCCTGGTCAGGGAACTAGGATCCCACATGCCGTGCAGTGTGGCAAAAAAAAAACCCCAAAACCCCAAAAACGTAAAGACCTAAAGTATATAATGGTGGATGCATGGGGCTGAAAGGAGGGAAAAATGGGGAGTTACTGTACAATAGGTGCAGAGTTTCAGATTTACAAGATGAAAAGAGTTATGAGGATGGATGGTGGCAATGGCTGCACAACGTGACTGAATTTAATGCCACTGAGCTGTATATTTAAAAATGGTTAAGGTGGTAAACTTTATGTCATGTGTATTTTACTGCAATAAAGTTGGAGAAAACATGGGAGGAATCAATCTTACATAGCTACTGTAATCAAGACTAGTAGACACGTAAGTCAATGGAACAGAGAACCTAGAAAAACACTCACATAAACATGCCCAACTGATTTTGACAAAAATACAAAAGCACTCTGATGGAGGAAGGACAGCCTTTTCAACAAATGGTACTGGATCAACTGGACATCCATCGGCCAAAAAATAAACCCCAACCAAAGTTTCATACCTTGTACAAAAACTAACTCAGAATGGATCAAGAACTTAAATGTAAAATGTAAAACTTTTAGAAAAAATTAAAAAATATGAGAAAAATCTTCAGGATCTAGGGCAAGGTAAAGAATTCTCAGACTTATAGCAATGCATGTTTTATCAAGTGAAAAACTGATAAATTGGATTTCATCAAAATTAAAATTTTTTTCTCTGAGAAGGACCTTGTTAAGAGGATGAAAAGACAAGTGCTATGGTCTGAATGTTTGTGTCTCCCCCTAACTCATATGCTGAAATTCTAACCCCCAAAGGTGATGGTATTAGTAGGTAGGGCCTTTGGGAAGTGATTAGGTCGTGAGAGACAAAGCCTCATGAATGGGATTAGTGCTCTTAAAAACAGATCCCACAGAGCTCCCTAGTCCCTTCCCCCCTGGGCGGATACAACTAAAAGTCTGTGACCTGGAAGAGGGTCCTCACCCGACTATGCTGGCACTCTGATCTTGGGACTTCCAGCCTCTAGAACTGTGAAAAATAAACTTATGTTGTTTATAAGCTACCCAATCTCTGGTATTTTGTAACAGCAGCCTGAACAAAGACAACAAGCTACAGACTGGGAGAAAATATGTACAACTCAACAGTAAAATAAAAAAATCCAACAAGAAAATGGACAGAAGACAGGAAGGGACATTTCGCTGAAGAGAATGTAACCATGGCAAATAAGCACATGAAAAGATGTCCAGCATCATTAAAGAGAAACCAATATGGAGGCTGCACTTTGAATATACCCCTATACCAAAGGCTCACAGTAACCAAAATGTTAACACTGTCCTGAGTTCCCCCAAATGCTGACTCTGACTTTAAACAAAACCTAAGCTTTCTTCATGTCAATGTGACCTTACAGTTTCCTAGCTAATCAGCTACAAACAAGTAAGCTTAGCAATGAAAAGGAAAGTAAGTTTCTAGAAAATAATCACAGTAGAACACAATGTACTCCTTCATGTTTCTAATGAACTGTAACTGCTGAAAGCACTTGCGGGTTTGAGGTCTCCCTGTTGGGGAATACTTTGTTTCTTGCCCAATAAAATACCCATATCAAGTAAAGCTCCTTGAATTTTCTTTTGATATTAGTCATTGGGGAAATGCAAATTAAAATCATGAAATATCACAACATACCTATCAGAATGGCTAAAATAAAAAATAACAACACCAAATGCTAGCAAGGATGCAGAGAAACTGGATCACTCATATATTGCTGGTGAGAATGTAAAAGGGTACAACCACTCTAGAAAATAGTTTCTGTAAAAACTAAACATCCAAATACCATGCCACCCCGCACTCCTGGGCGTTAATCCCAGAGAAATGAAGCCTTATGTTCACATAAAACCCTCTATTTGTCATAGCTAAAAAGTAAAAAACAGCCCAGACGTCCTTCAATGGGTAAATGGTTAGACAGTAGTATACACAATAATGTAATATTACTCAGCAATAAAAATGAAGTACATGCAACAACTTGGATGAATTTCAAGGGAATTATGCAGAGCAAAAAAAAAAAAGCCAATCTCAAAAGGCTACTGATTCAATTTAGGTAACATTGTTGAAATCACATAATTATAGAAATGGGAAACATATTAGTGATTGACAAGGGTTGGGGGGTAATGAAGTGGGAGGGAGATGAATTTTGCTGTAAAATGTCAACATGAGGAGATCCCTGGGGTGATGGGAATGTTTTGTATCTTGACTGTATCAATGCCAACATCCCAGCTGTGATATTATACTGTAGTTCTGCAACTTGTTACCACTGGGGGAAACAGGGAAAGGATCTCTTTGTATTATTTCTTATGTACATGTGTACAGACATTTACCTCAAAATTAAAAGTTTTAACAAAAAATGTTTTGATAAAGCTGTGCAACTGGCTCACACATGTTCATCATATAGTCTATTCTTCCCTATATACTTGAAATATTTTGAATAACTTTAAAATTTATTCTAAATCTTGTGAAGTGTGTTCTGAGTTTGGGGGAGTGGAAGGCTATGCAGCAACCAAGACTAATTTTCATCTTTGACTTTTATCTGAAAGTGCACCCTTCAAACATAATGGGTATTCCTCATACATGTCTGTGGTTGGTTAAGGTTATTAAGTTTGAGGGAGAAAAATAAGATCTGAATGAGTTTCTCCTTTAAGAACAGTGAGCAGCTTCCAAGCAGTATAATGCCTGTCAACAAGAATAAAGGTTAAAGAAAAAGATTTTGGCTTCTTTACTTTAGAACCGTTAATCCTAAACTCCTGATACTCAGGGAAATTATTTGGGTGACATCAAATCTGGTAGTTCACTTTCTTATTGTTTTTCTGCATGTTAGAGATCCTTATTGTTTTTGGTTGTTTCAAAGTCTTTAAAAAATTTTTTTAGATAATTAGGCAAGTTATAAAACAATGTTTAATGTGAAAATTAATGATTTTAAAATTGTGGGCATTCCCTGGCGGTCCAGTGGTTAGGACTCTGTGCTTTCATTGCTGAGGGCACGGGTTCAATCTCTGGTCAGGTAACTAAGATCCCACAAGCCCCCGCCCCCCTAAAAACTGTATCAGTTGTTAAGATTCAGTGGTAAGTTTACTAAATCTTAATTAGAAACACATGGTGTTCTTTGGTAGCTTGTTTCCAATCACTTGCTGCCCTTACTATAAGATGACACATCCTTACGTGGTGTGCATTCCTCCTGGTATACTCTCCTAATGATGTTTTTGAGTCATACTACTTTGTGAGAAGTGATTGATAAATCCTGCCTCTGAGAGAAAGCTTTAAAAGACATCACAGGGTTTGGCCATCTCCAGGATGTCCTTGGTAAGGGTCTCACAATAAAGAGAACATGCAGCTGAACCAGCTAACTCATAAAGGACACCTATCATAAATGAGAAATCTGTTTCTGTAAGTCACTGAGACTTGGGGATTTTTTTGTTTCTGTAGCATAACCTAGTGAAAGCTGAGTAACCTGGACTTAAAACCTACAAAAGCTCAATTTATTCATCCTATTTTCTTCTTACTGGAGGTGAATAAAGAATGATTTGGAAGTTTTCCTAAATCTTTACATACAACATAGAAGCTTTATTTGCTTAAATGACTTTGACATGACAATGGTTTAAACTTAAATTCTGATTGCTAACTCCCATTATTTATAATTTATATACATGTGCTATTATATTAATATATACATAAAACATGCAGGAATAGAAAGTTTTAAATAATTAGGTAAAAATGAAATATATGGCATTTAAAATATTAATAGTACAAAATCCTTTTGTTCTGGTTTATTTGTGACTGATTTTTTTCTTTTTCTTTCTTTCTTTTTTTTTCAATAATATAACACTTTGGATTCAGCCAAAGATCTGACTCCTGGATTCAGTTTAGTTAGTTTAAATGGGTACCATGGCTGAAGAAGACAATTTACCAATGTGGATAAAGCCCATTCCTTAGGCTGTACTTATTAATTAAATCATGATACTATCAATTTCACTCACCAATTCTAAAACCAAAACAAAAGCAAAAGAAAACAACCTTATTTGCTTTAATTTACACTATCTATGATCACGACCAGCTACGCAGGGAAACAAGCTCAGCATGCTAGCAGGAAAATTCTCTTCAGTTCCCCTGCAACTCTCATTCAGATTCCCATTTATGTCTCGTTTTAAGTGTTATTAATTTTTACCTAAATTCTCCCTTTTTTAAAATATAAAATTTACAGAAAATTTGGAAGAACAGTATAATATATATTTTTTTGTTTTATTTTTAAATTTTTTGGCTGTGCCTAGGGGCTTGCAGGATCTTAGTTCCCTGACCAGGGATTGAACCCGCACCCTCGGCAGTGAAAACACGGACTCTTAACCACTGGACCATCAGGGAATCCCTGGAAGAACAGTATAATATTAACATTTTGCCCTATTTGTTCTGGGTGTTTTTTTTTAATATTTGTTTGTTTTAATATTTATTTATTTGGCTGCGTCAGGTCTTAGTCGCAGCACGCGGGATCTTTAGTTGTGGGATGTGGGATCTAGTTCCCGGACCAGCGATTGAACTCAGGCCCCCTGCATAGGGAGCATGGAGTCTTATCCACTGGACCACCAGGGAAGTCCCTGCTCTCTGTTTCTACACATACATACACTCTTTTTTTCTTTTGCTGAACCATTTGTGGGTGAACTGTAGACATAATTTACTTTTTGTTTTTTAAACAAAGAGAAAGTAAACATGAGGTTTATAAACTCCAGTAAGTAACAGTACCTAGCTAGAATTTTATAATATTGTTTTGATTCATCATATTTATTTTTTGGTTACCCTGTTTATAACAAATGAGGTTTTCTATTTACTTAACAAGAAAAGATTCCTTTAAGTATCTGCTGCAAACCTAACCAATTAAAACTATTAATTAAATAATACATGGCAAAAATCATGAAGGTGATACTCAAATGACTAAAGGCTGGGAAACACTGGTAATTAAGAACTCAGGCTCCAAAATGTAAGATAGCTTTGCTTTCAGTCTCTGTTCTGAAACAAGCTGTATGACACTGAAGAGGGCACTGAATCTCTCTGACTGCAGTTTCCTCATCAGAAAAATGGAGATATCACCTCTTTAAAAAATTGTTATGGGGATTAGATGAGACAATTCAATATAAAGCAGTATCTAAGCCTTGCAAACGACAATACTGCTCCTTTCATGAGAACAGTAGAGTTCTTCTAACAATGTGATTTCATGGCATCAGGTCCCTAAACTTTCCAAGATGCCATTCTATAATTCTTCTAAGTCAGTAGTCAAATATAGAGGTCACGAGATTTTTCTTAAATGATTTATCTTCTTTTTTTCACTCTTACAAACATATATTCATTTTATTTTGAAGGAAGCCACCTAAGATGCAGACTACACTTACTTCTAAATATAACATTAAGCTCCTAGTATGTAGCTCTTAGAACATAGACAGTTAACAACAAACAATAACTTTGCAAACATTGGCTAAAGAGGCAAGTACCTGTATAGCAATAGGTCCCTGGGACATTTGAGAGCTGTAATTCATTCCTATCATGCCTTGCACATTAGGCTGCATGACGGAGACCATAGGAAATCCTTGTTGCTGCATCGGCATCAGACCTGCTGAAAAACATAAAGATATCACTAAGGTCAATGTGTTTTACAGTTTATTTTCTTAAAACCATAAGCACCTAAAGGACTTGTTACTTGGGAGATGGCACAGTATAGAGGAAAAGGCAAAGGCTCTGGAGTGAGACAGACTTGAGTATGAATTCCAATTCCATCATTTACTTAGCTATGTGATCTTGGGCAAGTTACAAAACTTCATCTGTAAAATGAAGATAATAATACCTATTCCACAGAATTTCTGTGCATACTTAAAAAATACACAATATGGCCTAACTGGCCTTCAAGATGGCCCCCAGCAATCTCTGCCTCTTGGTATTCATATCCTTGTCCTTCCCTCCCATACTGAATAGGGCGGACCAGAATAACCAATAGGATATTGTGGAAATGACGGTGTGTAACTTCCAAGGCTGGTTCTTCTTTCTTTCCCTTTCTTTTTTCTTTTCTCACTCCCTGACTCCCTCTCTTTATCATATTTATTTATTTATTTGGCTGCGCCGCACCAGGTCTCAGTTGCAGCATGCAGGTGTGGGATCTTCGTTGCAGCGTGCGGGCTCTTAAGTTACGGCGTGCGGGCTCTTAAGTTACAGCATGTGGGATCTAGTTCCCCAACCAGGGATTGAACCCAGGCCCCCTGCATTGGGAGCGCAGTCTTAACCACTGGACCACCAGGGAAGTCCCCCAAGGTTCCTAATAACCACTGCAGCTTCCTTCTTGCTCTCCTGGATCACCTGTTGGGGAAACCCACTGCCACATCATGAGAATACTCAAGCAGTCCTAGGGGGAATGGAGAATCCACGTGGCAAGGAACTGAAATCTCTTGCCAAAAGGCAGCATGAATTTGCCATCTATGTGAGTGAGCCATCTGGGAAACAGATCTACCAAACCCATCAAAGCTTCCCATGACTACAGTCCTAGTTGACACCTTTAATGCAATCTCCTTGGCCCTAAGCCAAAATCACCTAGTGAGGCCACTCCCAGATACCTAACCCACACAAAGTGTAAAACAGTAAAATGTTTATTTTCTTTAAGTTTTGGGGTAATTTTTTATACAGCAGCAGATTACTAGTAGTTAAGAGTTAATACTAATTAAGTTACTTTTAATACAAAAGTAGTTAAGAGCATGAACTCTGGAAGCCAACTAAAAATGTCACTTACTAGGTTTGGGACCTTAAGCAACTTGATTAACTTCTTTCTGTGCCTCGGTTTCACATCTGTGAAACTGTTTAATACCTAATATGCTCAAAGAAATGATATTCCTCTTCTCTTTCCTTACACGAATAATTAATATAACACCACAAACCAGCTATCAGCATGCAAAGTATATAATGCAATGGCAGGAAAACCATCATGAAAGTATGTTTTATAGTATAGTACCTCCCAAACTTTTCCAATGAAGTATTCCCAAGAGTACAGGAGAATAAAGATTACGTCCCTTCAGGGATTTAATAAATATGAAATGCCTACCACATTTTAGGCACAGTTCTAGATACCTGGTATGCAACAGTGAATAAAACAAAATCCCTACATAGCCTGAACACAAATTTCATCCTAATTTTGCACTGTACAACATATTACATCCATGCTGGTTCTAGTATAAGGAACTTTTTAAAATCAAATTTTGATTAAAAAAATTAAAGGTCTGGTAAAGTATACCATATTTATCTTGTGGATTCTGTGTACCTTCAAAGTTATTCATACAGAGTTTAATTTCAGAAGCATGGACACCACATTTGTAGGTAACATTTATTAGTGGCAAACTATTCATTTATATTAATCATTTTTTCAAATATTTGAGGGCCTACTCCACGTCAGGCACCATTCTAGGGACACAACATTGAACAAAGCCAGGTCTTTGCTCTCATGTAATTTACACTGTAATTGGGGGAGACAGATAATAAAAAAAGAAAAAAATAAGTGGATATCAGGTGGGGATGGGGGAAAGGAAGAGCCAGGGAAAGGAGTGGTTGCTGTTTCATAGTCAGAAAAGGTTTCTCCAAAAGGGTGGCATTTAAGCAAGCACTTGAAGGGAGTGAGCCATGAGGATATTTGGTTAGAGTATTCTAGACAAAGGAACACCAAATGCGAAGGCCTTGAGGTGTCATGGAGAATTAGAATGCATAGACTGGGGACTTCCTTGGTGGCGCAGTGGTTAAGAATCCGCCTGCCAATGCAGGGGACACGGGTTCGAGCCCTGGTCTGGGAAGATCCCACATGCCTCAGAGCAACTAAGCCCACACACCACAACTATTGAGCCTGTGGTCTAGAGCCTGCGAACCACAACTACTGAGCCCACGTGCCTAGAGCCTGTGCTCCGTAACAAAAGAAGCCACAGCAATGAGAAGCCCACACGCTACAAGGAAGAGTAGCTCCTGCTTGCCGCAACCAGAGAAAGCCCACGCGCAACAACAAAGACCCAACACAGCCAAAATAAATAAATAAATTTACCAAAAAAAAAAAAAAAAAAAAGAACACACAGACTGAATATAGCACAGTAAGATGTTTTCCCTCTTATGCCTTTGGACCTACAGTTTTATTTATTTTCCTAAGTGTATTTAAGTCGAACAGGTAACTCAAGGATTTGGTACAACATTCAACGGCACAGAAGTATACACAGTAAAAAACAAGTCTTGTTTCTCTCCTGTCTCCTATTCACCTACTCAATGATCTTGTAGCTACTCTTCTTGTCTGTTCCTTGTATATGCTTTCAGAAATAACCCCTGCACAATTTAATGCCTTCAAAAGATCAAAAAGTCCACTCTAACATACTTTGTAAAAAAATCTTCAAAACAATTCCAAATTCCAGAAGAAAAAATATCAGGCAACCTTCTGGGCTCTCTTCTTGTCCTGTTCCTTTGCTCCATATGTAGATTTTTACTTGAAAGTTTATAAAAATGCAAAATGAGGAGTCACAATAATGAACACACAACTCTCTAATGCCTTCCTAAAGTACAAAAGATCTCAAACCATTTGATCGAAATCTGGGACACATCTAATTACAGATAGCTTAAATAATGCATAAATGTGAGCACAATGAAAAGAATACAACTGACCCTTGGAAAAATTTACCTGAAACTCAATCTCCATCACTGATTATAAATGGAGACACTAACCACCTGCTACTGAGCTGCTCTTTATCATTCATCTCTACTGGTGACCTAGGAGTCTCTGTTTCTCTAGCAAGTCTACCATAACCAGTTAACACTGGCTTTGTGAGCAGGGCCGGTTTTCAGAGCAGCCTGGCCTGTGGAGAGGAGGGGGGCACATTGGAGTGGGAGAAGTGAGCAGAAAGAAGGGCAGACATTCTTTCATCAGTTTTGTGTTCCAGTGACACAGAAGCATGAGTCAAGGTTATATCCCTTCACTACTGTTTCCTTGAAGACAAAGCTAGAATCAGTACTGGTGGGCCCTTGTCTGAAACCAAGAGAGAAGGGATATACCTAGTGGAGAAACTGCTAGGAATAAAACTGAGACTTAAAATAGTTTAAACGGAATCAGAATATGTCATCTCTTATGTACATGATTAAAATAAGACCAAATTCATATAGAGAAAACATAAGTATAAAATAACTAAAGGGGTTCATTTATTCATTCAACAAGCATCTATAAAGACCCTATTATTTTCTATCAACATGCTGGGTGCTGGAGATAGTGACGAGCATAAGGCAGACATAGCCCCTGCCCCACGGAGCTAACAATCTAGAAGACAGACAGGAGGAAGATGGCATTCAGAGAACTACAACTCATTTCATCTTTGTCACCTGTTTCTTTAATACTTTTGTCTTGAAAGTCTCCTTCATCTCTGAGATTAAATAATAACCTGTCAATATAATGCTTAAATAAGTTTGGGAGAAATGAGGAATGATCCTTTTTATTTGCCAAATTACACAATTTTTGAGAAATTTTAAGAGTAAGCTGTCATAGAGGTTCGAGACTATAAGAAAATTTTACTCTATTTGGCAGCAATGGAACTTTTTTATCCACTTAATACCCAAGTTCAGAAACATAATAGTGAAAAATGAAAGCTGAAAACTTAACCTTTCACATACCTTGAGGGGGTCTTATTCCACCTGCAACTGGAAACATGAAGCTGAAAACAGAACAAAAATATATCAGGATTTTCCTATGTGCAAAGAGTTCAGATAAAACATGTAACATTTCACATAAAGTAAAAAATTATAGCCTGGGCCGTGGCATCTCTTCCATAGTACAATATTGAATTATCCACCATCAATACAGATTGACCATCCACAGGACACATGACAGTCAGCATGTTAGTGTAGGGAGAAAATTTTTGAGCCAGAAGACAGAAGACCTTGAAACTGGTCCTGGTTCTGTCACTCCCCTGGATTCCCCTGGATTCCAATGTGACTCCCCTGGATTCCAATCTCCCCATCCATAAAATGAGAGGGCTGGATTAGATTCAATTCAGTGAACATTTATTGGGTGCCTACTACATGAAAGGCCTGAATGAGCTCAGTTTCGCTGAAGACACAGATGCAGGCAAATAACTTTAACACAGGACAGAATGTGCTAAGGGCTGTGAGAGGGCCAGAATACTAACAGAAATGAGAAGAAAAAGATTAATTTTATGGTTTATATCTTGGGAAGTTTCTTGGAGGTATCTCTTGAGCTGAATCTTAAAGAGAGGCACACTATATAGCTTGAGCAGAATCTCAAGAGGCCGGAGCTGTAGTGTGTTCAGAGAAATGATTTAAGGTTGAATAGAAGATATAGGACTGAAAAAAGTAAGCAAAATGTAGAGGGCCTTTAAAATGTTTGATTTTATTTTGAGTACTGTATAAAGTCAGAGATTCTTTTTAAAACTGTGGTAAAGTATACACAATATAAAATTTTACCATTTCAACCATTTTTAAGTGTTCAGTTCAGTGGCATTACAATGTTGTACAACCATCACCATGATCCACTTCCAGAACTTTTTCATCATCACAAACAGAAACTCTGTACCCATTAAAAAATAACTTCCCATTACTTTTTCTCCACAACCCTTGGTAACCACTATCCTACCTTCTGGCTTGATGAACTTGCCTATTCTAGCTACCTTATATTAAGTGGAATCATACAATACTTGTCCTTTTGTATCTGGCTTATTTCACTTAGCATAATGTTTCCAAGGTTCATCATGTTGTAGCACACATGAGAATTTCATTCTTTTTTTATGGCTGAATAATATTCCATTGTATGTATGTACCACATTTTGCTTATCCATTCATCTGTTGATGGACAGCTGGGTTGGGTGTTGTGAATAATACTGCTATGAACACTGGTGTACAAGTATTTGTTTGCGTCCCTCTTTCAATTTTTCTGGGTCTCTAACTAGGAGTGGAATTGCTGGGTCATAGAGTAATTCTATGATTACTTTTTGAAAAACTGTCAAACTGTTTTCAACAGCAGCTACGCCATTTTACATTCCCACTAGCAATGCACCAGGGTTCCAATCTCTCCACATCCTCACCAACACTTGTTATTTTCTGAATTTTTGTTTGTTTGTTTATAATGATAGTTATCCTAATGGGTATGAGGGGGTATCTCATTGTGATTTAGATCTACATTTCCCTGATGTCATACATTTTTCTCTAGTGAAATGATCAGAAATGTGCTGTAGGGCTTCCCTGGTGGCGCAGTAGTTAAGAATCTGCCTGCCAATGTAGGGGACATGGGTTCGAGCCCTGGTCCGGGAAGATCCCACATGCCGCGGAGCAACTAAACCCGCACCACAACTACTGATCCTGCGCTCTAGAGTCCGTGCGCCACAACTACTGAAGCCCGCGTGCTACAACTACTGAAGCCCGTGCGCCTAGAGCCCAAGCTCTGCAACTAGAGAAGCCACCGCAGTGAGAAGTCCACACACCGCAACAAAGAGTAGCCTCCGCTTGCCGCAACTAGAGAAAGCCTGAGCAGCAACGAAGACACAGCACAGCCAAATAAATAAATAAATAAATAAAAGAAATACACTTACTAAAAACAATCTAGATTTATAAAAAAAAAAAAGAAATGTGCTGTAGGTTTCTCTGGTAATGGGGTATGACAGAGAAGACTTGGAGTAACAAGAATTAGCTAAGAAACTATTACAATAATCTTAATAAGAAATGAAAAGGGTCATAACCAGAGTAGTGGGAATGGAAAAGAAGAGGTGAATGAAATCTATTTAAACGGAAGAATCAATAGGACTTAGCAACTATCAGGATGGAGAACAGCACTGAAAAAGCAGAAAGGGCTGAAGATGCTGCCGAGATTTTGGGCCTGAGCAACTGTAAGGATGGTGACACTGTTTACCTGCTGACAGGAACCCAGTGAGAGCAGGTCTGGGGAGAAAGGTGTTAGGAGGGTGCCCACGAGGAGCAATCTAATAGGCAACCAGAAAAGTTAACTCCAGTTCAAGGGAAGGGAGCTGGATCCCTTCCCTTGCATCAATCTACCCAGGCTCTTTTAAATAAAGGTTGTGGATGAAAGAGCCAAAGGGATGTATATATAGTGAGAAGACAACAAAGGAAAACCTTGGAATTCTTAGTGAAAACTGAGTATGGAATGGTCACTGAGAACCAAAGAAGTTGCTTATAACTGAGGGTTATAACTGAGGAAGGACTGCATTTAAGGAAAAAGTGTCTAACGTTGTAGAGAAGCTGATAAGAATGAGGATTACTAAATAAAGATTGCTGTTTTCGAAAATGGTAATCTTTGAGTGAACGGTTTCAACAGAGGAAGAGGAAGGGACCTGCATAGACAGAGATTTAGGATACAAAAGATATACTTAGTGATAGCTAAAACAAGGTTTTTGAGAGGATGGGATTAACATAGCAAAAGGAAGAGGGACTTCCTTCTCTGAGACCAGAGGGAAAGGAAATGGGACAGATCAAGGAAGAAAAAGTCTGAGTGGGAAAAGCCCTTAATCTGGGAGTCAAGGATCTGAAGGGGCTTTCTGGATAGTCTTTAAAGATATAGTGAGATCAGGAACGGTATGGCAAATTTATGTGTCCTTGCATTTTTCTATTACACAACACTCCCCCTTCCCAGGAAAAGGGCTAAAAATCAAACTTTAGAGTCTTTTAGCTCTAAAATATTTTGATCAACAAGATTTTTTTGTAAGGTGGTTCACAAATTTCTAGTTGGACATCTACCTTGTAGAGGATCTGAACCATTCGCAAATTCTGCTGACAAGCGAGCCCACACCAAGGAAAGGTCTGAACAGTGAACAGCTTTTCCGAACTGCACACAAGACGTATTAGCTAAGTAATGTGTTAACTGGATAAAGTGTTTAAATTGCAAGTTGAAATCTGGTAGGACTCAATTTTTTAAAAAGTTACTCATACACTAAGATTTAAGTAGTCAACCTATTGAGACTTTCCAAATCAGTCTTAAAGATTACAATCACCAATAGGGCTTAGTGGCTAAGTAAAAACTGGACACTTGAGTGATTTTCTTTTCTCTAGCTCTGCCACAAAGTAACCATGAAGCTCTATGCAATCCCTTTCACCACCCTGTCCTGTTTGCCCTTTGTCAAACAAGGACACAAGTTTGCCAAGCTCCTAACTAAGACAACCAAATAATGTACAGACGTATAAAGGCTACTTCAAAAACATAAACAAAAACTAAATTAAGAACATTACTGACAAACATGACTTACTCCAGTAATTATACAACCTAAACTACCAACCGACCTATGTACCATTCATAGGACTCTCTGAAATGTTTAGACTACTAACAGCAACATGCTTGAAGACTGGTTAGACAAACAGCTAAGATATTGATAAGACAGCAAAACTTTGGCAAAAAAATGGGCAACAAGATGACAAACAATTTGAAGCAGAACTGTGAGCCCTGCTTGTCACATGCCTATCTCATTCATCCTCCCCTTTCAGTTACCTTTGCTACTAACCCAGATCAGCCTTCACTTCTCTCTGAGGCCTGGACTCAGCAAGACTTCCTAATGGATCTCCTCGCCTGCAGACTCTGTGGCTTCTAACGCAGCTCACATAGCACAGGTGAGGTGCATCTAGCTAAGGGACCATTTGATAAGCTCCTCCTGGGATTAAAACAATGTAATGATTCCCCCTTAAACTGAATTATTTTAGTTTATATTCAA
This sequence comes from Monodon monoceros, assembly GCF_005190385.1. Taxonomy (NCBI): domain Eukaryota; kingdom Metazoa; phylum Chordata; class Mammalia; order Artiodactyla; family Monodontidae; genus Monodon; species Monodon monoceros. Next base: position 11,452,268 of record NW_021703786.1, read on the forward strand.
GGCCCTCTCCAGTTTTAACACAACTTTTTCAGTTTTATCTCACAAAACTCTTTTCTCCCACTCAGTGCCACAGTCCATCTGGCCTACCTGCTGTCCCCTAATGTTCACTGGGCCTTCCCATCTCCATGACAATCTCTTGACCCCTTACTCTTCCTTGAAATGAGGCCCAATTGAAATACCTGTTCTTTGCCTACAACGCTGCTTGAATCTACAAATATTTACAGAATGTTTTCTATGTGTAGAATGTGCTAGAAGCAGTGGAAGATAAAAAGATGATGAGGCCCTTAAGGAGCTTATAAAAGCAGGAAATAGACAAGCTCACAAATGATACTATCCCAGAAGGACATAGTCTAATCAAGATCTTTCAACTGTTTTCTTCCTGCCATACTTTAAAAAAGAAAACAAGTTATACTTCTCATCTCTTGCGTAAATTTTGCCCTTTATACAACTCTACTATTTATTCTAAAGTAGTCCATTCAGGATACCAATCAAAAGTAGGCTAACATTAATAAAGTTGGAAAATGCCTGTGCTTTTTGCTTAGCCTCTTAGGAAGGACACAGACAAGTACCTAAGAAATATAGTAAATTATAGTTCACAGATTTCTTCCATTAAAAGCTGAGAAAGGTTGCCTGGTTCTTTTTCTTTCCCTAAAAATATACTTAGGGTACCAACCATAACGTTAGCTTCCTTATAAAAAAACAACCTCAGCCCTCACCACTGCTCTCTAAAAACCATATTCTTTCTTTATTAAGCATACAGCTTCTCAGCCTCAGAAAAGCTCCAATATAATACTTATCACACATTTTACAAGATAAGGCTGATTTGCTCTCCCACATATCCTCTAGAGCTTAAGAATGTAATGTTACCACCAAATTTTAAATAGGAAAGAAATTTTAAAATCATTCTAATTCAGGCCATATTTAGAAAAAAAATTGTGTTCATGGACCAATCATGTTAAACTACTACAAACTAAGGGGTATGATCCACTCAACTTTCTACACCCAAGCTCCTCTCCACCTGAAATTAACAAAAAAAACCCAAGCCAAAACAACAACAAAACCCCCCAAAACCCGTGCCTAGAACGCCAAATTCTTTCAAGTTTATATTTCCCCAGAACTTGGTGCCATGACTCATCATACACTTGATCAAATTAATGCCACTCAAGAACATTTTAGAAACTGTTGTCACATTCAGAAAAGAGAGATTATTACATATTTGTCTTCTCTAGCCATAAACTGACTTATATCAAGTATTCATGAAAAACTTTAATGAAAAGTGGAAATCAGAAAACAAAAGAGAAAGAAAACAGTTTTAAATCTAGAGAGAGAGATGTGAAAAAGAGAAAGTGAAAAATGCGGCTGCACACAGGTGAACCGTGACTGCTCTCTTTTCCTGGCATATATACAAGCACCTGCAGGATGTGATGATTTTAAAGGCTTCACACTGTGGTGTTCATAACTCCGAAATAAAACACTGCATAAAAAAAAAACCTAACACTTTGTTTTCCAAAAATAATTTAGGATGCTGAAGATAAAAAGCAAAATTTATCTCCAAATGTGTATGAACCTCGGGTTGGCTAGCAAAACAAAGTCAGACTAGGTCATTACAGAAGTGGGATGAAAACTTCCCAGAATCAAATATTTCCTCAAATGATGAACTTGTCAGGTTGCAAATGTTCATCTCTTTTAATGTTCTCGATATGAGAGCCACTGGCGATTAGTAGCTGGAACTGACAGCAAATTTGTTTAAGGGCTAAGTAAAAGTCTGGAAGCTTTGTTTTGATAACTGCCTACGTACTGTTTAACAGTGAATTGTTTTTTAGTAAGAAGACAGGTGTTAAAACTACCTCTACAAGAGCTCTATATACTAATTCAAAGGTCTTCAGATTTTCCTGCTGTTTCTGGTGTGTAAAGGAAAAAATAAAAAGGACACAACACTGAAAAAATGAGTACACAAACACACACACACACCTTGGAAACACTTGTGCAGCTCTGTGAAAAGATTTTTCAGAGCCCCTGGTCAAGCCCTGGGAAAAGGAAGTCTCTGGTCGCTTCAGATACAGCCGGGCTAGAAGCGAGGCGTCGGGGTTCCTCCTTTATCCACCCAGCAGGGTGGCAGCCGCACTGATGGGACACTCACCTCCTCCCCCTCTCCTCCCCGCTCAGCACCAGCAGCCAGTGCCCCCGAGCCTGCAGGACAAGAGTCGGGCGCCCGGACTCCAGCCACCCCTTCGGCCTAGGTTCCCGGAGGACGACCCCTCCTCCCGCAGCCCAGTTCCGAGGGAAAAGGGGTCGGCGTGGGCGAAAACCGCCATAACCACCGACCACCCGTCGCCGGTGCCGGGTCTGCTCTGCGTCTGCGAGGCACGCCCAGCCCAGGTCTTCACACTCACCTGCCGCCCCCGGCAGCCCCCGCGCCAGCTCCCGCAGCCCCGCCGCCGCCAGCTCCCGTTCCCGGCCGCAGCGCCATCTTGCTCCGGGCCCGCCGCCGCCGCCGCCACCTTCCCAGCAGCTGTCAGCTCCCGACAGCCACTTCCGGGGCAAAAGCAGGACCCCACCTCGCCGCGGCCTGGGCGACGGGGCGGGGCCGCGCGCCCACGTGACCCTTCGCGTCCGGGGGAGGAGTTGCGCTTCCTCGTCACGTGACCCGGCCACAGCTGAGGGCCCGCCAGATGCAATTCGAGCTCAGGGGCTGGTGGGATGGTCTGGTGCCGGCTCCAGGTTCATTGTCAGGCAAGGCTCTGTGGAGAACCCAGCTGGCCGCCGAGCGGCAAGGCGTCATCGTTCCTCCGTTTGAAAAACCATCGTCTTGCTTAGTGGAAACAGTACACTGAGTCCTGTTTTTTTACCTGGATGGGGGGTACACGGGTGTTCTTTTATTGTTACTCTTTACACAAAGAATAGATGGATCTTGAATGCCCCTTTGATTGCATCACAGCGCCGATTAGTGATGAGCTCTACTTTTTCCCAGGAACTCGGCAGCTTCCTTTTGGTACCCACTCTAAAAGCCGAAGGTGTTTAGCCACCTGGTAATCCCCGTTTTCCCTATACTTACAATCAGGGCCAAAACGGTGGTGCTTGGAAAGGTTCATTGCTCCGACCCTACCTGGGCATATTTTTACTGTGATTTTTTTTTTTCCTAATCAAACTACTGTAGGTAAATATTAAAGTTGAATGTAAACTTTTTCAAGCCCTCAAGTGGAGTTTGCTTACTAGCAAGTAACGGATTATAATTAGCTTTATCATTTACTCTTGCCTCAGGGCTTTTACTGGGAAACAACTTGTAATAATAGTTATCGTCTATTGGGCACAATCACTGGTCAGGAACTTTACTGTATTTTTTCAAATCCTCAGTGTCCCTAAGAGCTAGTATTGGCATTTCACAGATAAGAAAATCAAGGTTAGGAGGAGGAGTAATTTACCCACATCAAACAGCTGCAAAACAGCAGGACCAGGATCAAAATCCAAGGAGTTTGACTTCAAAGTCCTTGCTCATTTCAGCTAGAGCCAGCTAGTTAATTATGCTTTTTTCCCCCATAATTGTCCACTAACTTCATTCCTCCCCTTCTTTAGATGGAACTGTGTAGCAGATGTTCCAATCGACATAAACTGATACATAACTAAATTCAGTATTAATCCATCGACAATCAAGATGATACAGGCTTATGTAGCCACTTTTAAGGATGGGTGATCACACAGGAGAAAATACTAAAAAAAAAAAAAAAAAAAAGAGGAAATAAAGTCAAATGAAGGGAGTATTTCAAAGATCATAGACCACATGACTCAGGATGTCAGCGTTCCACGATATTTCCAGTCCAGGTTAGATGCTGTCCTGTGATGACTCAGCATTGTGGCCTTATGTCTAACACGGCATCTACCACACTATTTGTTCCTTTACTTTATGCCCACTACACTGTAAGGGCAGGGACTGTGTTACCAAGACTTGTATTCCTAACCAAATATATAATGTTTGTTAAGGAATATATTTTGTGAAGTTATGACGTGTCAGGCACAGTGTTAGGTATTTATAATCTTGAGACATAGTCGGTATTACCCTCAATTTCACAAACAAACTGAACCTCTGAGAAATTAAGAACTTAAAACAACTGGCAAATGGGTGGCACCAGTACACCTACTTCCAGAATATATTTTGAGTCAAGGCTCTGTTTGCAAGAACAAAAAAATCACAGGCTTCTAAGTATTTCTTGCACCTTGTAGCAATAGGTCTCCATTTACATAAATTCTGAAGATGAACAATTTTTGTCTCATCTAAAATATTTAAGTTGCGGTCTACCCATCCTGACTCTAGAATAAAAGACTGAGAATACAGGAAATAAATAAGTTTAATTCAAATGTTACTGAGAAAAGGTTATCTATATTATGGTATTACAGTACTGATAACTAACATTCATGTCAGGCACCATTGCAGGTACCTTACATGTATGAAGTCGATTTTTCATTCCACTGTACAAAACTAGCAACTGAGGAAAACCTGCTAAGAGTGAATAGTCTCTATCACTGTACAATCACAGTCCTTTACCTTCGGCAGAGACCTGCATACTATCTGGATGAAGGGCCATAAAGCCTTAGGAAAGATAAGCTGTAAGAGAACGGAGCCAGGGGTGGATCAAGTAACAGGAACATTCTTCCTTATCAGGATAAAATGTTTATCACTTTTCGAGCAAAGTCATCTCAAATGGAAAGAGACAGGAAAGAACATGGTTAAATGACGGAAAATGAAATAAGAAAGGAGAAGCTGACCATAATCTCATAGCTGCAACATTATGAAGGTAAGGTCTGAGCTACGATAGGTATGAGGTAAAAGATATTTATATATAGATCAAAGAATTTAAAATTCTAGTGAACTTGAATAACCAGCCATATAAAAGGCATCTTGTTGTGGCTCATATCACAAAAGGCCATCAACATATTAAGAAACAGTGAAATAAAGAGAGCAGTAGATTTATTCTTGGTAGACAGCCCGTGCTGCTTCTTGTCCACCCAAAAAAAAAAAAAAAGTGGGTGGGAAGGGGCATTCAACCTCAAGACTTTACTTCGCAATGTGGTTCCAAATGCCTCTCCACAGCATACATGACACGCTCTTTCACACTTGAAGGGAAAAATCCAGTTCACCACATTTGGGTGTTGTTATTTTTAGCATAAACTTTTGTTCTTCTGTAAGAAGCATCGCTCTGGATTCAAACCACGTGAATGTCAATGAATGTTTTTTCCATTATATAATCATTTAAAAAATCACCTATGAATTGAAACGACATGATGCACTGATAGTTTAGGATCATTTTCACTAGTCCCATGTTCTTGTAGTTGATTTCAAATGTTTGGTACAGGTGATTATAAGACAATGTATTCCATGAAAACAACATTCATGCTGGAATCATAAAATCACATTTGTGATATAGTCTTTTTAGAAGTCTGTTTTTAACTTTTGTCCTCAGGAGTTACTTTCTTCTTGCTGTTCTGACCAGTGACCTTTTTCCTGTGACAATGAAAGGAAAGTTGAATTAGAAATTTTAGATATATGTACTTTCCAAAACTCTACCAGTTTAATAAACATTTACTGAAACCTCCTGTATAATCAAGTATACGAGGCACTAGGAACACAAAGATGTGTCTTTGCCCTTTAGAAAACCACATCCAGGTAAGTGAGACAGAAACACCACAGTAAACTACACTACAACATGGTATGAAAGACAGATTCTGATCCTGAATTAATAAGAAGAGTTCACATTGATTAAATGCCAGATACTGTTTATAAGTCGTTTATATGTATCAACTCAGATAGTCTTCCTAACTTACGAAGAAGATTCTATTATTATCCTCAGTTTACAGATGTGGAAAATGAGGTAGAGTGGTTAAGTAACTTGCTGATCATCACACACTGGTAATAAATATTAGACATGACACTGGTAAAAATTTTAGACATGACAGTCTGATTTTAGAGTTTGGTGAATGGTGAATGCCATCAACTAACTGTTAACACAGGAAAAGGAAAAAAAGTTTTGAGAAAGTAATCAATATTCACATACTACAGTATAGTAATGCAAAGTTCTTAGATGTATATCAGTTCATTTAATCCTCCACCAACTCTGAGTGGCAGAGTTAGTATTATTTATATAACTATTTCCATTATATATAGGGGGAAAGAGGCTTAGAGAGGTGAAGTGACTTGTCCTAAGTCACACAGGAAAAGGTGTTATTAGAGCCAGTTATTCTGGTTCCAAATCCAATCTCCCCTACGCCCTACTATACCAGTTTGAGTTTGCAGCGCCTGAAGTGACACCCACTAGGCAACAGGCTTCAGGTTTATAGCTCAGTTGGGAAGCTGGGCTTGAAGATATGGACTTAAGATTTATCAGCATAGAGCTGAGGCCACAGGTGTGGGTAGGATCATTAAAGCAACATCTACAGTGGAAAGGTAAGCTAGATTCTGATCAGATCTTGTCTGTATGCTATGTTAAGAAGTATGGCCTTTAAATGTGAAGAAAATAGAGAGAGAACCAAAGCATCTTAAGCAGGGGGCTAGTGACAAGGTTTATACCAGGTGTCCTCAAAGTCTTAGCACAGCTTTAAGTTTTAATAACCTCAGATCATTAAAAGCTGCAAACTTACAAAAATCAGCAATTGAAGTGTCATTACTTAAAATATTGACTTTATTTTTACAGTTCAACACAGCCATGATCTTATGCTCTAGTCAATTTTCGACCTTTGTAAAAACTTTTATCAGCTGTGGCTCAGTGCCTAAAAGGACTGCATTTCCAATCCTAGCTCTGAGATCACCCAAAGAATGAGGTTCTGATGTGTGCGCAACAATTCTGCAGCAGCCCACCACACGAAAAAGTCTAATGAGACAGATAAGGTGACCAAGCAGGGCAACCTTCTCTACCAATCCACTGGTCTGTCACCCAGGAACTGTTGCCACAAAGAATAAAAATAAAAATGTATTAAGAACGCACAAAACTGAATAAGTACCAGTTAAATTAAAATAATCTTTCAAATGATGTAGTTTTATAAGGTTGTAACATTTATTTTTCCCAAGTTATTAAAGCTTAAAACCACCAAACCCTTTGGGACACTCTGTACAGTCTATGTACTGGGGCTGAACATTATTTCCCACAACCAATACAAAATGTCAGGCAGACTCTTTCACTCAGAAGGAAAGTGCAGGTTTTCTCGCCTGGGTTCACCTTGTTCCTTCTACATGCCTAAATTTTACCCATCCTTGAACATAATTCTACTTCCTTGAAACTTTCTGTAACTACACCAATCCATAATGATTTTTTCCCTTCTCTAAACTTGTTTTATTTTAAAATTATTATCTAACTTTTTTCATGTATATTAATCTCCTTTCCCTAACTTCAGGAAAGGGGTCGTCTCATTTTACATCCACTCATACACCTTACTACGTATTATATATGTAGTAAGACTGAAGGTGAACAGTAGAACTTGGTAAATGCCTACATTTTATATATGTTATATATTAATTGGTACTGATAGAATTTGAAGAGTGTCATTTTTCCTTAAATAGTGGAAAGAATAGTACTGTGCAGAATATTTTAGCCCACCCCTATGAAATCATGTAGTTTCCTGGCAGTAATAGGCAAAACAGGTAGTCCTTTTTTGTGTATGTCCTTTTTTGTGTGTATGCTAAAAAAAAAAAAAACCTATACTTTAAAATCCTCAAAAACTCAGCTAAATGACTACAAATTTACTCAAGTCATACTGTTCAGAGGTGTTACAGTGTGCTTCAGCATAAGCCCAAGATCCTACTGAAATCCTGCCCAGAATATGGAGCTTGAAGGAAGACTCCATCAATGTGAGTCAGCAGTCCTAACTACTGGCCTCAGTAGTGTGCCCAGATACAGGCTGTGTGGAGATGGTGGACAGTGCAATTCTAATTCATAGTGAATTGAAATCTTATTTTCAAAGATGGAGAAATACAGATCATTAATATACAGATAAAGAAAAATTCCAAGATTGAATTATCCAAGTTTCCAAATCACAGGCAACCTAAGATATATTACTTTTATTACATTCTATAATGGACTGTAGACCTATCAAATTCTACTTCTAAAAATCTATCCTAAGGAAAAATAATGCTTACGTTATAAGAATATGCCAGAATCAAACAGTAACTTTTACCATATACTTACCGTTTATCCTTAGCTTTTTCTAAGAAATATTTTGGAGTTGTACTAATGCTCTCTCTTTCCAAAGGCTTCTTAATCATCTTTTTCTTTTGTTTACTGAAAGTTACAAAGAAAGAACTGAATTAAGTGCAACTTAATTTAAAAGAGCTAAAACTAGTTTTGGTTCTTTGGTTCACAAAATTCGTTTCCTTCATCCACTTACAGGTTTACAGGGACACCACTGTATCCACTTTAATATACTAGGCTACCTAACAGCATCTAGAGAGGTAACCCAAAGGGATGATAAATTCAACCAATTTTTTAAAAGGCACTGATTATGATTAAAATATGTCGTGTGTCACTCTGATATCTTGTGTTAACAAACACCAGAGTTTGATTTTGGCCAATTAACTGCTTTTTATCAGTTTTATGAATTAGAACAAAATCTCAGCGTATTTCACTCATGTTGAATAATACTTTAAAAATCTGAATACTTAAAATTTCAAGGATGAAAAACTGGCAGGGAAAGAACAGACAGTATTCACAAATATTTAAAAGGAAAATTTTTAATCTTAAAATGTTCTAAAAATAGTAGTATTATTAGAACTATAATGTATAAGAGTGTGAAATCAAGAATATATATGTAAAGAGAGAGAGAGAGAAGCTCCAGGTAAATTCAAGATTGTACCTTAGTAGTTTTTGGAAACCTTTTATGTATTCTGGGACAGGACATCCGGCCTGCTGGATAACATTGGCAACACTGAAAAAGGTACCCATAAACGTAAATTTGTATCTTGTCAAACTGATGTTTATGTACATAAACCCTCTGCACAATACAAGAGGAACTAAAACTACACAAACAAAAAAGTAATCCAGTAAAGTGTTCTGATAAATTATTACCAATTATTACCAGATGCAGTCATATTGGATTACTGAGAGAACAGTCTGCTGGACTGAAATCAATGTCTTGATGAAAATTTTAGATAGCAGCTGTTTCTACTCAATATTTAACAAGCCCTAAAAAGCTACTAAGCCCAGTATTGGATGAGACACTGACTGAAGTCAGAGTCATACTTAAATTTATTAAATGATAAAGCTTGACATGGTCTCAAGCTTCTCATGTATACAGTAAGCCCCCTACACATGAACCTTCAAGTTTTGAACTTTCAAAGATGTAAACATGCGTTCGCATGCCCAATCAGGTAAATTAGTTCACATGTCTGGCGTACATTGTCATAGGCATACATCCTCTACAAGTGGCTGTGCTTTTGTGTACTTTACTGTACAGTACTGTATAGAGTACAGTAGCACAGTATCTTTGTTTCAAGCCCAGGGTGTCCGGAAGCAAGCATAAAAGCAGCGGTGACGGAGCTGGTACTGCTAAGAAGCACCAGCAGTTGTACTGCACTACTGTACTTTTCAAGGTACTGTACTGTAAGATTAAAAATGTTTTATTTGGGGCTTCCCTGGTGGCGCAGTGGTTGGGGGTCCGCCTGCTGGTGCAGGGGGCGCGGGTTCGTGCCCTGGTCCGGGAGGATCCCGCGTGCCGCGGAGCGGCTGGGCCCGTGGGCCATGGCCGCTGGGCCTGCGCGTCCGGAGCCTGTGCTCCGCGATGGGAGAGGCCGCGGCGGTGAGAGGCCCGCGTACCGCAAAAAAAAAAAAAAAAAAGTTTTATTTGGGGGTTTGTTTATTATGTATTATTTGTGTGAAAACTATTATAAACCTATTACAGTACATACTATATAGCCGGTTGTGTTAGCTGGGTACCTAGGCTAACTTTGTTGGACTTATGAACAAAATGGACTTAACGAACACACTCTCGGAACGCAACTTGTTTGTATGTAGGGGACTTACTGTAGTAACTTATTCAATCCTTACAACCCTTTGTAGTAAATACTATCATTATCCCCATTTCCCAGATGGAAAACTGAGGTACACAGTTGCACTGATATGGGGGTCATCAGATGCACATGCTTGGAGTTGCTGAGAACTCAGGTGAATCTAGGCTGTTGGAATGTACTCCCCTACACACGTGAAAGTCTGATCACAGCAAAATCAAGGCTGACAGAGCCAAGGCTCAGAAGGCACGAAGCAAAATCTTCGCCAAAAGTGATAAACAGAATAAAGTACAAACTGCCTACATCCACAACTCAACTTCATTTGTTAGAAATATGAACTGTTGCCCATTATCATCAGCCTAAAGTTTCTGTAGGCAGCCCAAATGCAGGAAACTCGGCTTCTATACTAAAATCTATGACGATGGGCTAAATTAAGATAAGATTCTAAAAGTGTATCTATCATAGGTTACCCAGGCTTCAAGGGGCTACAACTGAATATTAGAGTGTGTTACTATAACAGTTTTTCCTCTGTGACAGGTGATCCTGGGACTAAACATAAAACTCCAGCTGCCCCTAAGAGTAATGGGAAGAATACACCCATGCTAACAGATCATTTTGACGGGGCTATAAGAGACTCAGGGGTTAACTTTAAGCTATTAATTAATCCAAAAGCTTAATATTACATTTTGAGTAATATCAAGTGAAGGCTATTGGGAGAATTCTGTGAGTCTGAAACTTTTTTTTTTTTTTTAATTAATTTTTGCCTGCATTGGGTCTTTGTTACTGTGCGCAGGCTCTTTTTAGTTGCAACGAGTGCGGGCTACTCTTCGTTGTGCACAGGCCTCTCATTAAGGTGGCTTCTCTTGTGGAGTACAAGCTCTAGGTGCACAGGCTTCAGTAGTTCTGGCACATGGGCTCAGTAGTTGTGGCTCGCAGGCTCTAGAGCACAGGCTCAGTAGTTGTGGCCCACGGGCTTAGTTGCTCCGTGGCATCTTCCTGGACCAGGGCTCGACCCCGTGTCCCCGGCATCGGCAGGCGGATTCTTAACCACTGTGCCACCAAGAAAGCCCGTGGGTCTGAAACTTAATGAATATTCCATTGTGAATATTTCCAAAATCTAACAATGGAAGGGCAAAAACGAGGCCCTTTGATCATTTTTCTTTTTTTCATGGCTAAGGTCTGTTTGACTAATACCATAACAGAATTTGGGACACAGCCATTTTGTAATTATCCGTTAACTGTGTATGAGAATAATGAATCAATTTTGCCAACTTAATGCTAAATTTTTTCTCCTAATTTACCTTCTTAATAATGGTTTATCATCTTCAGTGAAAAATGTAACAGCTTTTCCTTTATGCCCGGCTCTTCCAGTTCGACCTAAGAGAAACCAGACCATTAAAAAAAAACCTACTTTTGGGTGGAATGGGACCTTCAAGAATCACATATACAAGTCACTGGATTTTCACAGCACTAAAAACTTGAGCATGCTGAAGGGACTGGTAGTGGTGCTAAGAGAGGTGAGTAGAGGGGTGGGGCACACGACTCACCTATCCTGTGGATATATTCCACTGAGCTGGTTGGAAAGTCATAGTTGATGACCAAGTTCACACCTTTAAAATCGATCCCTCTGGCTAGCAAGGCTGTACAAATAAGAACCCAGATTTTTCCTGCTCTGAAGCTATGGACTGTGTTCTCTCTCTGGTTAACAGAACATATATTAAATGTTTTAGTACCACTCTAGGAATGGAAAACAAGTACTTCATAAATTTAATGCCAATTAAAAAAAATTAGTTGTTCTTTATTGCTTTGAAAGTATGCATTTGACTTTACCTGTTGCTGAGTTCTGTCTGCATGAATAACATCCACATTAATACCTTCATATATGAGCTCATGAAAAAGTTCTTTAGCCCTTTCAATGGACTGAACAAAAACAAGAACAGGTGGATTGAAACCCTAAAAGAAAGCATACATAATCCATAATCAAGAATATAACTGCAGTATTTCATATGATTTTAGTTCATTTTAATTTAGAAATTGACAAATTTCTTAGACCAGAGGTCCAAGTCTGCCTCTGTCTTCCTCACCATCCATTCTCTACAATGTGGTTCTTTCTCTTGTTGTGGAGTACAGGCTCTCCATCTAATTCCAATAATCTTGTCTAATTAATTCCCCTTCATCTTTCTACAGCAATGTATGCCCACACTTTGAAATAATCATCTGATTGCTTCTGTGCTTCAGAACATTTTTGTTTCTTCTTAAAATGTAATAGCTGTCATTTTAAAAAAAATAAATTTATTTATTTCAGGCTGCGTTGGGTCTTCGTTGTTGCGTGTGGGTTTTCTCTAGTTGCGGTGAGCGGGAGCTACTCTTCATTGTGGTGTGTGGTCTTCTCATTGTGGTGGCTTCTCCTGTCGCAGAGCACGGGCTACAGGTGCATGGGCTTCAGCAGTTGTGGCTCGCGGGCTCTAGAGCGCAGGCTCAGTAGTTGTGGTGCACAGGCTTAGTTGCTCCACGGCATGTGGGATCTTCCTGGACCAGGGCTCGAACCCGTGTCCCCTGCACTGGCAGGCGGATTCTCAACCACTGTACCACCAGGGAAGCCCCAATAACTGTCATTTTAATCTGTTATTTATCCTAACCGTGGGTATTCCCCAAAGCTTAGTCCTTGGTTCTCAGTTCTCTCAATATAATCTTTATCTTATCAAGTTCCATAAAATCTCAGTTATCAACCAGCAGCCCTAAGCAAATGATTTTTATTTTTTACATTAATATCATCAAACCCCACCTCTCTCTCAAACCAGCTTTCTATATTTTTGACTGTCAGCATTAGGGCTTAACCTTATTATTTTGGTCCACGCACCCTTTCAGAATCTAATGAAAGAAAGCTATGAAGCTTCTAACAGGCAACCACACATTCACACAAAATGTTACATATAATTTCAGAAGGTTCACAGAACTCCTGAAGTTTATACATGGCTAAAAATCTCTGGTGTATAATTCAATTTGAGTATCTGTGAAAACCTTAAATTTCCTACTGCCAAATGATATCCGTAAGAACATTAGTAAAACATGCACATAATAGCATTTATTATGTGCCAAGCACTATTGTAAATACTATATTTCTATTAACTCATTAATAAAACAAAAAACCCCACTCTGGTGTCCTATTCATTAATGCCCCAGTTCTCTAAGAAGCCAGGAGAGTGATGGGGGAGGTGCAGGGGCAGATAGAAACAGGCATACTTTGTTTAATTGCACTTTGCAGCAGATACTGTGTTTTTTACGAATTGAAGGTTTGTGGCGACTCAATGTTCAAGCAAGTCTATCAGCACCATATTTTTCCAACAGCATTTGCTCACTTCACGTCTCTGTATCACATTTTGGTAATTCTCGCAGTATTTCAAACTTCTTCATTATTATTATATTTGCTGTTGTGATCTATGATCAGTGAGTGATCTTTAATGTTACTGCTATGACTCAGTGAAGGCTCAGGTGATGGTTAGCATTTTCAGCAATAAAGTATTTTTAAGTTAAGGTATGTACATTGTTTTTTAGACATAATGCTATTGCACACTTAACAGACTACAATATAGTGTAAACATAACTTTTCTATACACTGGGAAACCAGAAAATTCCTGTGACTCACTTTATTGTGACATTGGCTTTACTGTGGTGGTCTGAACAGAACCCGCAGTGTGCTGGTGTGGAAAAAGGAGGCATTCAGGGCAGCAGGTAGGTCTTTCCCTGGCCTACCCCGAGCTGGGAACAGAAATCTTAATATATTCTGAGAGGAGAGCGTCTCCCCTTCGAGACAAGAGTTGCTCCAATGTGCTTCTTACCGATTTACCACTGGATTACTAAATATGACGCAGGAATAGCACTCAACCTCCCTTTTTTTTTTTTTTTTTTTAAGTTTCTAAAACCTTTTATTTCATCTTAAATATGGAAACAGCCAGGGCACGGAGGGGGGCCCACCCGGGAATCCTGCGGCAGGACCCCCTCAATAGCACACAGCTCAGGGACCCAGGCCACAGCACTGATCACCCTACCTGGGGACAGGGAGGAGAGCTGGGGGCCCTGCAGCCAGTTCTGGATGGGAGTTAGGGTGTGGGCAGGGAGAAGCTGGGACAGAGAGACCCCCAAAACTGCCAGCAGGAGGCGGGAGACCCAGCAGAGCCCCAATCAAGGGTCTGCCAGGAAGTTAAGCGCTCATAATAAATCCGTCTTCCAAGGCTAGTAATACAAGTAATTGCTAGTAATATTACACCTAGCAATACAAGGCTTGGTGAACATTAACAAAACTCAAGAATGTAGTCCAAATATACCTTTTTAACAAGTTCTCTCATGGCCAGAAGTTTTCCAGTCTCAGACCCAACGAAGAGAAGCTCTTGTTCTACGGTCTCTACTGCAGAATTCCTAAGAAGAAAACATCCCTTGTAGTTTGCAAGAGCCAATTTTTGTTTCCCCCCTTGAATTCTAAATAAATGAAAAAATTTACACACAACTCCAACAGAATGACCTTTTCCACCGTCAATATAAGTACTGAATTATTTATATTTTAACTTAAAGACAAAGTTATTTTTAAATGTTTTATTCGTTCTTTTAAAAAATTTTTTAATCCAAGTATAGTTGATTTACAATGTTATATTAGTTTCAGGTGTACGGCAAAGTGATTCAGTTATGTGTGTATATATGTGTGTGTGTGTGTATATATATATTATTTTTCCGATTCTTTTCCATTATAGTTTATTACAAGATACTGAATATAGTTCCATGTGCTATACAGTAGGACCTTGTTGTTTATCTATTTTTTATACAGTAGTTTGTATCTGCTAATCCCAAACTCCTAATTTATCCCCACCTCTGCCTTTCCCCTTTGGTAATTGTAACTTTGTTTTCTATGTCTGTAAGCCTGTTTCTGCATTGTAAATAAGTTCATTTGTATCATTTTTTAGATTCCACATATAAGTGATACCATATGATATTTGTCTTTCTCTGTCTGACTTACTTCACTTAGTATGATAATCTCTGGGCCCATCCATGTTGCTGTATGGCATTATTTCATTCTTTTTTATGACTGAATAATATTCCTGTGTGTGTGTGTGTTTAAGTGTGTGTGTGTGTGTGTGTACACCACATCTTCTTTACCCGTCAACTCTCAATGGACATTTAGGTTGCTTCCATGTCTTGGCTATTGTAAATAGTGCTGCTGTGAACACCGGGGTGCATGTATCTTTTCGAATTATAGTTTTCTCAGGATATATGCCCAGGAGTTGAGATTGCTGGATCATATGGTAACTCTATTTTTAGTTTTTTAAGGAACCTCCATACTATTTTCCATAGTGGCTGCACCAATTTACATTCCCACCAACAATGTAAGAGGGTTCCCTTTCTCCACACCCTCTCCAGCATTTATTCTTTTTTCTTTTTTTAATTTTTATTGGAGTATAGTTGATTTACAATGTTGTGTTAGTTTCTCTAGCATTTATTCTTTGTAGACTTTTTGATGATGGCCATTCTGACTGGTGTGAGGTGATACCTCATTGTACTTTTGATTTGCATTTCTCTAATAATTAGTGACGTTGAGCATCTTTTCATGTGCCTACTGGCCATCTGGATGTCTTTGGAGAAATGTCTATTTAGGTCTTTGAATGTTTTGTTATGATTATAAAAATGTTATCTCAAGAAAATTTAAAAAAATAAAGACATAAACAATAAAATTAATTACCCACAATTCTACCATTTTAGAATAAACTTTGACATTTTGCTGTGTTCTAGTCATAAATTTTCATGTGTCTAGTTACTTACAGAATCCTTCTAAAAGTAAAATTATTGGGTAAAATGAGAACATTTTAAAGGGGGTTGTTACATATGCCTAAATTTTTTTCTTAATGATTAGCAAAGGTTTATTTATTGACAAACAGTTGGGGTGAGGTATCTTTAGGCTTTATTAACACTCTATACCATGTATAAATACTTTTTCCATTCTGTTATCTGCCTTTATAATTATGTTTATGGTTAATCTGTTCTATTTTTCTTTTTATACACAGGAGTTTTATGTTGAAAGTAGACAGGATATTCTTTACTGTTTCATTTGGCTTCTGTTTTACTTAACATGGTACTACAGGCACCTTTTCATATAGCTACAGTCTTCACTCTGACCATTTCATGCGTTGCATTATAGTATATCAAATGGCAATATCATAATTTCATAAGACTTTTCTCTATCATTTAGCATAAATGCTCCCCAAAATATTTTTAAAAAGCAATTATAAATCAAGTGGCTCAGTAACATCAGCTTCCTTCTCTGTGGCCCTACTTTGTTAAGCCATCAACGAGATTAAATCCTTTGGGTGGCCACAGAGCTCATGTCATACTTTGTGGATTGGAAGAACCAACTAAACACATGAGGATAGGAATATTAATATGACAATATGATAATCTCCCTTTGGATTATTCTAAAATAGAAAATGCTTAATCAATCTTGACTTTAAAGAATATATTTCTTTCAGTCAAACTCTTTTTATCAATCTTAGGCCACACAAGCTATCTCTTTTAGTCTAAAATAATGACTTGTGTTTTTTTAAAAAATGAGTGGGATAGTGTGGAAGAACAATTACCTTGCTCCAATGGAAACAGTAATGACATTATCCAAGTTGAGTCTGCACCACTGCTCAACATCATAGGCAAAAGTTGCACTGAACATAGCTCTTTTGACCTTGTGGGATGTGCAGGCCAAGAAAATGGAAGCCAGCTGGTCTCTGAACCCAGTTTTGCCATCTTCAAACAGTTTATCTGATTCATCTACTACCAGCCATTCAACACTAAGAAATAACAAAAAAAACTTCTGGGTATTGAACTGAAAGATCCAAGATGCTTCACTACCTGTGGGAACACATGAAGAAGTCCAACCACAATGATGCTTCTCAGATCTACATATCATACCAGAAGAAGGTATAAGAAAAATAAGCAAGAAAAAGGTAAAAACAAGATAAATATAAATTAATGTACCTATTCCATTAGCTCCAAAGATATGAGGTTCCATTGGCAATGACAGAAGCTCAGATAAACCTTATGAACGCCATCACCATTGCTGAAAGATGTGAAAATTTCTAGGGGAATTCTGTACTAACTGCTTATCGGAATCTGTTAACTTTCTTCCAGACCAGGATAGTTACTTTTCTATGAGTTTAATGAAAACCATTTTTCTCAGCATCAACATAGCAAGCTCCAAAGAGCAATAATACAAGTAATTGAGGACAAAATATAATCAATTTAATGAAAAACACACATAAAAGACATTATTAAAGTAATGTACCTTGTTAAGTCTATTCCCGGAGGATCTTGCTTTAATAAATAGATTAGTCGATTTGGAGTAGTCACAAGAATATCTGTAAGGAAAAATAAATGGTACAAATTGCAAAAACAACATTCATCCCTCTTGAATTAGGGGAGTCTCCTGAATTTCCGTTAATAACCTCAGGTGGGGAGAAGCGGTTATATGCACTACACCAACAACACAATAAGCTAATATACATATTTTTTTAATCCATCATAGCACAAACTACTATATCCTTACTCTCCTTTTATCTGATCTGCTTTCCCAGCTTCTAAGAGGCAAGAATACTATAATCCACCAATTTGCTTAACAAACATTTGTTTGTTTTTCAGGAAAATACTTTCCTTAAATGCAACTTTACTCAGAAGCTCAAGATAAAAGACAAGTAAAACAGATTCTCTGGCTGATCTAAGAGTAGGGATGTAAATCAATCTTATCTGCAGAATATTTCCATGGCAGATTAACAATCAATAGAATAAGCAGGGATTCTCAACCTCAGCACTACTGGCATTTTGGTTCAGACAACTCCTTGTTGTAGGAGGCTGACCTGTGTGTTGTAGGATGTTTAACAGCATCCCTGGCTTCTGTCCCTATACTAGTAGCACCTCTCCCCAGTTGTGATGACTTAAAATGTCTCCAGATATTGCCAAGTATCCCTGGGATAGAGGGTGAGGTGGGGGTGAAGGGCAGAATCACCTCTGGTTGAGAACCACTGGTATATATTTATATATCTACTGGGTGGGGGTAAGGAGGAGATCTCTTTCAGCTTTTCTAAAAATCAAACTAACTACACTTTAAGAACTTCTAGGTAGCAATTAGGATACTTGTAATTTCTAAATCCCTTACATCTCAAGCACGAACCCCCTTACCAAACTTCTTAGATGATTTAGGTCCAAATTTCTTGGCTGCAACTGCTGCTTTGTGGATCATGTGTATCCTGAATCCTGTTCCCTCAGATATTTTTACTAACTCTCGGTGAATCTAAAACAGAAAATGATAAAAACATTAGCTGCTAAAATACTTGGATAAGATGTATAGTCTCTTTCATTATTAACAAAGTAAATCTAGTATCAACTCATGAATACCTGAAATTAAGCCCATAATAATCTGTAGATTAACCTGGAATCTCAGCATTTTGGAACGTCAATACTAAGTAAGATTCAGTAGTTTCTTCCGGTCTGGTAAACTAGTTCCAAGAGATAAAACCAAAACTCTTCCATTCTGTTACATATTGTTTGTAGAATACAGTACTGTTACAAAACTATTTCATACTTGGCATGTATTTTATATTAAGCACATTGGGAGGGTAGAGTGGATCATTGTATAGTTTTACTTTCTCAAAAACTGAGATGAGGTTTCATTTTTCTAGGTGAGGAAAAAAAGTTTTAGAGGGGAACTATATATGATAGTAGCCTTCCAACTTCAAGGATCTTAGAGCATATACCAAAGTATAAATGTTAAGAACAACATATTTTATAAAACTGAAAAGACTTAAAAGACTGGCCCACATGCAGTAAGACACAGAGAAGTGTGCTTTGGACAGAATATGTGACAATGAGAAAGACACGGGCCTTACTCTTTTGGACCTTTCTATTACCCTCAAGTAAGAAAGATGACTGACAAACACAAACCCAACCTCTTCAGAAAGTACCAGTCATACCTGGCTGGCAAGTTCTCGTGTTGGTGATATAATCAGGGCTCTGAAGCCTTTGTTTGTGGGTTGTTTCAGGTGCATTAAAATAGGAATGCTAAAAGCCAAAGTCTTTCCAGATCCAGTAGGAGCAGAAGCCAGAAGTTCTCGACCCTAAAAACAGAGTATATTAAGTACAAGGAAGAGTACATACATTTTTCAGAGCCCAGTCAAATAATGCTACCAGCCATAAAATAACAAAATTATACATAATAAATCCAAACACTCACATTCCCATCACTCTTCTAACTTCTCCCATATTTGCTTTTCTACCCACCCCTGCTACAACCGCCCCAATAGAGTTTCTGAGCATTATTACTAAAGTTCATTTGAACTGGGTAAAGAAAGTAGATAACTAAAACCCAAAGATGATTCACAACCTCATTTCCATTATTTCAATTTTTCTTTCCCCTAAACCTCTTTATCAAAGCAAAATTACAAAACCAACTTTTTGACCTGATATCTGCATTGCTCCATCCTTAAGGAAAGTTTTAATAAACAACAAAATGGCTAAAAGTAAGAAATAAAAAGTGGTGAGTGCCTCCCTGGTGGCACAGTGGTTGAGAGTCTGCCTGCAGATGCAGGGGACATGGGTTCGTGCCCCGGTCCGGGAAGATCCTACATGCCGTGGAGCGGCTGGGCCTGTGAGCCATGGCCGCTGAGCCTGCGTGTCCGGAGCCTGTGCTCCGCAACGGGGGAGGCCACAACAGTGAGAGGCCCGCGTACCGCAAAAAAAAAAAAAAAAAAAAAGTGGTGAAAACCTGAGTGACAGAGTCATTTATAGATGACAATCTTCAAAAAGTCACTGTGATTTTTTTTTTTTTTGTCACTGTGATTTTTAAAGCTTTAAGTTAAGGTCACTACAGAAACAACCTTAAATGAAAACTAAAAGCAAATTTACTATAATGCCAGTCAACAACATCATTCAAATATATTCTTATTTCAGTTCCCAAAGAAAATGAAAAGGATTAGTATGGATGAGGAGAGGGAACTCATATCCTTTTGCTACTAGAACTGAAGGCCATCTTGGTTATGTTGGGGAAAAAAGTCAGCTCTCACCACTACAAAAAGAAACCTCAGAAAAACTTAATTTCCAAAAGTCTAAGTTAACTCATACCTCTATCAACAACACATAAACAAATTATGGTATATTCATACAACAGAATACTACTCAGTAACAAACTACTGATATATGCAACATGGAGGAATCTCAAAAACTGTATTAGAGTGAAAAAAACCAAAAAGAGTAAATAATGAATGATTCCACTTACATGATTCTATAAGAGGAAAAACTAAAACATGGCAATAGAAACCAGAAAAGTGCTTACCTCTGGGCAGGGGTCAGGTGAGGACTGAATGGAAGGGGTATGAGAGAACTGTCTGGAGTGACAGAAATGTTACACATCTTCACTGAGTTGATGGTTACATAGGGTACGCACTGTTGAAACTCACTGAACTGTGCACTTAAAATCTATGCATTTTTTTGGTACTTAAATAGACTTCAATAATAAAAAGTACTGGGATAAAAACAAAGTCAGGCTATGTACAAGAATTCTGTATTTCTGAAATAGTTCTTGAATATTACAAACTAAATCATGGATGAAAAAACAGAACATAGTCCCTATCCTCAGAAGATTAACACTCTTAGTTAAATGGAAGAGATGAATATAATTAATGCAAATACATAGTAAAGTGTAAGACAAATGTTGCAAGAAAAAGAAAACACACGGAGAACTGGGTGGTAGGGGAAACAGTGTTGGTAAGGGAAAAAGATCACATCTAACAGTAGTGATCAAGACAAATCTTACGGAGGCACAGGTATTAGAGACGGACCTTGAAATCAAGGGTAGGATTTCAACAAGGGGAGATAAGGCAGAAAGGAACATTTCAAAGACAGAGGAAAGAGAATGAACACACACACACACATACACATGCACGCATACTCACAGGCCTTCATACTCACATGCAGCATAACTGGAATGGCTTGCATTTGGATTGGCGTAGGTATCTGGAAGCCTGCATCTAGAATGTTCTGAAGCAGTCGAGAATTGATTTTAAATTCCTGGTCAAGTTGCTGAAATGTAGCAATTGGGTCAGGAAGATCAGTTCCTTGGACATGAATTTTATGTTTATTCCGGAAGAAGTTTATCTGAAAAGTGAAATAAAGGAGTCGCCATTAATGTGGTCAAATACAGTGTCAGATGTTGTAAAGCAACAGTAACGGTTCCTGGGATAAGCTTTAGTAACATATGAAACTTTCTGGTTAAATTCCAATCCCTACAAGATACAGATATTAGGTATAATTCGTGCCCTTTCATAGAAGGAAGACCTTCATAACAATGAAACCTATCTATCCACACTTTCCTCATGTTAATGTCAATGCCATGAATAATGTGTTATTCATATTAATGTGCTACTGTCACAGTCACAATCTTATATAAACTTCTAGAAGGCAGGCACCGAATCAATCTATTGTCTTTATATGGCACTTAGCAGACAAGTGCCAATGCTTTTTAATGATTACCCTAAACTCTACTTATTAAGACTGAGTGCCAAAAGCAGAATCAAGTGATGTTGATTATTTTTTGTTTTCCCATTCTCTGATCCAGACAGCCAAATTCTAGATTCGGGATTACTAACTGAGCTGAACAATACTCTCCATCTGCAATACAGCAGGAGAGCAGCAAACGCGACAACGGCATATTTGTTGTTTCTTCTGAATTCTACTCCTCCTAGTCCCAAGTCATAAAATAGGTTTCTTAAGAATTCTAACTCTCAAATCCCTGTAGGAGGAAATCCTTCTAAACCAGTGTGAGCTTAACATAAAGGAGAAAGGGGGCCAATTTCATGTTTATCAAAAGGGAATAAGAAATTTTAAAAATTTAATTCTAAACACATCATCAATTTTGACCTAAGTTTCAAAATTTCAAGACACTTTCAAGAATTTTAAACTTTAAAAATTTCAGCCACAGCACAAACACTACTTTGCTTTAAGTTTCCATTAAAGTAAAATCTAATCTAATATAAGTAATCTTCTAAACAAAACCATACTCGCTTTTACCAACAGAATAACTCAAGGATAGTGAAAAAGTCATTAGGCCAGAAAACCAATTGGATGAAGCCATTTTTCTAACCTTTTCTTTTCTGAGCTGCTCCAACTTTCCTGAAGTTAGTTTATTTTCTCTTTTAACTTTTTTATCTTCAATCTTTGCTTCCACAGATGATATCCACTGTATAGTAGAAACTTCTTGAGAAGTAATTTCTAAAATATATTTTTAAAAAATTAAAAGATTTTAAGTGCAACATTCTTAGGTGGCACAAACAGGCCATACCTTACCTTCACACTAAACAAAAGAAAAAGTACTAGTGGTTGCAACTAGATGAAAGAAAGTAATAGGAGGTATAAAAATTGGGAAAGGAGGGCTTCCCTGGTGGCACAGTGGTTGAGAGTCTGCCTGCCGATGCAGGGGACACAGGTTCGTGTCCCGGTCCGGGAAGATCCCACATGCCGCGGAGCAACTAAGCCCATGCACCACAACTACTGAGCCTGTGCTCTACAGCCCGTGAGCCACAGCTACTGAGCCTGAGTGCCACAACTACTGAAGCCCGCGCGCCTAGAGCCTGTGCTCTGCAACAAGAGGAGCCACCCAACGAGAAGCCCACGAACTGCAACGAAGAGTAGCCCCTGCTTGCCGCAACTAGAGAAAAGTCCACGTGCAGCAACAAAGGCCCAAGGCGGCCAAAAAAAAAATTAATTAAAAAAAAAAACTGGGAAAGGAGAAGCAAGTTGTGTGTTGGTAAAATCAGAGCTCTGAAGCTCACTCTTTCCTTTTTCTTCTTTTTAGTTATTTCAGCTTTGTAATATGTACCTAAATGTACACTTGAAAACAATGAGGGATTAATTCAAAAGCTATTTAAACAATAAGAGATGTCAATGAGGCAGCCAGCTTTTCTATATCCACAACCAGCTAGAAAATAAATACGATGCAAGAAAAGATTTCACTTATAATAGCAATAAACACAACACAATACTTAAGGACTACTCAATATTATAAAGAGAGCAATTCTCACTAAATCTGTAAATAACACTACCTCAATGAAAAGTAATGATAGGATTGTTTTGGTAACTGGAGTAGCTGACTTTAAAGTTTATATGGGAAAATAAATATGTACGAATACCTAAAAAATTCTAAGAAGAGTAATGAGCAAAGACTACTTCTGGAATTTCTTTTAAATTTTTTCAACTTCACCGATGTACAACCAACACAATAAACTGCATATATTTAAAGTATACAACTTGAGGCATTTTGACATTATGTATGTACCTGTTAAACCATCACCACATTTAAGACTATTTCCATCACTTCCCAAAATTTCCTTGTGGCCCCTTACAATGCATCAGTCCATCCCTAGGTAACAACCTGTATTCTTTCTTTCTTTCTTTTTTTTTTTTTGGCTGTGCCGCACAGCATGCGCAATCTTAGTTCCCTGACCAGGGATTGAACCTGTGCTCCCTGCAGTGGAAGAGCAGAGTCTTAACCACTGGACCACCAGGGAAGTCCCCTGTTTTCTGTCACTGTTGATTAATTAGCTTTTTTTTTTCCTGGAATTTTATATAAATGGAATCATATAGTACTCAATAAATTTAGTCTGGTTTCTTTCACTCAGGATAGTTATTTTGAGATTCATCCATGTTGGAGCATGTATTAATAATTTTAACTTTTTATTTACAAGTAGTATTCCATTGTATGGATATACAATTTGTCTATCCTCCGCTTGCTGAAGGACATTTGGGTCATTTCCAGTTTTTGGCTGTTACATATAAAGCCACTATGAACACCTGTGTACAAGTCTTTGTGAGGACACACGTTTTCCTTTCTCTTGGGTAAATTCTAGGAGTGGAATAGGTGGGTCACATGGTAGCTACATGTTTATTTTTTTAAAAATCCTTTTCAATTTCTACCAGAAAAGCCTACTAGAGTTTTAACTGGGTTTGCACTGACTCTATAGATCACTTTAGGGAGAAAATATCCAGTTGCCCAATCAATAAAAAGAGTATGCCATACCACTCTACTGGAATTTATAAAGTAAGGCCACATTAATTAACACAAGCTGGTACTAGTGTACGAATACAGAATTAGAAATCAATGAAATAGAATAGAGTCGAAAGACCCAAATATATATGGGAAATAAGTTACAATAAAAGTTGTATTTAAATCCAACAGGGAGAAGATGTAATATCAATATATTAGGACAATTTGCTAGCCATCTGGAAAAAAATTAATTAGTTCCTCATTCATTCCCTATACCAAATAAAATCCCAGAGGGTCAAAGATTTCAATATAACAAAATGAAACTACAAATAAGAAAACATGGGAGAATTTTTGAAAAATAAGCTTAATGCTTAGAATGCAAAAACAAACCCAAAAAACCATAAAGGAAAAGATAAATTTAACACATAAAATGGCAATAAATAAATAAATAAAGACGATAAGTGAAAAGGGACAAACTAGAAAACATATCTGTATACACAGTATGCTAGAATAGAGCTAACTTCCTTAATATATATAAGGCCTAACAAATTAAGAAGAGACAGATGAACAATATTAACAGTAAAAAGGTGCAACAGTACATGAGGAGGCAAATTAATATAAAAAGGAAACTCTCGTACATGGCTGGTGGGCATCACCAATTGGAATGACTTCTTTTTTTGGAAAGACTTTTTGAAAAAATAAAATTTTGCTCCCTTTTATGAGACAGTTGGCATTAATAGACCTGAATCATTATTCATCCACAAGATCTTGAATTTTCCAATTAAAACTATATATATGTCTATCCACACTTGTTGCTAAATGGTTATAGGACATATCTGTGTGTTTCTGGCTGCCCAGGAAAACAGGGCAACCTAAGCTTATGTCAGGTCTTTTTTCAATTCATCTCGGTGGAAGGCTTTATTAAACTTCCTTGTAGCCAGGAAAGTAACATGACTTGTTAACTATGAAATTCCACTTCTAAGAATTTATCAGACAGATATACCCACACATACACACAAAGTAAAACATTTATTGCAAAACTGTAACAATAAAAGTGAGGAAACAAACTAAAAGTCCATCACATAGGAACTTGTTAAATCGCTTATGGAATGGACAATGGAATACTATGCTATGTTAAAATGAACAAGACAATGCACTTCCTACTCATTCCAGACAATCTCCAAGATATATTGTTTTTTATAAAAGGAGTAGGGGTAGGGAAGGTTCAGAACAGAACAGCATACAGAGTACACTATCATTCACGTTTTTTAAGTGAGATATAAATACATGTGAATAGAATATCTCTAAGAAAATACCTAAGAAATTGATTAACAGTGGTTGCCTCTGGAGAAATAGGGGACTAGAGACAAAACAGTGGAAAGAAAATTTACTTTTCACCATTGTATAACTTTTAAAAACCATGTGTAAGTATTTAGTTTATTAAAAAGGTAAAATGGGGCTTCCCTGGTGGCACAGTGGTTGAGAGTCTGCCTGCCGATGCAGGGGACGCGGGTTCGTGCCCCAGTCTGGTCCGGGAAGATCCCACGTGCCACGGAGCGGCTGGGCCCGTATGCCATGGCTGCTGAGCCATGGCCGCTGAGCCTGCACGTCCGGAGCCTGTGCTCCGCAAAGGGAGAGGCCACAACAGTGAGAGGCCCGCGTACCGCAAAAAAAAAAAAAAAAAAAGGGTAAAATGGCTAGGAAACTTAATAGATGTAACAGACAAAGAAGAAAGGTAAATACTCCTATTTTTGAGTACAGAAAAAAACCTTGTGAAAGACAGGCAAGGTGTAAAAACAAACAAGTCACAAAACTTGAAATGTAAATATCCAACAAAGCCTATGAAAAGATGTTCAACCTCACCAGTTATCAAGAAAATACAGGGGCTTCCCTGGTGGCACAGTGGTTAAGAATCCGCCTGCCAATGCAGGGGACACAGGTTTGAGCCCTGGTCTGGGAAGATCCCACATGCTGTGGAGCAACTAAGCCCATGCACCACAACTACTGAGCCTGCGAGCCACAACTACTGAAGCTGGCGAGCCTAGAGCCCGTGCTCTGCAACAAGAGAAGTTACCCAATGAGTAGCTTACGCACCGCAACGAAGAGTAGCCCCTGCTCGCCGCAACTAGAGAAAGCCTGCGTTCAGCAACAAAGATTCAGTGCAGCCAAAAATAAATAAATTAAAAAAAAAATACAAATTAAAAAACAGTTTCACTCATGAGATTGGCTAAAATGTTAAGACCAACGGTATCCAGCATTGACATGGCTGTGGGGAGTCATTTTGCATCTGTTCAAAGAAAGAAGTGTGCATATCCTTTCACCTAGTGAATTCACATTTAGGATGCTAATTACAGAAATACAGCACCTGTACAAAAAGATATATGTACAGGTATCTTATTGTAGCAATAGTTGTAATCACAAATACCTGGAAACAACCTGAATGCCATCAACTGACAAATAGCTGTATACTGTCTGAGGTGTAATCACAAGCTTGCACAATTTCTGTAATTGAAAAAAAAAAGAAAAAAAAACATACATCAAGCACTAACCTGAAGTCATCTTCTTCCTCTTTTTCTTGTTCTGCTCCCTCTTCCTTTCAGTTAGGCTCTCTTCATTTTTCTCTTCATCTTGTAGCTCCTGATGAGTTCTTGATGATTCACTCTCACCTGGGACAGACTTCTTGTTTCCAAAAAAGTCCAGTCCCTGTAGCACCTCCGAAGAATCAAAGTCATATTTCCTTTTTCCTATCTAAAACCCAGAAAATTTCAAATGAAATCTATAGACAGACTGGCACTGTTTTCACCCTAGCAGTGTTGGCAGTAAGGGTGTGGGTACAGTGACTCCCCATCTTTTTTATCTTTCACCAAATATTTGTTTGAGCTGACAAGTGTGTGTCTGGGCAAATGGAATCCAAGATGATACCTTTTCTGACCTTACAAAAGTAATAATAATAGTCATAATAGTAACTAACACTTATAAGCATAACACATGCTGTCAGGCAGATTTCTAAGCATGTTTAGTAGATATATTAAATTCCTTCTTCCTTCAACAACCCTAACGAGGTAAATAGCAATATTACAGATGAGAAAATCGAGGCATTAAGAGGTTAAGTAACTTGACCAACGTCTCAAAACTAGTAACTGGCAGACCCAGGATTTTACCTGAATAATCTGGTTCCAGAGTTCAAACTCTTAACTACGCTATGCCGTCAGACAGAGAAAGAAGAAACACACGTGCTGCGCACACACACGAATGTCCCTAGTCCCACTACCAAGAAATCTTGATGTTCAAGATTTTCCACAATTGGGCCCTAACTACTCCCGATTTATCACTCACTAATTCCCTATGTAAGATCTCCCATTTCTAAATCGCTCTTCTCATTGGTTACTTAACACGCCATGGAGTTGCGGGAATAAAAAAAAACATGCCCACTAAAGGCATACGCATGCCAAGACAAACCTGGAGAGACTACACTGAAATCATCTGTTCTCTCCGTTTGGGGTTTTTCAAATTCTTTTCCAACAGTTTCGGAAAAAAGATAACTTCTGAAAGTAGGATTCTAACTGTGCTTTGAATAAACTCAGAAAGGAGGCCGGGAGGAAACGTTTCCTTGCTAGACCCAACAAAGTCTACAGAATGATGGGAAAAAGAGTTCATTCAGGAGGCTGCAGTACGCTGAACGCCAAGGGAGGGAAAATGCCCCACAGCCAGGCCACGGGGGTCTCCGAGTGCCGGCTCCCCCAGCAGCCAGTTCCTTCTCCGGCACCTGCCCCTTCTCAGTTACTCAGGCTTCTGACGTCTTGCACACAGTACCTTGAATCGGGCAGCGTCCGCCGAGAAGCGTCTCACGTCGAATTTGGCCCCCGCGCCGAGCCGGCGAAACAGATCGTGAGCATCCATCTTTTCCCAGAAAGCTCCGCGGTCCCACAGCGCCTGCGCAGAGGACTCCCCTCCCGGAAGGTCTGGGCGGAAGTGGCTCCGCGGGGCGGAGCCTGGCGGCAGTGAGAGTTTGGGAGTTTGAATCGTCTTACAGTGTGTCGCTTTTTTATTTGTTCTTTAAAAAAGTATTTATCAAGATTCTCTTAAGCCGGGCACTGTTCTACACTCTTAGGGATAGTTTGGTAAACAACACCCCAGGAATCTCACCTCGGGAAACATATTTTAGTGGGGATGGAAGATGTTAACAAATAAATAAGCAGAATAATTCCTGAAAAAGTGCTATGAAACAAAACAGTGTAATTGGTAGAGAAAGGGAGAGGAGCCACTTTTAGGTAGGTTAGTTAGGTTCATTCTGATGAAGTGATATTTGATCTAAGAGGAGGCAGCCTTTCCCAGATATGGGAAACAGCATTCCAGACACAGGAAACATTGTATGAAGAAGGAAAAAGTTTTGGAACATTGAGAAAATAGAAAGAAGGCCAGGGTGACTGGAGCCAAGTTGCAGTGAGGGAGTGGTACAGATAGGGTTGAAGGGACAAATGAAAATCAGATCTCATAGACTTTTTTTTTTTTTTTTTTTTTTGGCGGTACTTGGGCCTCTCACTGTTGTGGCCTCTCCTGTTGCGGAGCACAGGCTCTAGACGCGCAGGCTCAGCGGCCATGGCTCACGGGCCCAGCCGCTCCAAGGCATGTGGGATCCTCCCGGACGGGGGCACGAACCCGTGCTCCCTGCATCGGCAGGCGGACTCTCAACCACTGCGCCACCAGGGAAGCCCTCATAGACTTTTGTAACAGGGTCATGGTAAGGAATTTGGATTTTAATCTAAGCATGTCAGGAAGCTATTCAAATTTTTTTACTGAGAGTGCAACATGACTTAGTTTATTACATTTTTTATTTATTTTCTTCATTGTATTTGTACTGTACAAAATTATTTACTTATGAGTTGCCTCCCCCTTCTAGAATGAAGTCTAGGAGCACAGAGATCTAATTTGCTTCACTGCTGTACCCCCAGTTCCTGTGTGCTCTCAATAAATATTTGATGAATGAATGAGTGAATGCTTTGCAAAAGATTACTCTGGCTATTTGGAGGATGGACCATAGAAAGGGTAAGAGTGGAAACAGTTCAGTCAAAGTAGAAATGATGATGGTGGCTGGGATTAGGGTGGTATCTGTGCTGATGGAGTTAAATGGATAGATTTGGGGTATATTTTGGAGGTAGGTCTAAATTCACCTGATGAATTTCATGTGGAGGTGAAGGAAAGGGAGGAAATACTCCTAGGTTTTTTGTTTGAAATCCGGGGTAGGTGGCATGCCATTTACTGAGCTAGGAAAAACTGAAAGGAGAACAGCTTTTTTGTGTGTGAGGTTGAGGCATGGGGGGTGGAATCAGTTTTTATGTTTTGGGCATGTTAAGTTGCCTCGTTGACCTTAAGTGGAGATGTCCAGGTGAGTAGTTGATTCCATGAATCTGAAGCTGAGGGGAAAAGGTCAGGGCTAGAAAAATAAATTTAGGAGTCATCAACATATAAATGGTACAATGGAATCATACCAAACAAGCATTTAACTTATTAAAATTGAGTTATACATATTCAGCCAGAGAGTGTGAGAAATACTTTAAATTGTGTGATTCCTTTACACTCAAGTAAAGTAAGTGTGGAGTGAGGATGAGATGAGAGATGTGAGTCTGCTGTACCCTCAGATGGAGTCAGTCCCCAATTCTCTCATTGTGGGAGCAGCTTGCTGTTCCAATTGTGTCTGCTCTTTAAAAATAAGTATTTTTCATGAAATGTGGCTCCTAAATGAAAGCCCCAAGTACTTTTTCATCTATTGCTCAATAAAAACAATTTATCTCAACATGGCAAGGGAAAAATAATCAACTGAGTTTTTTAGGAAATGGAGTGTTGGTCTTCAGTTTGGCACATAAATATGGCCACAATCATGTGTAAAATCAACATGTATGAAACCACAACTTCTGTAATTTATAGGTGATTTAAGTAGTTTCCAAGAGAAATTACACTTCATGAGTTTTTTTTTTTTTCTTTATGAGCCGACTTTAGAACCCAATCCCTATGTAAGTGGTGACAAACCCATATCTAAAAGCACGGTCATAAATGTGATCACTTAGAGACATTGTGTGACTAGGGAAGAGAAGGGGACCCAGAACTCACCTTTAGAGCACACCAGCATTTAGAGATTGGGTAGAGGAGGATATAACTATAAAACAAAAGTTTGAGAAGCAATCAGTGAGGTAGGAAGACGAGGAATGTGGTGTCCTGGCAGCCAGAGGAAAGTTTCAAAAAGGTAGTGATCAGATGTTTCAAAGGCTGTTGAGAGGCTGAGCACGAAGAAAAAAGATCACTGAATTTGGCAACAAGGAGGTCACTAGTGACCTAATATCAGTTTCAGTGGCATGGTGGCTGGAGATGATTGAGCACTAGAGGTGGAGAAAGGGACACTGTGATGAAGCCAACTCTTTTTTTTTTAAATAAATTTATTTATTTTTGGCGGTGTTGGGTCTTTGTTGCTGCATGCTCTTCGTTGCAGTGCACATGCTTCTCAATGCAGTGGCTTCTCTTGTTGCAGAGCGTGGGCTCTAGGTGCACCGGCTTCAGTATTTGTGGCTCGTGGGCTCTAGAGTGCAGGCTCAGTAGTTGTGGCGCACGGGCTTAGTTGCTCCACAGCATGTGGAATCTTCCGGGACCAGGGCCCGAACCTGTGTCTCCTGCATTGGCAGGTGGATTCTCAACCACTGCACCATCAGGGAAGTCCCTGAATCCAACTCTTTCCAAAGGTTTAACTGAGAAGGAAAGCAGAGAAGTAGAGTAGTAACTAGAGGCAGATGTGGGTTCAAAGGTGAGTTTTGCTTTTTTTTTTTTTTTTTTTGATATAAACCTGGAGCAAGTTTTCACAAACTCCATCTTTTGGTTTGTGCCTTTTTCATACTTTATTACATTGTTTTTTAAAAAATCACAACAGCAGTATCAAAGACAACCTATGTACAAACATTTTACAAAAGAAATATTGCTAGTATCAGCTGTAATAAGGGCAAGTTGAAGAATAGATGCTGAGTTTCTGGGCCAAAGTCTGCCCTCAAAGACATCTAAAATGTTTTCAGGCAGCTGAAACAGGCTTCTTTCTGATGACAAGCATGTGTGGTCGGTAATATTAATACAAACGATGGTAAATGAGGATACTACTGGGCCCAAGTAGCGAACTCCTCATCAGGAAGGCCACCATACAAGTGGAGCTAATCCAATAACCTAAACCCAAGACAGTAAAAGCGCTGTTTCCCATCTAAACGCATTTAAGCCTTCAGCAATGATTGCGTCACATGTAAACGATGCTGGCTTGTCATACAGACACTTGATTCTTATACATAACCCTATGCCAAACTTCCCTTAACTCTCGAGTCAGGTTTCTGGTTGGACCGAAAGGGGAGGAATTTTAGAAATGCTTCCTTCAGGACAGAAGTCAGAAAGAGAGGTGATCCTGAGAACAGGATCTATTAAATTTGGTGGTGGCTGGGGGAGGCAGGAATTTGGGAGGAGGAATGACTCCTTGGGGCCAAGAATCAAGAAGCGTGACTCACTTGGGTCTGGGACCTTGCTGAAATCCGATCCCCAGCCCCGCCGGTATCTACAAGCTCGGTTCCTTTCTCATCTCCCCCAGTTCCTTCATCTCCACCTTCTTGTACTTCCCCGACTTCCTCCGGTTGGTGATCACCAGGACGGTCACGCCGGCGACCAGGGCCACCACGACCACCACGATGACGGCGATGAGGCCGCTGGTGAGGCGCTCATGGAGAACTGGGGGGAACTTCTCATCCAGGAGGTAGATGAGCGTCCGCTCCAAAAGCAGGGGCTCTCCGCGCACGCGCACGTCGAGGCCGCGGTGGCCGCTGAACAGCGACTCGCCCTTGACGTCCCTCTCAAAGTAGTAGGTGACGTCGGCGATGTCCGCGGCGTCGGCGATGTCCACGTCGCCGGCGACCTTCTGCGACGTGTTCTGCTGCAGCTCGATCTGGATGGTGGGGTGCTCGTAGTGCACGGCCGCCACGAACTTGGGGTGCAGCGGGTCGCGCTCCCGGAAAAGCCGTCGCAGCTCGGCCTCCAGGTCCGAGGGGTTGAAGGCGCGGGCGGCCGGGCGGTGGCGCAGGTCGATGAGGATGGGGTGGGTGCGCACCAGCTCGTCGCAGCGCAGGCTCAGGTCGCCCTTGTCGGTGCGGCGCATGCCCACCGAGTTCACGCACCACCACACGGACGTCTGGTTGCACTAGCGCGCCTTGAAGCGGCCCTGCTGGTCGCAGTCCGGGTCGAACAGGCCGTCGTTGTCCAGGAGCGCGTGCTCGTTCGGCCGTACCAGGGCGCGGACGCTCTTCCGGGCGCTCACGCGCGCCTTGAGCAGCAGGCACTTGGATGTGAGCGTGGAGCGGTCGACGTCCAGGCCCGAGCCGAGCACGCAGCACAGGCAGCGGCCACCCGGGCCGCTCCGGTCGCACACGGTCATCTTGCTGGTGGGGCACGTGCAGTTGTCCTGCGCGGCCGCTTGGTCGATCACCGCCACCAGTAGTAGGAGCGGCGGCAGCAGCGACGGCGGAAGCAGCGCGAGGCCCGGACCCTGGGCCATGGTGGGGCGGGGCGGAGGAGTGCGGAAGGGGCGCGGGCTGGCGAGCGCTGGGGCCTCTTCCGAGCTCGGGCTCTGCTGTCTGAGAAGGTCTCCAGGTGTCTGGGGTTTTGCTTTTTGTTTTTGATGTTTTTAAGGATGGGTGCTAGGGAATATTTGTAAATTGCAAGGAATGGTCCAGTGAAAAGATGGAAATTGTTGATGTAACAGAGAAGGGAGAAAATAATGGGATGGGCGTGAGATGAGATTTTGTCAGGGAGTGTTGGAGGGCTGAGGAGGGAAGAAATTATATGAAATAACATCCTCAAAGAGTGGCAAAATGAACTTACTGGGAAAAAGCAATAATACCGATGGGCAGTGAATGCTCATTTGAGTTGGAAACAATGAATTAATCAGCATGATTCAGCTACTTAGATAAGGGTGTGAAGAAGTTGTATTGCTGGATTTAGCCGGGGTTAAAGTATTTTCAGGTAAATATGATAGAGGATTATGGAAGAACTCCTTGTGCGCCTTCTCCCGCCTCAAAAAGGTCCCCTGGGATTGATAGTTCAACAGAGATTTGACCTCCTGAAACCCAAGAAGGAAGGGGAAAATCGCTGGGAATGGCAGTCTTATTCAGAATAATACTCTGGGTTAGATTAATAATCGAACTTGCTTCCCTTCTTTCAGAGGAAAGAATTGTATGGAGTGTTGAATATGTGCTCTATTTTACTTTCATAAGCATATAGTTAGAGTAAAACAAGTCTGAGTT
This sequence comes from Monodon monoceros, assembly GCF_005190385.1. NCBI lineage: Eukaryota > Metazoa > Chordata > Mammalia > Artiodactyla > Monodontidae > Monodon > Monodon monoceros. The sequence goes on from NW_021703786.1 coordinate 11,485,629, forward strand.
TAAATTCCTCCCAGCCTCTCCACCTGCCAGCTGTGACCTGGTCAGATTAACCTCTCTTGGTCTGATTTCCTCACTTGTAAAATGAGGATTATGATACCTACAGCAGGATTGTTATCAGCGTTAAGCTGGGCTCATAGGGCAATGGTGTATAATGGAAAAAGCATGGGTTTTGGGTGTCAGAAAGACTTATGTGTGAATCCAGTTGTATCATTTAATAATTTGACCATTGTAGGCAGGTTATTTCACTGTTCTGTGCCCCAATTTCCTCACTGGTAAAATGGGGATTATAGGATTATAATATCCTATAATCCTACCTTGAAGGCTAGGAGTAACACTGGTTCCCCACACAGAGATCAAAATGGTGGGAATTGGCTTAGCATTCTATCTATCTATCTACATTTATCCATATTAGAAATATGTATTATATATATGTGTGTGTTATTGTATAAAGCTTTTGGAACAAAATCTCAAACACAGTAGGTGCTTAATAAATATTAGTCCTTTTCTCCCTTGCAGTCCATTCTCCTAGAGCAATAGTTCTTGGCCTTAACAGCACTTTAGAATCCTCTGAGAAACTTAAAAAACAAAAGAAAACTTGGTCCAACCCCCAGAAATCCTGGTTTCATTGTTCTGGAGGAGCTCTCTGGCCTGTAATTTTTGAAAGCTTCTCAAGTGAATCTAATTGCACTCAGGATTAAGAATCACTGCTAGAATTATCTTTCCAAAGCCCAAATGAGACTATGTTGCTTCTCTGCTTAAAAATTTCTCATGATTTTCCACTGTCTACTGAGTGTAGTCCAAGCTCCTGTGACTTGTACGCCAGACCCTTAGCAGGGATTCTCAACTCTCTCAGGACACATGACACACTCCCATAAATAACTTCAGCTTGAGTTCAACTGCCCCCAACCCTTTTACTTAGCAGTTGTGTGATCTTAGGCAAGTTACTTATCCTCTGTAAGCTTTAATTTTATCATCTGATTTTCCCTTTGCTTCTTCTAACTCTGAACCTTTGTACATGTTTTTTCTTCTTCTTGGAATGTCCTCTCTCTTTTTCCTCTCTGGAAAATGCCTTATATTCTTTGAAATTCAGTTTATATGACTTATGGTTACCAAAAGGGTAAGGGGGGGCAGATAAATTGGGAATTTGGGATTAACAAATACACCGTACTATATATAAAATAGGTAAACAACAAGGACCTACTGTAGAGCACAGGGAACTATATTTGATATCTTGTAATAACTTATAATGGAAATGAATCTGAAAGAGAATATATATATGTATAACTGAATCACTTTACTGTACACCTGAAACATTGTAAATCAACTATACTTCAACAACAACAACAAAAAATTCAGGGGCTTCCCTGGTGGCACAGCGGTTAAGAACCCGCCTGCCAATGCAGGGGACACGGGTTTGAGCCCTGGTCTGGGAAGATCCCACATGCTGTGGGGCAGCTAAGCCTGTGAGCCACAACTACTGAGCCTGTACTCTAGAGCCCGCGAGCCGCAACTACTGAGTCTTCATGCCACAACTACTGAAGCCCACGCGCCTAGACCCTGGCTCTGCAACAAGAGAAGCCACTGCAATGAGAAGCCCATGCACCGCAAGGAAGAGCAGCCCCTGCTCGACGCAACTAAAGAAAGCTGCATACAGCAACGAAGACCCAATGCAGTCAAAAATAAATAAATTTATTTTAAAAAAATTCAGTTTATATGTTGTCTCCTCTGAAGCTTACCCTGAATGTCCCCTCCTTGACATAGTCCCTCTTCTTTCTTTGAGTTTTCATGCCACTTTGTAAATGCCTCTATTTTAGCTCTTTTCCTGTTGCATTGTAATTTTGTTTTCCACATCTGTCACATACCAGACTTTAAGCTTTTTGAGGGCTGGGCCTGTATCTCATTTATCTTCATATTATGTTGACCTAGCATGGATACTGTTTCATAGTTAAGTGGTCAATAAATCTTGTTGAATTAATGAAGTGAAATAAAATAGACAAAGATTCCTGAAACTGCCAACCTTGTGGATTTAGGAAAGGACCTATATCTTTTGCTTGGTGCTTTGTAATAAATTTTGGCTGAATGAGCGAATAAAGTCAAATGAAACTGTCAGACTGATATCATTTTCTACCTTGACAATGTCCAGCTGACTCATTAAGGGACCATTTCCTCTTGGGAAGAAAACAAAGCAAAACAATTAAAAACCATCGTCAATAAAAGCGGTGAGGAAATGGAATCATGGTTTTGTATAAGTGGAATTTCTCCAAAAACCAGCATGGTCTGACTGGTAGACACACATGGTTTCTCAACTGTAGCAAGTGAGAACACAAATTCTGTATAATGCTGCAGTGGGAGCTGGTTGGGATATCTTGTTGTTATGGACAGAGTGATCACTTCATGTCCTAAAAGTATGTTTTTGAAAATCTTTCTCTCCTCCACTCCCTGCTTCTCATTCAACAAACTTTGGCATTGTTTTCACAGTGTGATCGGCATGGACTTGGGCTTAGAGATGCAGAGATAGACACAGTCCTTGCTCTCAAGTAGCTTAAAGTCTGCTAAGGATAGGGACTAAAGTCTGTTAGAGTCTGTTTTCAAACAGCAAGAAAATTCCCTAAGCACTGTATAAGTTATAGGAGGTAAGGGAGTGTTTGCTCAGTGGTGGTAGGATGGGATGGGCTTTGTAGGAAGTTAGGAAAGTTTTGTAGAGGAAATAAAGCTTGCAAACCCTTAAAAAAAGATGTTGGCAAATTAGACAAGACGGGCAAGTCTCTTTTAAATAAAGGGAACAGTAGCAACAAATGTAAGAGGGTATGAAAATGCCTGTTGTGGGACTTCCTGGTGGCGCAGTGGTTAAGAATCTGCCAGCCAATGCAGTGGACATGGCTTTGAGCCCTGGTCCTCCGGGAAGATCCCACATGCACGGAGCAACTAAGCCCGTGTGCCACAACTACTGAGCCTGTGAGCCACAACTACTGAGCCCACATGCCACAACTACTGAAGCCCGCACGCCTAGAACCCGTGCTCTGCAACAAGAGAAGCCACTGCAATGAGAAGCCCACACACCACAGCACAGAGTAGTCCCCGCTCGCCACAACTAGAGAAAACCCACCCATAGCAACGAAGACCTAGCACAGCCAAAAAATAAAGAAAAAAAAAAAGAAAATGCCTGTTGTGTTTGGGGATCTATTAGTGGTTCAACAAAACCTGAAGTGGATGATGCAGCAAGAGGTGGAATCAGACAGGTGGGTAAGGACTAGCTCCTGTACACCTTATGGGTACGCCAAAGAGCTTGGACTTGATCTTGCAGGCATTGAGAGCCATTAAAGGATGTCAAGTTAGTGATATAAACAGCTTTTTAATTTTAAAAGATCACTCTAGCAGCAACATGGAAGGGAGGCAAGCCTGGAGTCAGGGAAACCAGAAGAATATCACGGTAGTAGTTTAGTGAGGGAAGAAGGCAGTAGCAAAAGGGAAGAGGAGAAAGGAGCAGATCTAAAGGACATTAAGGTGGTGACATTGATAGCACTCCCGTAGTGATTAGATGTAGGAAGACGGAGAGAGAGAAGCCTAAGGTAGCTCCCAGGTCTCAAACTTTGGTGACTGGGTGAGGGGGCCTCTGTTTATGGGGATGGGGAATATTGGAGGGCTAGGATAGTGTGAGAACAACATAATAAAGTTTAATTTTGAGAAGGTCTGAGTTTGAGATTTCTGTGGAACACCTGAGTGGAGTTCCTAATGGTCATTTGGAAATAGGAATTATTTCTTTGCAAAGGGAGCTAGAAACTTCTAGATCACAGCTTCAGGGTCTTAATTAAAAATAAGCTGAGGAGAGAGTGATTGGCTATAGATAATAAACACAGCAGCCATTCACACAGACAAAAATCTCACTTTCCCTGGGGCTAAGTTTTCAATATCAAATTCTCAAGCCTTACCCATAGTCTTGTACTTTAGAAATCCAAAGCAGGTACTTAAGGAATCCAGATTCTTACACTTTTTGTACCTTTCTGTTTTGCCATCAAGAGTCCAATGTACAAAATGTTAAGAGTCAAAAGTATAACATGTTCTTTTCAGGCTTTAATGGAAGTTTAACGCAATATAAATGTAACCACTCAAATATGCTCGTAATCAGGACAGAATTCAAGTAAACATTGCCAGGACCAAAGCTGACCTCACGGTGGCACTCCAGTCTTGTCGGAATAAAGGGCTCTGGAATCACCTTACTAAACTCTTAAGTGGACAGTCCACTCTGAAGTAAAGAGTTGGCATAAACTCTGGGTCCATAGGCCACACAATTAAACTACCTGGGGAGAATTTACAGGGAAGGATATCCTTTTGTTTTTAAATCCGCTCTGACCTAAGGCTGGATCAACAGTACAGGGTATGATATGGCAGCAGGTCTCCATCCAAAAAAAGAAATTTCACCGGGGTTCAAAACTAACCAAAATAATACCCTCATTGTTATTTATTAATAGCTACCATTTATTGGTACCTACTGTGTGCCACATACAGTTCAGAGTGCCTTTCATATTATATGAGCTCACTGAACTCTCATACCAGCTCCGTGCAATTGATAATTATTCTCGTTTTTCTGAGGAAGAAGCTGAAGCTCAAAGACATTAAGTCACTTGCCTCTCAAGTCATCCAGGTAGTAAGTATCCATGCTGTATTTTGAACTCAATCTGTATGATTCCAAAATCTGAGGTCTTTAAGCAAGGCTGCATGGCCTCGTATTATTGATGCCAAAATTAAAGCAGTAACAAATGAAACTTTGTGGTTTCCTTTGGGTATAGACTGTTTGGATTGAGGTGGTTTAAATAATACTGTATTTAGGGAGATCTAGTGAGGACCCCTATTGTGAATTTGAGGCCTCTTCCTGAAACTCTTCACCACCTATAAGAAACAGGATATTTACATATTCACAAAGTATGTCCCACAAGGTATTTATTAATTACAAAGAGAAAAAGAGCAAATTTACAGTGGAGAAATCTTGCAGATGCTATGTTAATACAATAAAGTATAAATGAGAAAGCAAATGTGGTAAAATATCAATATCTGTGCCACAGAGAGATTCTTTTCCTTTTACAGTGGAAAAAACAAGGGGACAGGGAGGTTCTGTTGACAGGATTGGTCAGCAGTGGAGCAGAGGACTAATTTCTATCTTTGATCTCCATCTGTGAAAGCCCAAAGCCCACAAAGGTTTCCAAATGAAATAGTTACCTTTCTAAGGGGTAGAGAATTATTGATGAATCCTGGACTCTATATAAAGGAAGACTCCCAAATGAAAGACACAAATAATAAAACTCCAGAATAATGTTATTATACTGATTATAGACGGTAGAGATGGGAGTTAGTTGTCCTTACTCCTCCAATGCTTAATCAAGAGTGTCAAAGCATATTTACAAAGCATTTTTTAAATGCCTTACAGACTTCAAAGCCATAAATAGCTTCTCTGTCTCTCTAGGGCTAAATGCCAGCATTTTTGTACATCCTCAGTCTAAGAGAATTACCAATCTGTCTATTTCTTTAAAGATCTGTTCTTTTAGTGAGAAGGAAAAGATGTCTAGAGAAGCTTTTTGTTCAACATGTCGGTGTTCGCATGATTTACAGTATAATTAACCAGCCCTGTAGCACCAGCAGACCAGCTCCTTTTACTATTCATCATGTTTCCAGTGACTTCAGATCATCAACTCTGTTGGGAGGAAATACCTCCTCCTTAGAGATGTAAAAATATTATGTCCCTGATCATTCCCACAGGCAGAATGTGATCCATCCTTATATAAGTATTGTTTTTCAGATCTAAGGGATTCCTCCCCCACCCCATTATTTTTGCACATCATTACTCTCAGAGCTAAAATCTAATTAAATAAATACATGCAAAATCTAAAACTACTTAGGAAGAATTTTGTTATTCGATTGCTTATAATTACCAGAACACATTTGTTAAGATATGAAAGTCTGGTAACTCAAAATCTAAAACAAAATACCTATGTAAACAAATATGTAATAAATATTATCACAGATCTATTTTAAATCTCTATATTAAAACTTTATTAGGCATCTAAAAAACTTCAAAAGTGTTCACTTTGGGCCCAGTAATTCTACTTCTAAGAAGTTACCCTAAATATACACCTCCAACAATATGAAAGTACATATGCACGAGGTTAATTATTGCAGCACTGTTTGTATTTGCAAAATAAGGGACACAACCTAAATGCCCATGTAGAGGAGAGATGTTGAATAAACTATAGTACAAGCACATAATCGAGCACTACACATCTGTAAAAAAGAATGAAGAAGACATTTGCAAACTGATAAGGAATAATTTCTAGGATATACAGTTTAGTGAAAAAAAGCAAAGTACAAAAGAGTATCTGTAGTATGCTACCTTTTGTGTAAGAAAAAAAGGGAAGTGAGAAAAATACACAAGTGCCTGCATTTTGACCAAAAAGCAAACCAGGAAGGATAAACCAGAAATTAATGAGATTACTGTTACTTACAGGAGGTGGTTGGGGATGAGTTGAAAGGGTAAGTAGAAGGTAGAAAGTGACATTTCTCTTGAATACTCCTTTTTATATAGTTCTGTCTTTTGGATCCATGTTAATAATTCATATATTAAGTAAAACACACACACACACACACACACACACACACAAATAGGGGGAAAGCCTGAAAATGGAGCACAAACAAATCAACCTAATGGTTTTAAATGAATAATATAAACACATTGAAAAGCACATGTTTTTGTGTGGGAGGGAAAACTAACTCAAACCAAGTAACTTTAGAATATGATATTTTTTGCTATATACTCTCAGACTAAAGAAAAAATGAACTGTAAATGAATGTTAAAATGAAATTGGTTTGTTTTTTTTGCAGTGGTTGGGTTTTGTTTCGTTTTGATAGCAATTCTAAAACTACTTTCTGTGTAATCTGAGATTGGGTGAAGAAGTAAATGTATAAAATATATTATAAACAATGAGATTCAATTTTCTCACTGAGAGAAAAGAGAGTTACAAATATGGAAAGAGAGAAGAGTAGAATGAATTCTATAGTATTGGATTAGAATTGGACATGACAGCCCTGTCCACTGAGAAAGCCCAGAAGCAATGACACCCCAGGAGCAATTTGGTTTCTAAACTCTGTTTGCTGCTAAATGGGGCCAGGGCCCCTTGGAGGACTGGCGGATTCTAGAGCTAGAGCTGGGAAAGAACAAGATGAACCTTGAACATCGTATTAAGTTAGTAAATTAGGAAATGCTCAAAGAATGGTAGGACAGGTCAGAATGACAAAAAGAGCTGTACTGAAGGGATTAGTACCAGCCAAATCTGGGACAATTAAACATAAAAATAAATACTGATAGTCATGTATTACAACCCACCGAGTAAAATAAGAACACATAGGCATATAAATAAATGAAAGAGTAAATAATGTGGGGGAAGGGAAAGTGAGTCTCAATAGAATGTCAACTAATAAATTTAGAAGGAATGATGGAATTAGAAAAGTCACTATTTGGCAACCATCATAGTAATAATTGAATAATCAATGGATGGTAGAATGAGTAGGTGAAATCTGGATGAACAGGATATTTACATAGCTGCAAAGCATGTTCTCACAAGATATCATTATTATTATTTTAATTATCTATTTACTTATTTATGGCTGCATCATGTCTTAGTTGCAGGATCTTTCGTAGCAGCGCGCAGGCTCTTTGTCGAGGCGCGTGGGCTCAGTTGCCCCACGGTGTGTGGGATCTTAGTTCCCTAGCCAGGGATCGAACCCGTGCCCCCTACATTGGGAGTGTGGAGTCTTAACCACTGGACCACCAGGGAAGTCCTCTCACAAGATATTATTAATTACAAAGAGAAAAGTAGTAAATGTATAGTGGAGAAATCGGCAGGCGCCATGTTAACAAAAGGATCAAAGTAAATGATAAAGCAAATTGGGTAAAATCTCGATATTTGGGAAATCTTGGTGAGATGTATACGGGAATTTTTGGTACTATTTTTACAACTTTTCTGTAAGTCTGAGATTACATAAAAATAAAAAGTTAAAAAGAAAAGCTTATTAAAGCCTTTCTGAGGAGTTTGCTAGGCTATAGCAAAACAAAGGTTGTAATCAATGTATAGCAAGTTAATTCTGCCTGCCTCCTTGGCAAAATGGTGTATGGAAAGTCATTGTTGGGAAGTAGGAGGTGGCAGGAGGGCAAAAACCTTATTAGATGTTTCCTTGAACAAAATTTTTTCAAAAATTCTTTTTGAAAAGATGTAAACCTGTTGAAAAAGGGTTTTTGATAGCAATTTAAAAAACTATGCATGTATAACTGAATCATTTTGTTGTATACCTGAAGCTAACACAACACTGGAAATCAACTAAACTTCAATAAAAATAGAATAAAATAACGAAATATATACCTAATTAAAAATGAAGCTTTTCTGTACTTAAAACTGAGCAAGAGAGTTCTATAACCATTTAAACACTATTACTCACTCAAAATACTCTATATATAAAAAGAAAAGCACACTAAAACATAGGTAATTAACTGAAATAAAAATCAATGTGACATTCAAAAATAAATAAAATAAAAGGCTCTCTAGTATGTAGCAGAGACAAATTCTGTTTCTAGTTGGTAAAAAAACATAATTGGATGAAAATTTAAATGCCAGGAGGCATAAAAATCAAAGAAATAAAAAACTTTTAAATGGAGTAATTTCTGTTCTCTTCCCAGATAGTTAATTTAATAGAAATTTCTGATTATGACGGCAGTTATAAATCTTTGATGTTACTGACGCAGAGACATACTCCTAAACTGTTGTTTTTTTTCTATCACATAGAAAGATTGAAAACCGTCCCAGGTAACAAATACTACTACTGCAACGACTTGCCAGATAGTATTCTAAATATCGTTCGTACATTAACCCATTTAATCTCACTGCAACCCTGGGCAGTAGATACTATTATTAGACTCAGTTTACAGTTGAAAAAACCAAGGTTCTCAAACTTTCTTGATTAACTGTGCTCTTAGTGTCTTCCGTAGTTTTTTCACGGCAACTCAGGCCAAAAGAAATAACGTAATAATTCAATTTATTGAGTTGTTAGAGCCAAATCTCTTAACATCTATTTATGATTTCACAATTTAGTAGCCATTAAAAGTACTTATGAATTGAAAGAGAAAATATATTCTTATTTTCTTGTAAAATAATCACGATTACTTGCTAATGGGATGGATGAGCCTGTTGAGGTCTGTACTTCTCAAACCATGAGCTCAGATCAGACACGGCCACACTCATTTTCTGTTCCACACCAATATTCACGCAGTACTTGCTTTTCATCACAACTGCAGAAAACCCAGCTTCTCAAAGACGTAACATCAAAAGGATAATGGTCTGATGCTGAAACCATGATTTACTCTGTACTAGAAGTTCACATGCATTCTGACAGATGTTGAGTGTCACTGTGTCGCTCTTGAAACTTTAAAAAATATTCTATGTTCTCCCATAGGCTTGCTGCTGCGGCACCTTGTGGTGCCTTGGGGCACAGTTTGAGAACTGTAGAGCTCATATAGAATTATTATTCAGTCTGGGGGACAAAATTCTTGGGGGAAAATCAAAATCAGAATAGTGTGAACATTAACAAATTGTAGAAAGAGTTAATATTAAAAAAAATCTTGTTCTCCATGTATCTTTTCAATGCATGTCTTTTGTTTTACCTGATTGCTTTGGGATAGATTACTTTTTAAAAAATTTTATTCAAGTATAGTTGACTTACAATATTTTATTAGTTTCAAGTGTACAACATAGTGATTCAATATTTTTATAAATTATACAGCACAGACTTCTATTTTGCAGATAACAAAACAGAAACAGAATCATCTGGAATGAACAATAAAATGTTCACATTATATAGGTCAAAGGTAGATGCTGGCATTTAAGGAGTGGGAAGGACAGTACACAATAAATGTTTCGGCTGATAATATATGTAATAAAAATATTTTATACCACCAAGTGCATACAGTGAACGCAAGGAACTTGGCAAGTTTAACTGAACCTCTCTTTTAAGCAAATTTATTACTTGAAAACTTGAATGTTTTAAACCAGTGTACAAGGGGCTTGATTATTTTACAAAAGAGTATTATTCAAGATTCCTTGGTACATCTAAAGTATGATGTGGTTCACTGAAATTAAAATGTATGCCAAACTGTTTTTGAACACATTAGTTTATGAAATATCTCTGTTGTTTACATTGCATTTTGAGTTTTCTGTCTTTTAGGAGGATAGACAACAAAATATTCATCTCCTAATTGTCAACAGAGGGAAAATGAAGCACAGAGAGAAGCAGTGAGTTTATTTAGCATCATGCAGTAAGAAATGAGAAGGCATCACCTACTCATCTGGGTTGTAAAAAATCATGTTAAAAAATCGTGGATGGCATGTTAGTACCTAACGGCCATAGTTCTTTTCACAATAAGGTGATGATATGTAACAATCAATAAATGAAATCAAAAAGTGCCCATTTGTACAAGATTTTGTATGAGAGTGTGTGTGATTTTTGCCCAAGAATTTAAGTCTCAATTCTATTGACTATATTGACATAGTCAAGATAATGCCAGAGTATCCTGTGAGTGATGTGATGAAAATAGACTTAATGACAGATGGAAGGAACTGCTTACTCCTGTTTTACTCTAATGGCCACGATAAAGGGTTTATTTTGATTAGTGTAACTTCAGTTTATAGTAATAGCATGAAGAACCAAGAAAGTTTCACTTCACTTCACATCATCATTTTGACGGCAGATTGACTCAACGAAGCTGGGGTTCCCGGAGCACTGAGGAAGATAACCTTAGTTATCTCTGCAAATGTATCCTGCAGCCCAGGCTGAAATACCTTCCTTGGGGACTCTACTATTTTGATTATGGAGAAATTCCCAAGCAATGCCTCCCATAGCCAACTAGGAGCTCCCTGTTGCTCCCTTCCTTTTCACTGTTCAGGCTGAGTACCTGGCATTCTTTAAGGTAGAAATAAAGGCATTTCCTTGGGTCCTGGGGAAAAGCAGGGGACTCTAAGATAATCCCAGTGGAGAGGTGGTCTTTTTTATAGATCTCAATACTAGGTATGTTGTCTGCGTGTCCTGAACAATTGTCTTCAAGACCGTGAGCCATAGTTCACTACCCAAAGTTTGATTTAAATATCATGATTAATTGCAAAAAGAAGATGGGGGAGGAATGTGAAAGGGTCTGTATAACAAAGAACCATAAATCATCTCTGGTAGGGTGGGCCCCCTATCATGCAGCCTGTGGGCTTGCCAGGGAGCTACAGGGAGAAAGATGAGACAGAATAGGGTCTTCCAGCTGCAGGGCTGCAGGAGCCCCAGACCAGGAAAGCTGTTTACCCCCAACCAAGTCCTTCCTGAGGTATCATTCACTTATTCATTTAGTAAATATCTATCAAGTGAGTACCTACTAGGTGCAAGGCACCATTCTAGATGCTGTTGAAGTGGGAGGGGGCGGGAGGGGGGAAGTAGGACCAAGATGAGTAAGACACAGCACCTGCCTTACTATTTAGTGGACATGGTTATGATAAGGACTCTGCTCTCTCCTTCAGCGTAAACACTGGTACCTAATTAGGTATGTACTTCACTTTATGAAACAGATGTATTTCTGAGCCTTTCTGGCATTAAAGTGAATTTCCATCTAGTGAATTTCCATCTAGTGAATTTCCTGTACATTCTCCATAAAGCTGTCCCTGTCACCCTCAGCTTTCCCTACATTCCTGGAACCCTCTTGTGTATACACTGTATCTTTCTCAGTAGGCCCTTTTGAGGCAGCTGTCCCAGAGTGGAAAGTGGAAAGAGCATGGGCTCTGGAGCTGAACAGGCTCAAATCAGAATCCTAGCTCCACTACTTAATAGCCGTGTGTGATCTGGGTTAGTTTCTTCACACCGCTAAGCCTCAGTTTCTCTTGTAAAATGGGGATAAAAATAGTTCCTATTCATTAGGACTTTGTGAGAATTTAGTGAGATAAGGTATGCTGGCATTTAGAAAATGCCTGGCATATAGAAAGCATTCAGGAGTGGTTAGTCATTACTATTAGGTGCTTTACAGGTGATTGTTTTACAGGTGAGGAAACCGAAGCTCATTAAGATTTAATAACTTAGGTACATTATAACTTGGAGGAAATACGGCATAGCTTTTAAAAACTCTGGAGTCATATAGACCTCATTCACATTCCTTTTCTGACATTTATCATGTATACAATCCTGAACAAATAATTTGATTTCTCTTAGCCTTCTTTTCTCTATTTGTAAAATGGAGATAATTGCTAATAATATCTACTTCACGCTTATTATGAGGATTAACTGAGATGATGTGTGTAATTGGCAAGTGGCAGGACCTGGATTTAATGGCTCTGAATCCCAAGTGCTTACACTTTTCAAATAAACTCACTCACCAGCTCCTTTGCTCTGTGAGCTAGAATTCTAAAGAGTTAGTGGATGTAATCAACACTTGGCAGATTTTTTCCAAGTGCAATAAAGTAGTTTGTTTTCCTGTTTTGATGATTGGTTTGTAGTTTTTCACAGATATGTACTCACACACCCATAATCTTGAACTAGCCTTTCCCCTCCCCGAATAGCCAACATCTCAAAGGAACATACTACTGCCTTCGCCCACATGGACTTTTCAAAATGCTTGCCTTTGAAAGAAATCATCAGCCCAGAGAAAGCATTACAGGGACTTTCTTGCATTGAGGAGTAGGACTAAAATTCAAGTTTGTGGAATGAAACCCAAGTGAAAGGAAAAGCAAGAGCTCGCCTTCTTCTTCCCAGCAAGCCCTGCCTCCGGTTACTGCCCCCTCCCCACCCCAGGAAGGGGAGAGAGCCCAGCTGTAGGGTCAAGTAGTGGTGACCAGGTTAGCAACAAGGGCAACAGAGGGAGGAGACAAAAGAACAGAAAGTGGCAGTGGCTGGCTGAATGCCTGAGCATGTTTCTTTGCTGAAAGAGAACGGCGGGACAGCGATTCAAACTGAGAGAGAGGAGGGTGGAGGGGGAAGAGGACAGCTAATGGATGGGGTGGCCCAGCAGGGGTCAGAGGTCAGGAGGGCACTCAGGGAACTAATTGGCCACTCTTCACATATTCACTTTCTGCTTCTAGCCTACAGCTGGGCCTTGAGGGAAAGCGCTGGGGTTGGAGCTGGCTTTATTTTTTTATGCCCCGAGATTTGAGGCCAACTGGTGAAAAGCAAGTGAGACAAGAACCTTCTTTCCTTTTCTAGGGATAGCTGACCAGGGACAGCCTTCTGCAGAGGGCTGAAGGTTCCACTTCACTCATTCATTCATTCATGCATTTCTTCTTCCTCCTCTTCTTTTTCTTCTTCTCCTTCCTTTACCTTCTCATTCTTTTCCTTCTCATTCTTTTTTTCTTTTTCTTCTCATTCTTCTTCTTTTCCTTCTCCTTCTCCTTCTTATTCTTCTTCTTCTCCATCATCACTATCTCTGTATGTTAATTGGATGCCCCAGGAAATGTTATGCTGGGCACATTCATAAGATGGGAAAGGATTATAGACACTTTTAGCTTGGATCATAAATGATTAGAGTTAGGCCTGGGCTTTAGGGGTCATCTAGTTTCATCTTGTTTCAGACTTATGGAAATGAGGAAAGCAGTTTGCTCAAACTCACAGAGAAAGGAGTAGAGGAGGGAGTAGAGCTCAGGTCTTCTCCCTCCTGGTCCAGAGATTTTTCCATGACACTCTTCTCAGAAACATATTAACTTTGAAAACTTGGGCAGACTGGTTAACAGCTCAGCCTCTGGGTCAGACAGCCTGAGCTAGAATGCTGGCTACTAGCTCTGGGACCTTAGGATTATTACTTAATCTTTCAAAGCAGCAAGTTGCTCATCTGTAGAAAAACAGGGTTGTTATGTGGATTAAGTGAGGTAAATGCATGTAAAGTGAGGATATGCTTCAATAAATGTTAACTATTACTACTGCTATTTCTTCAGAGGCCAGCATAGACTGTGTTTATGGTGATAAACACATAACACAATGAATACTGACTCTTCTCTTATAATCTCCATGGGCAACCCATTCCAAGATGAAAATTCTCATTCCCCCTTAGTTAAGAGACCTGTGAGGATCAGAGGGACATTTTGGAGTCCTGTCTGAACCTTCTTCTGAAGGGCTGGCCAAATTTGGAAGGAGCTGATTTGGGTCAATACATGCAAAGGGCTTAGAACAGTGCAGGGCACAGTTAGCACTCAGTAAAGGGCAGTTGTTGTTGTTATTATTATTATTGGGAAGGAGGGAGCTTTTTGCCTCTGCAGAGGGTCAAGCATTAGACTGGCTTACCCTTTGTCAGGGATGTTGGGTGGGACATTCATGGATCAGATGGAGGTTGGCCAAGATGAGGTCTGAGTTCTGTGAATTTTCTTTCTAACTTTTGTGTAGTTTAATAGAATCAGTTTGCCTAGCTCTGCCCAGAGTTCTGAAGCAGACCATCACTCTGGTACCACTGCACGTGGACTCTGGAGCAGATAAAAGGATGAAAATACGAAAGAGACCTAGATCATCTATGAACATTGGCTCTCCCACCCCAGAGTGGGGATTTACATTATGGACACCACAGGGTCACAGAGTGATATGAGCTTCTATCCAAAACATAATTTTGAAGTTCCCTTTTGCCACCTTTCCTTTTCAATTCATTGATTGATTGATTGATTCATTCATTCATTATTGAAATATAATTTACAGACAATAAAATGCAGATCTTAATGTTCAGTTCAGTGAGTTTTGATAATTGTATACACTTATGTAACCTCCACTCAAAACTAGGTAAGGAACAGCTATATCACCCCAGAAAGTTCCCTCTTGCTCCTCTCCATTCAACCCCCTCAGTCTTCCTCTTCTCCTTGCTAGGCAATTGTGACTTCTATCACCCTAGTTTCATTTTGCCTGTTGCCAGATGCCACACATTTTTGTATCTGCCTCCTTTTGTTGAACATGTTTTTGAGATTCATTCACATTGTTCATGTATCAGTAATTCATTCCTTTTTTTTATTGAATACCACTCCATTGTATGAATATACCATGACTTATCCACTTTCCTGTGATGGACATTTGATTTTTTTTTTCCCAGTTTTTAGCTGTTGTGAATAAGGCTTTTATGATTATTCTTATATATTTTCCTGAGCCCCATTGCATTTATATTTTAATTATAAAATATATACAGAACAGTCCAGAGATTATTACAGATATTCATATATCACCACTTTAATAAATGTTAACATTTTGCCCTATTCAGTTTTTTTTTTTGAATAAAGTTTACAGATTTGGTTGCAACCCACTCTGCATCCCTCCCCACTCCTATTCTTCACCTCTCATCCTTCAGAAGTAACTACTTTTCTGCAGTTTGTTTGAATCCATTCTGTGTTTCTATGTGTTTGATAATACGTCTGTGTGGATGGATCTGTTTTCATTAATATGCTAGATACTTGGTGGGCCCTTTCCATCTGGAAAGTCATGTTTTACTGCTAAGAAATTTTTCTTGGATTGTTTATCTGAGAACTTCCTCTCTTGTTTTCTCTGTTCTCTCTTTCTGGAACTCCCATTACTCAGATATTAGACCTCCTGGATTGCTCCTCTTATTTTATTTTCTCTTCTATGTTTTTTTCCTTTGTCTTTTTATTCAACTTTCTGGGAATTTTTTCAACTTTATTTTCCAACACATTCACTAAGTTTTCCATTGATGTTATCGTATATATTTAAAATTTCTAATTTTTTGTTTTTTTAAATTGTCTGAATGTTCCTTTTACAGTTTCCTGCTCTTGTTTTATGGATGTACTATCGACTCTTACCTCTTAAGAATAATCATTGTAGTCTTTTTCATTTGTTTATATTTTGTTTGTTTATTTGCTTTTAGCTTCCTTTTCCTGAATAGAATCTGTTTTCTCCAGGTTGCTTTTTCCTGTTTGTTTTGGTCTCTATTGTTCATGCTAGAGGTCTTCCTTAGGAGTCTGGTGATTCTTGGATGCTCTCTAATATTTAAATATGGGCAACTTAAAAACTGATTGAAAGCTCTGAACTTGAGAGTAGGGCTTGCCAGTTATGGGGCTCACTGTAGATTTACCTGGCTGTGCCATTTCCTTGGGTGAACCCCTGATGTCAGAGTGTTAAGCTTTTTCTCTTGGACTAGTCAGAATCCCTAGGGAAGCATTGCCCAATCTCCTTCTTGGAGGGTAAAGGCTTCCTTCACTTCACCAGCATTTGGTATATGAACATGCACTTAATCCTCTTGTTCTCCATATAATAACCTGCCCTCAGCTTTGTCTGTTGTTTGTTTTTCCAGAGACTCTCTCTTTTATTCTCTTCAAAGTCCCGGCTGAATGAAGCAAGGGGAAAAATTCTGGGAACCTATTGGCTTTTGAAAGATTTCCATCTGATCTAGATATATTTCACTCCATCTTCACTCATCCTCATTGTTTGAATTACTTGGTAGAATAACATGGGTTACTTCCCAGCTTTCTCCACTTCTGGATTGGGATTCAGCTTTCTTAGGTTTACTGAGTCAGTTATCTCTCAATTATTTGCTTTCCAGCTTCCAAAATTTCCAAAATTTGCTGTAGTCTCCTTTTCTTTTCTCTTTATCCTTGTGAGTTTATGCCTTTTGTAAAAAGAATCTTTACTGTCATCTTAGTGATGACAAAAGTCTCTCTTATTGTGATTTTAAGTTACATTTCTCAAAATATTAGTGAGGTCTAGTACCTTTGCATATATTTTTTACCCATTGGGTTTCCATTTCCACCTGTTCATATTCTTTGAACATTTTTCTCATAGTTTGTTGGTCTCTTTCTTATTGATTTGTTAGAATTCCTTATATAATCCAGAAGTCATCCTTTGTTAGTAGCATTCATTGTAAAGATTTTCTTCCTCTCTGTCGTTTGACTTCTAACTTTGTTTGTAGTGTTTTTTCCATTTCAATATAATTAATACATTAAACCTATTTAATGTATTAAATCTTCATTTTAATATAGTCAAATTTATCCTTTATAGTATTGTGCTTTGGAGGTCTTACCTAAGAAATCCTGCCCTACCCCAAGGGCACAAAACTATTCTCCAATATTTTCTTCTAAAAGCTTTAAATTTTTGTCTTTTTACATAAAAGGCTTTAAGTTGCTCTTTATATATAGTGTGAGGTAGGAAGCTAATTTTATTTTATTTTTCCATTTTGATAATCAATTGCTCTAGCACCATTTATTGAATTGTCCATCCTTTTCCCAGTGACCTGTGATGCCATTTCTATAATATACCAAATTCTCATATTCATGGGTGTATTTCTGAGCTCTCTATTCCATTCCATTGGAGCTATTTATCTCTCTGTGTGTCAAAATCATACCATTTAAGTTATTATAGCTTTATTAAAAGTTTTTTACATGTGGTAAAGCAAATGCCTCCTCCTTCTTCTTCAAGATTGTCTTAACTATTCTTGCCTCTTGTATTTTAAGATTAGCTTTGAAAGTTTCCTATACACAGATACAGCCAAGTTGGTATTTTTATTGGAATTGCATTGAATCTATAGAGTAATTTGGGATCAAAATATAATATTGGGAGACTTCCCTGGTGGCACAGTGGTTAAGACTCTGTGCTCCCAATACAGGGGTCCCAGCTTCGATCCCTGGTCGGGGAACTCGATCCCCCATGCATGCTGCAACTAAGAGTTCGCATGCCACAACTAAGGAGCCTGCAGCAACTAAGGAGCTGGCAAGCCATAGTTAAGGAACCCACAAGCCGTAACGAAGGAGCCCACGTGCTGCAACTGAGGAGCCAGCAAGCTGCAACTAAGGAGCCTGCCTGCCACAACTAAGACCTGGTGCAACCAAATAAATAAATTAAATAAAGAAATAAATATTTTTAAAAAAGAGAGAGTGTCTGTCCTAAATAAATAAATAAATAAATAAATAAATAATATTGGGTTTTCCCATCCATGAACACGGTATATTGCTCTATTTATTTAGGCCTTCTGTCAGTCAATAAAGTTTTATTTTTCTCTATATGGATCAACACTTCTTTTATTAGATCTGCTACTAATACCTTTTAGTTTTTTTGGATATGGTGACAGAAACTCCTAAAGATTACATTTTTTAATTAGTTTTTTCAGGTATATAGGAATGCTTTTGATTTTTTTGGTATGCTGATCCTGAATTCAGCAACCTGGCACAATTCTTTTAATAATTCTGATAATTTATCTACAAATTCTCTTGGATTCTCTATGAAGACAATCATATTGCCAACAAATAGAAGCAAATTAATTTTTTTCGTTTCCAATCCTTATACTTTTTTTTTTTTTTTTTTGCGGTATGCGGGCCTCTCACTGTTGTGGCCTCTCCCGTTGCGGAGCACAGGCTCCGGACACTCAGGCTCAGCGGCCATGGCTCACGGGCCCAGCTGCTCCACGGCATGCGGGATCTTCCCGGACCGGGGCACGAACCTGTGTCCCCTGCATCGGCAGGTGGACTCTCAACCACTGTGCCACCAGGGAAGCCCCAATCCTTATACTTTTTGTTTGTTTGTTTTTGCCTTAATGTTTTGTCTGGGACATCCAGTAAAATACTGAATGAAAGTGGTAAAAACTGATAGCTGTTAGTCAAAGGAACATACTACCTGAACTGTGATATGTCACCAGAACTATTGGCTCTAGAGCTATGTTGTACCTACTAGATCTGTAGCAGCAAAATGTCTTTGGTGTTTGAGAATAGGTATTTTTATTCTCTTTTAATAGATGAAGAAACAGCAATTCCACGAGGTAAATAACTTGCTTAAGACCACACAGTTAATGAGTGGGAGATTCAACCCCAAATCTGATTCCCAGTTGAATGCTATTTCCATGATTTTCCTTCTAGCTATCCATTTGTGCTAATGTGTCACCTTTCTCAGATAATATATTGCATTTAAAAAGAGATATTCCAGAGCAAACAATGCCTTTATTCAATTAAATGACTCTAATAGTGGGAGTTTTAGGCAGATCTACTGTTTTGCCTAAACAGAAGATTTGGCCTACTTACAGTTTTTTACAGATTCATAGACTTTTAGAGTTGAATGGTTTCTTATCTTATCCAACCCCCTCTTTAATGAGTTATGCCTATACTACATCCCTGAGAGATCATTCTCCAGCCTTTACCAACTGCCAGGGTGGGTTCACCTCACTGTCAAACAGTTGAATAATTCTCACATGGATCCACAATCTGCCCACTGGTCCAGAGAGCAGTGTGTTTTCTCCTGTCCATAACACCTGTCCATGTATCTGTTCTCCTTAGGTCTTCCCTTTGAGACTATTCATTTCTAGGATATTTGCTATTGTCTGAATGAGATAGTTTCCAGACTTTTCATTATCCTGATTATTCTCCTTTCAATGCTTTCTAATTGATCCATGTCCCTTTTGAAAAGCGATGCTCAGACTTTAGGGTGGGGTCTGACTGCAAACAAAGTGGGACTCTTATGTTCCATGATCTGGACAGTTATCAGACACACCATTGATGCAGTCTAGAATTTTGTCTTTTTAGCAACTATGGCACATTGCACACTTAAGTTTAGGGTTAGCTAAGCCCACACATTTTTCATCTGAACTACATTACTGAAAATGTGTTATTTGTATGTTAAAAGAGAGAAAAGGGACTTCCCTCGTGGTACAGTGGTTAAGAATCTGCCTGCCA
The DNA here is from genome assembly GCF_005190385.1 of Monodon monoceros. Taxonomy (NCBI): domain Eukaryota; kingdom Metazoa; phylum Chordata; class Mammalia; order Artiodactyla; family Monodontidae; genus Monodon; species Monodon monoceros. Next base: position 11,505,317 of record NW_021703786.1, read on the forward strand.
ATGCAGGGGACACAGGTTCGAGCCCTGGTCTATGAAGATCCCATAGGCCACAGAGCAACTAAGCCTGTGCGCCACAACTACTGAGCCTGTGCTCTAGAGCCCGTGAGCCACAACTACTGAACCTGCATGCCACAACTACTGAAGCCCGTGCACCTAGAGGCCGTGCTCTGCAACAAGAGAAGCCACTGCAATGAGAATCCCACGCAGCTCAACAAAGAATAGCCCCCACTCGCCGCAACTAGAGAAAGCCTGTGCACAGCAACGAAGACCCAACACAGCCAAAATAAATAAAGAAAAATTTTAAAAAGTGTTCCTACTTCATAATCAACCATCTATAAATGTGCTAAAGCTTGCTCTCCGTATAGTGTGAGGTCTGGACTCGGAAAATGCAAGGAAGAGTTGTCCTGAATTACTAATCATTTAGGCCAGCAGCCATGCTAGGTTTTTTTTTTCTTCCATCTCCTATACCCTCTCCTGAGCACTTTGGAGCTCTCTAGGTCTAGGTCAGAGCCAAGTCTGTGGGGAGGCAACCAGGACAGAAATCTACTCTGTTATGGAGACAAATAAGGCATCACCTGCAGCTTGGAGTCTGCCAACAGACTACCAGGAAACACCTGGTTGGTCAGGGGTGGGTGAAGTCACTTGGGACTGCTGTCCCAGGACAGGATAAAATTCAAATTTCAGAGCATTGGTACTTTGACATTTTTGATTATAGAGTTACAATTCAATTTCTTACACGAAACCAGAAATCTCATGATTTTTTAAAGAAATGATGGAAGGACCGTAGGAAGGGAAGGGGAAGCAGGAGTCAGAGTCCTCTGCTCAGCTTTATATCACCTGGCTTAGTGGGGTTACCATCCACCCCTCTATGTGACTATCAAAAAGAATCTCAGGGTATGTCTTTGAGACTGAAATCCTAGCTACCCAAATCTCCCTTGCCCTTGTTCTGCTCACAAATCCATACTTACAAACTAGTAAACCTTCTCCCACCCCGACACATATCCCTCATCTTCACCAAATATTTGTAATTTTGCCTGGACTGTATTTACAAGGGCAGTGTTGTGTGACTGCAGCATTGACAATGCAATAATAAAAACTGAAAACATTCAATGGCACTTACTATATGCCACCCATTCTTCTAAGCACTTTATATATGTTAACTCCTTTTGCCTTAACAGCAGTCCTTTGTGGTAGAGACTGTTATTATCCTTGTTTTACAGATGAGGACACTGAGGCACAGAGATGTGCTTGCTCAAGGTCACACAGCTAAAAGTGGCAGGTGGGAGCAGACTCCAGGCAGTCAAACTCTAGTGTCTGGGCTCTAAACCACCATGGATGCTGCCCCTCTAAACTGTGAAGGGAGCTGCAGTGGATACCATATGTGTGAGAACTGCAGCCCCAAGCCTGCGTTTCTGCCCCAAAGCTATTCTTTGGCAAACGATTTCCTCTTATTATAATCACTAAGAAGATTCTTAGGGTAGAATCTTCCAGTAGGTTTTAGCCCCTTTACAGACAAAGAAACATAGGTTCAGAGTGTTAAATAATGTTCACATAGGGAGTAAGTGGCAGCATTAGGATGTGAACCCCACTCTGGGTGCCTCTATCTATCTATCTATCATCTATCTATCTATCTATCTATTTATTTATTTTATTTTGGCCGTGATGCGCAGCTTGCAGGATCTTAGTTGCCCAATCGGGGATCGAACCCATGCCCCCTGCAATGGAAGTGCGGAGTCCTAACCACTGGACTGTCAGGGAATTCCCTCTCGGTGTGTTTAGTGTCCACACATGTCCCCCAACCCTATACTGCCTCTATCATGGGGCTGTATCTTCAGAAAGAACCTGTACACTCTCAATACCCTCTTTTGCCTGGGATGGACAATATGTGGGGACCATTCTTCAGGGAAAAGTCATCATCATCATAGCTATTACCCAAAAAATCCTGTTAAAGGTCCAGCTGGGTGCTGGATGCTACAATCTGGGATCACTGTTCAGGCCTCAAAGTGAGGGTCCCTGAAAATGGGAGTGTTTCACCATTGACCTGGTGGAAGTAAGCTGAAGGGTAAATAAAGCCTAAGTAAGAAAATAAGTCCTAAGATAGGTTTCTCCACCTTTGGAGCTGATGGGTTGAATCAATTTCCTGCTTCTCATAGACCCAAAGACATAGAAGACAAACTCAGGGCTTCCCTGGTGGCGCAGTGGTTAAGAATCCGCCTGCCAATGCAGGGGACACGGGTTCGAGCCCTGGTCCGGGAAGATCCCACATGCCGTGGAGCAACTAAGCCCGTGCGCCACAACTACTGAGCCTGCGCTCTAGAGCCGTGAGCCACAACAACTGAGCCCATGAGCCACAACTACTGAAGCCTGCGCTCCTAGAGCCTGTGCTCCGCAACAAGAGAAGCCCCCATGATGAGAAGCCCATGCACCACAACAAAGAGTAGCCCCTGCTCTCTGCAACTAGAGAAAGCCCACACGCAGCAACGAAGACCCAATGCGGCCAAAAATAAATAAATAAAATTCAAAAAAAGAAGACAAACTCATGGTTACCATAAGGAAAGGGCGGGGGAGGGATAAATTAGGAGGTCGGGATTAACATACACACACTACTATATATAAGATAGATAAACAACAAGGACCTACTGTATAGCACAGGGAACTATACTCAATATTTTGTAATAATCTATAAGGGAAAAGAATCTGAGAAAGAATATAGATACAGATATAAATATATATAGATGTATAACTGAATCGCTTTGCTATACACCTTTCATTGAATTACAATTCTGTACCACATTGTAAATCAACTATACTTCAATAAAATATATTTTTGAATGAAGTTTTTATTAAAAATTTACTGCTTCTCATACACCATTTCTGCTCTTGCTTTTAGATCAAGCATAAGAATTTGTCTTCAGGGCTTCCCTGGTGGCGCAGCGGTTAAGAATCTGCCTGTCAGTGCAGAGGACACGGGTTTGATCCCTGGTCTGGGAAGATCCCACATGCTGCGAAGCAACTAAGCCCGTGCGCTACAACTACTGAGCCTGCGCTCTAGGGCCCGTGAGCCACAACTACCGAGCCCGTGAGCCACAACTACTGAAGCCCACATGCCTAGAGCCCGTGCTCCACAACGAAGAGAAGCCCCCGCTCGCCCTAACTAGAGAAAGCCCGCGTAGCAACAAAGACCCAACGCAGCCAAAAATAAATAAAACAAATACATAAATAAATAATTTTTAAAAATCTTTAAAAAAAAAGAATTTGCTTTCAGAATATGAGTCAAGGGCATGGTTCCTAGAGAACCGTGGGTGGCATCTGGGATCACCAAGACATGTACATTCCTGTGCACACGCTTGCGTGTGGGCACACACACACCTGGCCCAGACAAGCACACTCACCGCACCACCACATTTGTGATGAGCAGGCCCTGGAAACAAGGTGGCCTTCGGGGGAGCAGCAAGTTCACGGGCTTGTGGTCTCCATTCCCCAGTGCCTTGATGTGACCAGTTACGCCCTGCTGGGTGGGGTGGAGCCTGCCTTCTCTGAACTGAGTCCCGGCTGGGGCAGTCTTTCCAGAGGTTCGCCCAGGGGCCTGGGGACACAGTTCCTATTCCCTGGTCTCGGACTGCCAGGAGTGCCCACCTCACAGCCCCCTAGGCAGGGTTCCATGTTCCAGGTCGGCGCTCAGGCCAGCCGTCCTTCAGCAGCGATGCTTTTGTAGGTCAAAAGGGAAAGCATTGTTGCTGCCCTGTGGCCGGGCAAACAAGCAGCTGGCTTTGAAGTCCCAGGGGGGATTTGCTCAGGCTGGAGTGGGGAGCCTGAAGGAGAGGGCTGCGAGCCTCCCCCGAGCCTGGCTGTGTTTGTTAACTCCGCCCGGCCACCCAGGCCTGGGGTGTTTGATGTCTCTCCGGAGAAGCAGGAGGAGGGAGGCCTGCCCGGGGGTCCTCCCAGGGACAGCTTTCAACTCCTGCTGAGCCTGCGAGGGAAGGAAACACCGAGCCCCCTCCATTCAGGGTGGGCCACGGGGGCGTGGCCCAGGGCGGCTGGCAGAGTGTGCTGTTTCCCTCGGGCGCTGTTTCTTTTCAGGTGGCATCAGGTAAGAATGAACGAACGGCAAGGGGAGACTGGAAGAAAGAGGTGACAAAGGCAGCCCTGGTGCCTTCAGTAGCCACAGGCCTGAGGGTCCCGCCTGAGGATCAATCTCCTCCTCCCTTCTCATCCTCCACCAGCTGCTTCCCTGGGTCTCCGCACTGTGCCTCACCCTTTCTCCCCCATCCCCAAAGCAGTGCAGGGGGCAGTTTGCCTTCCCCCAGGGGCAGCGCTGCTGTGTTCCTGCCTCAGAAGCTCTGCCCCCCAGACTCTCCTGCAAGCAATAAAATGCATTGGGTGAGGAACCCTGGTGGGAGGTGGGGGGGGGTGGAGAAGTCTCTAGAAACCTGGGTAACACAATGCTCCCACTGGGCTGGCTCTCAGGGCTTGCCTTAGGGTCCCCAAAGCATGTTTGTAACCTTTCAGGCCTGGGCCACAGGGAATGAGACAAGGAGTTAACCATTATTATTAACCAGTTCAATGTCCTATGTACGATTAACCACGAACAGCTCCATTTCTGTCTCCTTCTTTCCCTCCTAAATGTCCCTCTTCTGCTACAAGCAAAGGAACACATTCTGCTAGAGTCTCACCTCCAACAGCGCTCCATCTGGTCTGTCCCTACCCGCCTCCCCCCCGCGCCCCCCCCACACATGTTGAGATTGAGAAAGAGCTTGTTTACGATAAGACCTTGAAATCTGGAGTTATAAATCCTTCCAGGACGGCCACCCTATCTCCGTGCTAATGCTTGTGGTGCCGTCCAAAGGAGGCTCACCTGATTGTGACCCATCCCCTCTCACTCCCTGGAGCCCCCATCTCCTCCTCTGCAAACATGGGACAATGGGCAAATGGGAGTTACCTGTCTCAACAGGTGTTAGCCTGGCCTCACTTTCCTACAGGGTGATGCAGAGGTCACCTCTAGCCCAGCCCTCTCTGGGCATTCTTGTGATTGTAAAAGCCCACCTTCGGACGTGACCTTCCTTTTGGTCCCCCATGACTTTAGCTGCAGGAGGCCGAGCCCACCTCAATGGATTTAGAAGTCCTCACTTCAGGGACTTCCCTGGTGGTGCCGTGGTTGGGCATCCACCTGCCAGTGCAGGGGACACGGGTTCGAGCCCTGGTCCGGGAAGATCCCACCTGCCGCGGAGCAACTAAGCCCGTGCGCCACATCTACTGAGCCTGCGCTCTAGAGCCCGCAAACCACAACTACTGAAGCCCACATGCCTAGAGCCCATGCTCCGCAACAAGAGGAGCCACCGCATCGAGAAGCCCACGCACCACAATGAATAGTAGCCCCCGCTCGCCGCAACTAGAGAAAGACTGCACCCAGCAACGAAGACCCAACGCAGCCCAAAATAAATAAATTTATATATAAAAAAAGAAGTCCTCAGTTTAGCTGCTGAGGCCGCTGGCTAGAGTCCAGGCAGCACCACCATTGTCTGGGGATGCGGTGTGTGTGTGGGCGGAGGCTGATGCCACTCAGTTTGTCCGCACCATTCATAGTCCCTATTAGCCTTCCCTACTAAGCCATGAGCCGCTTGAGGGAAGAGATTTTTTCTTATTCATCGTTGAATCCCTAGGCCCAGCAGACTGCACAGAACATAACTATTTGGTAAATGACTTAGCCTAATGCTGTCATGCGCATCGCCAGCAAATATTTATTGAGGGCGTCTTCTGTGCAGCGACTCCGCTAAGCAGTAGTGGGTACAAAGATGAATGAGACACCATTCCCACTCACAGCGGTTTACGCTAGAGTCAGAGAGACCCAGAGAAGCTTCACTTGCCAGGAGGTCAGAGGAAGGAGCTGGGGCTGGAGACCCCAGGGAATCTGGCAACCAAAGTTTCCCAAAAAGTAAACTTACTGTGGATGCCCCCAGACCCAGAAACCCATTCACTGTGGATCTCTGTATATTCCAGAGTGGAGCTAACCACTTACCAGTTATCTGCACGTCTAGCTCTTCCCTATGTGACTTTGTCTCAAAAATGTGAATAAAAAACTAGTGTCTCTACTTGGGAAGGATTTCTCAACCATTCAGTCCTGGGAACCATGGAAGTGAAACGTGTCCCCACGGGGACTCCAACCGGAGCCACGCTTTTTAGCTGTGCCCGTGCTGTTTGGTTTGGGCTCCCCAGGGATTTGAGGCCAGAGCTGTCACCGCCCTCAGGAGGAAGGAAGGAAGGAGACGGAGGCACCTGTCTGGAGTTCGGGCCATCCCAACACAGCTCAGCACATCTGTGCTGGCCACCAGGAATACAGAAAATGACAGCAGGGTTGTAACTCCTCCTCTTATATCTCCGAGAACCTGGGAGAAGAAGGACAGCAAGTTGATCTCTTGGGGTCCCAGGGGGGCCAGATAATGTGAGCGGCCATTGCTGTACCAAGGCCATTGTCTCATCAAGGGGACCTCCAATGCATGGACTGGGGGTCTAGCAGCGTGCGTGGACAGTAGAGGCACTGTCACTGGGTGGCATTTTCTGCTTGACTCTTTTAAGCCAGTGCTTCTGAAACTGTTCTACTCAAGTGCCATGTGTCAGAGAGGAGTGACTTTCACATTTCTCAAGGAGCCTGGGGTTTTAGGTCACTGCAAACAGGACATTTCTTTGAAGACCCATATTTGATCTTAAAAATGCATGTAAAATTTGTATTTTCTACCACGACCTGTCAATTTGCTTTGATATAAAAATGCAGTTAAAATTACTTATCTCTGAATAAAATGGATGCTCCGGGAAGACAAACTATCTTTCCTGTGGCTTCTTGAACCCCGTGACTCATTGCCCTGTACCCCACTTTGAGAAGAAGCATGTCTCTTAGGACATCAGGCCCATACACATGTTCCAACCCAAAGTGGGCCTATAACATACTTGCATGGCCCATGACCTTGATCCCCAAACACTCCTCTAGGTCTGTCCTATGCTGCTCTGTCCACACGTTCCTCCAGTCTGACCCTGTGGGATCATCCCTTCACCTCTGGGTTTATCCTGCTGCCTCCAGCAGAATTTGGAGATCAGGTGGCCAGTAACCCTATTCTTCAAATGTCTAGGGGCAATGGCTCTAAATCCTTTTGCAGCCTCTTTCACAGAGAATGAGCAGGACTGGAAGTATGAGATCCTGAGGTGGGTTGAAAATAACTACTAAAATGGATACTTAATGATCAGTTATTTAAAGGGTCCTCAGCTAGGGATTGTCCTTGCAATGGCCTTGGTAGGCTTTGCTTTCCCTGACACAACTGCTCCACCTGTACAAGGAAACTAGGAATCAAGGCTGTCTGCTTACGTGATGACGCAGAAGTTAGGTGATCTGAAGTCCATAGTAGGTTTGTTATGGATTCACTCTATCAATGGATTTCAACTTTTAAAAGGAGTGCCACCAATTCACTTATTCACTCATGCATTTGCTTATTCATTCAACGAGTCTTTATAGAGAACCTACTATGCACCAGGCACTACACGAGGTACTGGAGGTACAGTGGTGAACAAGAGTAACATGGTCTGGGCCGCCTTAGAACTTGCTAGGGGGAGACAAAATTAAAGAAATGGTCTCCAGGAAGCAAACAGAACGAGCTCAGATGGGGCAAGCCCAGGGCCTGCCGCCATTGACCCCTCCTGCCTTGGATGTCATGCCCAATAGCACAAGGACACAGTGAGTAGGTCCGGAACTAAGTCGGGGTCATGGCGAATTGCCTGCAACTCCTCATAGGAAGGTTAAAAACACATAGAATGAAATTCCCCTCCGAGTCCCCTGACCTGCCCAACTGCCCCAGAGACAATGCACCAAAACCTAAGTGTGCAAACATGCCTGAGAATGAGGAAATTCATGGTTTCATATAATCCTCACATTCGAGCAGCAACGTGGACTGGCACCAGGCTCTCCCCCATGTCACAGATGCAGAACCCGAGGCCTTGGAGAGGGGAAGCAGCCTGTGGAATATCCCCTGGCTGGGCCAGGACTGCGATGGGGTTTATGGGGTGGGGTGGGGGGGTGGCGGGGGCCGGGGGCGTAGGGCCCAGGCGTGGCTCTTGATTCTACTGAACAGTGCTGGGCTGGAGCCTCTAGTAACTTGCCAGACAGACCCCCATGGTTCTGGAGACTCTGGCCACAGCCCTTTATCTTTCCTCCCCATGACCTGTGCAGATCTGATGGCTCTCGTTCTGAAAGATCTGGACTCTAGAACTCAGCTAAGAGCTGGTGGGACAATGGAAATGTGGGCTTTGGAATGTATCTAAACAACCCACAGCCCTGTCCCCTCCTCCCCAAAGACTGACCAATGACCCCTAAACCCCTGGATTGTTCCTAAGAAACCTAGTGTGGCTTTGGCAACTGCCTGGATTGTCACCATTTCCACCCTTCAGTGCTGGAGTATCTTCATCTTAGCCTGTACTGCCATGTAAAAGAAAACGCAACCGAATCTGGAGTAAGTTAGGTTGTAGAGCTAATCATGTGGAGAGTCACCTTCTTATGACATTAAGACCTCCAGGAGAGCCACTGAAAAGTCTTGTGAGGTCTGCTAATTCCTCTGCCAGTGAGGAATGTGTTTATTCTTCCAAGGGGCAAAGATCCCCCACTCAAAGTGACGCTGCCACATTGTGTAACCAGGAACACGGGTTGTTGCTGATGTAAACAGCGGCCGGGGGCAGACCTGCCGGGAGCCTGGGCTCCTTTTCCCAGAGGTGTTTCTTATGAATGGTTGTGTCCAGTGAAGCAATTTCCTGCCTTGTAAATTTCTGCCCAGCAAACCACATCTCCTATCTATCTGCTGCCTGGCTCTGGGTCATAAAACAATTCCCCAGAGACCAATCAGAGCCCGATCAGGAGTCCTTGAGTAACAGGAAAATTACCCTCCACCTGCAGACGTAATGACACTCTGCAAGCTAGTGGCTTTGCAGTTTCTGAACGTAAACATCACATGCCTTATGCCATGCCTTACCTCTGCTCATCTGAAATGGGGGGCCCACATATTTGATTCTCAGGCCCTGGTTCACTCCTCAGAGGCACTGGCTGGCTAGTGACCCATTACCTTGACCTGAGGACCCTGCAGCCTGGAGAACATATTTCACTGTGTCAGATCACGATTTGCAGAGCCGGGGCAAGAGAAGTTCAGGCAGGGGGTCTCAGGCACAGAGGGGACAGAAGATTTGGGCTGAAACTACATTGGAACCGATTTGGACATTCACTTGGCATTTTATGGGTCCTCAGCCTGGAATGTTTTCTCCCCACCCCCTCCCCCATCTGCCTGGTGAACTGACATTCATTCTTTCTATTTTATTTTATTTATTTATTTATTATTTGGCTGCTTTGGGTCTTTGTTGCTGCATGCGGGCTTTCTCTAGTTGTGTCGAGCAGGGGCTACTCTTCATTGCGGTGCGCAGGCTTCTCACTGCGGTGGCTTCTCTTGTTGTGGAGCACGGGCTCTAGGCGTGCGGGCTTCAGTAGTTGTGGCACGCAGGCTCAGTAGTTGTGGCTCGCGGGCTCTAGAGCGCAGGCTCAGTAGTTGTGGCACACGGGCTTAGTTGCTCCGCGGCATGTGGGATCTTCCCAGACCAGGGCTTGAACCCGTGTCCCCTGCATTGGCAGGTGGATTCTTAACCACTGCGCCACCAGGGAAGTCCCCTGACATTCATTCTTTGTGATGCAGTTCAAGTGTCCTCCAAGGAAACTTCTCTGACTTCCACCCAGACAGAATTTCCTCCACTGTCCTACCACTCTACCTTCTAACACCAACACAGCACATTCATTGCAATAACTTGCAAAATTTTCTGTCTCCCTGGCCAGGCTGGGAACTCCTTCAAGGCATCTTGGAATCCCCAGCACCCACCGCTGTGCCTGGCTCAAGTCAGTGTGCAAAAGAGGGTTGTTGAATAAATGAGTGAATGGGCATCTATTATGTGTCTCTCTACCACACTTAGATGCTTTGCATATGGAAAATGCACAATGGATATAGTCAAAGGGATGAAGCTCTGGGTTAGGCCAGTAAAGACAGACATAACCTAGGGCTCCTGTCCTGGAGAAGTCTGCAATCTGGTTATGTTTCTATGCGTGATAGGAATATTTGCAGACAGGGTATAAAGATCAGATTCACAGATAGACAGAAGCGGATTGTCTTTGTTGTTGGTTTTCCTTTCTGAGGGCCAGCTCAGAAGCCAGAATGGGTTCCAAGCTGGTCTATGTAACCCTAGTACTGCACTAGCCATAAAGAGATACCTAGGACCTCCATTTTCATCTCTTTCCTTTCTCCTTGTCCCCATTTATAGCAGATATAACAGTGACTTGCTCCTTCCTTTGAAGCTTGGGAGACCCCAGACAGAGGTGCTGAGGGTGGTGGTAGCAGGTGCACACTGGGGTCATTTTCCAGTTGTAAAACTAGTAAACTCCATGACACACATACACACATGCATTCACTCAAAAAATATTTACTGAGTGCCTAATATGTACCAGGTACTAGATGCTGGGGACAAAACAGTGAATAAAACTCCCAGGTCCCTGCTCTCATAGAACTTACACTCCAGTTGGGGGCAGGCACTCAGTGATGGCGGGGATGGGGCCCATCATGTTCTCTCTCACATAGTCCAAAAAAACTGGACGCAAATAACTAATATTTAGTGCACACTTTCTCATGTACCTGGTGAAGGACTTGATCCACCTTGTATCTCATTTAATCCTTACAACAGCCCCATTTTCAGAGAAGGAAACAGGCTCAGAGAGGTTAAGTATCCTTCCCAAGATCACACAGCTAGTAAGTGGTAGAGCCAGGATTTGAACTTCGATTTGCCTGACTCCCCCCAGCCTGAGCTCCTCACCGTGACTCTGTATGGCAGCAGTAAATATTTACCAGGTGAACAAAGGGGTGGATGAATGGTTAACCGTCACTACAGTTGCAGCCTGTTGTTTTGCTTCCATGATACAAACGTGAGCACCACGTTTAAGTTTTTCATTTACTTATTGATTCAAGCTTTTCCAAAGTGTGGCTCCCATAGAGAGTAGATTTCATAAAGATGAAGAAACAAGCATCTTTCTTGTTATCATCTGTGTTTCCCGGGCAAGGCAACCTATTTTACACAAATAATCATGAATTATCATTGAAAAAGTTATGCCAAAGAAACTATCACCTTCAGTTCTCTTTTCTGGGTTTGTGGTAAAGTCTGTATTAGGCTGCATAACGACCCCCAAAGATAGCAGGTCTGAATCCTTGGAAGCTGTCAACCATTATCTTAAAAGGAAAGAGACTTTGCAGATGTGATGAAGGAAGAATGTCCTGGATAATCTGGGTGGGCCCTAAATGCAATGACATGGATCCTTATGAGGAGGAAGAAGAGGGAGATTTGACACAGGAGAGAAGGCAATGACACCAGGAAGGCAGGGATTGGAGTGATGTGGCCACAAGCTAGGGAACCTGGAAGCCACCAGGAGCTGGAGGATGCAAGGAGCAGATTCTCCCCTATAACCTGCGGAGGGAGTGTGGCCCTGCTGACCCCTGGCTTGGGCTCAGTGATACTGACTTTGGACTTCTGGCCCCCAGAACTGTGAGAGTATATATTTCTGGTGTTTTAAGCCACTGAGCTTGTGGAAATTTCTTATAGCAGCCACGGGAAACTAATACAGTCTTCTACAGAAGGAGGCAGCAGGGAGAACAAGTCTTTGACCACCAGCGTAGGTGATTCAGAAATACACTCTCTTTTAAAACTAAAAATAGAATTACCATATGACCCAGCAATCCCACTCTTGAGCACACATCCAGACAAAACTCTAATCCAAAAAGATACGTGCACCCCTACATTCATAGCAGCACTATAAACAGTAGCCAAGACATGGAAACAACCTAAATGTCCATCGACAGACAAATGGATAAAGAAGATGTGGTACATATATACAATGGAATACTACTCAGATATAAAAAGAATGAAATAATGCCATTTGCAGCAACATGGATGCAACTAGAGATTATCATATTAAGTGAAATAAGTCAGAAAGAGAAATACAAATACCATATGGTACACTCATATGTGGAATCTAAAATATGACACAAATGAACCTATCTATGAAACAGAAACAGACTCACAGACATAGAGAATAGACTTCTGGTTGTCAAGGGGGGGGGTTGGGGGAGGGATGGAGTGGGAGGTTGGGATTAGCAGATGTAAGCTTTTATATATAATAGAACGGATAAACAACAAGGCCCTACTGTATAGCACAGAGAACTATACTCAGTATCTGACGATAAGTCGTAATGGAAAAGAATACAAAAAAAGAATGTATATATAAGTATAACTGAATCACTTTGCTGTACAGTAGAAATCAACACAACATTGTAAGTCAACTATACTTCAATTAAAAAAAAAAAAAGAAATGCATTCTTTTTTTAGTCAGGATGCCCCCAAGAAATCCCACCTTGGAAAGCAAGGGGATCCCCCTACAAAAATGAATCCACCTCCTTCCCAGCTCCCATCCCCTCTCTTGGCTTTGTGTTTCTTTCCATTGCCTGTCAATCAATGCCCGGCATACTGTATATTTGTTTATTTCGTTATTGTTGGCTCCCTCCCAGTTGAATGTAAACTCCATGGGAAGAGTAACATTTTTTAAACTGCTTTTCTTTCCATACCTAGAAGTGTATGTAGCACATAGTAAGCACTCAATAAACACTTGTTGGATGAATGATCAAATGTCAGGTTACTGCCACCTGGAGAGTCCTGACATCATATCAGGGACATGATAACAGCAGACATCACAGCATGACATACTACCCAGATGCTTCCTAAAGTACCACTTTACAAGATGCCTGAGATAAGAGTCTTTGCCCAGGTAATATCGTTTTCCATTTTCGATAACATCAATTTCTATTTCCTGATTTGTCCAGGCCTCAGACCTTGGAATCCTCTTTGATGCCACATCTAAACTATCGGAAAACCCTCGTGCCTTCAAATCCTCTCCCTTTAAAACCACATCCACGATCAGACAGCCTCTCGTCACCTCCACCCCCACCCCCTGGTCTCAGGCTCTGATGATGTATATCGCTTCCTGATGGTCTCTTTGCCGTCACTTTTGGCGCCTCCCTACAACTCAGCAGTCAGAGGGATTCTGTTAAAGCGTAAGCCAGATCTTGCCCCTGCTCTGCTCACAACTTTCTGATGGCCTCTAGCTCCCTCAGAATAAAAGTCCTTCCAGTAGCTTATAGCAGTCCTTACAATGGTGACCAGGTCCTTGTCATCTGTCATCACCTCCCCGCACTCTGCTCACACCCTGACTCCCACACTCCCGCTCACTCAGCTCTATAGCTACTTGAGCCTCCCTGCCGAATTTTTCATAGATTTAAAAAGATCATCTGACATGCACATACACACGTTCACACATTTACTACCCATCTCCTTAACCAGAATGTAAAGCTCACGAGGGCAAGGATTTTTATCTATTTGATTCACTGATGTATCTTCAGTGTCTAGAACAATGGTGCCTGGCACACAGTAGGTGTCAGTATTTCTTGAATAAATAAATGGGAAATATTATTTTGGACTAGATGATATTTCCAAAAGCAAAGGGATATACAGAAGGCTAAGGCCTTTTGGCTCAGGAAATCAGGCATGCTTTCCTTAGAGTGCGTTTTTTTTTTTTTTTTTGTCTTTTGAGAACTAGCTTTGGACTTCCCTGGCAGTCCAGTCGTTAAGACTCCACGCTTCCACTGCAGGGGGCACGGGTTCAATCCCTGGTCAGGGAATTAAGATCTTGCATGCCGTGCAGTGAAGCCAAAAAAAAAAAAAAAAGAAAGAAAAGAATACTAGCTTTATATTTTTATCTCTTTCATAATTAATTGGGAATCATTTAATATAATTGGTTTATTAAGGATGTCTGGACAATTGGCCACAGGAAGGAAACCTGCCTTTGGGGACTATAACAGTATGTATCTATTGAGAAAATTAAATGTGTGGAAATGGAGAAGAAATTTCGGGTGATCTGTTGGAATAAACATATTTATACATATGCAGACTGCATGAAACCTGCTCTGAGGATTTCTGCTTTTGATGTTGTCTCCCCTCATGTTTGTTCTGCTCATTCTTCCTTAGAAAGTATTTCCTCTATATACATGCAGATACCATTTTATATACACCAGGAAAAAAATGGTCATCCAGGTGTGTGAGAAGCCCTGCATGCCCCAAAGATTCATTTATAAAATACTGTCATGTTATAAATCTTGGCTGACAATCTAGTATTTGCCCAGCTGGAATGACCTCTGTACGAAAGAGAGACAGAGACAGGGAAAGAAAGGGAGGGAGGGAGACAGGGAGGGGCTTTATAGGCATTTGGTTTAGCTGATTGCAACTTCTCGTGAATATTCAGTCTGTTTGATACAACTGGGATGTGTTTAAAGTATTAAAAAACATGGATTTGTTATATGCCACTATGTGGTCCATTACTGGCAATCTCTTATTTTCCAGAACAGATTTCAATGGCATTTATTTGAATTACTTCCTCATTCAAAGGGGACGCATCAGCTCTGATTGTGCTTGGGAAGAAGTTCACTCCTGCCTCTTCCTGACCCACCCCCTTCCTTGCTCTCTGTATTCCTCCTCCATGACCGCCCCCTCCCCAACCTTTAGGGACATGAAGCCACCTTTAGTCCCAGCCACCTGGCTCTCTGTGGTCCTCCCACTCATCACCACATTTTTTTTTTTTTTTTTTTTGCAGTACGCGGGCCTCTCACTGTTGTGGCCTCTCCCGTTGCGGAGCACAGGCTTCAGACGCGCAGGCTCAGCGGCCATGGCTCACGGGCCCAGCCGCTCCGCGGCATGTGGGATCTTCCCAGACCCGGGCACGAACCCGTGTCCCCTGCATCGGCAGGCGGACTCTCAACCACTGCGCCACCAGGGAAGCCCCATCATCACATTTTACCTTCTTCTTTCCCTAAGGACACAGACTCCCCAGTCAAGCCTTTCCGTTCTCCTCAGACCTCTCCTCCCTGACTCACCTTCGGTTCACTGCTTGATTGGTCATATACCATAGACATGAGCAAAATCATTTCACCAGCGATTGGCAGTTTTCTTTACCAAGCGTCACGCTGGTGATGAGGGTGTCTGGAAAGATCAACCAAGTCCAGAAGACTGCATGAGGAGGCACTCTGGGATGAGAGGATGCTAACACACACGCTCTCACAACGTACCAGGCCCACGTCTAAGCGTTTAACATATATGAACTCAATCACTCCTGTGTACAGTAGGTACTACTATCACCCAGTGTTATGTAGGCAGACAGTGAAGTTGGAGATTCTAATCAAGGCACTCTGGCTCCAAAATGAATATCAAAGACCTGCCCCCCAGGCTTCCCTGGTGGCGCAGTGGTTGAGAGTCCGCCTGCCGATGCAGGGAACACGGGTTCGTGCCCCGGTCCAGGAAGATCCCACATGCCGCGGAGCGGCTGGGCCCGTGAGCCATGGCCGCTGAGCCTGCGCGTCCGGAGCCTGTGCTCTGCAACGGGAGAGGCCACAAGAGTGAGAGGCCCGCGTACCGCAAGAGGAAAAAAAAAAAGACCTGCCCCCAACCCAAAAGCTCAGTTCCCTGGCTGTCTACGCTGTGTTCTTATCCACCTGAATCCAGTAGCTAACACTCCAGTTATTTCTGCCTTCGCGGGGAGATAATCCACTGTTTGGCATGGACAAGTCAATCCATTTTAAGGTAGGTTTTCATTACCGATTTCATTTCTTATCCACGGGTGTGAAAATGAAATCTGCCTTCCTCGGATCTCACCCTAGAAGACGGAGGCAGATCATGGTAAAAACAGAACCATCTGTCTGTTAGCCTAGGCTCAGGGTGTAAAGAGAGACCCCGGAAATGTTGGTCCATAACATGCTGGAGGAAGGTATGCGGAGGTTTTAGTTGCAAATGAATCTTCAGAGTGGGTAATGCCTGCCTGAATGCACACGCAGTGAGCCTCCTTGCCCCTCAGAGCCAGTGGGAAGGGAGATTTGATTTAGAAGGGAGGTGCTCTCAGCTGTCAGGGTCACCTTCTACAAGTCTTGGATCACGTAGGGTTTGGTAAAGAAAACTCCCTAGAGATTTCCCCCTACCTGCCCACCCCCCAACTCCCAGATGGCCTCTTGGATGGTTAAGACCTTCTGGATTCTCAGGGTTATTGCAATAACACAAGATCTAAAATCTATCAAATGCAGATACTAGCTGTCCCAGAAACAACGTGAGTCCAAACACAGGGCTTCAGTTGAGGCTTGAGCTCGAGACCTATATTCCCTTCCTCTTCCTGGAACTCACAGGAGCCAACCAACAGGACATCTCAACCAGAGACAGCAAATCTTGGCCTCTCTTGATACATGGTGCTCGGCCTTGGCCCCAGTCCTTTTCAACCCAACCATGAATTTTCTCTTGACCACTTTAGCCCAAATTACATTGTCTGGGGGAGCCAGGAGCCAAAGGAGGTCAGCGTTTCCAAACCTACCCATCCCTGCCCTGGGGACTCAGTACATTTGCCCGGCTCACTAAGAATTACGTCTTCCACTACACTGAGATTTTGAAAAACCTGTTGCTTGGGGCCTCGTTGGCATGATGCCCTTGCTTACACCCAGCTTGGGAACTGCTCTGTCTAGAAGCCAGAAACCACATGCTGGTAGGTCTACGCTGCACGTAAGAGGAGACAGCAAAGAGGACAGGTCCAGCCTCCTTCTTCCTGGAGTCAACACTGGATCATCTGTGGCAAAGTCCCTGCTGGCAGAGTGTTCAGGCCTCTTTTGGCTTTTCACCTTCCTGCCTGGGAAGGAAGAGCCATTCTCCTGACTAACAGCCCTATGGAAGGGAAGAGAGCTGGAGTTAACACTTAAAAGGAGGTTGAAAATGTTACCCACGGGGATTCCACTTTTCCTACTTTTTCTCTGTTCCTGTGACCAACAGTCACCAAGAGTTCGCTCCATGTCTACTTCTGTGAGTCGCAGAAAGACAAAGGTATTGGAGTCTGACTGGGGTTACAGCCTTTTCTTACCTTAGCGGTAAAGCCGGCCTGAAGACACTGGGGCATGCAGCAGCGAGCCTGGTGGAGTAAGTGGAAAATTCCAAGGAGACCATGGGCCGGGGGTTCTTGGAGGAACCGTGGCAGGGGAAGAGTCAGAGACAGACAGAAATATGAGACTCTGGGCAGTGACAAAATAAATTGTTTTAATGGGAGGTTTTTGGAAAGGGCAACTTTTCTTTGTGCTATCAAACAGCCAGTGTCCCTGTCTTGGGGTTTCCTGGGGAGGTACTGGCTGATCCCCCAACCCCACCGGAAGCGAGGACGTTACTCTGACACTATGCTCAGCCCTTCCAGGGATCCAGAGGTGTGTCTTAACATCAGGAGATTGGAGTGAGCTAGCAGACAGTCCAAAATACACAGTCCCTGTGTGTGCCCGGGCCCGAGGAAGGGGGCAGGGGCTTCACTTCCACCTTAGATATTTCTCCGTGGGGGAAGACAGAGGGGGCAAATCACTTTGAAAATTCAACTCTGACCTTTACGAAGAAAACGGATAGACACTTTAGTATTATACACAGGGCAGAGGGGAGAGGAAGTAGAGGGGAAATTGCACTTAATTACAGTAGTTTATAGTTTACATCCATTGGACAAATTTACTTCTTTAAAAGAATCTCCAGATCAGCCGGGAGCGGGGGGGGGGGGGGGGGGGGGGGGGGGGGGGGGGGGGAGGTGGCTGATGTTTACAGTGCGTTTGGCTCAGTTCAATAGCACGTGTCCTCCTCGCCTCATGTCAGTAACAGATTCAAGTCTTCACATCAGTTTGTTCGATGAAGGAGCATAATGTAGACGCTCCGGCTTTCTCTCTTCCTCTTCCTCGGTTTCTCATCTCCCGCCTTTAGGACAGACCAGACGGGAGAGCTTGACGTCTTGGGAGAGGCATCGTGACAATACTGCATAGAAGGGAAGCTGGGCTCCGGGCCGCGCCTCTCAGAGCGGATTGTCCGAGGCGCTGGCAGGACGTCAGGTGAGCAGGGACCTCTCGCAGGTGCTGCTTGTCAGGTCACTGCGCTTTTCCGCGACAGCTGCCTGGAGGGTGATGGTGTGGAAAATAGGGTCCTTGTTGCTGTGCACAAAGTAAGTGATGTGTGGGCATCACCAGGCTTGGAGAGGACACTGCAGAGAGAGAGGAGAGACAGCTCAGCTGTGTACATCTGCTGGGACCTGGGCCATTAGTCTGGCTTCTCTGGGGGAGCTGAGACCCAACTCAGCAAAGAGCTGAGGCTGGAGGCCTGGGGACCCCGTGCCTGCTGAGCCTGAAACACGCTCCCTTTAGGAAGACCTAGGTGCCGGCTTCCCTGGCTACTTCAGAAGAGAGAAGTGAATTGCCGCCGACCTTGAAATAGTCATAACTCGCCGACCTTTATCCTGAAGTCGGGCTCCTCTTCCTGTGAGTTTATAAATAAACTGCTCAGTTTGGTGGCAATGGCAGCTGGATGGGGAGCTCTTGCTTCTGGTGGAAATAAGGATCTCTTCCTAAGTCCACTAAGAGCAGGGGTTCCCCTAGACCCCTTCCCAAACTGTAATGGACCCGTGAGTAGCAGAGATCCTGTTAAAATGTACTGATAGATTCTGATTCAGTGGACCTGGGGTAGGCCTAAGAACCTGCATTTCTAATCAGCTCCCAGCTTGGGTGGATGCTGCTGATATATTTTGAGCCACGGGGCCATAAAGCGCATGAGAAAATCACCACGTACTCACAAACGATCCATCAGGGAAGAAGCATGGGGAATTGCAAAGTGCTTTCTACAACATTTGTTACCGTCAGGACAAGAGCTCAGAGGACCAGGATCTAAGGGCTGAAGGCCTCTGACGCCAGGCTTCCCGGTGCATCGGGGCAGGAGACCTACCCAGCATGGAGGAGCCTTTGAGAGGAGCCAGACCCCCATCCGAGGCAGCCTCTGCTCCCAGAGCCCTGGGCCTTGCTCATCTCAGCTGTCTTGGAACACCACTGCTCGCCCTTGCCTTCCAGGGAGTCCCTTTTCTCCTCTCTCTGTCTCCTTCTTCTCTTTCCCCTTTGTTGTCATCTCAGGGGAAGGTTCTGCCCTTTGGCTTCGTGGCTTATTTTCTCAAGACCTCACCCAATACACACACGTGCCGCGCGCGCGCGCGCACGTGCGCGCGCACATACACGCACACCTCCCACTACTATTAAAGGCCTATTATCCCACTGTTATCTCATTAATCAGTGCTCCCAGCCATAGCCTTGTATGAGGCTGCCATTATGTCCATTTTACAGGTGAGGAAAACAAGGTCAAAGAGAGTCCGTGGATTGTCCAAGGTTTCAGACCTAGGAGAGTGTGGGGATTCAAACCAGTTCTGGGAGACCTCCCAGCCTGCGTTCTTTCTATTACGCTGAGGTTAGGAGCCTTCTACTAGCTTTCTTCTTGGTCAGTCTCCTTTCTCTGAGCCTTGGTTTCTCCACCTATAAGATGAAGGTCGTTGGGGGATCAGAGGGGCTGCTCTGTGTGCAGTACTCCGCACGGTGCTTGGTGTAACTGTCCTTGGTGACACTGGGCTGCCCGGGGTGCCCCCTTCCAGAGCTCCTCGGAGCAGGACTGAGCTGTGCGTCCGTGGGAGGAGACAGCTTGCTGGCCCTTCTTCATTCTTGAGACCCTGGTCAGGGTCCTTTGATACCCTTTGCCTCCTCTTCCTTCCCCCACCCACCCCCACTCTCGAGTTTCTTTACTCCCCACTATCAGCCTTTTTCCAATTTTCAGATTTCAGGTGGAGGAGAGAGAAAATGGCTTGTGACCTTGCAGGTTTCAATAGAAGAGCAAACACCAAGAGCAGATAAGGAGACGCCAGCAAGATTCTATGACCTGTCATTAGGGATGGGCTTCCCAGCTATCAAATGTTTGCTCACATAATAAAATGGTGGCAGAGCCCTAAATGTTGTCAAAGGAACTAGGGTTATTTGCCCCCTTCAGAGTCTAAACACAAACATCTGATAAGGGGTGCACTGTGCTCCCTCAGAACGGAGGCCTGGCTCACCCAGCGGCGCGGGGGCCTTGCCCGAGGACCTCTGAGTGACTACAGAGCCCTCGTCTGGAGGGTGTAGTGGCCGGGGGATTGTTAAGGACGTCCTCACCCTAAGAAGATTTGATCCGTAATGGGGAAGAGCTGACACTTATTGAGGTCCTACTGTGTGCCGGGCTGCACCGCTAAGTAAGGGCTTGACACGCATCATGGCATTGAATGCTCACGTCAAGCCTCTGAGGTAGGTAATTCATTCATTTCACACGGTTTGGAGGTCCTTCCATATCCTTAGCCCTTTTTTAGGCACTGGGTGTGTGTGCAGTTGTGAACAAGACCCTGTCCCCATCCCCACTGAGATTAAATTCTAGTGAGGGTTTTGAACAATGAATGAGTAAAACAAAATGCATAACATAAAAGTTTAGGAGGAGACGAACACTCTAGAAAAATAAGCGTGGTAAGAGGTTTCAGTGACTGGAGGGAAGAGGCAATAAATTAGGGAAGGGGATCGGAAGGTGATCCCCCCACTCTTTGAGGTGGTGATGTTTGAACTGAATGAAATGAACACAGGTAAAGATATGCATTAAAGAATATTCCAGGCAGAGGATACCACAGAAGCAGAAGTCCTGTGGTAGGATTGCTTCAGCTCTGGTTCAGCTGAGGCTGAGTGACAGAGGGAGAAAGGGCCGTGGTCTGACCACATAGGGCCTTGGAGGTCCCTGTTTCAGTCTGGTTGCAACGGGAAGCTAGTGGAGCATTTTGACAGGGGAGCGACATGATGGATTTCCCTTTTCCAGAGATCACTCTGGCTGCTGTGTGGTGAACAAAGCACACCCACCCCTGTGGGGCAAGACCGGAAGTGGGAAGTTAGGGGCCGCTGCAGGAGCGAAAGACTGATGGGGTGGTGAGAAGCGGTCAGACTGAGGATGCATTTTGAAGGACCCCTAGCAGAACTTATTGATGGACTGGATGTGGGATGCGGGGTATGAAATGATCAAGGGTACACTCAGGAATCTCACTGGAAGAACCGGTATCATGTTTGGAAATGGAGAAGCCCAAGGAGGAAGCAATTTGGGTCAGGAGGAATTGGGACAAAATGAAGAGCTGCAGGTTCACTTTGAGAGGCTTGTCAGGTATGTTAGGTATGCATCTGTATGTGCCAAAGATGCATCAGGTTTGTGAATGGACCCTCAGGGGAGAGGTCTGTACTGGAGACAGAATGATAGGATCCATCTTTGTGTACACTTGATCCAAAGCCCTGGGACTGGAGATGGCCCAGGGACAAACATGGAAGAGAAGAGGCCAAAGAGTGAGTCCCAGGGCCCTTTGACAAGTAAATGTCGCAAAGACGAGTTGCCAGCCAAGGAAAGGAGGAGTGGCCAGTGTCATAGGAGGAGAACCAGGAATGGGTAATGTCCTAAAATCCAAGTGAAAAAAGGAGGGAGTGATTCGCTGTGTCAGAGATAGAGCTTGAGAGATAACCACTGGATTTGGTGACAAGGAGGTATTAGTGAGCTGGCCAAGAGGGGTTTCAGGAACGTGGGGACAAAAGCCAGACTGAAATGTTCTCAAGAGAGGTATATATACAATGGGGGGGGGTATATATGCAATGGAGTACTCCTCAGCCATCAAAAAGAATGAAATTTCACCATTTGCAGCAACATGGATGGATTTGGAGGGTATTATGCTTAGTGAAAGAAGTCAGACAGCGAAAGACAAATACCGTATGATATCACTTATATGTGGAATCTAAAAAATACAACAAATGAGTGAATATAATAAAAAAAGTAACAGATTCACTAGAGAACAGACCAGCGATTACCAGTGGGGAGACGGAAGGTGGGTGGAAAAAGAAAGGAGATTAAGAGGTACAAACTACTATGAATAAAATAGATAAGCCACAAAGATCTGTTGTACAGCACAGATATTGGAATACAGCCATTATTTTATAATAACTATAATGGAGTATAACCTTTAAAAATTGTGAATCGCTATGTTGAAACTTATAGAATATTGTAAGCCAACTATACCTCAGTTAAAAGAAAAGAAAGAAAAGAGAACTGGGGGTGAGGAAGTAGAGACAATGAGTACAGATTATTATTAAGTTAGATTAATTATAGCTCTATTAATTACAAGTAAAGATCATACTTCCAGTTTTGTAGATGAGGGAACTGAGGCTTACAGAGATTTTAAGTGACGTGCGCAGGGTCTCAGAACAGAAAATTCTGTGCTCTTACCCACTACGTAAGTTTACTGCCTTTTCTGCGAATATTCTCGCTGTTCTGATTTTGTAATAATCAGGGCAGGCTAAACATTCACTATATTAAGACCATGCAAGTGTCCCCAGACCTAGTTCTTTTCCTAGGTCTGGTTTTATAAATGCTGGTGATAAACCAAGTCTGATTTATGTGATGAATCTTATGTGGGAAATGTCTGTGACTCTAGGTATCCAATCAACTTTGAGAAATGGTAGCACAGCTAGTGTAATAACTTTTGAAGATAACCATTGCTAATTTGATGATTACCCGTTGCCATTAAATGAATTGTAAAATTTTAAAAAAAGAAAGATTACTGCCTTTTATCTTGAGTGGGACACCAGGGAGAAATAAATGCCCTTTGCCATTCAAAATCCTCCTTCCTAAGCTCGAGAGACACTCAAGGTTACCAGCAGGGAAAGCCAAGATTGACCCAGCTGCCACGGACTGGGTGTTTCCAGCCAAGCGCTGAGCTGAGTGTTTTACAAGTTTTATTGTGTTTTGTCCTTTCAATGATCCACGAAGGAGGAATTGTTATCTTCATATTAAAGGTGAGGAAACTGAATTTCAGAGACGCTAGACTTTTCTCTTTGGTCACACAGGTAGACAATGGTGGAATCTTGAGCCCGGGTCTGCCTCGCGCCCACGTCGGCTCTTCATCAGCCCACACTGCCAGTGGGGAAGGTCGGGAGGGTGGGGGGCAGCTGCAGGGCATTTATGACGATGAGGCTGCCCACCTCCTTCTCGTCAGCACCCCTGACAGTGACTGCTCCGGGGGTCCTCTCCTGACCTCTCTCTACGTAAACTAGGAAGTGGAGCGGTGGGTAGAGAAGTTGTGGAAATAGGAGTGGGCTCACAGCCTGCCCACACTTGTTCTAGCCAAGGTTGGTGCTTGCTGTGGTCTGGTTTCCAGGCTGGCAGGCTGTCGTTTTGCAGGAGGCTCAGGCAGAGACCCACTTAGGTGGTAACTCTCCAGCCCCCCAGGGTTGAGAAGGGGGGGATGGGGCATAAGCTCTGGAAAGGACAGAGGGCAGTAGCTGCCAAGGATTCCCAGCAAGAAAGTTCCAGCCTGAGGTTCCCAAAACATGATCCACGAGGCCCTGGGGCATGTCTGTCTTGACAATGGAAAACACTGGGATCAGACAGCTTCAAGGTCAAATGCTGGCTTTAGCCTTATACTGGCATAACCTTGGGTCATTTCTATGAGTACTTTAAAAATGGATCTTAGGACTTCCCTAGCAGTCCAGTGGTTAAGACTCCATGCTCCCAACACAGGGGGCACGGGTTCGATCCCTGGTCGGGGAAGATCCCCGCATGCCGTGTGACATGGCACAGCCAAAAAAAAATTAAATGTTAAAAAAATGGATCTTAGAAGGTGAGTGTTGTTTAATGGATGTGGAGTGAGAAGAACCAAAGTCTGGAACTCCAACTCCAGATTTACCATCATGTGAGTTTGGGCAGATTCTTCCCCATCTTTGAAATTCAGGTTTTTGCTCTATAAATCAGGTATACAAATTTCTACCTCGCAGGAAGGATGGGAGGATTAGCCAGGAAATTAAGATGGACAAGCCTCTGGAGTGCTGTGTGGCAAATGGGAGGCAGTCAAAAAATGCTAGATCTGAATTCATTCATTCATTCATTCATTCATATTTACTGAACATCTACTAAAGCCCAGGCATTTGGCTACACACAAAGGGCTTGGGTGCTTTGAGAGGCCCTGAACTATTTGCTTTTCTCCTGGGAGATGGGTGAGAGGGCATCCTTGTGCCAGCAGGAGAATGGGAAGCAGGGATCTGGAGCCTGGGCCCAAGAGGCAGGATGCGCTGGAGAGACGGTCCTAACCCTGAGAAATGTTATTGTCAGAACCTCCTGTGATCACATGCAGACCAAGCAGTGAGTTAGATATTGAAGGAGCTAATGGAAGGTGTCTCCTAAAGGATCACAGACGGAAAGGGGCAGGGACGGGGAGGGAGCTATCACTCCGAGCACGTGACTCTGTACTACGCATGGTCTTCAGACACTTTGAATATTCTGTAAGAGGGAGGTGGGATTTTCCCCTTTAGAGATGAAGAAACTTCGTCTCACAGCCATGAATTAACTGCCCAAGGTCGTGTAGCAGGGGTGAAGGAGCTGGGATTGGCTCAGGCCTGTTGGCTTTTCCTAGCATTCTACGATGTCTCTAAAGCAGCATTGCCCGGGATGGGTCTCTATTCACTGCCCACATGAGCACAGGAAAGATTCTGAGATGCCCTGCCCTGTGGGATTTCTGTTTAGCCCAGCTGTTTCCCCAACAAATTTGACCATGGAATCTCCTCCTCATGCCATGGGCCCCTGATTCCTAGCAATAGCCTTGAAACTCTTTTTGGAAAATACTACTTTAAAACAACAAAAAAGCAGAATTGCCACCAATTCTCTTCCAGAACTTCTGACCCTTTGCCTTTGGAACAGAGTTTGTACAACTTTTCTTCACCTTGGGTTCCTTCTGCTGCCAGGAGACAGCATCTTTACCCTCTTTTTACTTCATTCTGTCTTTCCTATTTCCTCTTCTCCTGTAGTTTGCAGGAAGAAAGTTTCCTGACTGGAATACAGTAGGTGGGCTTAATTTTTACTCATGTTCCTGACCGGTAAAGACCACAAGAGCAGCGATTACCACGGGTGTTTTAAAGATGGGTATTGGAAGACAAGTATTATTTAAGTGCAAAGAGTCCAGGATTTAGAATCAAAGACCAAAGTCCGGAAGTTTGGCTCCAGAATATCACCTGTGTGACTTTGGGCAGATGACCCTGCATCTCTGAGCCTCAGTTCATTTCTTTGTACTTCTTAGGAGGTTTTGGTAAAAAAGAAAATGGTGAGATAATATTCATGAGAAGTATCAGTGTAAACTATAAAGTGCTATATGAAGTTTTATCCTTACTAAATGTTATCATCAACCTAGAAGTGAGTCCATCATAGACTCCTGAAATGTCCAGGGACTCGGAAACAACTTCACAGTAGTTCTAGAGGGCCGTCCGTGCGGCTTCAAGGTTGGCTGGCCACTCTGTCCGATGGAGGGGAGAAGCCGGCTGGGGGCCGGTGCAGAGTCTCAGAGAGCATCTCGAAGCATTTTGATTAAGAGACCATTTCCTGAATTCAGAGGACTTGTTTTAACAAGCAAGCATCAAAGTCAACTTGGGAAAGACAGGAATCATTAATCACAGCCCCATCTAGGGCTGACCAAGCGGCAGATGGATTGATAAACCTTTCAAAGGGGAAGGTATTCCCAAGCAGGGCTGCTGCGCCTGGCTGCCCCCCTGACTGAGATTTGTGAGCACAGATAAATGTTTTCCCTGCTCGCTACAAAGAGTGGGAAATCACATGGGAGTCGAAGGGCAGGGCGATGGGGGCTGTCCTTTCATCTTCCAATGGGTGAGAGAAGGGTAGCAAGGCAGGTCCCACACACTTCTCCCTCCCCAACACCCCCAATTCCAGAGCCTGGATGCCTAAGTTGTATTCAGCATCCAAGATGTGCCAGGCGCTTAATCTACATGACATCATCAAATCCTCAGAACAAGCAGATGTTATGACTTGTTTTAGAGATGAAGAAAGTGAAGGCTCACCGAGGTCAAGGTCACCAAGCAAGTGGCAAAGCCAGGAATTGAACCCACCTGTTTGACGCTGGCGGGCCAGGAGGAGATGGGGGCAAAGGAAGAACAGAGAAGGCTGAGCCCGTGAAAGAACTTGCTCAGAAACACATGGCGCTGGATGAGGTGGGATTTGAGGGAAAAAAAGACCGTCAACAGGACCAAACCCTGCCGAGAGCATCTGACATGAAGTTCAAGGTTGTCACCTACTTATCTAGCAATCAATAAAGGCCAAACAGTTCCCACACTGCACAGACCCCAGCTACTAAAAGGTCCTATTGTGTTCCTCTGGAATTGTGACCTGTGTTCAGACATCTTGTCCTGTTCTCTAACTCTCGGCATCTCATTCCAGTCCAGCTGTCCAAGCTGCAGCCTCAATGTGGGTCATCTTTACTCTCCATCCCCTCTGTGTGGACGTGGGCATTAGTCATCAACTGACGTGGTGACTAAGCCTCTGGATTCCCCACTTTCAATGCCCCAGGAAGTTGATTCTAAGTTTCTCTGTAAAACACCAAGTAAATGCAGGTTCCTGGCAAGGCCAGGCTGTCTACTGGGGAGTCCCCATGGGCTGGCAGAATTGCATCATTCTCTAGAGCTTACAGCGTTGGGGGTCCAACATGGGTCCTGGACTGGGTGAATCAGCCTGAGGACTCACTGGTCACTTTCTCTATTGGTGGGAAATCCTCAGTGATCCTTCTTGCAAAGCAGGGAACGCCGCAGGGGGTCTGACTTTCTGAGCCCTCCTTGGAAATACCTTTGCTGTGGCTCACTGATCAATCCATTGGAGATACTCAAGCTCAGTGCCTACAGGCTCTGTGTAATCCAGTCTCTAGCAACTGATCAAACTTCAGTACTCTAGCGCTCTTGTCAGGGATGCTGGGGGGAGCAATAAGTCCCTCCCCTTCGGGCTGTGGCCCATCTTCTTTGCCCTGTGACCTCAGGGATTCCTTTAGCAAGTACCAGGGGAGCCTCAGAAGGATCACGCTTGTGGCTGAGTCCACACTTGCCGCAGTCTCTGCACATGAGTAGCCATAGTCATCCCTCCCCTCCCCCCACATCTTCTTGCCGGCATTACCTGTTTACTGGAAGACATGTTGGTGAGCGTACTGATGCTGCTGGTATCTGTGACCACCATTGCCGATGGAAACCGGGAGGTGTGGGAATACTGGGGGGGTTCCTGCTTGTGTGCATACACTAGAGAGACAGAGTGAAGACAAAATCAAGGTGTAGATCACACAGGGGTGAGCATAGCTACAGACCCCCGCCACCTCCAGCCCACACCACTGCTCCTGCTTCCCCAGGCAGATAAAAGGAAGGTGGTGGTGGTGGTTATGTCTGTCAAGGCAGTGCAATGTGATAGAAAGAACGGCCATGCGTTTAAATCCTGGCTCCTTAATCAACTCAGTTAGCCTCAGTTTCCTTACCTCTAAAATGGGAATGATACAGGATTAGAAGAGTTTGTGTTTAAAGCACTTCATACCAAATAGATCAACAGCTTTGCACAGTGCCTCGTATGCAGTGGTGGATGGCACTTCTGGGGTGGGAGCACTTCTTTCCCCCTGACTTTCAACGAAGTATTAGACTCCTGGGCATCAACAAGTGATCCTTAGGCATATGTGGTACATCTGAGAACTTAGGGCAAAAAAAAGCTCTAACTAGCTGGCAAAATGAAGGAGCTGGCCTGTTTGCCTACTGTTTCTGCCATGACTCAAGTACCAGGTCTCGTGCTAGCAACTGTAGATTAATTAATAATTGTAAATGGACACGGATGTCATTACTTGTATAATTCTGGGCTGTTCCAGTTTGCACTAGAATGCCTTATGACATCACACAAATATGAAGGCTGATGGACAAAATGAGACTAGATACCAAGAAAACCTCCAGGAGCATGTGGCTCACTTTTTGTTTTTCTAGCATGTGTCCACCTAGTCTGGAACCTTTGACTCATGCTAGTTCATCCATAAGAGTCATGGAAATTCCAGGTCACGTGACCAACCCAGAAAGCATGTGGATGTTTGGCCTTGAGGGAGGGACCAGCTTGTTCTACCAAGGAGTCCTCCAGTTGGGAACGGGGGTGAAGGTCACAGCCCGACGCTTCAGCCTGCCCTTCCCTTGGAGGGGGGCTGGTTATTTCCTGGCCTGGGGCAACCGTGAGCTATCTCTTCAGAGCCAGCCAGGCCAGCTGGGCCATGGCAGTCCACAGGTCACTGGTGACCACTCTCCGACTGTCATACCCGGGCCTCGCCACTGAGGAATCCTGCCCAGGTGAGGGGCGGGGGCAAGTGGGGAGCATATTGGCCCTGGACGGAAGGGCAGTGGTACACCTGTGGTCCCAGACTCTGCTACAGGCTGTGGTAGATTTTTTTAAAGCCTCGAAAATGTGATTGGAATGTGAGATGGTACTTAGAAACCAGCTCCACAGGCCTGGGAATAGAGCCCCGAGCATAGAAGAAGGCTGAACTTGGCTGGTCTCCCTCAGACCCACAGCTCTGCCTGAGGCAGCCGGAGGAGAAACTGAAACCCTCTTTCCCATCCCTGCCTCCTTCTATTAAGGAGTCCCGTAATAAATAATCACTTGCATTTTTACAACTCTTAAAGCTTACCAAACACAGTTCATACCTATTTTTGTTTCATTTCCCTAATCACTCTACGTGCACACTATTTCCATTTTACGAGGACGACACTGAAGCTGAGGAGTAGCTAGGGAACTTAACAATGGCTCCCTAGCCGGTAAGGCTCAGAGCCAGGATTTAATCAGACAGCTAGGTCTGTCTGACCCTAAGGCTATCACTCTATTCCACAGACGTCCCTGGTGTCCCTGTGGTAACTGTGCTTGAAGCAGGGAAGCCATCCTTTCCATGATTTCTCCCCAAACTCAGAGGCCAGGGACTACAGCCTGACGTGGCCAGAGGACTGGGGGTCTGGGGCTCAGGAGGGGGTAGGGGGAGAGACACGGGGGCTGGGGGTAGGTGGGAACTAAATGGTTGAAAGGTAGACTTGGGGTAGGTGTAGAAATTGGAGGCGGGAAGCAGCCTCTGTGTGGTGGGCAGAAACTCTAGTATTCCTTGTGCAGGGTGATGTGCAGGCGGTATTTTCTGCCCATGTTCATGGTTCTTGATTGGAGATGTTTGGGGGTGTGGAAACTGGAGGGTGTGGGGACTCTGGAAGATTTTTCAGTTTCAGAGAAGGCAAATAGGAGGCAAATTATATGCCAAGTCTGATCATTTGGTAACAGCTGCCTGGAACTTTGAACTGAAAAGGCTAAGTTGAGGCTCGTTGGGAAAAGGGGCTGTGCTTGATTGGGGGTCTCTTCCACGGGGGCCAGGGTGGGAAAGGGGGCATGAGTTCGTTCCACATCTAAGCTACCCTTACTCTCTATCTCCAGCTCCCCTTTCCATATAGGCCTTAATTGTCTTCATCAAATCTTCCCCCAGGAATCCTGGGGGTAGAGAAGAGGACCAGAAAAGGCACAGCACTGCATAAGAGTTATGCTTGAGATACTGGCTTTGTTGATCACAGGTAGGGAAAAGTGACCAGACCAATAAGCTTCCAAGAAACTTCAGACCCATAGAGGGAAGAGCTCGGCTGCTGAGGTCCCTTTGGGCTCCCTCCCCGACTTGCCCGTGTCCTTACTGTGTGAGTTCTGCAGCTGCGTCACAGCGGCCATGAAGGGCTGCTGGGCCATGTGGCTGCCCGGGCTCTGCTGCATGAGGGGCTGCTGGTGAGAGCTGTGCAGCTGCTGGGAGAACTGGACGGGCTGCAGGGCTGCCAGGCTGCCGGCCACGCTGTTGATGACAGGGACGCTCTGAGCTTGGGAGGAGTTGAGGCCTGTGTGAACAAGAGGGAAGATTAGAGATGGCTTCAGGGAGGAGGACAGGTGAACAGATGTGAATGGTCATCAACGGAGGCCCTGCTATTTGCCAGGCACTGGGCTGAGGCTGTTACGTAAGAGACTGCACAGAAAGCAATTTTATAGACCCATCTTATAGACCAAAAAACTGAGGCTTAGAGAGATTAAGTTGACTTGCTCAAATTCCACAGCGAGTTGTGGATGCAAATGGGCTTTCAACAGATCTGATGGAGACCTGAGAGTCTCCCAAAGTTGTCCTGTGACCTCCCAAACTTAGCTCCCTTGAGGTTGCAGGGCCCTGTGCTTGCCTGCTCCATCCACGCCTGGCTCTGAGGGAGCAGGGTTAAAGGCATCCACACTAAGGTGCAGATTACTGCCCAGATATATCTGTCCAGCAGGGGGCAGGAGTGTTCAGGGACCCACATTTGGATAAAAAGCAAAACCCCCTCCACAGTCCTGGAGGTATGGAGCCTGAAGCCCCTCATTTAGCGGGCTGTGCAAAACCCGAAAGAGGTCAGATGCTCATTCTCTTGCCTGGAACAGAGAGGGGATAAAACACTGCAACTCAATCAGTCCATGAAAAGGGTATATCTTATCTGACAGCACAGGGCTGGTGGCCTCAAAAGGACCAGGTATTGGAAGGAGTAAGTAGTAAGTTGAAGGTTGGCAGTTCCAGTAGGTGTTGCTTTCTGTTCTGGAAGGATGAGGGCCTCCGTGGTTCTGTACTGTGTCTGTATCCTAAGGTCTCTTTAGAACTGGGGCCAGCACTGCAAAGATCAGGTCCCTGGTACCCACCCTCCATCGCCTCCCTGGGCGGGACTCTGGGGAAGGCACCTGAGGCAGGGTGGGAGTGGGGATGTGAGGATCAGGGGAAAGACACCCCGACCTCTTTCCTGGAACTGCCAAGGTTCCTTTGACCTTGCTTTCTGGGAAGTGGGGGAAAGAATGCGATGAAGAAGGAATCCCAGAGAAAGGTCTCTTTTAGGCAAATGTGGAAAAGACACCTAGAGAGCCTTTCCTGAGATGGAGAGGGTTCCATAAGCAGGTTCACAGGAGGAGGCAGTCCTCCATGGAGATAGCACAAAGACCTCAACGATTGCCTGCTCAGAACCCAGCTGATACTGTTATCAGAAACCTAAAAGGTGAGACCCATGAGCAGAAGGGAAGAGGAATAAGCCCCCTCCTGGCTCTCCTGGCTGGGACTGGGGAGGTGGGGTCCTCTGAGCGCTCAGAATAGTGCTATCTCCAATTCCCCAGGGGTTCAGCTTCTCCTCTAGGCAGTGTCTCACCCGATACCATGATCTCCTGTTTCCCTTTCCTACCTTCTACGTAAGGTCTCAGTACCCGAGGAAGCCCCATGGATTTGCTGTTGTCTCCCCGAGCCCATTGCCACTGCTCTTTCTGGGAAATCTCTGCCCAGAAAAGCAAATTATGCTGTCTAGAGTGGATGACAGTGGAGGGCATACTTCTGCAACCTGCCTGTGTTTTAGAATCATCCTGGGGAGCACTTTAAGAAATATACATTCCTCGGCCTCACCCATGACTTAATGAGTCAGACACTTTAGAGGTGAGGCCCAGGAATTTTATTTTCAACACAGCCTGTGACCCTGATGTGCCTCAATTCCAGGATGGAGAGCCACTGATGTCATTCGAGCTCCTGCGAAGTGTGACTCTTGGCCTTTCCATCTGTTTTCTGGACACTGGTTCCTGCTTAAGAAGCATGTTATCCAGTCCAGTAGGTGAGTAGAGAACGAGGAATTGGCACTGCTGGGTAATCTGTTATCACATTCTCCTTGGGCCTCGGCAGTCGCCAGGCAGGGCCCACATACTCAACAGGACAGGAGTCGGCTATTCCTTGCCCCAAAACTCATCTCTCGGTTTATTGGCCTGTCGTGTGGAGAGCAGTACAAGCTTGGACTCGTAACTGATTCTTCATCCTGACACTCCATGGGGTAGGACCACTGCATCTCAGCCACGTTTTCTGGTGACCCTCATCATGCTTCAAGTACACACACACACACACACACACACACACACACACACACACACACGCCCTTCTAAGGTCAACGTACTCTGGTGTTGGCTGTCTGCAGTAGGAGATTATTGTAAGAAGGTAGAGAAGTATGGGTGAGAAAAATTAGGAGGAACAAAACAGAAAAATATGTAATAGCTCCAGGGAAAGTTTTAATTCAGATAGTGCCTAAGAAAATATATAACTGTGTGTGTCAGCCAAAGCTGGACGTGTGAAGAGAGAAGGTAAGTGGGACAGTTTGTGTATCATTTTGGTTGTAAAAATATAGGTGGGATATCTTATCCGTAGGCCTTTTCAAATCTTCTAGAAGGTAAGCAAGCTGGTTTCAGTTATCCTATCTCATTCTCAAACCCTGGTGTTAGCGTGGTTACCATATTGCTGGAGAGGGCCCCGTGAAAAGGCAGCAAATTTTAAATACTTTATTTTGTGAGTCCTCTAAAGGCTTCTCCTTTCCCACTTGGCTTTACAGAACTCAGTGGGGAGGGCATCAATCTCCCAGTTGCTGAGGACAGAGAGCGCCACACTGATTCATTCAGTAAACTCCTGTGTCTCCTAGGGGCCTAGCCCTGTTTTGCCCTCAAGGAGAGCACAAGTCCTTCTCTTCAGAAGTGATCTGAGTTGCTACCCTGACTAGAGATGGTTTAGGAAGAGAGGCGATCCCCAGGGTGAAAGAAAGATAAGCAATGTACTGCCCTTAGATCTTTCCCGAGACTTCTCAGGGATGCTTCCCTGGGTCACAAGGAAGACTTGGCCGGAGCTGTTACCGTAAGGCTGAAATATGCTGAATACACATCAACATTATTACTCTGCGAGAGACATCCACTGGCACAGCCGTGTCAGCCTTCCTGTGCCCTGAAATGGCCCATCTGTGATGGACGGGGACGGACTCTCTGTGGGATGCGAGCTGCTGGGGCTGGAAGGACCTGACCCCTCTCCCTGTCTTCAGTCCTGGGCATACACAACCTATTTCTCCTTAAATCTGTCAAGGCTCAGAGATGCTGTGACAGTTTCCTGCAGAGTCCCTTCTCAGTATGTTTTCACCGTGGGCCAAGGAGGTCTCGTTCGACCACACAAAATTCCCCTTTAAGAAGGAAGCCCCTCATGTCTTGCTCCATCTTGGCCAACACAAAGAAACATCAACACGACCCAACCTCCTGGAAAATCCACCACATACTTAGGGATAGGAATGAACACCAGACAAAAGTATAAGCTACAATATTATACATACTCATGCTTTATCAATTTACAGGCATGTCTACACACACGGTCATTGGATTGCCAACCCATTTTACAGATGAGAAGACTGACCCTCATAAAGCTTCAATGATTTGACCCACAATGTACAGCTGGTGAGCTGTGACCAAGATTCAACTCCGTTCCATAATTTTCTCTTATTTTAGGCTAAACAATCCAAATCTTGTTGAGGAGAGAAATAAGGAACGAAACGAGTTGAATCAAACCTACAAGTGTTGGGTGAGTTTTAAGGGGATCTTCTTTAGTTCTTCTGTTTTTGTTTTTTTAAAATCAGGTTGACTCATTTCCCATGCTGCTTCTCCCTGCCCCCAAGTTTTCTGACCAAGAACAGAGCTTACTTTGTGCAATGGCCATGACTCCAGAGAGGGGGGTCATGATGAGGTTTTGAGATTGCTGGGGATTGTGGTGGGACAGGCTGTGGATATTCGTCAAGGTGCTGACCGGGGGCAAACCTCCTCCTGAGACTGAGATCTGCTGGAGAGAAAAAAAACAAGAGCAGCATGAGTAGAATCAGGGTTGCAAAGAGCAGTGTCCAAAATGACGTGGCTCAGCAATTCCTTGGCACGGCTAATTCACTGGTTCATTCATTCATTCATCCATTCAGGAACAATTATTAAGCACCAAGTGAGGGATAGGCACCATTCTAGGTACAGAGGATGGAGTGGTAAGTAATATTGACCATAATCCCTTCCCTCATGTGCCTCTGTTTGTTGACTACCTTTGCATCACTAGCTTGCCTTAGAGATTCCTCAGCCCATGTGTATTATATGATCGTCTCTGGCTCATGTTGAAAGTATCCTCTGTTCTGCTCTATGCCCTCTATATTATTGGTGCTAAAGACATGTGATGGCTAAAAATAGTAGCTGAAGAAATGCCCTGGGATTCCCTAGCGTAGCAGATTAGGGCCCAGGCAGGAGCACAGGGAAGCTTTCACTGAGCACAGGTTCTAGGAAGCACTGCTCATGCATTAACTCACAAACCTCACTCGAGCCACGAGGCAGATACTTCCGCCATTTCCACTTCACGGGTAACAAAACTGAGGCTCAGAGCAGTTGTGCATATTGCCCGAGATCCGACAACTAGTAAATGGTAACTCTCGTATTCAAGCCCACGTCTGTCTGACTCTAAAATTCAAGTTCTTACTTTTTACAGAGGACTTTTACCCGATAATTATTACTAAGGTTTTTCTGGGGGAGATCAGCCATTATTGGGCTTCTCTACTTTTCCCAAATCTCTACTATACATTAAAAAAAAAATTTTTTTTTTTTTGGCAGGAGGCTACTATTGTAATGACAAAGCTACTAAATGAGGCTTGGCTCCAGGTACCCCTACTCTGTTTCACCATTATATTTTAATGACAGATTAGTAAGAGAAACCTACTGACTTGTGTGTATTTTTGTCCAAGGCCACTCTGAGTCCTTCTATTTATTCCTAATAGTGTCTTTTCCTTATTGATTTTCTTCATTTTCCCAAGTGTATATATAACGGCATCACAGGCCTATAATGCTAATTGGGTCTCTTCCTTGCTGGTGCTAATACGTCTACATGTCATATTGCATTGGTTAGAATCTTCCCAGTAGTATTAACCAGTAACAGAGGTAATAGATGTACTTACTTTGATTCTGTATTATCAGAAATGCTTCCAATGTTTCCCCATTAATTATAAGGAGTTCTCAGTTTTACACACACATACACACACACACACAAAACACACATACACACAACAAACTTTTATTCATGATAAAGTAGCTTACTATTTATAGTTTTAAAATAATATTTAAAAGTATTACTAAGAAAGGACTGTCCCCGCTCACTCTGAAATAACTCAGACATTCTTGATGGCATCAGGAATGCTGACAGGTGGGTTAGGGTTGGGATACATACATCGGATGTTTGAGTCGCCCTCTCCTTCTTCCTTCCCTTGTGACCCAGAGCTCCTTAGACTATAGGTCTCACACCAGCACCCAGGGGGGAAGACACTCTCTCTTGCCTGCCCTTCTGATCAACCCCATAGCTTCCAAGGTGAATTTGAAAAAGAAAGAAAGAAAAAACCAAACAGGTTTGTTTGTGTTTTTAAAATGAGCATCAAGACATGAGTTAGGGGTCACATGACCAAGAAGGAATTCTGACCACATCAAACAAGAGAGAACCAGCTTGTTTGCTGGACTTGTTTTTCAAAATGTCAGAGTCATTAAAAAAAAAAAAAAAAAAAAATCAGTGACCTGCCTTCAGACTTGCCCTGAGTAATGCAGTCCTTTGGAGAAAGTCAATGGAGTGACAGTAATCTGCCATTTCAATGTCTGGTTTTAACGGTGAAAGAGAAAGGTGGGTGCTAATGATAAAAACAATTTAAATGTGTATGGCTTTCGCGCTTGTAAAGTGCTTTCACTGATTGTTCTCAATAGTTAATGGCACACATAGGGAAGGCGTTATGATTATTGCTCTATAGTACAGATTAAGAAACTGAACCTTTCTCAATGTCTTGTAATAACCTACAATGGAAGAGAATGTGAAAAAATATATATATATATTTATATATGTATAACTGAATCACTTTGCTGTACATCTGAAACTAACACAACATTGTAAATCAACTATATTTCAATAAAAATTTTTAAAAAAAGAGAAAGAAAGTGAGCCTCAGAAGAGTTGAGAGAGCAGCTCTGTGTCACCTGACTAGTAAGCGAGGAAGCCAGGATTCAAACCCAGTGCTGCTGGGCTTTAAATCCCATCCACTTACTATTTTGGGGGGCACCTTGGTCAAGCTCCTTCCCACTCTAAAATGCAACCATCATCTTCTCTTTGCCTTCAGGACTGATGGAAGTCAGGGAGCTGCCAAGAATATCCGTCATGATCCTCACAGGATAATCCAGAGAGTTTGAATGGTATCAACGCTGCCTTTTACAGTCCTTTGCTTCGTGCTTCACATACCTACCATCTACAAGGTTGGTACTATTAACTCTCCTTGGCAGACAAGACGACGGAAGTTTGGAGAAGTTAAGAAATGTGCCCAAGTGGTACAGTGGCCATGAAGAGCAGGCGATCTGCCTCCAGGCCTGAGCTTTGCACTATTAAGCTCTGCTACTTTGATACTGTGGAAGTATCCAGCATGTGCTTTTCTAAAACACAAGGTTCAACAGACACAGACTGCAATCTGAAACCTGGCCAGCTCTTTGTGGACGCATGCCATTTGGGCATGGGGTGGGGGCCAAATAGAACAAAAGAAAGCTCAAATGGATCACCATTATTTCCAAAACCAATCCCTGTGGGAAGATTTCAAATGCACATCCTACCACAGGTCAGCACACGGAGACTGTCATTCCCTGGATGGGTCTTATCCCCAAAACAGCAGAGTTACAGGCAAGCCTTACACCACCCTGGTGATGCAGGCGTTGTTATCCCCCATTTTCCAGATGAGGAAACTGAAGTTAAGCAACGTCCATCCTATGGCTGATAAACAACAGAACCCAAGACGTGGACACACTAGTTCCCTTGCTGCGTTATTTTAAACCATACTCCACTCCTGTCTTTGGTGGACCAGGATCTGTGATGGGCTTGTTATATATTAACCGAAAACAGACTCTTGAATTTGGGCATCCAGTGATAGTGACATAACATATGAGCCAGGGTGTTGGAAACTAGAGAAAAGCTGGTCCCTGCAAACAAGCTTCCAGGTGTTTGCTAACGTTGAGGTGTGCTGTCTTGGTCAATCATCAATCCAATAACATACTGCTCATTAGGGCGCTGCCGAGCAGAAGAGGAAGAAAAAAGCGTCTCCTGCGGCTGCCTTTGGAGCGCCCCGGCCTCGGTGAGGCAGTTTGCTTGTTAGGAGGAAGGGCGGGAGGGCTCACAGGGAAACCCCAAGGACCTTCAAGCAATAGGAGAGGAGACCTGTTTCCTCCGCTGGGAAGCCAAGATCTCTCCCGCAAGCCCCGCCCCGCTCCTCCAGGGAAGTCTGGGCAATCCTTTAACTTATTTGGGTCTCACAAGGCAGCCAAAGAAGAAGCTTAAGGGATGAGAGGTGGGCAAGGGGGCTGCAAAAGGGCTCCCCTAGGAGCATCTTTCGTTTCCTTTTGCAGAGATCACTACCAGGGAGCGATCAGCTCAAGTCCCCAAACTAGAGTTGGCCAGGCCTGGCACTCCCCTCGGATATTACACTTTGTTTTTTCCTCCAGGGAGCTGGGGACTCAGTCACCTGTGACTCACCATTCCTGTGTTGCCTACACGGCACACACGTCAAGGTCTAGAATGGCATCGGCTCCCTGCCCGCCACCCCCCCCCCCCCCCCCCACCCCCCACCCCCGCCTCTAGGTCAGACACCTTGAAGGAAGGCATACGGCTCCACCTTGAGCTTGGAAGCCAGGAACCCATGGCTCCTCCCTCCTGTGAAACACAGAGCATGACCCAAAGAATCAAGTTTTCCACGTTCTACCCTTCCTAGTGTCGTCATGCTGTGTTCTCTTGGAAGCCGCCCTCCCCTGCAGCACTTGTGTTGCTTGAGGATTAGAACGTCGAAAATTCAACATCAACTAGTCTATTCCTCACCGGGCGGGGCTGCTCAACTGACATCTGGGGCTGGGCTGTGGTTATGGGTATAGACAACTTCATTTAGGGAGAATAATACTGACATTCACCTAACAACAACCGCGTTGTCGTTCATTGAATATTTACCGTCCCCAACACCGTGCCTCTCGTGTTATCACCTTTGTTCCGCCAACAACCTAGTGTTATTACTTTTTATAGATGAGAAAGAAAGAGCTAGAACCTGCCCAAGGCTACACAGCTATTAAGTGCCGAGCTGGGATTTGAACCCGGGTCACTGTAACTTCAAAGTTGGTGTTTCCCACTCACCCTGTAAGCACCGCCCCACCCCACCTGCCATTTTGTGCTGTGATCTTCACTGCCGTCCAGTGTCCTTCAAAACCCCCGTGCCAGAAGCTTCCCCACCTCTCGCCATCCACTCAATCCTGACTTAACTACCCTCCTTGCCAGGACCAGGGGCGTGTGAAGAGGAAGAGGGGGCTTGTTTCAAAGTGAGGTGCTCTCTGGGTTAAAAAACTGGCTTTGGAGGCCCTGGGTTGGGGGGGATGAATGAGCATTTTATCAACTCAAATGTCACTGGCAGCCCCAAAACAAACAGTGTCCCACCCGCTTTGCTCCTTTATGAGGCATTCAATCAATAAAACGAGAGCAGGGCTCTGTCAGATTTATTGGCTGGGTTCAAACCGAACACCTCTTCCACCCGCCAAAGGCTGGGTCACCGGTTCTACCTTTCCGTTCCAACTCTGGACAGCCCCCATTTTCCCCTGTGAGGCTACAATGGTTCATTGTTTGAGGCAGGCCTTGTGAGAAGTTGTGTTTGTTTTGCCTCTTATCTTATCAGCTCCAGAGCTACAATGGCCCAGGTGTACTCACCATTTTACCATCAGGTGAGAGGAGATTGTGGCCCGGGTCCAGGCTGGCTGGAGAGACTTGCTGTAAAACAGACTGGCTAGTCACCATGGCGCTGTTGCCATGGTGACTGATTGTTGAGGAGGAAGTGACCTCATTGTTTCCCTGCTGGCTGTAGCGCACTCCTGCAAAACAAGGCAGACCCAACAGCGAATATTAGTGCCACCTGACCCGAGAACGCTTGCTTTCTAGGGTGGATGACAAGGAAGAAAAGCTGCCTTCTATCCGCTGTCTTTCTCTAGGGTAGAGGTTGCATGGCCTCTGCTTGAATTCTAGAATGTAATCTCCATGAGGGCAGGATGTTTTTATCTGTTTTGTTTTGTTCATTGCTGTATTCCCTCGGTAGCCACTCAATAAGTATCTGTCAAATGAATGAACGAACGAATGAACAAATGAATGGATTCTGACTCTTGTTGCTTCAGCATAGTTCGTTTAGGATTTAGGGGCTTCTCTTTCTGGCTGGCATATTTCTTTTGTTCTTCAAAATGCCTTCTAGAAATGTTTCCCTGGCATCGCTTGGCCAAGTAAGGCTTCAAAGCATGAGTTGATGGATTTTACAGAGAGGGACTGGCCCAGCGACCATTATAAGGGCCACAACAAAATGCACCAGACTCTGTGCACCACCATTTGGGCCAAGCCCAAGAGGCCAGGGGGACACAGGCGGAGCAGGGTCAGGATGGGGCTGAAGCTAGGAGTCTTTGGTTCTGGAACTCACATTCCTTTGGTGGGGTCCCATTTGGCTGACTTCCAGGGCCCAGGGGAAGGCGTGTCTGCTGGGAGGTGGGGCAGGCAGCATGCACAGGCAGGAGGTGGATGCCTAGTAAACCACTGCAGTTTGGTCTGCAAGGGAGGGGAGAACCAAGCATGTGTACAACGTCACTGCTCTGACCCTCCCTCTCGCTCGGGAACCAAAGCGCAGGTCTGTGCTCAGGAAAGGGACAGTGCTGGGCAGAGACCAGGCGGCTGAAGGGAGCTGAAGGGGGAAGAGAACCTGGGCCCAGTGTGCGGAGTCCAAGTCCTGCTTGATGTGCCCGTGAAACAGCCAAAGACGAAGCCAGGGGTAGCTGGGGCATCTCACCCTCAGCTCAAAGCTGAGAAAGACAGTGTTCTGGTTTATGCTTTGGATTGGACAGAAAGGTTCGGGGGACCCTGTTCCTACCTGCAAGGGATGGAGACCAAATGCCTTAGGCATGGAATTATTTGGAGAGGAGGGCCAGCTTCTCCTTCGTTTTCCCTTTTGCCCAGGTCCCCAGGATCAAACACCACTGTATCAAGTACCCGAGTTCTGTTGGTCCGCTTGCCCCCTGCCCCACCTGGAGCCCCACCTGCTCGAGGAGCCTACAGAAGTCCCCCTCCGCACCCCCGGGAGCCAGGCAAGCTGCCCTAACCAGCAGCCTCTTAATCACGAAGACAAAGCTTGCCAAGAGGAGATCCAAGCTGGTTTTCCTTGAATTGTGCAAAGGACGTTCCCCAAGGCTGATATGACCTAGAGCTTAAGAGGGCTGGGGAGAAAACAAACAAATGCTAGGGCAGGGTTCTAACCTTCAGGAGCAACTTGTTTGACTACGAAGTGGCTTGATGCATGCTCTGTGGGCTTCTTCTATTGGTTGTTTCCCCATCCTTTGATTCAAGGGGCTGCTGGGGGTGGGGGTGTTGGCAGAGGGCCAGCACTGGAGTTTGGTAGTTATAGGTCTGGAGCACTATATTTTGGTGGTGGTGGTGAACAGGAACTATGAAGCTAACAGGAAGAAAGACTTCCACGTCTCCAAGCCCACACCGCCTGCCCAGTCCTGTCTGTCTTCCTCTGCACCTACCTGTAGCCCCTAGGTCTCCTCTTTACCACCCTCTACTCCATCCCGTTGGGTTAAATTAGGTCCTTTTTCTCCACTCATATTTGCCACCGGGTTCCCAGCAAGATGCTTATTTAGGAGAAGAGAGATCTGGAACTTGTGAGCTCAGAAGGCAGCTGGGTCCAGTAGAAAAGGGGGAGACGGATTTCAGATCAATTAAACGAAGGACCTTCTAACAAGGAGGGCTAACGGGAAGATTGTGTGCTCTGGAGCTGGACAAACAAGGGTTCCAATCCTGACTTTGCTCTTAACAGATGCGTGATCTTGGGAAAAATCACTCTCTCCCTCTGTGGCTGTTTCCTCTCATAAAGTGAAGAGGACGCTTCCTTAATAGGGCTAGTTTGGATTAGAGATAACATCTATAAAGCTCTCAGCAGAATGCCAAATAAATGGCAAACACGGCTAGGGATGCTGCAGGAAGGGAGCTGGTGTAGGGATGGAGCCCAAGATATTTGCCCTAAGACTCTAGAATTCTGGACAATGAACAGTAGGTTCCAAGTACTGGATGGAATTACCTTTCCACGGAGAATCATTTCCAAAGAATCCAGCTCTGCTGTAACCACTGATGCTTTGTCCTGGAAGCAACTTGGGAGGGAGGCCTGGCCCCTGGCCCTCTTGTTCTCTCCTTTTGGAGAAACTGGACTTCACCCTGTTTTTCTCCTGCTTCCTCTGACTCCCTGACCAGCTATTTACCTCCCCAAGATGCTCTGCTCCTGAGAGAGCAGTGATAACGCTGGGAGTCAGGTGTGTTTTCACCTCCCAGCTTGTCCCCATCATTGATTCAGTCTCAAGTCAAACAGACGCTCGTTTTCGCCTATTTAATTTGGCTGAAGGAAGAGGGCCAGTCCTCTGGTGATCGAATATGGGTCGTGGGGAGACTTCTCCCCTACCTCAGGCTACATAATTATTTATTTAAAAATAATTAACCAAAGATATCCGCAGGAAACAAAAGCCTTCTTCACAAGGGAGCCTGGCAGGAGGGAGGCAGGAGCCATTTGTTAGAATCTCGGCAGCATAGCCCAAGGCTGCTGTGCTTTGTAAACCTTGTTTTCTCCCCCAGTGGAACTTCATTATATGAGAAATATAATGATGGAGCTGCTCTCTTCAAAGACAGATGGGCCGAGACCTCTGCACCTCCCTTTAAGGACCTCTGGTTGAGAGATAGTGTCTGGGATCCCTGTTTTGAACTCAGCTCGGCCATCAGTGTATTGGGTGAGCTCTAGCTCCCTCAGCTCTCAGTCAGAGGAGTGCTTGAGAGTGGGGAGGGGGCTATCATCACCACACTATTCTCACCAGAGTGTGGTGAGAGCTGGGCACGAGGCTGCTCATCCGCTGCAGGTGCACCTGTAGCTTTTCCCACTGACACTCCTCTCACCAGGAATTTGGCAATCACTCAGGCTCCTGAGAGGGTGGCTGTAATCAGCCAGCCGCCTTAAAAGGGGGTGCGGAGGTGGAGGGTGTATCACAAGATCTCTGCCGGCGAGACCAGAAATCGGTGTTCTCGTTAGAGGAAGGAGAGGCCAGGTCCTTGTGTATTTCACAAACTCAGAAGAGCGCTTGAAAGGAGAACCAAAGTAGAATAAGCTCTGGTGCCAGGTGACATGGGTTTAAATCCTGGCTCTACCACATAATAGCTGTGTGACCTTGGGGGAATTACTTAACCTCCCTGAGCTTCAGTTTCTTTATTGTTAATGATTTCCATCCCTTTGGTCATTGGATGAGTTATGGGCGTGAAATTACTCAGGCCACGCTTGGCACACAGCAGTTACTCGAGACACATCTGTTCCTCCTATTTGGGGATTGTCTTTGTTTAAAAGACATTTTTAGGAAGGCTGAGTTCACAAAACTTC
The DNA here is from genome assembly GCF_005190385.1 of Monodon monoceros. Lineage (NCBI taxonomy): Eukaryota > Metazoa > Chordata > Mammalia > Artiodactyla > Monodontidae > Monodon > Monodon monoceros. The sequence continues at coordinate 11,547,526 of NW_021703786.1, forward strand.
ATTGAGCACCTATCCTGTGCTAGGCATTGTGGCAGGGAGCCTGTAAGAAGTGGAATGGCATCTTCCCTTCTCCCTTCACCATTGCAGGCTCTGAAAACGAACATACGACGAGGGCTCTGGTTTAATAGTGACTGACTGAAGATGCCAGGCTAATAGCCACAGAGGTCCCGCAGGAGAAATGACAAGCCCAGAAGGTGGTCATGTACTTTCCACTCACTTCCTGGCTCAAGTCACTAATTGGCCACATCCTATCAGCAGCCCTAAGAACCACAGCAAGTATGTCCAGCAGCAAAGGCATCTTAGCTGGAATCTAGAGACACCCCTGAGGCCTTGGAGAGGAGGTGTCTACTCTCACCTGTTCCCAGGTCTCGGCATCATGGGTGATGATGCCATTTCTGAACTCCTGGCAGCATGTGGGACAGAGACAAATCATTTGGTTTCTATCCAACATGACTGGTCAGAAGTGACAAAACATGAAGGAAGCTTACGGTTCCAGAAGCCAGCCTCTCCATACGCTGCCTTCCTGTACCAGCACCCAATCCAGGGCACTCTTCACACTACTGCAGGCTGGGATTTCTTTCTAGAACAAAATTGCACCACATCACTGCACTCTTTGGAAACCTAACGCTGCTCCTCACTGCCTTCTGGAAAAGCCCCAACACCTCAACGGCAGAATTGGGCCGTTGTGACTCCAGTCTGCCTTATTGGTATCATCTGTCACCACATCCCATACAGCCATGTCAGAGCCCTGCCACTCCTCAGCCAGACCCTGCCATCTCCTGCCTTTGTGCCTTTGCTTATGCTGTTCCCTGTGCCTGGAGAGCTCTTCCCTTCTTCTCCATGTCCCATCATTTAAAAGGGCTAAATGTCACCTCTTCTGTGAAGCTCTCCTTGATTCATCCTGGTAGTTATCTGTTCCATTCTTTGTATTTAACATACAGTAGAGACTCTTACAGCAGGAGCTGGTCACCCTGCACTAAAATGCTCTGAGGATATGTTTCCTCCTCTCTCCCTCTTAAAGAGATGGCTTTTTACTCACTAGTGCATCCTCAGAGCCTAGCAGAGGGGCTGATGTGTGAATATTCATTGAATGAGGGAATAAGCCCTCAGGTGCTTTGAGGATCCTTGCCCCAGAGAACAAGGGAGCATCCCTTCTGGCAGAAGGAGAAAATACAGTCAGTTCTGCGGTCAGATTGGTATTAACAGTGTGGATCGGTTCCAATTCTATTGATATATTAGGGAATAACTTGAGTACAACATGAATTTCATATTTGAGGGATTCAGAAATCTGCACCCAGCTGAATGGAGCCACATAGGAATATACTACAATTGCTTTTTTTTTTTTTAGTTTTTTAAAAAATTGAAGTATAGTTGATTTACAGCATTGTGTTAGTTTCTGCTGTACAGCAAAGTGGTTCAGTTATACACATATATACATTCTTCTTTATATTCTTTTCCATTATGGTTTATCCCAGGATATTGAATATAGTTCCCTGTGCTGCACACACACACACACACACACACACACACACACTCTCACACTCTTCAAACATCTACCAGCTACCATTAGTTCACTGCATGTACCGTAAGCCACATCCGTCCCCCACCTCACAATAACTCACCAGCTGCAGCCCTTCCGATGCTCACTTCAATGGGCAAACTTTAGGCCTTTTTCAAGGTAAAGTGCCATATTTATTGTTGTACAGTGTTTATGTATTTTTTAGGCATTTAACAGGTGTAAAACTCTGCTAATGTTTTAATTAGATTCTTATCTTTTTTAAAAGGTGTCAATGACAAAGCTTTTGAGTATTGTGCCCTTAACCCCATTTTTTTCCCATAAGCCCTGTGGTTTTTATTGTGTGACCTTGCAAAGCACAGTGGTTTTTATGATGGGTATGTTGGGTTCTATAGGACTGACTGTGCCCCTGTGTTCAAAGGTGGAAGCAACTGCCTCCCAGGAGGATCCCAGAGAGGAGCCATCCAGGGTGTAATTAACTACAGAAACTTTTCATAAACCTGTGCTTCAGGGGCTTGGACTACCCCATAGAGCCCTGGGTATCTAATCCGGCTCTCTACGAGCTTCAAATATCAGTTTAGGAATTTGGGATTAACATATACACACTATTATGGGACTTCCCTGGTGGTCCAGTGGCTAAGACTCCACATTTCCAATGCAGGGGGCCCGGGTTGGATCCCTGGTCAGGGAACTAGATCCCACATGCCGCAACTAAGAGTTCAGCGTGCCACAACTAAAGATCCCGCACAAGGCAATGAAGATCCCATGTGCCGCGTCTGAGACCCGGTGCAGCCAAACAAATAAATAAATATTTTTTAAAAATACACACTACTATATATAAAAGAGATAAACAACAAGGACCTATTGTATAGCACAGGGAACTATACTCAATATTTTGTAATAACCTATAAGGGAAAAGAATCTGAAAAAGAATATATATGTATAACCGAATCACTTTGCTGTACACCTGAAACTAACACAACATTGTAAATTAACTACACTTCAGTTTTAAAAAATGGTTTAAAAAAAACAGCTGAGGGGGTTCCCTGGCTGTCCAGCGGTTAGGACTCGGCGCTTTCACTGCCGTGGCCCGGGTTCAATCCCTGGTTGGTGAGCTAAGATCCCGCAAGCCATGTGGTGCGGCTAAAAAAAAAAAAAAAAAACAGCTGAGAGCCCAATGCCACAACTCCAGAAATCAACTGGGCACCAGTGTCCAGCCACTTTAAATTCATACTCTCTCATCTCTCTGCTTTGACTCTCTGATGATTCTGGGCCAGTCAACTTCTGGGCCTTGGCATTTTTATCTGTAAAATGGGCATACAGATCTCCCTTCCTCGGAAGCCAGAATAATGAATGAATAAAATAAGGTTAGAGAAGCACTGGGTTCTCCTGAGAAAGAAAATGCTGGGCAAACAGAACAGCAGCGTCAGCCCAGAAAGCATGACCAGAATTGCTTTTTTAGGAAGAAGCAAAGAGGGAGGTAGGGGTCTCCTGGGCAGTGGGAGGCTCAGCTTGACCTCACGTGGCCTTTGAGCCCGAAGCCTGGGGGTCCCTTTCACTGGGGTCTGTGAGCTGCACCCAGAATCTGGTGGGCTGCCTTTCACTCTTGACATTTCAAAGCCAATCTCCCATCCCTGATAATGCAGGAATGTTCCTCTGGCTGGTGGACCGCTGCCAGCTCGAGTGAGCGTCCCAGCCACCAACAGAGTAAACATTACTCAACCGGCCGGGGCTCTGTCACACACATTCTTCCCCTGTGTTCCTAACCTCACGCAGAGTGCAGCCCAGCACTGTTGGGTCTGGAAACTGGGAATTTAAAATCAGGCAGGAGGGAGAGTGCAGAGGAGAAAGCTCTCCCAAAAAGGAAACAACCGTGTCCATCAATTATAAGTAGACAGAGCTGTCTTTCTTATGAAGCCAAAACAGAGGTTTGGGGGTAGGGGCACCAGGAGGAATTCGGCCAGTCTTGATGGGTCCAGTACAGCATCCTTATAAACCCACTCCCCCTTTTCCCCAAAACGAGTCACTTTCTTGAGTGAACTTCTTAAGATACTCATTTAGGATAAAAGAATGTGAACAATTCCCCCAGCTTGAAACTGGGAACTCCAAAAATGAAAGCTTTCAAATTAGCTGGCACTGCTGCCTCAGTTTCCTCATTGGTCACGCAGGACTATTGCCGGTTCTTATTAATATTTCCTTCTCTCTGAGGATAAAGATGAATGTTTGCCAAGAGTTGAGGAGATTAAAAATCTGAACGTCTGGGAGGAAAAATCTGAAGCAAGATGAAAGCAGTTTAAACATGGGGCTGGTTTCAATTCCAGATCTCTTTCTATCCGAGATGGCTTAGTTAGGAGCCCAATTCATAAGAGGAGAAACACAGACAGGCCTGTGGGGACGGTAAACACTCTTGAACTCAAGGAGTAAAAGTTGAGTGATACTTGAGGGAAGCCCACAAACTGGTTTTCTTATAAAAATCAAAGCAAATGTAACCAAGAAAAGACAAAGGCTTCCATCAAAAGCATCTTGGCTGAGAACAGAAATGAATGTGCACCTGAAAAAATGGCACACATGAGGAGGTAGAAAGGGCTGCCTGTCCTTCCCACTAAGCCCATCTCGGCTACCACGCCTGCTCCTTAGCAGAGAGCTGGTTTCTGCAGGCAAACAAGAGAGGGTTTGCAATGAACACTTCATCCGGGAGATGCTGCTACAGGTGAAAGAAACCCAGCCAACCCTCGAGTACTTGAGAGGGCCTCACCTCTGTAAGTGTTTTACACAGTCTCCTTCTCAATGTGTCCCAGATGCCCATTTGACAGAGTGGAACACTGAGGTTCAGAGAGGAAGAAGTCATTTCCACCATCTCTTGCTAAGGGTCTCCCAGCGAAGCAGTAGTATCCCGAAGCTGGCCCCTCTCGCTCTTCCCCGATAGCCCCACATTGACTCCACATATCCTGAGCCTCCCATCGTGATGCACTAATAGTTTGAAATGATTTCATTTGTTTTCTTGGCGGCATCTCTCACTGGAATGTAAGCCCAGTGAGGGCAGGACCTCATCTGTCTTCTCCATGATCCCCTTCCCCAGCACCTTGTACAGACTATGCTCTGCCCCCTCGATAAGAGCATGTGATGAATGAATGAATGAATGGCCTGCACTTCAACTCGAAGTGACAATGGTATAATTTATTCGCTGATCTCCCAGGTTTTCTGAGGTTGACGGGAGGCATGTATTTTTAAGGAGGAGTAGCAGAGAAGGAGAGAGGAGAAAGAGAGATTAACATCTAATCAAAATGAAGAGATATCATGGATGCATTTCAGCAACATCATGTTGGAAGGTACGAGGTGGAGGTGGTGAGGAGTAAGTATGACGTCGCAGCTCTTCCTTTCCGCACCAGACACCTTGGACAGTGCTTTATCCAGAGTGCAAAGGGCCAGTGGGATGCCTGCAAGGACCTACCCATTCCCTACTTCTTGAGGCCTAAGAACATACCCGTTACCTAGGGTCCTGATGGGCTGACCATTTCTAAAGGGTTTGGGCTGCTGGTGGGAGCCCCAAATTTAGACTTGCCGTGTTAGAACCCAGTTTTAGGCCCCTTGGGTTTATTTGGGGGTCAGTAGGATCAATTACTGGGGATTTACTGTGGCAACCTGAGTAACTCAAACGCCTTTCTCCAAAGGAATCTAGGGTAAAACTAAGAAGGGTTAATGATGGACATCGTTAGGCCGAAAGTCTGTGCAGGCAGACACAGCCCTGCCACCGTCTGGCTCCTGGGGTGTCTTTTCTGAGAGGCTGCCTTTGCAGGCAGGGGTAATGCGGCTGCAACAAAGGCCCCTAGGCTTGGCTGACGAGGAGAATGATGATGCTCCTAGTGGGTCTGGGGAACGGGGAAGGCTATAAAGTCATCAGCAGACTGAGCCACTGGGTGTCCACATAAAAGTGAGGTCCCATAAACAGACATCTGTATTGTGACTGAAGGGCTAATAAAGTCGCCTTAGAAGAGCGTGGTTTTCCACTGCGACCTATTCACCAGCAGGACCCCGCTGGGAAGTGGTACCCGGGGAGAAGACCCTTGGGGGCCTGGCAAGCGTCAGAGCTCACTACGGGCGCTTGCCCGGCCACACCTCAGCCTCTTCATCACCGTTGCGGAGGGCAGCTCCAGCACCGTTATCATCATCACCACCATCATCACGACAGATACACCCGGCAGGCTCATGGATGCGGGTCGCAGGGAGCAGCAGGTGTTGGGCACTGATACCTTGGAAGGTGGATGATCACTGGCTTCCACTGACCAGGAGCACCAGTAACGTGCTTGGGGGGTCACCCCAGAGACCCGGTGGCAGCCCAGAGTTGGGGAGTTTCCTTCCCGTTTCTCCAAATGACTGATTTGCAATAAGTCCAATCCCTTTTCTAGTCCTCAGTTGCTCAATAGAAACTCAGGAAGAGTAATTCTTGCTCTTTGCTTGCCCAAGGGATGCTGGTAAGAGATTATAAAAGGAAGTAATCTCGAGTGAAGTAAGTCAGACAGAGAAGGACAAATATATGATATCACTTAGGTGTGGAATCTAATAAAAGGGTACAAATGAACTCATCTACAAAACAGATAAGAAACAAAACTTATGTAGAAAATAAACTTATGGTCACCAGGGGGTAAGGGAGGGAGAGGAGGGATAAATTGGGAGATTGGAATTGACATATACACAGTACTATATATAGAATAGATAACTAATAAGGACCTACTGTATAGCACAGGGAACTCTACTCAATACTCCATAATGGCCTATATGGGAAAAGAATCTAAAAAGAGTGGATATATGTGTATATATAACTGATTCACTTTGCTGTACACCTGAAACCAACACAACCTTGTAAATCAACCATACTCCAATAAAAACTTTTTCTAAAAAAGGAAGTAATCTAGTAGAACTAAACTGAACGAGTAATCTAAACTCAGCTAATACACTAAACAAGGAGAAGCTAAATTAGTAGAATACAAGGGAGAAAAAATAATAACATGTTCCTTGAAAACTTCCTGGTAGAATTTAACGTTGAGGGATTTTTTTGGTGAACTGTATAGTTTAGTTAAGCAGTATTCACGGAGGTGGAACTGAATGACTTGTTTCTAGAAAGGGGAGAATATGCTTTACATAATAATATGTACATACGTTATGTAGAATGAAACTAATTCCATGCTCAGCTTGAAAGTGAATAACACACTTATAAAGCAGGGGATTTATGCATGAAGCTTTTGGACAGGAAGCCCTCTGCAAGAGAGGTTGTCATTCCACACATATATGAAAGGTCTACCATGTGACAGGCACAGGGCTTTGGGCTAGAGACTCAGTGGTGAAAAAAGCCAAAAATAAAAAGTCATAGGGAGCTGGATTTGTAGAGACTTCAGGGACTACCTTTTTCATGGTGAGAATAAGACTTTCTTCGTTTTTTTTCTCTGTCTTTGACAGGTAGGGATGCAAACCCTAAACTCTACCTGGCAGTGGGATTCTCAAGACGACGGAGGAGAAGGCTCATTTCTGTTTTCATCCGTAAGACATCTTGAGATAAATTAAGCACCTATTTTGTGCTCACCATGCAAACTGATGCTCTCCAAATGGGAGATGCTGTTCAGAGGTTTCCCATCCTTGCTGAGCAAGGACTCACTGGACTTCGTTGCCAGCCTGATCCAACAGGTGCCGACTGGAGAGAGGCACCCTGTGGTGGGCAGGCCTGGGCAGTCAGGCTGCCACTCAAAGGCCCTGAAAGTGTTAACCTCCAGCAGTTATAGGTGCCTCGTTTATACCCATTTTAAATCTGTTTATTGTGACTGGCCCCACCCAATCTGCTGGTGCTGTAAAGCTCTAATGGTCCCTAATAAAGGTGGAAGGCACACAGTTCCTGAAATGGGGAAGAAGTGAGGGAGCGAAGGAGACCAGGAGGGAGAGAGATGGATGATGAGCTTAACAATAAAGTATCACAATGGCAAAGCTCCCTCTGCCACTTCAAACAGCAGAGCCCTGGGCCCCAGTGTCCAAATAATAACCTGCCAGAGCTGAAAGGTCTCATTTGCCAGACTCCCGGAGGAATTAAGTGATTTGCCCAAGGTCACCCCTGCCCCTCAGTGCCTCAGGGCTCCTGGATCCGAGTCTGGGGCCCTCAGCCCAGCTGCCTCATCTCTTTTACTTCAGCAGGGGACCATCACGACTGTCGCCAACCCCTTGAGACTCTAGCCTTCTCTCATCTAGCCTATGATGTCCAGCCTTGATTGTATATCCACATCTCTTAGGGAGTTTGTTGAAACTTCCCATGCCTGACCCCTTGTTCCAAATCCTGATTCTAAAAGGTGTGGATGGGGGAGACATGGGTACTTTTAATAAACTCCCCAGATGCCTTACATGTGGCCTGGGAAGGAGATCTGAGAACCACAGATCTTGTCAATACTTGGGTTTCACTGTTCCTGATGTCTCAAATGAAAAGCAGGGTTCATAAAAAGGGGAACTCTTCCAGGGTGAAACTGCAAACCACAGCCCTGTCAAGAACCCAGGAAGAACCAAAGCTCTTCCTCTCTCTTGACGCCCTGAGGGTTCCTGAGTCAACCTAATAACCCCTTCTGGGTCAGGCACTGTGTGGGGCACTGGGTGCACTTTATCACCTTTAAGCCCCTCAGTAGTCTGAAGGAGATAGGTATTACGATCCCTATTTTATGGATGAAGAAACTGAGGCTCAAAGAGGCTAAGTAACTTGTTTGAGGCCACACTGCCAGACAGGGACAGAACCACAATTCAAGCCCAAGCCTGTTTGGGGTGCTACACCTTGCTACCCAGACACACCCATCTGAGTGTGGTCCTGGCAATGGACTGCCTGTGACCAGCTCGCCTGGGGGATGTGGATTTCCCTTGGGAAAGTCATTAAATGCTAAAGATCATCTGCATGCATGGTGTGTCTCCAACTTGGGAGGGACATGCAGTGTACACGTCCTGAGAAATGTCTTGACTTCCTGAGAGCACTAGAGAGACTGAGCCTCGCTGGTCAGCTCCTCCGTGGCTGAACTCACACAGGTGTGCTTTGGGCGGGGCTGCTGAAGCCAGAACAGAGGGTACTGGGGAGGTATCTTAAGCAGATGCCTGCTCTCAGGTACAGGAATGTCGCTTCCAGAAAATCAGCCCTCAGGAGCATCTGAGGTTTCCTGCGTTCACTGCAGGAATCGTGTCTACCCCACCCCTTCTTACTGCTCTTTTGCGTGAAGTTTGGGGGAGCTTCCTTCCTAAGAACAAAGGTCATGAAGCTTCTCAGATTTGGCCTCCACCAGGAAAGTACCACACCCTCTCTAAGTGGCAGGTTCTCAGGGCTAACTACCGACAAGCAGGGGTACTCACACCTCCTTTCATTAAAGGCGAGAAATGCCTTATTAGGTACAGGAAATTCAGGGTCATCTTACGTACCTGACCTTGCTACACGGTCATGACCTGCCATCCCCTCCACCATCCACGGTTCCTCCCAGCTTTCTCTCACTGTTTAGTGTCTTTGCACTGAAAGCCTATGGCACTGGACATGGCACTTGCAAATGCCTTATGGATGTCACAGAGCAGTCCTTCCTGGAAGCATGAGAGCCTGCCTGAGTTACTGAGTAAACTCAGTTACTACAAGAAGCCAGCCTGAGTCTACTGCAAACACCAAGATGAGTATCTAGTAGACCTACTCAAATTGTCTCAAAATTGAGGTTGAAATAAACCTATAAGAGGAACAGAGGGAAAGAGGAAAAAGAAACCCAAACCACTGGGCTCCACAAGGTATGGTAATAGGTACCATTTATGAGAGCCTGCTACATCTGGGGTGCTTTGCATATGTTATCTCATTTAATCTTTCCCACATCTGCATGAGCGGGTGTCTCCATTTTATGCACTGAGAAACTGAGGCTCAGAGTCCAGAGTCACACAGCTGATCAGTGGCCAATTTGAGGTTGGGATTCATGTCGACCTCCATACCCATGACTTTGTCGCTACGCCCACTTGGATTTATAACAGCATTTCTCCAGAGTATCTTTAGCATATATTAAATGTCGGTATTGTTGACGGTCAGGCATCTATGGTACAGCCCAGGCACTGGGATTTTTGGAAGTCTCCCAGTTGATTCTAAGATGTGGCGAGATTTAGGAACCTCTAGTTGTCCTAGAGCACGGGTCAGCAAACTGTGATCGGCAGGCCAAGCAGCCTGTTTTTGTATGACCCACGAGCTCAGAATGGTTTTCACATTTTTAAATAGTTTTTAAAAATAAAAAAAGAATATTTTGTGATATGCAAAAATCATAGGAAATTCAAATTTCAATCCCCATCAATGAAGTTTACTAGAAGACAGCCATGTGCATTCGTTCACATACAGTCCATGGCTGGTGTGTTCTCCAAAGGCAGAGCTGAGTAGCTGCGACTGAGACAGTATGGCCTGAAAAGCCTAAAATAGTCACTATCTAGCTCTTTACAGAAAGTTTGCCATCCCCTGTACTACAGTTCTTATGCACAGCTAGGATGATAACCAGGATTGAATGTATTTGACTTTATTTTGGGGCTAGGTTTCATATATACATATGCTTCATATATATTTATTTTTATGTTTCATATATACATATTTTTTTCCCCTCTCCCCATTTGTGTTTGATCTTGTGGCTTCCCGGCCAGCAGTTAGCTTCATAGACCCTTGCATAGCTCTCTGCCTCTCTCCCTCTGCTTAATTCTCTCCCAGTTCTTGTCAGTTTCCATCAAACCTTCAACAAACAGACTCCAAGGACACTTCTCCCGTAACTTGCGGGCTGGGGCAATGTGCTTGCAGGCAGCTTCCTTCCTCCTCGGATCGGACAGGAGGCATCAAGGAGTCCTTGAATTCTCTAAGGGTCCTTCAGGGGGATTAGGCACGCAGGTAGGGCTGCCTTCAGTGATAGAAACCGGTATCTCCTTGGCCCCTTTGTGAGGAGGCTGGAGTCCCACCAGCCCGGGCAGCCGGGGTTCTTTGTATGCAGACCAGGGTTGGTCCGCTATCAGGGGGAGGCTGCCAGCAGAATGCTCTGAAGGCTGGGCCTCTTAAGCTCATTAGTATCCTGATTGTCTTGCCCAATCTAGTGGCAGCCGATGGGGTGGTACCCGCAAGATAAAATGACCTTCGAATTCAACAGATAAAATGGCAGTCCGATAAAGTCCCTACAAGGAGAACATTGGAGCCGTGGCCGCCACGGAACTCCACATCAGTATAAATGTGTTTTCTACAATAGCAGATGACTCAAGGCAGGATCTGTTTCTCTTCTGAACTCAAAGAACCTACTACTTAGGGACAATGGGGCTTATTTACTGTGGGGATCTTTGCTGTGGAGATGAATATTTTTACAACTGCACTCATAAACCCCCTCCACTCGTCTGCTGCCCAGGGAGTGGGCGGGGCTCCAGAGGTGAGCTGAGGTGCCTGCACTGTCTCAGAAGCCCCATTAAGTTGTTAAGGCATTTAGTGCCCCAGACAGTGCCGACTGCAAGGGCAGTTCAAATCCCCACCCAGATGGGGATGGGGTTGTGAAAGAGGGGGCTTTGATTTCTTCCCTGGGCAGGGCACAGAATCCACCTTGGTCAGGGGCAACAGTTGGTGGCGGGGTGGGGGGAGGCTGAGAGGGAGGCGGAAGCAGCAAACTAGCCAGACTGGGAGACCCCACCCTTAACCCACCTCGCAAAGCCCCTTTGTCATTCAGAGGGGAACAGTAAGAATATAGGAGAAGAAGGAACTGTGGGAGGATTGTGTGTGTGTGTGTGTGTGTGTGTGTGTGTGTGTGTTGATTTCCACGCCTGAAAGTCCTTAGCATCTGCATAAAGCAAAGTGAAAGTCAGTGTGTAACAGCTCAAAACCTGTCTCTGCCACTTACAAACTATATGAACTTGGGCAAATTACTGACATACGAAATATCTCACCTTCCTTGATTGTAAAATAAGGGGTAAGGTTATGGATGGTGTCTACCCTACAAAGTTGTGAGGATTAAATAAGATGATGCATGTACTCAGCCCAGGGCCTGGTACCCAGGAAGCACTCGATCAGCACTAGCTGTTCTCATTATTCAGATTTACTCACGACCCTGCCACTGGGCACTTTTGAGATTTCCTTGGGTTCTGCAGATTTCAGTGTCAGGGAAAACCACAGTGACCACATGATATCCTGGCCCAGAGTCTCGTTTGTCTAAGACCCAGAGTTAGATTTCTGCAGGCAAGTTAGGAGGAGATGTAAGAGGGGTTCGGGGGGAGGCAGGAGGCTGGATTCTCAGGTCCTCAAGCTCTGATCTGACCATGGGGGCAATCACAGCCCCTGGGCTTGGAGAGGCAGGAGTAAAATTTGAAGGGAGTGAGGAGAAAGCAGCCACAGAAATAAACGTCTCCTCTTCTTGGGTAAAGAGGCTGTGTGGCTCAGGACATCCAAAGGTTATCCTGGTAGGGCTTGTTCTCGCCTCTGGGCCTCACTTTCTTACTAGGAGAATGAGCCTCTATCTCCTTCTCGAAAGATGATACAAGAGGGAGGACATTAGGTGTGGGGTGAATGAAGGCTGATGAAGACCTCTGTCCCTCTCTTGCTGTCGCAAGGCGGCCGGGTGAGTTTGCTGGAGGCGACCAGGCGAGTCTGCCACAGACTGGAGCAAAGGGGACAGTACGCAAGGCCACCACAGATGGTGCAGCCGATCCCAGGGCTTGGGCCGAGGCTAGCCCAGCTTCCATCCCGTGCCAACTTCCTCCTCCTTGGGCTGATCAATACAGGCACCAGTCTCCAACCAGTCTGCTTCCTGGCCACAGCCCTGCTCTCTGACCTTTGGGGGGCCTTTCTCTTGATTCCGCTCCAGAATGGAGGTCGGGGCCATCACTCCGGGCCTGCTCAATGGCCTCAGAATAGGCTGTCACAGGGCCTATAACCAGGGACAGCTCCTGCTGGCGAGAGCTGGGATGGGGGGTGCAGATAAAGGCCTTCCCGGCTGAAGATAAATGGCTGCCCACAGCCTGCTACAGTAACTCCAGGCCCCCAAGAAGAGCAAACAAAGGGTGCCCCTGTGACACTCACTGGAAAGATGAAGCCCCATCAGAGGCAGCCAGGCTGGTTCAAAGACTCAACTTAATTGTCAATTAAGCATGCATGAGGAAGACAAAGCCATGACAACCCTGGGCTGCATGCTGGCGTGTGATTGTAAAGTCGGGAGGGGCAACGCTGAAAACAGCTGATTCTGCTGACAGTGTGTTTGTAGGGCACCTTGTAACCAATCAGCCTCTGCTGACAGAGGCAAAGGGCTCCTTCTGCCACTCCTATTGTGCTGGACATTCCAGGACCAGGGTCACACTGTGGTCACCGTGGGCAAGTGGGCCACAGCACTGTAAGCGTGGCTGGGAGGGAAGGGGCTCAGGTACAGGAGGGATGCTTTCCTCTCCAGGAAGAGGGGTCAAGGGAAAGATTTGTCTTAAAGGTGCCTCCTGTCCTCCTGGCTCAGAGACTGGTGTTTGGAGGGGAAAGTGGGGAGGGGGTGGGGACCTCATCTCCCCAGCTCAGCCTTAGAGGCTGCTGGTGCTGACTCGGGCTGTTGGTTTCTCCTCGGCCACCACAGAGCCCTTTTCTGCATCCAAGTAGGTTTGGGGCTTGGTTAGAGACCATACCTTGGTTGTAGGGACCGTGATGGGAAATATATCGTGAGAAGTTCAGATCAAACCCTCCCTGCCGTCAGGCTGGCCCTGGTTGCACTCCCTAGGAGCCTGTCACAACCCATGTGCTGCCTCCACCAGCAGTCTGCGAGGGGGCCAGGGCCTGATCGCAGCATTTGCACCCCAGCCCCAGAACACACCTCACTGCCTCTTAGGAACAACGCTCGTGTATGAAATTGAAAAGGAAATAGATTTCTACTGCCCGTCACTCTTTCCACTGCCGCTTGTTTAGCCTTCTGTGATAATAATAATGATAATAGTAGTTATGGTTTATTGGGAAAGATGGTGTTTACACACTCTCTCGTTTAATTCTCACATGGCCCCTATGAGGTAGGTGCTATATCTCCATTTTACAGACAGGAAACTCAGACTCAGAGAAGTTATGTGAATTGACCACACTGCAGTTATGGGAATTAGAACCAGGTTAGAATCAGGATTCAAAACTAAGTCCAGAGAATCAGTCCCTGGACTATTTTGATGAACCCTGAATGAAAATTAAGGGAGAAGGGAAGGTAGCCACTGAAAATACACAGTGGCCCATAATTATTGCTCCATAAATAGCTAGAAAGATGCACAAACTCCCCAAAGATAACCTTGATCCCCAGCCAGTTCTAGGGACTCTACGCCAGCAGGAGGTCTTCCCAACTAGACCATAAGCCCCCAGGGGCAGAGACGCGTGCGTGTCTTACTCATCACCAACGTGGTGCCCAGACTCAGCGCCTGTCTGTGCTGCGGGAAAGTACAGGGTGGGAATCGGCAGGCCTGGGTTCTAGCCCTTGTTTTGCTACCGTCGCCCTGTGGAACTCTGCAAAGTCACTACCTCTTTCTGGGCCTCAGTTTCCTTCTTCCAAGTTCCTCCCGGTTCTAATATTCACTGATTTATAAAAAGGCTGCGACTTCCGGGGACCCTAGAGAATCCACTTCCAGTGGGATACGCCTCCTCAGAGGGCTCGGTGGTGTCTCAGGGCCGTGTTTCCCGCCCGACCGCTGCCCTGTCCCTAGTACCTGCTCCAGCCCCTCCAGCCCCGCCTCTCTGGGTCTCCTGTCACCATACAGAATGCCTAAGCCAACAACCGCCTGGTGACCTCACCACAACCCCAGCTTGTCAGAAAGCTGCCGGGCCTTTGTTTGGCTTGCAGGCTCCCTGACTTTGGTGTGGAGATCACAGGTCCCAGCACAATAGCCATTGTCTTCTCAGTAACGCCCCTAACCCCAGCCACGCCCCCCGGGAGCTCCCCGCTCCAGATCCAGGGATTACTACTGCACAGGGGTAGTTACTTTGCCAGTGTCAGGCCAGTGTTCATCTGGAGGTTTGTCTCCCTCTCAAGAGTAACCCCAACTTTCTTCTCATGTGGCTGAGCCCTCCCCTTCCGTGGCAATGGGACCCAGAGAAGCTCCCCTCCCTGGCCCCCCAGGCTTCGCACTGGACAGTAGCAGCCTCCCAGAGACACTTGAAGGGGTCATGCTGGGCGGATGGGGTGCAGTGTGGAACAGATGCTTGGAGACGGCCCAGCTGCTGGCTCTGAGCCTGTGCCCCCAGCACTTAGGTCAGCGCCCAGGTCTCAGGCCTGTCCCATCGGAAGGGCAACCAGCAGGCGAGGGGCCAAGCAGTTTCAGAACCGGCCCCCGAGTTAGAAATGGTGCTTGGCTCTCCTGCAAACCCGTCCCCAGAGCAGGCAGCAGGCTGTGCCGCAGTCTGTCTACACAGGCACCAAACTGACCTCAGCAAACACATCCACTCCGGGGAGCCGGCTTCCCAGGGGAAGACGTACTCATCCCATCCCCAGCCTATGCCCGCCGCAGCCCTCAGCCTAGGGGGGTGCTTTCCCACCAGGAAGGTGTAGGATTCCATCCTGACAAGCCCACAGCCCAGAGCAGAGGCACCTAATCCCGGCCGGGGGCCTGGCGCACGGCAGCACACATAGGTACTCAACCAATTTTGGCCAACTCATCACCACCAAGATTTCAAGTGACCCGCCCCGCCCTAACTCTGGTGGAGCACAGACGCCAACAAGCAGAGTGGCCCTTCCCCGGAGGGCCCTGGGCTCCTCCCGCTGCAGCTGGACAGAGCCCTGGGGGTGCACCTGGATGTGGCGGAGGGGCGACCCCTCTGCCTGCGGCGTGGACCGGGCACACCCGCGAGGCAGCCTGCTCCGTCTCATCCGGTGGTGGCCCTGACCCGCTGAGTCAGCAGCCGCAAGGGCAGGAGAGAGGAGCCTGCAGAAGAACGAGGCGGGCGGAGGGCTCCCCGGAGGCCGAGCGAGGAGTTAGAGCAAACCCAGCTAGAGCCACACGCTCTTCTCACGAGAATATTCCAGCAGCAGGAGGAGGCCAGCCCTAGGACCATCCAAAAGCACTGCCTCCTCTGAGACACGCTGAGAGCCGTGGGGAGAAGCCGGAGGGTCTGGTCGCCGAGGCGTTGGGGCCCGGCTTACCTGGCAGCTTGTTGGGAGGGGAGGTGCTGGGCTGGTGCGGGGGGGAGCCGTGGGAGAGCAGCGGGTTCAGGCCATGCGTCTGGCTGGAGCTGTAGGCGTCCATGGCCAGCTTCTGCCGGAATGCCTCCTCCTTCCTGCGGTTTGCAAACCAGTTGTAGACGCGGACCTCAGTGACCAGGTTGGAGCCCAGGCCGTGAGCCTTGGAGGGGGAGACTCCCCGCTGCAAACATTCCGCCCTGAGAACAGGAGGGAGGGTAGGTGGTGAGCAAGGGCGGCCCGGGGCCGGCCCGCCGGCGTCTGGCCCCAGACGCACAATCACGGGGGGCCTTGGCAAGGAGGGCGAAGAGGCCACGGATAGAGCGGGGGAAAGCCTGTCCTGAGAAAAGGCCAGCCCATGTAGTTATCTGATGAGACGGCAGGAGTGGGGCGGAACACAGGTATGGAGCAGGCTCGCTGCCCCGGGAGTCAGGGGTGCAGCCTCTGGTGTGGCTCCTGAAAAAGAGAGGAAGCCGTGGGGCAGGCAGCTCAGGGAGAAGGTCCAGGTGGGCCTCCTGACTCCTCCTGATGTGGTTATTCTTCCCACTCTACAAAAGGCAAGCTCCCAGCTCTGTCTAAGCCCTTCCAAAGCACCCTGAAATGACTTCTGGTCTTCTGGGGTTTGGACATCGCACACAGGTACCAGGGAAGCGAGATTCCTTATTCACACAGCAGAACCCCCTCCAAGGGGCAGGCTAGGTGAGGTATAAATGAAGCCATGCAAAAGGCGGCTGGTCTCTAGTTTTATCAACTGCTGATGAAACCCCAGGGCCAGGCGTGAGAGAGATTCTTAGACACCAGTGGATACTGGGGGGTCCTTCTCATCAGCAGGGGGCCAGAGCACAGCTGAGGACGCTGTGACATGTATGGGCGGATCGTTTCACCTCCCCACTCCCCAGCCTGACCTCCCTGGCTGTATCCTCCCACTGCCAGAGCCAGTCCAGCCCAGAGAGAGGTCTTAACCAGAGCAAAGAGCAGATTTTTTAAAAGTCAAGGTTGGAGTCAGGGCGGATGGGGCAGGAATGAAGCAAAAAGATATCTTGAGGATTTCTAATAGTTTTCTTTAAAATTCCATGTCATTAAGAACAAATGAACTCTACAAAAAGGACTCTGATCAGTGTGGGCAGAGTGGAGGGAAGATCTGAATAATTCTTGCTCTCCTGCTAAGTTTCCTTTGAACCAATGTGTGTAACATTTGGTCAAGGCCAAAGCCAGTCTGTGGCTAAGGGATAGCTTTTCCCTGGTCTGTAAGGGAGGTCAAACACATGATTCTCCCTTCATTGGCATTATATTTTAGACCAGCATTCTCCAGCATTCTCTGGGATAATAGTTCATAGGGGTATACCACAGAGAGACCTCCCATGGTTAACAACCAATTCAGCAAAGTGAAGTGGGTTTCTTGACTGCAGGACTTCTCAGAGCAGCCTTTAAAATATTAATGTATGTCATAACTCCCTAAGAGGAAGTATGCAGAATGATGCTTCTCAAACTGATTTATTAATGGCTTGAAATGAGGGTTCTGTGGAACACACTTTGGGAAACCATGACTTGGCCCCTTATCTGGATAACTAATGTCTCAACATTCCAGGACTGAGGGGATGGAGCTCGGGTCCACGTGCTTGCCTGCCTGCTCGGGTGAGCTTCTGGTGGTGTTACCTGTTGCACTCCTCCACTAAGGCCTCCCTCTCTTCCTTGCTGGGGTTCTTTTGCCGGTCGTAGGCCTGGTACAAGATTTGCTGGGACGCGGGCCCCCATTTGAATCGGTTGCGACGCATCTTCTTGTTGGTGGGCTCAGAGCAGGCATCATCGGACTGCCCAGGCCCCTGGCTCTGTTGACTGAACTCTGGAAAGAGAAACAGCAGCTGATCCTGACTGCTTTTGTCTGTCAAATTTCCAGAACTCTGGACTGTCTGGTTGAATTCTGAAAAGAGAAAGGAGTAGATTTGATAGGGTCTGTAGCCTTCACTCAGCAGACACACAGACAGATAGACCAACGGAAAAAAACACCTTTATTCCTCTCCCCTGAGCTTTGGGATCTGCTGTTACTGTGGGTGGGGGTGCAGGGGGGAGGCTCGGCTCAGGCCCCTCACTGCCCACTTCTGATGGCTCCACCAAATCCACCCCTTTCCTTTCTTTGGAGGAGCTCAAACGTGGCCGACCATTGTTTGCAGGACAATTTATTATTATTATTATTTCATTGGCTCACTGGCTCTCAGACATGAAGCAACGCTCTGAATCCTGAACTCTTGTGTTTTGACGTCAAGGAGATGAACTCCATCAAGTCTCAGGTCTAGGGGAAAAAATGCTCAAAAGTACAATCTGCGCTTAGACAAAGTGTTTAGAGGCTGCAAATAGCTCCCCCCACCACTCTCCTCATAATTCCTAGGGATCAACATTATAATGTTATGCTCTTTGAAAAACCCCAAACCCCAAATCTTTTGACTACTGCTTTGAAATAATATAACTGGACCTTTGTATTGGAAAGAGAAGAAGCTCTTTAGAGCTCAGATCATTTCGGAGGCAATGGTGTGTGTGTGTGTGTGTGTGTGTGTGTGTGTGTGTGTCCAGGGGTCCATTTAGGAGGGAAACAGCCCAAGAGGGAAAGGTCTTACAGACCTGCCCTCACATTTGAAAGATGGGAAATGCAGGAGGTAGCAAACACAGGACCTTCCTGGGAGTGGCATTTAATGAGTTGGAGAAAGGTAAATATAGATGGCATGATGCCCCTTGTCAGTCCAATTCCCAGGACCCAGGCACACTGTGACCCTCAATATATTTTGGTTGAATGAATGAATGGAAGACGGCAGTTTGCCTGGTGGTGATTTCCTAGCCTTTATGGTTGCAATGAGATTTGATATTTACTCATGGAAGAGGCAGCCTCGTTGTCCTCTTCCTCACATGTGTGTGAAAAAGGGTTCATCAGGGTGATTAATTCCATTTTACAGATGAACAAGCATAGAGGCCAAGGACCCTGCTGAACAAGGACACGTAACAGATTCATCTCCTAACTCCTGGTCCCTGGGTTCTGGACCTTGATGTTTTTCTTTCTTGTTTCCTGGAGTCATCCCCACAGGTCTCAGAAAATCCTCAAGGTCCAAAGTCAGGCCACTACTTAGTGCTTGAATCCCGTCCACAACACCCTACCACGTGGCCTTCCAGCCCATCCACCTCCAGCAATGTGAAACTTACTACCATCTAAGGATCCACTTCCATTTTGGTCCATCACAAGGAGCAGTGGGCCCCTAACAAGCCTGTACCCCAGACGCAGGTGGTGTTGGCCTTTGTTTAACCAGTTGCCGATCGGCCAAGTTAACGAGCTGTCTCCCAGGTAGATGGACTGAACGAGTCACTGGGACCTTTGATTTGGGCCCCGCCCACTTTGGATGATTCTCAGGCCACTTAGGGCTCTGTTTTCACTGGTTCCCAACAATCCCTTTAGATACCTGAGAATGTCTCTGCCAAATTTACTGGCAGGAAGTTACTGACTCAACGAAATAATGTAGGGTCCCAACCAAGTTCCTTAATTCCTGGTCCCTCAGCTTTCCCGCCTGTGGAATGGGACTGGGTGAAGACCTACGGGCACTAAATAGTCTTTTAGAACATCTGCTCCTAGTCAGGATAACAGTGATGATAATGATGATCACCCAAGTTCCTACGGAAGTTATACTTTTCAAAGTGCTTTTACACTTCCTGTATTATTTGGTCTTCATAGCAGCCATCTAAGTACAGTGACTTTGGGGAGGATCATAGTGGGAGAAGGAAGTCCCCTGCTCAGTGGGTGTCTGTCTCAGTGACTCCTCTCCTCCCTGTGGCCCTGTGGAGTTACCATGAATAATAGCCAAAGCCAGTATGGGTGATCCCAAGGACCCAGGATCAGCATGAGGTTCCTCATTTGCTGTGAACAGATGTCATCACAGGGAACATTTACTGAACCATTTCTACAGTGAGGTATTATACAAAATCCTCCAAATGTATCCCTTCATCTAATTCTCACACCTGTCTGTGCAAGAAGTATTGTTATCCCCATTTTACAGATGAAGAAATTAAGGTTCAGACCAGTTAAAGTTTCATGGGCTTGAGGCGGGAGCCAGGACGTGAACCCAACCTGTAGACGCTAAACTCATAACCATTGCATCACCATGCATATGCATGGTGATGCACCATATGCATCACCTCTCGCTTGAAACAAAACCCAAACAACACACCCACAAAACCTTCCAATCGGCCTTGGGTGGAGGTAACTGAACTGACTCCTGAAGTTCTGCCTATGGTGGGTGCGAGACACGCCCGCAGTTGCCCACGCTGTGGGGGCTGCCTCTGGCTGCTGGCTGCCTGTTTTGAAGAACTAGACTCCCCCATGTCCTCCATCCACCACCAACTCTCCCCCACTTCCTTCCAGATTAACTGGGGGAGGGGCACAGAAAATGTTCATTGCCCATAAAAATTAACTTGAAGCAGTTGGCTTTGGCAACCTCTTTACAGGCTCAGGAGCCAGCCTGGACAAAGAGATTCTATCTGCATAGATGGGTTCATGAATATTACCATTTATTATTTTTAGTTTCTCAAGAAAATTTATCATGTGTCGTCTTTTTTTATCTTCCCCACTCTCACCACTTGCCACGTTCACTTGTGTCCCTCTTTTATTTATCTCACTTCCTATATTTTATCCCATGCGTGCATGTCTTATATTCATCCTTTAAGAATTGGTTGAAATGTCGCCTCCTCTAGGAAGCCCTCCGTGATGTCTCTAGGCAATTTAGCAATTCCTCTGCTGCCCCTTGTGTATACTTTTATAACAACTCTTAGAAAGCAGCTGTCATTATTTTTTCAAACATCTCATCTCCCTCATTAGCTTGTAAATCCCTGGAGAAAAGGACGTGTGTATCTCACAGCCCAGCAAGTGCTTGGCACCTCATAGGTGCTCATATAATATTTACAGAATGAAGGGGTGCTTCGTAAGCTTTATGTCTCATGGGACTTTAAAACAATAATAATAATTTTAAAATCCTTTGCAGAGACTGTCATACATTTTTGCAAAATGTCATTCTCAAGCATCTTGAGAAACTTTTGGGGACTTTTGTCTTTTTAGAAGCTTCCGGCTGTCCTCCTCCTTTCTGAGGGAAATCCCATGGCATGCAGAGAGGAAGCTCAAACTGGAGATGCTGCCTGAGGCTTGTATTGGAGTGAGGGCGTGTCCCAAGGGTTCTCTGGCCTTTGGAGACTATGGCTCCTGAAAAATTTTCTTACGCTTTCCAGGAATTACAGGGAGTTGCTTCATGTCAGACACACAAATTCTTAAAGACCTAGTCACCATGGATGGTGGATCACCCCAGAGTTAAAAAGGGGCCTCTTCCCCTCAGTAGCAAAGAGCTCTCACTTTGCTTATTCTAACCTACCCATCTAATGCTTCCAACAAAAGAGCAAACCACGACAATAAGAGATGAACCCTTAAACCCTTTCCCTCCACCTTGAAGTCCTTTCCAGCCCACAGACATTGAGACAATAAATACTGAAACAATCACTTCAGGTCAGTGTGTGACAGAAAACAAGAGTGATTTTAAAAAGTAGGCCTCCAGTGAGAGGGGAAAAACCCAGCCCAGAAAGTGGTAGAAACTCATATCTTGACAGAGAAGCCCACCGCCCAGAGGATAGTGTGTGGGAGGAGTGAAAGCTCATATAAATTTTTCCTAGAAAAAGGGCTGGATCGAAATAATCAAAGTGTAATGTAAAAGTATACCTTCCTAAAGTAAAAACAGTAGGTCACTGATACTCTTATCATTGAAAGGCAGTTCAAACTTCCCTAGACTTCAAAACAAAAATCTTTGTGTTATTGGGTAGAAGAAATCTTGGGACAAAAAGGAAATTGGGGAATGACAATGGGAATGACAAGAATTCACGGGTCAGGGTTGCCAATGCAGATAGATGATTTTAGTGTGTCCTGCTTTAGCCAGAAGCAGCTTCTTCCTCCGTCCGATAGGCTCACCGGCTGGGGGTCTCAAAACTCCACCGATTTTGGTAAACGTGAGCAAGCAAGCATCTTAAGTTGCTTCAGAACTCAGTTGCACCCCCCTACCCAACCCCCCCAAATAACAGGATCAGGTTCTGAATATATCTATATATACAAATGCCTTCTATTTTTTATACTCTTTTCAGAGGAGGAAAATAACGATAATAGTGATCAATGTTATTGATTGCTACTAAATGTCTTCCTTGGAAACTGACCCATGGTCATGTATCAAGGGGAGATGCTTGGCTTACTTTGGGGACGATACTCCACTGTTACCTACTTGGTTTCAAAGAGAAAGATGTTGGAAGCAGGGACCAAAATATTCAAGGTGCACTGCACACACTGAAGGGCTTGTCAAAGCAACTGGCTGGGTACTAGGGGATCGTGGGAGAAGAAAATGATATAAGTCAACCCATTGTACAGCAGCGCTGAAGGCCAAATCCACATGCCAGCTTCCTTATATTTGCCAAGCGCTACGCAGACCTTGTTGAGGAAGAGGAAACTGAGGCATTCCACAGGGGTCAGAGTTAGGGCAAAGGTCACTCCTGGTTGAGGCAGAGGCAGGATGAAAGCACTTACGTCGGAGGATCTCCCGTTGCTTTCGGACGTACCAGGTGTACAGGGCGGCGCGCTTCTGGGTCTTCATAGGGGTGCCCTTGTTGAGATGCTGGGAGAGGTGTGACTGGTTCAGGCCGGTGACATCGACCACCTCCCTCTGGGGGATGTTGTGTTGCTGCATGTAGCCCTTGATCATTTTGGCAGCCCTCCAAGGGTCCTCGCTAGACAGATAAACAGATGGTTAGGAAGGATGCTGGTAGAAGAGGTCGGGGAGAAATACCCTCTTTCTAGAGGTTTTACCTAAACTCTGTGTAAAACTCTGACCTTCCCCTGTTTCTCCTCCTGTCCCAGTTACATCCTGGGGAGAGGCCAAAATAGAACCTAAACAAAAGAGGAGATGAAAGCTCCTATATAGTGTACTCCATCCCTTTCATCTGAGATTAGGAGGGCAAAGAGGAAGATGATTTCCCTGCTTCAGGAATGGGAAAGCACCCCAGCACTCTCTCTGGGGAAGCAGAAAGAGAAGTTCATGCTTTATCTTGCTTTCCTTCACTTTCCTGGAATGTGAGAGACTTAAACAACGGCAAGAGGCCCACTGGACAGTGGAGGTGCCATTAGCTTGGGGCTGGGCTGGCTGATCCGACAATGACAGAGGGCAGAATCTCTAAATTCACCTGGACTGCCCCCCCATTATTTTCCTTCAGAATGGGCGTCTCCGTTTCTTGTCTTCTAAAACAGGAGTAAAACTTTTGTGTCCACCTCCTGAGAAGCAAGGAGGACTTCTTAGCCAAATGTTAAACAGTTTTCAGAGTTTCAGAAAAGTTTTAAGAAATGATGTTCCTCCCTGGGGCTGAAGAATCACTGCACTGAGGTGAGGCCAGTAAAGTTAAAAAAAAAAAAAAAAAATCTTCACAGCCCCGCCTCTCAAATAAGACCAAAAGGAGGGAGAATAATTTCAATTTCTGAATAAGATATGAATGATTCCAAATGCCATGTTTTCCTGTATTCTTACATTTCTCCTCTGACAGGGTAAGAGTGTCTGGAAGTTAATCTTTCTCATAAATTTTAAGCTTGGGATAAGAGCTTACATTTCTCATAAACACAGGTAATGCAAAAAGCTTCTTTAGAACACTGTATTAGTGCCTTTGAATTTATTCCAAATGTTTTCAACTTTGCCAATATCTTTTCTTGCTTATTGAATAGGTGACTTAAAAGTGAGAGATATAATTGAAAACAGAAATTAAGAAAACAGTGCACAGTATAGAACAAAAATATTCAAGAAACAATACATCCACATATACTATTTGTTTAATGCAGCTACATATTTAACTTAAAAAAAACCCAGCATCCCTTTACTGTATGTTGATGTATATAATAGCCTGAAAGAACATGAAAAAAAGTGAAGGGAAAAAGTAGTTTCAGAGGTAATAAAAAACAATGCTGAAAAGCAACATTTACAGTGTTGCAAATGAAATAACCGATTTATTTCTAAATGGTATCTATAACATGTCAACTAAAGTTATGTTTGTGTCATGAAGTTTTAAAAATCCAGTAATTAAACTGAGATTTTTGTAATCATTTGAAAAATTGTGATCATTTTAGCAAGTCTTTAATATTAAATTTATGAAAACACAGGCTTTGATAGACATGTTTTGAGAAATACAAACAAAAGATTAATTACCTATAGCTTAATATATTTCTCAAGTATTTATAAAGGTACTTCCATGTAATACAAAATAATGAACTAACAACAGGAACAAAAAATGAGGAACCGCGTCCCAGTTTCAAGCATGGAGAATTCACCTTGAGTAAGAGGAAAGTAATGTAACATTTTGCACATACCCGTGTAAACATCAGAGTTCATTTAAAATCTTATTTCTGGTGAATATTTCCACAGATATTTTCAGGGTAGAAAAACACCTTCAACGGATACGAACAATAGCTTCAAAAGTTAGAAAAAGTATTTGGATTTTAAAAGTTAATGCTGCTTCGACAGATTCTTTGACTTTTTTAGTTTTGCTTAATATTTTTTTACTTGTATTTATTTCGTGTGTCTAAGAAACCTAACTGAAATTGTGTAATGTTCTAAAAGCGAATGATTCCGTTGTTAAGAGTGAATTAGCTTAACAATTGGGAAGGTTTAAAAAAAAAAAAACCAAACCAGTAAAACCTTATAAACCATAGCAAATCTTTCAGCCCGCATTGAAGGACCAGAGTTGGGGATAAGATGGCGTAGTTACACCTTTACAGCTCTGACCACAGAATTCTCATGCATTCACCGGATAGAGCCCCGAGAGTCGGTTACGTTTTGAAATTTGAAAATACAGCCCGTGATCAGGGGTTCCCAACCCCGATAAACACACAGAACGGGAGAAGCGCGCCCGGGCATTGTGCTCAGGACGCAGGTGTCAAGCGCCCGACCTCGGCGCCCGCCTGGCCAGCCCAGCACGCTCCTTTCCAAACAATGCCTCGGCCGCCCACAAGCAGAGAGGTCCTGGACCCCGTCTCAGATCGCTGTGATTCTTCTTTAAGAAGCCTCAAGCCCGGCCTCTTGGGAGCAACCAACTTTCCAACTTTCCACCGCGCGCCAGCCTAGAGCTGGGGCCGGGGACACGGCAGCGCGCAGCCCCCGGCCTGCTTTTCTCGCCTTTCTCTTCCAGGAGATGGAAAGAGCGGCCGGGCGCTCCCCAGAGTGACTTGCCCCGTTCTTTTCTTTCCGCCTTAGGGGAGCGAGGTGGGCCAAAAAGGGAGTGCGTGCGTCTGGCGGTCAGCAGCCGACTGTGCAGTGACCTGGGGACCGCTAGCGATTTCTTGAAAAATTACTTTAATCAAGTCTGACCACTCCCGAAGTTGGGGGAGGGAAGGCAGCAACCGCTGGGGAAAGGGAGCGAAACCTTGGGGTCTGTCCTGCGTCCCCCCGCCTCAGCGGGGGTCTCGGACCCCCTAGCCTCGCTCCCCGCCCCCTGGAGCCGGGGGCTCTGCTCAGCGAAGAGCGCTGAGGTCCAGGGCTCCGGGCCGGGCCTGGCTCTCTGCCCGCCGGGCCTGCGGCGTCGGCGGCCCTGGGGCAGCCCGGGTCTGGCGCCAGGTCTCCGGGCGGCGCGGGGGCTCGGCTGGGAGGGCCCAGCAGCGCGGTGCGTGTGCTCGGGCAGCAGCGAGCGGCCCCGCGTCCGCGTTCTGCTTTCCTTCCCCCTCGAAGCCGCCGCGTTTACAACTTCACCAATGAATAACCCGCCTCTCCGTTCAACCTAATCACGACTTTTTGTGTATCTTTCTGTTGATGATTTATAGAAATAAATTAATAACACCCGAACTCCACGTGCTGCAGTTTATATTACATCTCTGCCGCGTCCAGACCGGCGTGGGGCTGGGTGCCGAGGGGCGCCCCAGGTCGCCTCGGGCTTCCCACGTCCTTCCAAATCCCAGCTGGAAAGCGGGCGCCTGCGGCCAGGCAGATGGGCCTAGGTACCGGGGCGGGGGTGGGGGTGGGCCCGCCGGTGGGCGGCGGGAGATCGGTCGGTCCGCCGGGCCCGGGTCAACCTCCGGGCCGCCCTGGCGCCCCAGCCGCTCCTCTTCAGACCCCTCTCACCTTCCTGCACCCTAACCCCGGCTGGGGAGAAACCGCCGCCACGGGCGAAACCGCGAGGGAAGAACCTCAAACCTCAGAACTGTAGCAACATAATTTCCGGAAGTAAAAAAAAATCTAGAAATTCCCCTGACTGTTTTGCTAGAGAGTAAGCCGCCGGGTCCTCAGGTAGCAAATTCAAATGCAAGGTCATATCCCATCCCAAACTGCCACTGCGGGCGGGTGACCGAGGCTGCCCGAGTCCCTGGAGCGACTTTGGTCCTGGCCCTGTCTAGAGACCGCGGCTCTGAAGGGTCCGAGGCCAAGCGAGGGGCTTGGTCCTAAAGCAGAGTGGCCGGGAGCGACGTGCGGTCTAAGGGGACCGCTCGGCTCCTTGGATAATTAGTAACCAGCTGTCAAAGCCCTGGGCCGCTCGGGGAGTTTTAGCAAAAGACCCGGGGCCGGGAGATAGACCTCCCGCCAGCCTGCTTGGATTCCCCAGGGACGCCGGGGTGTCGGCGGCGAGATCCGGAAACGCCCTCCTTTCTCCCACCAAATCCGCTGCGAATTGGGGTCTTGGCCGCATTTTCCCCTCGCTTGCTTAGTGACGTGGTTTCTTTTGCCGCTTGAGGATCCACCCTAACCTGACAACGTGCAAACATTTCCTTTCGCGAATCTAAACGGGCTTTGGGGATTTCGGATAGCCCTGGGGTCTTGCACGGGCGCTGTAAATGGGAGCGCACTCCAGATAAGTCGCCCCCCAGATCCCGGCCCGGGTGCCGCCTGTCCCTCTGCCAAGAGCGGCAGGACGCCGTGTCCCAGGCCGGCGGCGTTTCCCCGGACCGCGGAGTTGGTACCTCAGGAGAAAGGCTTGGCCTGGGGCTGATGCGGGCCCGAGCCTGGTCTCCTGGGAATCGCAGCGGCTTCACTGCGCCCACTCGCACCTTCCGCCGCGTGGGCAAACCTCTGGGCAAAGGGCCCCGCAGCTCGGGTTCTCCCAGGCCGAGCCCCAGCCCGGCCGGGAGGGCCCCGCGGGTCCCGGGCGCTGGCCTGGGCAGGCGTTCCTGAAGCCTCGGGGCTCGGGCCGTCCAGTTGAGGGACTTGGAGGGTTCCAGGTGTTGGGAGAGAAGCGGAGCGCCCCCCGGGGGACTTCTCTGGTGGGAACCAGGCTTGGCAAGAGCGGTCGCGCGCAGTGTCGCTCAGGCACAAGGCCGGGGGCTCAAGGGGCTCGGGCGCACACTCCGCACCTCGGTCCGCGCCTACCTGAGCATCCGGTCCACCTCCGCCCGCTGCTCCGCCGCCTCCTC
The DNA here is from genome assembly GCF_005190385.1 of Monodon monoceros. Lineage (NCBI taxonomy): Eukaryota > Metazoa > Chordata > Mammalia > Artiodactyla > Monodontidae > Monodon > Monodon monoceros. The sequence continues at coordinate 11,574,632 of NW_021703786.1, forward strand.
GGTGTTGAGGGCTTGCAGCTCCTTGAGGATGGGAGGGGTGTCATAGTCGTCCCCGTCCTCGGAGCCCTCGTCCCCGGACAGACGGCCCTTGGCGTGGCCGTTCGTGAGAGTATGGAAGACCGGCTTGGTGTCCGGCTCGGCCCCGCTCCCAGGGGACAGGGGCAGCGTCTCCAGCTTCACCCCGAAACTCGGGGATGGCAGCAACTCCTCCAAGGCCTGGACCAGCACCTCCTTGGTGACCCCGGAGCTCAGCAGGGCGCTCAGGAGTTCTTGCTGGAGCGACGTGAGCTTGGACACCATTTTCCAAGGACAGAAAAAGAAGGGGGCGAGGGGGTGAGGGGGTGGGTGGGTGCGAGAGAGGAGGGTGGAGGGGAGTTTCACAAGCGAACCCCAAGTCCAGGAACCCCCCCACCCTTCAGCCTCCAAACACCTGTTATTCCCCGGGGTCCGGAGTCTCCTCCGAGAGGAGTCAGAAAACTTCTAACTTGCCATGATCGCCACCATTAGGCCATATAAGATATGCAAATTAGTGGGGAGGGCCCGGCTTTCGGCCCGATGCAAATGGTCGTGGGGAGGGGGGAAAACCGAGAGAGGGAGAGCGTGAGGGGCAGACGGGGAGAGCAAGAGACCCGGGCCGGGAGCGGGGCTGCCAGGGTCCATTGTACTCACGCCAGGGGGCCGAAGAGATTCTTGTCCTTGTTCTGTTTATCAGCCAAACTTTAGCTGACCTTTGGACTTGTTAAACAAGTAGCTTGCAGCCTAGTGTGGAAGGCTCCGGGACTTTTCCACCGGCTGCGGGTCCGGCTTTAGTCCGGAGAGAAGAAACTGCGCTTCGGGGGTTCAGGTGAGAGCTGGAGGAAGCTGGGGCGCTCTTGGAAGACGGAGATGGAGGAGGATGCGAAGAGCAGAGACCCTCCGACGCGTCCCAACCGACGCAGGCGATGGGCCGGGAGAGCCAGGCGGGCGGAGGATAAACTGACCGCAGGGGAATGGACGCGGAGACCTGGGGGAAATGGGGCGTATTAGGTGGGGTGAGTGTGGATTGCGGGGGCGGTGGTCCCATTTACTTCTACCTGAGTTACCGCTCTGCGGACCCCAGGCCCTCACCAGCTGGGTCTAGCGGTTTGGATTTGCACAACTGCCGGCCCGAGAGCGTAGGCCAGCGGGAAGGAGGTCCGGAGAACACTTGGGAGGAGGCACCGACTAATTTATGACCAGAGGGAGTAGCCAAAGTTGAGCTCCCCCAGCAGCGGGGCTGCACCAGCACCCAGCCTGGCCGAGCCGCGGAAAGCTGGACGCCTGGGCCACTGGGTTCCCCGGTTTAAACCAGGACTATCAAAGCGCCTCCGCTTTCGGGGCAAAACTAGGATTGCTGGGCCTCCTTTCTGGCAGTGAAAGCAAAGCTTGGCCTGCAGCTGGATGGACAGTTGGAGCTGCACGTTCTCTGGGCCCACTGATTTCTGGTTTATTCGCAGCTCCAGGACACAGCGGTTCCCGGGGCCAGGGGCGGTGTTCTGCAGAGGCGAGGTCAAGGTGGCCCTGTCAGGCGTCTCCCACGCCAAGTTGGGAAGGCGCGGACTAAGCCGCCGGGGGAAAGAAGTATTTTTCCACGCCGGCCTGGCCCAGGAAGGAAGCCGGGGACCTTTCAGCACTATTGGAGTTTCACCTGCCTCTCCCTGAGGCGCCCAGGGGAAGGAAGGATGCAGGAGTCGCACCCAGACCTACAGGCTGGACTGGACCTGCAGAAGAACAGGGGCTTTTTAGGATCCATCGCTCACAGTCCCATAGTTCCTGGGGCAGAGAACAACCCCTTCCCCTCTCTAGGCCTCAGGTTCACCATCTGTGCAGTACTGAAACCTAGAGTGCAGGGGGGGGGATGGGGCATTGTACGCAATGAATGAGACCACCTGTGAAACCCTGCGGTCTAACGATAGTGTTCACGCTTTTCCTTCCGGGAAGGTAGGAAGCCAGCTTCCAGTAGTAAAATCTAGCCCCTCTGGAGGTTTAGGATTCTCAGAATCAGGCAGATCCAGTGCTGGGGTTGGAGGGACCGGGAGATGCAGAATGAGCAGGGAATTTGCAAAGGAGCTTCTAAGCAAATTCTCCTCCCTTCCCACCTTTAAAAGACAATTAGGAGGAAGGGGTAATTTCAGCATGGGTTGGGGTGCGGAGGGTCTGCAGCCCTGTCTGCTTGTTTCCGGATCAAATCTCCCAGGTGTGTGAGGGCTGAAACTCCAGATGTCAGGCTGCTAAGGAGCTAGGCTGCCTCTTAAATACGGGGACTCTCCTGGGCCACCCATGAGAAAGGGGTGGTTGTATGCACAGAGCTCTGGGGGACCTTTACACCGTCTCAGTGTCTTTCCCGGAGAAAGGGGTAATAAGTTCATAGAAACAAGGGCTCTTCATTTCACCTTATTGTCTTCTAGTTTGTTGTGACATACGGCAGATCCTTGCCCCTCACAATTCAGCCCAACGGGAGAACATTTTCTGCCAACCCAGCTCCCCTCAACAGGGATAATGAAGTGTTCAGAGTAAACGTCCCTGGAGAACAATCGCTTTTTCTCTGTCTCTCACTGACTATCAGGATAGAAGCAGTCAAGTGTAATGAAGATCAGATTCTGTGTTTAGCTGGAAAACCCATTAAAAAACCAGCCATCACTTCCCTTTTAACAAAAAAGCTTTGATTTGTAGTTCCAACTGCTGTGTGCCCCGTCCGACTCTCAAGCTTCCTTACCTCTCAAAATTCAGGTGTCAGAAAACCCATTCTTCCCCCTACCCCAAGCCAACTATGGGAATGTACAGGAAGTTGCACAGAGTACAGGGAAACTTCCTATGCGTGTCCAGATAATCTGGCTATTAATATCCAGCAACTTCCTGTAACCCTCCTGTCCAGATCTACCTCGTATATACCACCTGATGCAATATGGGTGCTCACCAACCAAGTAACTGCAACTATGGATCTGTGAGCAGATCCAATATCTACCCCTTCATATGGAAATTTAAAAAGAAAAGTGTAAGTATCCCACTTCTCTTTTTAAGGATGCGGGTCACAAATGCTAACCAAATGAGCTATCGCAGTAAACCCTTTGGTTAAGCTTCCCCTAAACAGAGGAAGCCAGAGTACAGCTGAAAAGCCCTTGTTTATGCTTCACACAGGATAAAGTAGTGACGGGCTGATATAGTAGCCCCATTTTAAAGAAATGGGAAAAGAAGACATAGGACATTTTAAGGAGGTGGCTTGGAGCTACTGTAATAAGTTAATGGAAGGGTTGAGATTGGGGCTCAGGACTCTTGAGCAGGGCTTTAGGATGAAAGAGGAAGGGCTCCAGTTTCACTGCTTTGGGAGATGGGAAGTTAAAAGGGGGAATTCTGCTGTGATTCCACGGCAGAGAATAGACAGCAGATGTTGGAGTCAAACAGACCTAAATTTGGGTTCTCCAATCTGCTTAGCCAGCTGTGCCACTCGGGTACACTATATAATCTTTCTGAGCCTCAGTTTCCTTAGGTGGAAAATAATGATAATACTCTACTGTGTTTTTGTGGAGATTAAATGAGTTCGTAGCTGCAGGTTCCTGGATATCACATGTTTAGAAAGAGGCAGCACATCATGAAAACATGCCAAGAAGAGAGGCGGCCGATCTCTTTGGTCTCTTTTATTCCCAGCTTGTTCTTTTAAGAGTTACTGAATTCGAAGAGACCGCGTTAGGTTCTTCTACTCAAACAATGAATTCGCTGCTCAAATCCCAAGATTTTCTATGGGAAATGTCGTCCCTGATCCAAGATAATTTAAAATCCAGATGGCTCATTACTGTATGAAGGTTTTCTGGGCACCATCTTGGAAGTTTCACAGGATGGCAAGTGTGACTGCCATGGACTCAGTCTCTCCCGTAACTTCACGGCATAAAGGATATTTCTTTCCTGCTCTTGCGCACACAATCTTCCCCCTACTTTCCAGGCTTACCCTGATTTGCTTACAGCAGGGAGAGCCTGGTCCCCTCTGCTGCTCTACTCTCCAAGGCTTTCACATTGATTTGGGAGAGTCTCTAGAAGGCCTCAAAATGAAATCGTCTCTAGAGTAAAACATGAATACTGCCCTATCCTAGTCTGAAGGAGGCTGGGAGCCTTACTGTTAGAGAGCAGTGTTGCAGCCTAGAGAACATTTTAGACTGTGGTGTTAGAGTCTGAGTTTCCAGCTCTGGATACAACACTCTTTTCGGGATAACTCTTCACCTCCAAAGGCTTGGCTGAGTACCTTTTCTGATTCTGCTTTTGAAAAATGGCCAGTTGGTCTGGATGACCATTTAAGTTCCCTAACTTTTCTATGATTTGAAATTCCGGAATTACCAGGGTGTCCATTTCCAGGCCTTTGGGCTGATGATCCATGAGCTCAGGCCAGGACTCTGGGTAGTGCCGACATGGGACTGTTGACTAGCCTGTGAGAAAAGACACCACAGACAGTAAGCTCCAAGAAGGCAGGGACCATCTCATGCCTTACTCCTCAATGCCCGGAGAGGTGCCTGATCCATAAAAGATGCTCAGTGAAACCCTTGTTGAATAAATGAAAAAGTGATCATCCCTGCATGATGCCATTAAGGGTGATTTTTGTGTGTTTGTGTGGTACGCGGGCCCCTCTCACTGCTGTGGCCTCTCCCGTTGCGGAGCACAGGCTCCGGACGCGCAGGCTCAGCGGCCATGGCTCACGGGCCCAGCCGCTCCACGGCATGTGGGATCCTCCCGGACCAGGGCACGAACCCGTGTCCCCTGCATCGGCAGGTGGACTCTCAACCACTGCGCCACCAGGGAAGCCCTAAGGGTGATTTTTGTGTCCTTATTTATACTTCTCAATTTTCCAAGTTGTCAGCAATGAAGCTGTAGTTTAAATACCTTTCCCAGACACGAAAGGGTATACACTGTGTGATTCCATTTATATGAAGTTAAAAAGCAGGAAAAACTAATCCATGGTGATAGAGGGTAAATTTGAGGTTATTGGGGGATGTATGCACAGGGATGGGTAATGAGGGAGCTTTCTGGGGTGCTGAAAAAGTTCTGTATCTTGATCAGAATGGTGGATACACCATCAGGCTACACATTTAGGATTTGTGCATGTTGCTGTACATGATAACTTAGTAAAAAGTAAATAAGCAATTCCAAAGTGTAAATTGTAAACATTGGCAGCCACCTCCTTACTGCCCCTTCTGTTTACAGGTGATGTGTGGCCCTGTACATTCTTTCCCATTCTCCATATGTAGTTTATCACTATTGAAACTTACAGACTAGCATATTCCAGGGGTGGGCAAACTTTTTTTACGAAGGGCTAGATAGTATTTTAGGCTTTGTGGGCTTATACTCTGTCACAACTACTCAACTCTGCTCTCACAGACAATACGTAAATGATTCGTATGGCTGTGTGCCAATAAAACCATTTTTAAAAACAGCTGGGTGGCTGGATTTGGCCTGTGGGCCACCGTTTGTCAACCCTTGGATAAAGCACCGGTGTAGGTAGAGATCCATATATCTGAAAGAGACCTGAGAGGCATCTCACTTCACTTCTTCATTGTTGGGATGAAGAAGCAGATTCAGGGAGGAGAAATGACTTTCCCAAGAGATATCAATATTAGCACAGGGCACTGGGGAGATCCTGGCTTTGGAGTCAAATAGAGCAGTTGTTTGTGGGTGTGGCTTTGGGCAAGTTACTTAGCTTGAGTCTTTATATTATCACCATGCATCAATAATAATGGAATTTCTATCTCCTAGGGTTATTGGAAGGATTAAATTAGGTAACACAGCAAAACACCTTGTAGGGGGGCTGGCACAAGCTGGACTTGGTTTCAAATCAAGTGCTTTCTCAATCATAGCACACGGCTCACGGGCTCCCTCCCGCCTCCCTTCCTTCCCTCCTCCTAAAGGCAAGACTTCTGGTGTAAGTTCACTGACAAACACCACTGGGTGTGTACTACCTGTGAAGCCCTTCAGGGACAGCTACAAGCTTGTGACAAATGGATACAGGAAGATCTCAAGTACTACCACCCCAGCCCTCAACTTCCTTTCTAGAAATCCCTTCCAGCTCTGCGCTTTTATTTCCCAAACAAGCTGCTATCAGATGATCTTTGCCAGAAAAACTCCTAAGGGTAGAGGAGATTTCTCTCATTTTGATTCAACAACCTACCTCCTTCTGCCGGTTCAGTTTTAGAAATAGGGTGTTCCCAGGAGCTTGTAAAAGATTAAATTAAAAATGAGAGACCTAGTATGATATTAAACTAATAAATACTACACCTGGCATAGACAGCCTTCACTCTGGAGCAATAATCTAGCCCTTCTACTACTACACACATGAAAAGTGAGATTGGCAGGGGCCCAGCATACACCAGGGGCTCCATAAGTGTTTATTGAATCAACGATACGGGCCAGGCTAGTGTTCAGAAAAGAAAGAAAAGCCACACTCTTTACTAAGATTTCCTGGGCTCTGCTTTCGGATTAACATTCAAAGAAGTGTTAGCGAGGTGTCTTTGCTATACTCTCCCCTGTATACCTCCCACAAACCTGTGAGCTGGGCAGCGTCAGCCCCGCTTTAATGATGACGAAATAGAGGCTCCAAAAGCGTAAGGATTGGCCCAAGGACCCACAAACAGTTAAGGAGTGGACCTTGGCCTTGAACTGAGGACCCCCTAATTCCATATTAAGTGCCTTCCTTCTGGCTCTTTTGCATCTTCCAAACCCAAACAGAGGGGGGAGCATATAGAAGCACCCTGAACAGCCTCAGTGCAGAGAAATCTCGTGATTGTGTGCGTGTGTCTCTGTGTATGTGTGTGTGTGTGTCTCTGTGTATGTGTGTGTGTGTGTGTGTGTGAGAGAGAGAGAGAGAGAGAGAGAGAGAGAGAGAGAGAGAGATCAAAGTCTTCTTTCCTGTCTGAGGACATACCAACCACGTAAAAAGCTATAACATTTGCACAGCATTTTATGATGTGCAAAGAGCTTCCTCCTCATTTGATCCTCAGAATAATCTTGCAAAGAAGGCAAGGCAGGCATTAGTATTCACATTTCACAGACGAGGAAACTGAGATTCAGAAAGGAAAAAGGACCCACTGAAGATTCCAGAACCACCCTCTATTTTTTTAAAAAATAAACTTATTTATTTATTTAATTTTATTTTTGGCTGCGTTGGGTCTTCGTTGCTGCGCACAGGCTTTCTCCAGTTGCCATGAGCGGGGGCTACTCTTCATTGTGGTGCGCAGGCTTCTCATTGTGGTGCCTTCTCTTGTTGCGGAGCACGGTCTCTAGGTGCATGGGCTTCAGTAGTTGCGGCACGTGGGCTTCAGTAGTTGTGGCTCGTGGGCTCTAGAGCGCAGGCTCAGTAGTTGTGGCGCCCGGGCTGAGTTGCTCTGTGGCATGTGGGATCTTCCCGGACCAGGGGTCGAACCCGTGTCCCCTACATTGGCAGGCGGATTCTTAACCACTGCACCACCAGGGAAGCCCTAGAACCACCCTCTACTGACCCAAGTCTTCTGAAGTTGTACTCCACTGTCCTCTCTACAATATTGTGTTTGTACAATAACAAGATTAGTACAAGGCACAGCCCAGGAACAGATACAATCTCTAAGAATTAGACAAAATAAGATACCCCAATTCTAGTCCCAAGGTCATGCTCAAGCAATGGATAGCCTGAAAGATGCCAGGAAAGAAACTGGGTCCACTCCACGAGTTAGGAACCATTGCCCACTTGGTGTCACCCTGTGCCTCCCCACCTGCATCTCCTCTCCCCTCATGGTGGACCCGCCCCTGCTCTGCTTAGTGCTGTCTGGTCAGGAGTGCTGTCTGTGACATGCACTTGGGCGTGAGAGTGGCCCCTGGGCCTCAGGTAAGGGAGGACCAAGGTCTTCTTTAATGCTCTGGTGACTAGACACAGACCCTGCTCCCAGCCCTGGGGGTGAAGAGCGTGCAGGGCTGCTGAGACAAAGCAGCAAACATTTACTGAGCACCTACTGGGTGCTAGGCACTGCGGTAGGTGTCTAGCACTGCTGGGATGAATGTGATTTAATTCCTGCTCTGAAGGAGTTGGTTTTAGAGGGGGAGAGATAGACACATATACACTCACTTCTATTGCTAGACAGGATGGAGCAGCCTTTACAATAAGCGCGGTGCTGATTGCTTCACATAAAGCATCTCATTTATTCATAACAGCCCCATGAGACAGTACTATTATTCTACTTTTAGTTTTCTTAATTTATGCTCAGAAAGCTCAAGGTTTACATTGAGATTTAGTGCTGTCTGGCTTCAAACATTTTCTGTACCTGGCGAGAGGCGGAAATGACAGGGGACTCAGTGTGGGACTTGGAGTCAGGATGATCTGGGTTTGCAACCTGTCTCTGCTGCTTCCTAGATGTGACCTTGGGCAAGTTCCCACTCTGAATGTCAATTTCTTCAGTGGTAAAAAGGAAAACAGTGTAGAATTTGGCAGGAAAGATAATATATGTAAATCGCCTGGCACAATAAATAATTAGAAGCATGTGCTAATAATAGCAGCGGAACCAGCCAAGTTCTATGGGGGCTCAGATGCCTTGAAGGGTAAGTAGGATTTTGACAACAAGAACTCAGAGAACATTTCAGGCAGAGAAAAGCATTGAGCAGAGGCTTGGAGGCATGAAAGTAGGTGAGGAGGTGATGGGGGCAGAGGGCAAGCTGAGTTGTCTGGACCATGGAGGGATCTTGCTCGTGATGATGCTGGGAAGTTAGCTCAGGGCTGATCATGAGCAAACATTGGATGCCAGGCCTGGGACTCTGAACTTCTCTCCTTAGGCAATGAGGAGTCTTGGAAAGTTTTCAAAGGGGTGTGTGTGTGTGTGTGTGTGTGTGTGTGTGTGTGTGTGTGTGCGCCGTTATTTATTGATAATTTCTTGTTTAGAATGCTTATAACAACAACAGTAGTACTGCTATTTATTAAGTGCCTACCTCACTGTGCTAAATGATTTCCACTATTGTACCGTATAATCGTCACAATTATCTGAGGTTACTCTCATTACCTCCATTTTACAGATAAGACAATTAATTGAGTGAAGTAATTAAATATGAGGCTCTGGAGCCAGAGTGCCAGGATTCAGATTTTGAGTTCACAACTCACAAACTGTGTGCCCACGGGCAAATTCCTAAACCTCCCCGTGCCTCAGTGTTCCCATCTTTAAAATGGGGATAGAGATGACATCTACCCAACGGGGAAGTTGTAAAGAGTAAATGAGTCAATACATGTAAAGTGCTTAGAAAAGGAGTAGCTGTCAATAGCTCTCAATAATTCTTAGCTGTGATGATTATTATCGTCCAAAGTGACACACCTAGGGAGAACGCAGCCCTGTGTGTTCCCTGATGGATTCCCTTCAGGGAGCCTTTGCCCTTCTCCAGGCAGGTGAGTGATGGTCTGTAGTGGGGCAGGAGCAGAGGGGATAGAAACCAGGGCACCGAGGAGGGTTGCCATAGAAGGAGCCTCTTCAAAGATGCTAATGGTGCATCCACCGAAGCGTCCATCCACCGGGGCCTCAGGAGGGGCCAGGCACCGCACAGCACACAGGAGGAGGCCAAGAAGTCCAGCATCTTACCAGAACCCACAGTGGAGCAAAGGGAAAGTTCAGAAATAATCAGAGTAAGATTGAGACACCCCCATCCTCAACCCCCTTACCCTGCCAGTACCTTGTTAATTTCCACTTCTGTACCTTCTCACCTGCCGTTTCCTCCACCTGGAAGGGTGCCTTCCAGCCAAACCAGATTCTACAAACTTCCCTGAAAACTTGGTTTAAAATTCATGAGCTACAGGACTCTTTCCTGATTACTTCTGTCCCTTCTAATAATTATTTTCCCCTGTGACCTTCTGGGATCAGCTGAGGGTTCAACTCCCCTTAGGAAGGCCCCACCCAACCCCAGGTTGAGCTCAGAGGTTCTCAGCTGAGGGTGGTTTGGCCCCTTGGGGAGACTTGCCAATGACTGGCAGGACTAGCTTCATGGGTGCGCTTGAAGTTTAATGCTCTGTAGTTGCCATCTTGAATTCTTAATAATTTTATTTTTGCACTTTTGTTCATCAGGGCAGCCTGATGGGAAAATGGAGCATGCGTGGGGGGCTTGGCCCCTCAGCTCAAGAGGCCCCACCTCCCGCTGCCTCCTTGACTTTCTGGGGTGGGTTTGGGGCTCCAGCTCCTGGCCCCACCAGGCCTGTTTCTCCCTAACTCCCATCCAGCCACCACTGCTGCCCTCTGCACCCTTAAGGGGCCTGGTGTGGGCACAGGGAGCTTGGGATAGGGCGCTGGACTCCCAAGGCATCTCAGGGACATGACGGTGGCCATCCCTGATCCAAGCTGGAAGTGTCTGTCTGCCATGGGCTGGAGCAGCAGCCCTGGGAAGGGGAGATGCCTGACCTGACTTCCATGCCCTCAGCTGGGGCACAATGCATTGGTCCAGTGGCTGGTCAAGGGGGAAACTGGCAGCTGGTGGGCTGGGTGCCCATGTGTGTACTGAATCACAGGGCGGGGTCCCCAGACACTAACCCTGTTAGTATCTCCATTCCCCAGGGAATGCGGCATTAAATAGAAAATTTAAAAACAGGGAGAGGAAGAGAGAGAGAGGGAGAGAAAACAAGAGAGGGAGGATAGACCACAAAAGAAATGAAAAATCTTTGTATTTTAGATCTTTAATGACACTTTTTTTCCTGTTTTTTGAATAAGGGAGCCTCACATTTTCATTTTACACTGGGCCTCACAACTTATGTAGTTGCTCCTAACGTCTGGAGACACTATGTATCGTCATGGCTGGGGGTGGTTACGGCATCCAGTGGGTAGAGGCCAGGGATGCTGCTAAATGTCCTACAATGCACAGGACATTCCCCAGAGAACAGAGGAAGATCTGGTCCAAAGTGTCAGTAGGGCCGAGCTTGAGAAACCCAGGCTATTTGTTCTTCCTTTCTGCTCCCAGCATCCTCTGTGTTCATCTCTGCCCCAGCTCTTTGCCCGTGTTGTTGAAATGACCTCACCATCTGTCTAGACCAGAAGCCCCTCCAAAGCAGGGCTGCGTGTTCACTAATCTTTGTGTTTCCAGGACCAAATGCAGCGTCGGCACAGGGTAGGTCCTCAATACTCACGGGCGGGACCCGCTGGCAGGGCCTACAAACCTACCTGATCACATTTTAACCTGTTATTTTGTGTCTGTTGGAAGCACGAATCCACTTATAGCTATTCTAAATCATTATGTGATTGTATGTTTTCTCTCCCCTAAGTGGATTGTAAATCTCTACAGCACAGGAAATAAACTTTCCACATTTTCTGTTTTGCTCAGTGGTGCTTAGAACAGTACACAGCAGGCCACAGGCACTCTGCAAGTGCTTGCTTAGTAACTCCATGTGCTCGGTGCTCCCTCCACCTCTCTGCGTGTCCAAGGCCCAGAAGACACTCACTTATTCATTCATTCAACAAACATTTATTAAGCATTTACCATATGTGACATGCTTGGGATTTACAGATGTTAAAGATACAATTCCTACCGTCAAGAAGTTCAGTCAGGCCAGGGAGTCAGAGGGTGTTTTAACTCAGCATAATTAAGCATCACGGTGGCTATGAAATTAGCCTTTGGAAGGCAAAGGATAAAAAAGAGAAGATCCAGGGACTTCCCTGGTGGTCCAGTGGATAAGACTCTGTGCTCCCAATGCAGGGGGCCCGGGTTTGATCCCTGGTCAGGGAACTAGATCCCACATGCCGCAACTAAACATCCCACACGCGGCAACGAAGATCCTGTGTGTGGCAACTAAGACCCAAAGCAGCCAAGTAAATAAATAAATATTAAAAAAATAGTAAAATGCCGTTTTTCAAAAAAAGAAAAAAGAGAAGATCCAGTGACCCCATTTCCAAGGAATCCCCTTAAGCCATGTTTGGTCTAACTCAGTCATTTTCAGCCCTTGGTTTCTTGGCTCATTGAGTACCTATCTGTGTCAGGCATGATTCTCGATACTGGAGATACAGCAGCAAACGAAACAGACGAAGGCCCTGTCTTCACAGACCTTTCACTGCAGCGAGGGCTGGGGACGGACAACCAAACCAATGAAGGAGGGAGTATATCGTATGTCGGGTGACAGTGTGCCATGGAGAAAAATCACAGGGCGGGGAAGGTGAAAGGGAGTCGGGGGGACAGTTGTAAGTGAGGGGTCTTCCCAGGGAAGACTTTCCAAATCAGTGACATAGGGCTGAGACTCAGACTCCATGTGGTCTGGTGACAACTACTTCTCGGGATGTCAAGCCTCAGCCCTCCTCACAGCTCAGGCCCTGTGTGTGCCTGGAAGCCCCCCTCTGAGTGTAGTCAAGGCACTGACTGTACATAGGGATGCACTGAACCAGGTATTATTAAATTTTAAGGGTCTTTTCTTTAAAACTGTAATCTGTAAATGTTTTCCCCGATTTCTCCTCTCAGTTAAAAAGGAAACAAGTTTGAGCCCCTCAATACCATTATTTCTATTAAGTAACTAACTTACCACATGTGCTACTGTACCGATATTTCATGCTCATTATAAACCAAAGACGAAAATAAATAAATAAATAAATAAAATAAATAAACCAAAGACGAAAATTAAAAGGCCATGGAGTTAACATAAATGTAAAAGTCAGATCCGGTATTTTCATCCTGTACCCACAATATATCACCTTGCACACTCCCCTTTGGGACCCCTGCTCTAACGTATGAAAGCAGTCCATCTTATTTTATTTTTTGATAAGCAGGAAACTGGCTACAGGTCAGCAGATATCTGCCTCTCCGGAATTAAGATTTGGAAAAAAGGGGAAATTGATTGGAGGTGCAGGATGAGAGAAAGGAGAAAAGGAAAAAAGAAAAGGGGAATAATGAGAAAAAGAGATAAGATTAATAAAATTTTAAAAGGGAAGGAAAGAAGGAAGGAAAAAGAGATGAAAGATAGGAAGGGAGAAAGGGTGAGAGAGAGAGAAAGAGAGAAAGGGACAGAGAGAGAGAGAGGCAAAGAGTAAGGGGAAATGTCCCCAAGATTCCCCTGAACTGAGGCAGTGTGCATTCTCCCTGCCGGCCTTTGCCCAGACCTCACAGCGTTGTAAGAGCGTTCCGTCACAGTCTGTAGGCTGGACCTTGGCCTCTTTCCACGCATTCAGAATCACCGGCTAATGAAGTGGATATTGTTTTCTGGTCCACCTCTCTCACCCTATGGCTAGTTCCCCTCCGTGGCCCTCGCTTAGCAGTGGTGTCAGGAGTGATGTAGAGGCTGACCGTTTCCCATCACTGTCCCGCACAGCTCATTAACCTCTCCTTGCAGCTGGAGGTGACCATTATGGATTAGAAACGCCGGCAAGCTCTTCAGAGAGCAGAGGGACCCACAGTTTCCCAGAAGTTCCTGACCCACGTGTTCTCTCCTGTAAGTCATGGGAGACAATCTTCTGGGTTATAGAGACGTTGGAAGAAAGCCATGTCTGCAGCTCTTAGAGAAACCTGAGCACTTTTTTTTTTCTTTTTAGAGACTTGCTTTAAAAACAAAGGAACAGATCTAAAACATACAACAACAAACTAGTGAATGTAACAAAAAAGAAGCAGATTCACTGATACAGAGAACAAACTAGTGGTTACCAGTGGAGAGAGGGAAGGGGGGAGGGGCACTAAATGGGTAGGGGATTGAGGAACAAACTATTAGGTATAAATTAATAATAAGAATCTTGTATAACACAGGGAATCTGGCATATATTTTGTAACAACTAAAAAAATGATTAAGATTGTAAATTTTAAGTTATGTATGCTTTACCACAATAAAAATTTAGAAAACAAAAAGGAATGAGACTAGGGTGCTTCAATGTAGAGCTAATTAGAGAATATAAAACAAAAGGATACAAAAATACTATACAAAACTATTCAAGAGGAAAACTCAAGCGTTGTTTGTTGAATGAAACGTCCCTATTTCAAATTTGATCTATAGCCCTGGGCCAGGAGGCATGTGATACGCCCAAGGTCACACAGTGAGGAAGCAGGTGGCAAAGTCCTGTCCTCCACTGTCACGGGGGGCACCTTTTCCAAGCAGTCCTTTTGTTTCCTTCGAGATCTGCCACTTGCCCAGAGGCTCTGGTGAAGTCATCTCTCGAGGGCAATGGGATTTAGAGCATCTATACTGACCACCTACAAGAAGACAGGTATGGTGCTGGGCACGGGCTGGGATGGAGGATTAGGCTGCCAAGCTGACCGTGCCCTCAGGGATGGCACAGCCCGACAGGTGTTCCTGGTGCCCACGACAACCCCACTGATCCTGAAGCACGTCATTTTCACCATTGTCTCCCGTGTCTCATTATTAACCATTTTTCTAATCTATGTGAGTATTCACTTAAAAAAGCTTTTGTGTTCTAAGTTACAAAACTAATAAACATCACCATATGATCCAGCAATTCCACTTTTTGGTACATACCCCAAAGAACTGAAAGCAGGGATATTTGCACACAAATGTTCACAGCAGCACTATTCACAATAGCTCAGGTGTGGAAGCAACCCAAGTGTCCACAACCCAAGTGTCCACAGCAACTCAAGTGTCCACAGATGGATAAGCAAAATGTGATCTCTACATACAGCGGAATATTTTTCAGCTTTAAGAAAGGAAGGAAACTCCAGCAAATGCTACAATATGGCTGAACCTTGAGGACATTATGCTAAGTGAAAGAAGTCAGTCACAAAAGGACAAATACTGTACGATTCCACTTACATGAGATACTGAGAACAATCAAATTTATATAAGAGAAAGTCGAGTGATGGTTGACGGGCAGGGGGAGTGGGGAATGGGGAGTTACTGTTTAATGGGTGCAGAGTTTCGGTTTTGCCAGATGAGAAAAGTTCTAGAGAAAGATAGTGGTGATGGTTGCACAACACCATGAACGCACTTAATACCACTGAGGTGTACATTTAAGAATGATTAACATGGTAAATTTTATGTTTGTTTTACCACAATTTTAAAAAACCTAACAAACTTTACAAAAAATTAAAATGATCAAAACTGGATAAAGAGTCTCCTTTCTCACCTATTTACTACCTGCTTCCCAATCCCCAACTGCCTCTTTCTCTAAGCATTTGCTATTCAGTTTATCTGTTTCCTTCCTGTATGCCCACACAGGTGTGTGTGTGTGTGTGTTGTACTTTAAAAAACCAAAACAGGATCCCTTGTTCCTTCTTTTCCATTGGAAGCCCACGGCAGTGGGACAGATTGCTGGGTCTGAATTTCCATTCCATCCCTTACCGACTGACACCAGGGGCTAGTGACTTAACCTCTCTAGATCTCAGTTTCCGCATCTGAAAATGGGTACACTATTATTGTTGGGACTTAATAAAAAGGAGAGTGGCAGAAGCTTGGCACGTGGGAAACATACCGTGAGGGCTGAGTGTGGTTGTTGTTCTCTGGAAGTTTCTTCCTTGACCTGGGCTCTGCGATCAATCAGGGTTCAGGGAAGTCTGCAGCCAGGGAGGGGAGGGAGGACCTTCTAGGAGGTGGCATGCGCATACTTGCAACACGTGTTTCATCTTTCTGCAGAGGGTCTAGCTAGGAACAAGTTATCTTTGTCTTTCTAGCAATTGAGAGCAGCTGTTACAATACAGCTATCCTTTTCAAAATAGTAGATCCCTGGAGTGAAAACTCAAAATGTAAACTTTAAGAAGAGGTGACAGAGCAGAATTCAGATAATATTTAGGACCCGGAGCATGTGGATTGGTAATTTTAGGAAGATACTTGGGGTAGTGGATTACGTGAAACACTTGGAGTCAAGATGCCCAAGTTCAAGTTCTACCTTACAGGAACATATAACCTTGAGTCATACATACTATGAACTTTGCAAGCCTCAGTTTCCTTGCTCAGAAAGTGGGCATCATATCATATAGGATTACTGTGAGGATTAAAGGGATATAGTACGCAAAAGTGCTTTTCAAACCATAAAGTGCTGAGCAGATGCAAATGATTATTTCTGACTTTTTGTGACAATGGATTTGTGTCAATGTCCTGCCACACAGGCCTGTGCAGTACCAAAATCTTTTTTTATTTTTTAAAAATGAAAGTAACTTTCTTGTTTTTTGTTCTCAGTAACATACAGTCATTGTAAAAAATTAAAGCAAAATGAGAAAGTGCAATTTTCCTTAATCGCAGCCGCCGTTGACACTTTGAAATCTTTATTTATTTAAAGAGATTTCTATATAGTAAATGAGGAAAAGGTTTCACACATTTTTATAGTATGATCCTAGTTATGGCTTATGAATTACTCCCAATCAAGCATCAGTGATGGGAAGAAACATGCAAGTTACTAACTAAGATCATACAAGCTTTTAAGACTTGTATAATCTGGAAATGCTACCAATCATTTATAAAGAGTCTTCATGTATTTAAATTAGAATAATGTACTAGTTAGGACCTAGGTTCTACATGGGTAAAAATGGAGATAACATAGTGTAAATTCATAGTTTGGGTGAAGATTAGAGAATGCACAGTGTTGTCACAGACTGAGCCTTCAGTAAATGTTGGTTGCTCTTATTGGCAATAATACTACATTATGGTTATTTTGTCCCCAGCTTCTGATGACAATTGAGTAGTTGATCTGACGAATCCATGATCAGCTGAGATGAACAAAGTAGATGAACTAGGATTCTCAATTTACAACGTTTGAAGGTAGAGCAGAAGTAAGGATGATTGTAGGAAGACTGTTTGAAGGTCAGGGAGTGATAGACGGTAACTGGTAGGTAGTCAGGCTAGGCAATGGTCCTGGGACTTCTAACATGTGGTTACCACCGTGGCTTCTTTGGTCTAAACTTTAACTACTATTACTGAGATTTCATGTGACTTTCTCCCCATCTCCCTGTCCAAAGCTTCTTTAGTGCTATTGCCAGATTTGCTAATGTGTGAGGGAACAGTACTTTTCTTCCCTCTGCCAAAGATGGGAAACTTGTTACAGGAACCATCTCGTAAGTCCAGAACAGAACATGTTTTTTTCCATTTAATCTAATTCTAAAGTCTTTCCCCTATCCCTACCAGATAGGGGTTATTAACACGTGGTACATGCAATGCCTGGGATAGAATGAGAGGCAGATGTTTTTTTTGAAGTTTAACAGTTGCTTTTTAAAACAGCATTTGCTACCACAGGGAATTTCTTCTGTATCACGGAAAACATACACACACACACTCCTCTCCCAGTTTTCAATGAATAGTGTAAATAATATTTGTGAATTTAACCACAACAAAGATGTGTCACCTTTTAGGTGGTCTTTGAGGTTTACCTTTTAAAAACTATTTCAAGGATCTAAGTTTTGGTTTTGCTTTTTTCCTCTGGTCACTGCTGACTAAGGACTCCAGGCTGTTTACACGGGAGAGCTTTAGATACGGTTATTTGTGTGGCATTGTATCAAGGCCTTCAAATATTTGCGGGGAGGTTTGGTGGAAAATGTCTAGGCCAGTGCAAATACTGCCGGCCCCAGAGAAATCCAGGAGGCTCAGAGGACCATTCCAGAACCCCTGCTCTGTCCTATTGCCCCTACGAGGAAACCCTCTGAATCTTTGTCAGACTGAATGAGCCCACTGAAGAGACTTATGTGGGTTCACGTCATGAGATGCTCCTGATTTAGCCACCACTGGATTTGATCATTCCACATTTATGAGAGGTACAGTGGAAAGCCATTGACCTCACAGTCAGGAACACTGAACACCAGTCCTCGATCTGCTACTCACTTGCTGGGCCACTTTGGCAAGTCACTGGCCCTCTCTGGGTTCTGATTTTCTTAATTTTAAAAGGAGATGATTGAGCAAAATGAGCTCTAAGATCCCTTTCTTTGATCCTACCTCTCTATAAAGTACCTCTTCGGTGTAGTCATTGGACCAGTCCGGCAGTGGCAGATACAAAGAAAAATAAGATAAGATCCTTTGTCTCAAGAAGTTTTGACTGGATGTTTAACCTCTTTTATTATTTCTCAGCTCCCAGCAGTTTCCTGGAAGCTCACAATCTCAGAGAGTATACACAGGGTGGCCACAGGCACATAATAAATTATTTATTAATATATTACAATGCCTGTTGAAATAATATTGTCTGTTTCCCTGAAATAATATTGTCTGGCCACCCTGAATTTTTGTACAGGTGACCACACACTCAGAAGGCCAACATATAAATAAGTAGACCTATAATAACAGTTACATTTATGTGTAATAATGGCCATAATTTATTGAGCACCTACTGTGTACCAAGCTCTTTGCTAGATGCTTTAACATTTTTATCTCAAGAATCCTCATGACAATCTTGTAAGGTAGGCTGTGTCATCTCCACTTTACACACGAGGAAACCAAGGCTTTTAAGAGGTTGAGAAACTAGCCCAACCTCTTATTTATAGTAAGAGGCTTCACATCCAGTTCTTTGTGGTTCCAGAGTCTGGTCTCCTAGCCCTGTACCTCTAGCTTTGGGTGTAATATTTTGCATTTTACAAAGTAATATTCTGCATTTTACATATATATATGTGTGTGTGTGTGTGCGCGCGCACACACACACGCGTGCGCATGTGTATACATATCTCTGCAAATTTTGAAGATAAGTAGATTCAAGCATAGAGAGCTTAAGTAACATGCCCCAAATCCCTCGGCTAAAGAGTGGCAAATACGGGACTCGAAACCAGGTGTTCTGACTCAGAAAACCAGAACTTTCCCCACCTCACAACATTGCTTGTGCAGCATTCTCTGGCTGACTTTCTTTTGTAAGATTTTTTGAACCACCCCCTTCAGGTGGGGCAGGCATGCCACATGTATCTCCCCCTTCCTACTGTTTATACACAGCTTCCTATTTCCTTCCTCAAACCTGCTTCTCCTGCAGTCTCTCCCAATTCTGTAAATGACAAACCCATCTTTCTACCTCCTTGTGCCTCCAAACAAGGAGGCATCCCTTTCGCTTATACCTGTATCTAACCCTTCAGCAAACCCTGCTGGATCTTCCTTCAAAATAAACCCAGAATCTGACCACTTCTTGGCACCTCCATCAACATCCTCTCAGTCACCCCAGGCATCTTTCCTATTGCCTAATCTTGTCCCTCTGCTTCTGCCCTTGCTCCCTAGAGTCTATTCTCTACAGAACAGCCAGAGGGATTTTGTTAAATCTAAAGTCAGATCATGTTCTTCTCTGCTTGCAAATATCCTGGTGGTGTCCCATCTCACTCAGAGCAAAAGCCTGCTGTGAGGTACTTGACTCCAGCCATAGGGTCTCCTTGCTGTTCCTGGAACCCACCAGACACATTCCTGCCTCAGGGCCTTTGCACTTGCCGTTTCCCTGCCCTGGGGCACTTCTCCCCAGATATCTCCCTCAAGTCTCTACTAATTTGTCATCTTCTCCGTGATGCCCACCTTTATTAAAACTGTAGCCCACCCCCTGCTTGATATTCTTGAGCCCTATTCCCTTGCCTTTTCTCTTCTTCTTCAAAGCATTAATCATCACCTGACGACCTATGTATTGAACAACTTAATTCTGTTTATTGTCTGTTTCCTCAACTAGCTATAAGCCCCGGGAAGGCAGGGCTTCTATTTTGGGGGTGGGGGACAGCAAGGTCTGGTTCATTCACTGCCATAATCCCAGAATCTAGAACAATGCCTGGCACTTATTGGTTCCCAATAAGTGTTTTTTGAATGAATGAATGAAAGAATGGAACTCCCCTGGTGTTTGAATTTCAGCCCTGCTGGGTCTCATCTTTTCATGATCTGCGGAGCAGATCATTTTTATCTCAGTCACATGGCCACTTCCAAGGTATGGTTCATTTATCACTGCCTCTTCACCTGAGCCCAGCTCCTACCCAAGAAGCTCTCCGAAGAGACTTGGGTGACGCGCCGCAGTCATGGGAGTTTCCGACCTAATCCACGTTCTGTGACTGTAACAAGGGACATGGACTCAGGTGCCGTCCTAGACTCCTCCATGAGATGCTGCCTTCTCCTACAACACTCTCATTTTTAGGAGTCACTCAGCTGCTGAAGGTCAACCATTCAGCTTATTGAATATTAATTATTCAAATGTGCCTGGTCGTATGGGAAATGTTCAGCCAGCAATGACATGAGGGTGAATCAGGGAGAGAAAGAAAGCTCATATTAATACCCATCTTTTTCCCCCTCTCTAAAGGGGTAAATGCCCTCGAAAGAGCCCCTGTGTTTCTGAACGGAAGAGAGGGCAGGAGCACAGGAGGAGAGGCAAGGCTATTCATTTTGTAATTTGTGAAAAAGGAGTCAGTTATGCAAGTTTCTGCTTGAGATATTGAATGATGGAGTTGCCATTCAAAGTTTCTTTCGGGGTAACATTGCCGATTGAAAATGAAGCACGTGCTACCATTTTGTGAATGAGGAAACAGACATCAAGGGACAGTTGTATTTGCCTCCATCTACCTGAAGTGCCCCAGACTGGCTCTGGAGGGGGTGTGTCATTATGAAATTACCCAGCAGTGAGAGAAAGAGGGAGAAGTGAAACTCCCTACTCAAGCCCCCCCACAGTGTGGAGTCAGGGGTGGCAGCAGAGAAGGCAGGGCTGGGAAGAACCTTAGAAGTGACATCAGAGACCCAGCTGGAATGGTCCCTAGAGCAACCTTAGAGGTCATTTGCCCATGTAGAAGCTGGGGGGCAGAGAGGATGACTCTGGGTCCTGGTCACACAGGGAGTTCGTAACTGGAGAGGAGCCAGAATTCTGCTACCTTCAGGCTCCACATGGAGCCATGTCCAGGGTCCTCAAATGACCTTGGTGACCAGCTGGTCTCATATCCTCATTTTCCAGATGATGAAACAGAGGCCAGTAAGGCAGAAAGAGCAGTGAGGCCGAGAAGGATATTTAAAATGGACCTTTGCCCCTCTGGGTTCTCCTGAGTTTATGTAAGCAGGACTTGCAGTTCTTTCTGTCCTTCAGTGTCAGAGTAACTGATACATCAATTCTGTCTAGTCCCCGAAGAAACGGTCTTGAACTTGAAAAACAAACGCCTAAATTCACTGGACCAAGTTAGTCTCTTGTACTGTCCCTTCTGTTCCACGTCAGTGTTTCTGTCCAGAAGTGGGGTCGGTTTGGTCACAGCAGGGGAAGGAGGTACAATGGACCCCCCAGAGCCATCGCTTAGCAATGAGGAAAGAAGGACACCTAGGACAGTCTCCCCAGAGTGGACTACCCCAGTGTTCTGGGCACACAGCAAATGCTTACAGACGATTGTTGGAACGCCTTGTTAGATGCCATGGTGGAAAACTTGTAAGCTATCAGTCTCACAACTGACCAACAGATGGGTTCACTGATCACCCAAATACTCTATGTGCGGAATTGTGTAATAGTCAAGAGAGATATGTGTGTTTTTATTCCTACCCTCAGGGGCCTGGAAATCTTGTCCGGAAGTCAGTTCTGTCACACGTGACACAAATTGAGCGAAATATAAGACAGTTCCCACGTAAGACCATATAACTGACAGGACTGGGGGAGTGGATGTAAAAGCAATTTCTCTATCATTGTGCTGATGTAATAGTAATCATAGTAATAATAACGGCTGTCTTTCTCTGAGCAGTCACTGAAGTTACCATCTGCACTTTACAGATACTGTCTCATCTAATCTGTACAACAACCCTACCAGTTTAGTACTAATGTTACCCCCCTCGTCTGAGGTCTCATGGCTCCGGGATGAAGCTAGAATTTGAACCCAGATCCATCTTGCTCCAAAGCCACCTTCTCGGTTGGCGTTGACACCCACAGCAAGTACTCAGCCTTCAGTACATACTTTACGCCTCTGTGTGTGTGTGTGGCTTCTTTAAATATGACTCTGAGACCTTTTAAACCCTCTCCTCATCCTCTGGCCACCATGTCTTTCCACACCACTGGTTCTCAAACTCCCATATTAGGGTCCAGACGAGTGAGAAAGAAATGGGAACTGCTCATAACCTGGGGCCCACTTGCTTCCACCCCAGCTGGCAGTGAGGGGCGCGAGTGAACACTGTCCCAGTGTTACCTGTCAGGTGGAACATCACCCCTACTGCTGTGTTCCCGCTTTGCCCCTGCCCTTCCTGCTTTCCTCTGTGCAAGCTTGCTCTCATGAAGTCTGCCTTAAATGCTAGGAATAAAATTGTCTCTAAAATGGTCTCTGTTCCTAACCCACGTGTGTTTCCCTGGGGGGTTCAGACACTGTGGGTCCTGAGTCACTGCTCCCCTCTATGGTTGTGCCTGGGAACTGGAGCTCTCCTATTCCATTCTCAGGGCCTCCAGTATTTAGGTGCTGGGTTTCTTTCTTTCTTTTTTTGTTTTTTGGCTGAGCCGCGCGCGGCATGTGGGTTTTCAGTTCCCCGACCAGGGATCAAACCCACACTCCCTGCGGTGGAAGCACAGAGTCTTAACCACTGGACCGCCAGGGAAGTCCCTAGGTGCTGGGTTTCAATTCCACCCTCTCCCACTCCTGTACTCACTCAGTCTCCAGGTTAATGTGGAAGTACACCAAGTTGACAAACCCATTTGACCTCCTCAAATTACTGCCTTGGCTTCTGGGTACACTGAAATTAAAATCACCCTGATATTACTACTACCACTACTATCACCATTACTACTATCACCATTACTACTATCACCATTACTACTACTACTACCACTACTGTTACTACCACTATTAGTACTACCACTACTACCACTATCACCACTACAGCTACTGCCACTATTACCACTATACTATCACTATTGTCTCTGTTAGCACTGCTACTACTACCGCTATCAGTAGTCACTATAGCTACAACCACTATTAATACCAGCACCACCACTCCTCCTCCTCCTCCTGCCATCACTACCACTACTACCACCATTAGTACCTCCACTACTACTACAGTTACTACTACTGCCCCTGCTACGGCTGCTGCTGCTGCCGCAAACGACTTGCTGTGTGCTTGGCTCACGGTATTTTACTTAAATTGTCTCATTCCATTCTCACAACAATCCTTGAGGTGGGAAATACTCCCATCCCTATTTTACAGATAAGCTAACTAAGCCTTGAAGAGACCCATGAGTTGTCAGAATTTCCACTGCTGCTAAGAGTCGAGTCAGGCTCTGAATCCAAACTGTCTGACTTTCAGAGCCCATGCACTTAACCCCTATGCTCAGTGGTCTGCCATGTAAGGAGGTGACATTGGCTTTGGAGTCAGGGCGGCCTGGGTTAGACTCCCCACTTAGCTGGGTAACAGGCAAGTTAGTCTTATCTGTAAAATGGGGCTTTCACTGACACGTATAGAGTTCTTTTGAGGATTAAATGAGAGGATGTATATAAAACACGTAACAGAGAAGCTGCACGTAATCTACGCTGACTCCCAGGGAGCCTAAGAGACCTTCTGTCTGTGACTGTCCTCCCACAGCCAACAACAGGTCCTCTGCAAACGTCTGCAGAATGACTCACTCTCCACTCAGGCCATACAGACTACACGTTAATCATTCATTCTTTCATTCACTCATTCACTCATTTATCACACAATTATTGAGCACCTACTGTATGCCAGGTACAGTGCTCAGGCCATGGGGGATAAGAAGGTGAGGAAAGGAGATATAGTCACTGCCCTTGCAGACTGTACCCTAGTGGAATTTTCTCTGTACAGACTCCAGGGTACGCAAAGGACAGTGTGGACAGGCAAGGCACATAGATGCTAGTGGGTTGGGAAAGATAGGTAAAATAAGGCCATCCAGATGAAGAGGACATCACAGTGAAGATTAAGATAAACGTCTTAAGACGTTTATCTTAATAGATAAATCATAGATAATAGATAAATCAACAAATGGGGAATAGAGAGCTGAAAGGGAGAGAACTCCCATCAAAGGAAAGAGAAATTCCACTGGTGGATGGATCAGGGAAAGTTTGTGAAGGGGAAGGAAGGGGCCAAAGGTAGAAGGCTGGAGGTGCATGCCAGGTGATTGCTGCCTTATTATTGAGGATAGTAACCAACTCTTCTCTCCTAGCAGTTTCACTGAAGAGGGGCCACTGAGACAGTAGAGGTTCCTGTAGACTCAGTAAGGGACAGATTACTAACCAAGTGAAAATACTCCCATCCCAGGCCAGGCACTGGACTGGACTCCAATCCTAACCACTTGTGAGTGGGCCCCCACTTCACAGATGAGAACATGGAGGCTTACAGACGTTCAGTCACTTGAATTCAAGTTACCGAATGGGGGAGTCAGCATGCAGACCTGGATCCATTTCGTTCCAAAGGCCACACTCTTTCCATCATAGGACACATTGCCTCTTTCTTTTACTGAAAAGGCAGGAAGCTCAGTGAACTTTCTCACTCAGGTCTGATAGCTCAGGGGAGGGGGGTCTGAGGCAGTGTTTCCCGTGATCTAAAGGAATGGCAGTGTCTTCCAAATGAAGGAGGCAGTACCTGGTGCCACACAGGGTCATTGACAGGAAGGGGTCAAGGCCGTGGGGCAGTGTGGCATAGTGAGAGACTGCAGAGAACAGGTTGCTGTCAGGCGGACCTGGGCCTGAATCTCAGCTGGGCAAGGTTTTTTTTAAACTCTTTAAGCCTCAGTTTGCTCATCTGTAAAGTACAAGGTAAACCAGTAGTGCTTACCATAGGATTGAATCAGTTAATACAAGAGGAGCTCCAGCAGATGCATGTATATGGTGGGCAGCCAGTGCGTATTACTAGCGATCAGCGTTCTTTTACTAGAAGGTTGTAGGACAGTGCTAAGTCCTCAGGATGCAGCTACTCTGCTTCCTTTTTTCCAGAGCCTGACAACATCCTGGCCACCATACCCCGAACCCGTGAGTCAAGTGGGTGCTTCATGAGCTTATGAATTTTTATAAGGTTCTATTTTTGCAATTTCATGTAATGCTCCAGTGCCATTGGACACGTCAGCTCCTGACCTTTCAGCCGGTGGAGCGCTTCCCATAAACAGAGCCATAAAAGCCCACTGGTTTTCTCCTTGGCATGTGAGTGTGTTTGGTGCTCTCCCTCTCTCCTTCACTATTTGAATAGTGATGTCATATTCCAATATCCTCTCACCTCTACTGAAAAAGCCCTCCGCGTGATTCCCTGCTAAGCGCTCAGCAATCCCCAGAGGGGAGGTTGTGGTTTCAACAAGGTGCAGGCATCATGAAACCGAGAGAGAACTGGCAGGGTGGAGAAGTTACTCAAAGGTAGGAGGCAGAGAAAAACACCCACGTGGTTTATAAATCTCCAGTCAGTGGCCAGTGGCCGAGTCAGGTTTTTTTTTTTTTTTTTTTTAAGGCTTGTTAAGACGCTGGCATAACAACATTTAAGGACATATAAATAGAATAAAGCATCCACCCACTTCCTCCCCTAAATGCGAGCCCAACTAGTTTCCTCTGTGACTGCTTTCAGTTTTTCACATATCTTTATGAACTTTATAATCAAGCTGTGGGTTTAATTTGGAGTCCTTCTCTGGTCTCTTAATGTCCTTTCAGGAGGGATTCTTCTGCATTTGCTGCAACATCTCCACACTCATCGCGGAGGCTGTGGTGTCCAGCTTCATTCCTGAGACTCACTCACTCGCTCCAGCGTCTTGGTCCTAAGCAATCCTAGGCACGAGTGGAATAAAGTCTTTGGTTCAAGCCTTGGTTCTGCCATACTAGCCATTTAGTGACTGCCTAGTGCTCCGAGCCTTGGTTTCCACATCTGTGACAGAGCTGCTGTGAGGTTTTGAAGCATATCCAGACCTGTCAGAGAATTGCTTCAACAAATGGTAGCTATTAATAGAGATGTGCCGTGGTTTACCTGTTGTTGGATAGTTCTAAGCAACACCACGATGGACATCTTTAATAAATTTTCTTTTCCTTTTGACTTTTCTTTTATTTGGCCCAAGGGTACAGACATCTTTGTGGCTTTTGATATGCAATGTCAGTTTGCCTTCTAGAAAGCTGATACCAATTCACAGAGTTGGCAGTGTAACCTGCATTTGATCCAAAGCTAGCAGCAAAGGAAGGTGCAGGGACTAGTAACGTTAGTAATGCAGCTCAACAATAGGCAGGTTCTTTAGGGACCAAGATGCAGCAGTTAGTGGAACTTTTGTGCTGGAAGCCAGCAATTGGCAAGACAGTGTGGAGGTCGTGGAAGTTAGGCTGGGCATAGTTACAGACCAACCAAAGGCAGACATTTATTTTCTGGGTGTTTGTTAAATCAGGTACCCCAGTAGGGCTCAAGTCTTTGATATTAAAATGTGACTCTTACCAAATATATTTCTGGCGTAAAGCCTAAACAAAACTTCTGCTTAAATCTTGCCTTTACGGTTAACTCTCTTCCTCTAATTGCTGCATCTCTAGTTCTTTCCATGGGGAGTTAATTAACCTGTTAAATAGAAATTGCTCCATTTATCTATTCTTGATTTTTGTAATACATTGAAGCTATTGCTTTGCTGGTTTTTATATTCCACTTAGCTAGACTGTAAACCTCAGTGCACAAATACTGTTTTCCCATTTGTGGGGTGGGAAGGTCAGTGCTATGATATTTTCATTTATGCTTTACGACTTAACACTATACCTCTTCAGTGGGGTGGAGAGAGCACTGAGTTGAGAATTGTTTGATCCGGGTTCAGGGCCCTGTTCTCTCATTACCTTATAGTGTAATTTGGGGCAATCACTTCCTCTTCCCCAAATTCTGATGCTTCCTTCCATGGAGACTCCCTGCTGTGGGGGCCATGTTACAGGTGACTGGTGGGAATATAGCCCTTTGACCAGAGTCTCCTTAAATTATTTTTCATTTCTGGGACTTCCCTGGTGGTCCAGTGGTTAAGACTCTGCGCCTCCAGTGCAGGGGGCGTGGGTTCGATCCCTGGTGGGGGAACTAAGATCCCACATGCCGGTGCAGTGCGGCCAAATAAATGAATAAAATTATTTTTCATTTCTAAGTGTTAAGATGATCTGAATTCCTAAGTTCAAGGGCATGGTTTCCTTGACTCTGTCCTGTCCATCATCCACCTATAATGTTCTACAGCCCCATGGGAACTGCTGCAAGAATTCAAACCTTTAAATTGAAGACACTGAACTAGGTAATATTGAAGGTCTCCATCTAGCCCTTATTTCCAAAAAAGATTTAGAAAATGTTGGAATTGACCCAGGAAAAACAGTGAAAAGTACTAAGGTCATTATTCCTTTTCTTAAGTTTGATTTACAAAGGTGATAACTGGAAACAAACCTAATGTCCAACACTAGGGGATGGTTAAGCAAACTGTGGCACATTCACATCATGCAATGTTTTGGGGGCCATTAAAAATATGAGTTTGAAAGAACATGGAAAAAGACTTCTGGGATAATGTTCAGTTAATAAAATCAAGTATGACGTCAACTAAGTACTAAAAACATGGCTGTGTAGAGGAAAAACAAAAACTGGAAGGAAATATCCAAAGTGCCTATAATGATTTTTTTCTGGGTATTCAGATTTTGAATGATTTTATTTTTTCAACTTTTCTATATTTTACCAAATTTTATATAATTTATTTCTATTTTTTTAATAACCAGAAAAAAATTTTACTCATGTGTTATAAAATTTTTGAGACTACTTTAATCTAACCAGGAATCAAATTACCCCAAGGTTTAAAACTTTCTAGTATTAGAAAGTAAGGTCAGGGCTTCCCTGGTGGCGCAGTGGTTAAGAATCCTCCTGCCAGTGCAGGTGACAAGGGTTCAAGCCCTGGTCCAGGAAGTTCCCACATGCCACGGAGCAACGAAGCCCGTGAGCCACAACTACTGAGCCCTTGCACCACAGCTACTGAAACCCGCGCGCCTAGAGCCCGTGCTCCTCAACAAGAGAAGCCAATGCAATAAGAAGCCCATGCACTGCAACGAAGAGTAGCCCCTGTTCGCCGCAACTAGAGAAAGCACGCATGCAGCAAGGAAGACCCAACACAGCCAAAAATAAATAAATAAAATTAATTAATTAATTAAAAAAAAAGTAAGGTCAGAACAGTCAATTACGACATTAAAATAAAAATGCGAATGAGAAAAACGGGCAAAATTTCCTGCTTTTTACAAAAATAAAACTACTCAGCATGATATATAAAAGTGTTTTGGGCTTCCCTGGTGGCACAGTGGTTGAGAGCCCGCCTGCCGATGCAGGGGACACGGGTTCGTGCTCCGGTCCGGGAAGATCCCACATGCCGCGGAGCGGCTGGGCCCGTGAGCCATGGCCGCTGAGCCTGCGCGTCCGGAGCCTGTGCTCCGCAGCCGGAGAGGCCGCAACAGTGAGAGGCCGCAACAGTGAGAGGCCCGCGTACCACAAAAAACAAAACAAAAACTGTTTTGAATATGAGTCAGAGAACATGGGTTCAAATCCCAATAGAATTCTGGCTGAATGACTTTGGGCATAATTAATATTTCTGTCAGTTTCATCTGGGCCATAAAATGTACCTCTCAGGGTTGCTGTAAAATCAAATGAGACAACGTCTGTAGAACTCTTCTGTAAAATGTTAAGTTTAATAGGGGAGGCTAATAACTGGGAGAAAAAAGGGAAGCGGCACTTCTCTGCTTTCATTTGAAGGAATAGAGCAAGATTTTTCAAACCGTGGGTCCTGACCCATTTAATGGGTTATAAAATCAATTTATTGGTTCACAAACAGAAAGCAGTTATTTTATTTTATTTTTTTTGTGGTACGTGGGCCTCTCACTGTTGCGGCCTCTCCCGTTGCGGAGCACAGGCTCTGGACGCGCAGACTCAGCGGCCATGGCTCACGGGCCCAGCTGCTCCGTGGCATGTGGGATCCTCCCAGACCGGGGCACGAACCCGTGTCCCCTGCATCGGCAGGTGGACTCTCAACCACTGCGCCACCAGGGAAGCCCGAAAGCAGTTAATTTTAAAAGAATATGATTGTATGGCAGAGTAATGGCATTGTTTTGTGAAGTGTACACATCAGATGATAATGTAAAACATGTGTCTTACTGCCCTGAGGACCTAAGGTGACTGCATAGGGCTGGAGAGTCTTTGGCTTTGAGGTCAATACCCATGGGGAAACCAGAATAGCAAAGGCCCCTTTCTCATGTTTGCTGCCTGAAACTCAACGGAATTAATGTCTGGTGGCTCGTGAGTTAGTTTCAGGAGGAGAGGGGAAGTTAAAGAGGGGGATGGTTTACTCTACTGCCTGACAGTAAAGTATTTACATTTGTAACATGCTCTGCCATTTGTAAATATTTTAGTGCATAGGATCCATCCTTCTTTCCTTCTTCCCCCGCCCGCCCCAAAAAAACCCCCCACTTATTAGGCACTCAGTGTTGTGGACTGAATTATGTCCCCCTCGAATTCACATGCTGAAGTTCTAAGACCCAATTGGACTGTAATTGGAGATACGAACTTTAAAGAGATAATTAAAATTAAATGAGGTCATAAGAGTGGAGCCCTAATCCAGTATAATTGGTGTCCTTTTAAGATGACGAAGAGAAACCAGGGGTATACACATACAGAGAAAAGGCCTTGTGAAGACATAGTGAGAAGGTGGCCATCTACAAGCCAAGGAGAGAGGCCTCAGGAGAAACCAAACCTGCTGATATCTTGATCTTGGACTTCCAGCCTCCAGAACTGTGAGAAAATAAATTTCTGTTGCTTAAGCCACTCAGTCAGTGATATTTTGTTAAAAGCTCTAGCAAACTTATACAAACTTATACACTACTATGTGCCACATTTGGTCCTAGGTCCTGGGGGATCCAGAGGTGAAAAGATCAGGCCCCTGTCTTCCTGGAGACAGATACACAAATAAGTACTTAAAACACAATATATTAATTGCAGTATGATGCTAAATGCTGCTCAAGGTTCAAAGGGGCTCAGAGGTAGCTGTCTCTAAGTCTTCCCAAGGGAGTCAGAGGAGGAAATTCTAGAGGCTTTTTCATTCATCGTATTTTCTGACACTGTTAATACCAGATCAAAGTACAGGTTCCTGATTTGGATACCTTTATTTCTAATCTCTGACTATACCTATAGCAGACACAGGGTCTCAGATTGTAGGTATACCTGTGACACCTACACAGGAACTGCAGTGGTCTTAAAGGGACATGTGGAGGGGACCACCAAAAGCTCTAATGGAGGGACATTCAGGGCTAATGTAGGTTGCTGAATGCATGGAAGGCCCAGAAGTGACAGAGATAGCTCACAAAGACACGGTTCTGACTCTCTCCGCACAGGGAATTAATCCTTGCCCTCTCCACACATGGTCCCCTGTAAGCCTGTAGAGAATTTTCTTCATGAGTGATGTGTCTCCCCCCTACCCCCCCTTGGAAGTTTCTACCTTTAGATGGCAAAGCCTGGGATCACTTCCAACATCCTACTCCAAACCTTTATTCTCTACGTGAAGGGCCTGCAAGCTCTTTCTGTAAAGGGCAAGATGGTAAATACTTTTGGCTCCGAGTACCATATAGTCTGTCCAACTGCTGGACTCAACCATTGTAGTATAAAAGTGGCCATGGTTAATATGTAAACAAACTAATGTGGCTGTGTACTAACAAGATTTTACTTATCGACACTGAAATTTGAATCTCATATAATTTTCGCATGTCATGAAATGTAATTTTTTGTTTGTTTTCTTTTCAACCATTCAAAAATGTACAAACCATTCTCAATGCATGGGTATTCAAAACAGGGGGCTGTAGTTTTCCCACCCCTGACTCACATGGTCACATATATTTTTCATGAATTTGATGCTTTTTTTTCCCCCAAGTGAATCCAGAGAATCCTAATAGTATCAAGAAGAAAGTTAAGGATGGTTGAGTTTGCTTTACAGCTTTTGAGTTTTCATAAGTCAGTTCTGAAGTTCTCTATGACAATAGGCCAAGGGAATTTTAATAAAAGAACTTATCCCTATATTTTAATAAATTCATTTAAAATACCCTAGGGGGGGAAAATAATAATAAAATAAGATACCCTAGAGGGGGAATTTCCTGGTGGCGCAGTGGTTAAGAATCCACCTGCTGGGCTTCCCTGGTGGCGCAGTGGTTGAGAGTCCGCCTGCCGATGTAGGGGATGTGGGTTCGTGCCCCGGTCTGGGAAGATCCCACATGCCGCGGAACGGCTGGGCCCGTGAGCTGTGGTCGCTGAGCCTGCGCGTCCGGAGCCTGTGCTCCGCAACGGGAGAGGCCACAACAGTGAGAGGCCCGCGTACTGCAAAAAAAAAAAAAAAAAAAGAATCCACCTGCCAATGAAGGGGAAACGGGTTCGATCCCTGGTCCGGGAAGATCCCACAGGCCACGGAACAACTAAGCGCGTGCGCCACAATGACTGAGCCTGCGCCCTAGAGCCCGTGAGCCACAACTACTGAGCACACGTGCCACAACTACTGAAGCTAGCGCGTCCACAACTACTGAAGCTAGCGCGTCTAGAGCCCATGCTCTGCAACAAAAGAAGCCACCGCAATGAGAAGCCCGCACACCACAAGGAAGAGTAGCTCTTGCTCGCTGCAACTAGAGAAAGCCCGTGTGCAGCAAGAAGACCCAATGCAGCCAAAAATAAATAAATTTATTCAAACAAACAAACAAACTATAAAATACCCTAGGGGTATTTGCATAGTGACTTGGGGCAACTCTTCCCCTGGCTGGGCCTTGGTTTCCCCATTTTTAAACAAAGGGGCTGATTTAGGCAACTGCTCAGGCCCCTCCCTCTCCAAAATTCCAGTGTCCTGGAAAGAGCTACCCCACTCCCATCCCATGCTAATGTTGAGGCTTGCCACCATCCTTGTGCTCTACCTCTGAACATGCGCTTGGGGTCTGTGGACTTTGAGGCATTCTGCTCAGTTTAGCTCCCTTTCCCCTGTTAATCTTTAAGAAAGAAAGGATTAAATACACAGAATTGGAGAGCTGGGCCCTTTGCATCTTTCTTGGCAACAACACTTGGGTGGCCCCTTCGAGGAACTTACTTCCTCATCTTTTTTCTCTTTCCCAGCCTATTTCAAAGAACCCTTTGGAGAACTTGCTGTCAGATTTGGCATGCCCATCCCCATGGGGAACGGGACAGACTCTGGGTACCCATGCAGCTCTGGGTTGGCTCAGGGGACCCCATCTCAGTTTCTCTTGCAGGAAGTGATTATGGCCTGAGGGCCCTAGACACTGTTTATTGGCCACAATCATTGCCAGTGAAAGAAAAATGCCCAGGGCAATGTAATTAAATGTAAATGAGATTATTACTGGAACAAGGTTTTTTTTTTTGCTTTTGTGTTTTTCCTTCTTTAAGAAAAAAACCCCAGCAGGTTCATGGAGTCAGAGTGGCAGGGTTAAGGGCCTCTCACTCTAGAAGAACGCCAGCTACACACATATGAAAACGAATAGGCAGATGGCCACCCTTTATTGTCACAATTACTCCCTCTTCCTACCATCATACTAAGAAGTCAGGCGTTCACAGCCTGTCTAGGATGGTTTCTCAAAACCAGGTGGGCTCAGATGACCCAGAGAGGCTGAAGTCTGGGTCAATATAATCTGATTAAATGACCTGGTCTAGTTATGGCCCCAGTACTGCAGCAGCGCTGGGGGTACTGGAGAGGATGGGGTCCCTGGGCCCATGAGTATGCATGCCTGAAGGAGGCTGCCTTGGTACACTTATGCCTGAAGACTCAGAAAAAAAATATTGTTGGCATTAGTCACTAGAGAGGGAAGTGACTGCCCTGCAAGGAAATACATTGACGTTTCCTGTGGTTAACCCAGGGAAATAGTTGGTTCTTCCTTCTCCCGTCACCTAGGATACTATGAACAGACTTTCACCATAACCACACATATTTCCTGTCTGTATTTTCCTGTAGCCTTTGAGCTCTAAGCTTTGACAGTCTGGGTCTTTCTTTTTTAAACTTTGTTGCTCTTTTCCAACCTCTTACCACCAACCCACATGGCCTGTGTCCATAGCACGGTATCTGTCTTGCATTAGACCTTTGCTAGTCAGAGTGTAGTCTGTGGACCAGCAGCACTGGCGTCACTGGGGAGTCTGTTAAAAATGCAGAACCTCATGGGCTTCCCTGGTGGCGCAGTGGTTGAGAGTCCGCCTGCCGATGCAGGGGACGCGGGTTCGTGCCCCGGCCCAGGAAGATCCCACATGCCGCGGAGCGGCTGGGCCCGTGAGCCATGGCCGCTGAGCCTGCGCGTCCGGGGCCTGTGCTCCGCAACAGGAGAGGCCACAACAGTGAGATGCTCGCGTAGCACAAAAAAAAAAAGGAAAAAAGCAGAACCTCAGGCCCCACCCTAGACCTCCTTAATTAGGACCTGCGTTTAAAAAATCTCCCTGAGTGATTTCTGGTGCATTAAAGCCTGAGAAGCACTGAATTAGAGAACAGGTGTTTGCTGAGTGTATAATGATGACATGGTGTTGCTGTCACTCTCTTTGCCACTCTCTTGGTGTTGTTTTTTTTTTCTTAATGGCCGGCGCATGCTGTGTGGCATGCGGGATCCTAGTTCCCTAACCAGATATCAAACCCGCGCCCCCTGCACTGGAAGTGCTGTGGAATCTTAACCACTGGACCACCAGGGAATTCCCCCACTGGTGTGCAATTTTTAGCAATTGGGCCTCAACAGCCTTTGGACTAGATCAAATCAGACAAAAGCAATGTTTTAAGCAGAACTTCACAGAACTATAAGATGAACCAGGCATGAGCCTTGCCCTCAAGAGGTTTCGATTCCAGTGATGGAGATGAGACAAATATGCAAGTAGTGATAATACAGGGTGAAAAGTGGCAGGTGTCCCGAGAGAAGTACAGAGAAGGGGCTCTGGGCTTCAGAGAAAGAGGAGGCTCCTGCTACCTCGTTCTACAATTCTGCCCTTCTGTGGCTTCAAAGGAAAAATGAATTTGATGTGGAAGGGCTGGTTAAGACACCTCACACTTTACAAGCTGCTGTGAAGTAAGGTCCACAAACGCTGCTGCCACTGTTCAGGAGGAAGGGGAATTGTTTAGGAGGAATGTCAAAGATTCTAAGTAGGCGAATAAATGAAAATAAAAAGAAAAATAAGAAAAAACCACAGAAAAGTTTCTATTTCCCATCCATGTTCAATATCACCCAGGCTGTGAGATTTAGAGATCAGGGGCCTCGTCCTATTTTTCTCTGTGTCCCCAGGGTGTAGCACAGTGTGTGAGCCACAGTGAGAGCTCGATAAACATTTGTAGGACTGAACCGAACTGCAATGATTTTCATGGGCAAGACGAACACACCTTTGGGATGGAGGAACACAGTCTTCTCTTGGGTGGTTTCAAGGCAGTGTGAACAAAATCCTGCAGTGTAGCAAGTTATTATCCTGTCTTCGTTCTAGAAAGGCAGATTGTAGAAAGTATTTCCTTTAGTTGCTCAGGCTTGAGTGGGAATTTTCTGAGGACCATGTTTCAGCCTTCTTCCAATAAGCCTTGTGCATTTCTAATGCCCATGAAGAAGAGCTTATCAGTGATGTGCCTTGACATTTGACTGTTAGCATTGATGGGAATAAATCTCAATACACAGAAAGCTCTTTAGAACAATTCTTTAGCTCTTCTAATACTCCACAAGTTGGGTCAATAGAATTGCTTCCATTTTAAATAACAAAGAAGCTAGGCATATTTTCTGTTCATTGTCACCAAATATAACTGGGAGAGAACTTTGGTTTACGGGTTAAAACATGTGTCCGCTGGAGTCACTGGACCCTGTGTCTATTTCCATAGAAAGAGAGAGGAAAGATAGACAAGGTTCTTGGATTTCTATTTCTGATGTCAAGTTTCTCCTTTGAGTACATTTATTTATTTATTTATTTATTTTGCAGTACGCAGGCCTCTCACTGTTGTGGCCTCTCCCGTTGCGCAGCACAGGCTCCGGATGCACAGGCTCAGCGGCCATGGCTCACGGGCCCAGCCGCTCTGCGGCATGCGGGATCTTCCCGGACCGGGACATGAACCCACGTCCCCTGCATCGGCAGGTGGA
Source organism: Monodon monoceros (assembly GCF_005190385.1). NCBI lineage: Eukaryota > Metazoa > Chordata > Mammalia > Artiodactyla > Monodontidae > Monodon > Monodon monoceros. Next base: position 11,609,477 of record NW_021703786.1, read on the forward strand.
CTCTCAACCACTGCGCCACCAGGGAAGCCCTTGAGTACATTTAAAACTACAGACTTTATAACCTGGAATCTTGGATATCATTCATTCATTCATCATAAAGAAATTTCTGGAGACATCTGGTTAATGAGACAGACTGACATGGGCTTGCTTCTCTACAAATTCATAGAAAATCTGGATTAAGTAGAACAAAAAAAATTTTTTTCCCCAAATACATTGTTGAGCTTGTAAGAAATAAATAAAGAGAAGGGTTCAAAGCTAGAGTAGCAAGTAGGCACCGAGACCATGATGCTTGACCGGGGTCTCAGATTCAGAGATAGGTTTTAGGTTCTGGAGAGTCTAAGTTTCAATATTAAGTGAAGGCATAGAAGAGAAACCCTGAGGATAAGGAGAGGTGAGGAAGTGGGGTGAATTCTAAGGGCTCCCCTGTATACGAATGGGAACTGGAGAGCTGCTCACCAGCCTAGGGAATTTACAAGGAATCTTAATACCCACCTGGGACTCTGGATGGAAGAATAGACACTCATGAGAAATTGTAAACCAAAGCCTGTGTCATATGTCAGTGTGGAGTTTGAATTTATAATATCCAGGTGGGGCAGTGTAAGAACGAGTTCAAACCAGTACAACCACTAGGGCCCTACAAGAGGCCTATGTGAGACTTCACAAAAGATAATTTCTGCTGAAGAAGAGCCCATGATAAAAACTTACAAATTACACAAGGAACCAAAGCAACATGAGTGAGAGTTAACAGAGACAGTAAGTAGGAGCATTTGTATCCACAAAACTATCGATAATAGAACATTCAGAAAAGATTATAAAATGTGTGTGTTTAAAATATTTAAAGAGGTAAGGGCTTCCCTGGTGGCGCAGCGGTTGAGAGTCCGCCTGCCGATGCGGGGGACGTGGGTTCGTGCCCCGATCCGGGAGGATCCCACATGCCACGGAGCGGCTGGGCCCATGAGCCATGGCCGCTGAGCCTGCGCGTCTGGAGCCTGTGCTCCGCAACGGGAGAGGCCACAACAGTGAGAGGCCTGCGTACCGAAAAAAAAAAAAATTTAAAGAGGTAAAAGGCTAAGAATGGGATACTAAGAAATAATCAGGATATCTGAAAAAGTTGAATTTTTTAAAATGAAAAATATAGGTCATTGAAACCAAAAACTTAATGGATTGGCTAGATGATAGAACAGCTACAAATGAAGAGAAAATCAGTGATATTAAATATGGATCTAAGGAAGTTACCCAAAATGAAAAATGGATAAGTAAAGAGATGTATGTTATGGAAGGAGGTTAAGAGACATGAAATATAGAATGAGAAGGTCCAACATACTCTTAATAGAGATTCTAAAAGAGAGCCTAGAGAAAATGTAGAAATGGCAATATTTAAAGAGACACTGGCTTCCAAATTTGAAAAAAAGATATGAGTCCTTGGGTTAAGGGAGTATACTGAGTCCCATGCAGGATAAGTAAAAGCAACTATACACTTAGGCACATCAGCATAATGAAGCTGCGAAAATAATACAGACCAAAACAAAACAGAACATAAAAATGTTAAAAGCTACCAGAGATAAATACAAACACATTTCCTATACAGGAATGTCAGTTAGATTGAAACAAGACCTCTCATCAGCCACCAAAGGTACCAGAACACAGTGGAAATAATCTTCAAAGAGCAAAGGAAGAATAACCATTGGTGTAGAAATTTATAACCAGCTGAAGTATCATTTGAGAGAGATGGCAAAATAATGATATTTTCAGGCAAAGACAGAGTTTATCATCACAAACCCTCACTGAAAGGACTACTAAAGGATGCACTTCAAGAAGAAGAGGACTGAGTCCAGATAGAAGGAGTGGTATTGCAAGAAGCAATATGAGCAAAAATAAAGTATCCATGTAAGCATACTGCTATATCTAAATAATCATCGGCTATAAAATTTTTTAAAAGTAATTTGAGTGAGTTTAAAAATAAAATGAAACTAAAATAGCAAGGTACAGGATTTAGGAAGAACAAATTATTCTAAAGTTTTTCTATTGGGGGAGATACTGGTTAACTTTATAGTCAGTAAGAGAAGAATTTATGTTAAAATTTTAAAGGTTCCTACCAAAAGAATGGAAATAAAATACAAAACTTCCAAACCAAACAGAAGAAAATACAGTCAATTTGGTAGAATGCAAAAAAAAAAAAAAAAAAAAAAAGATCAAAAGAAAACACAAAACAAAATGGTAGAAATAAGTTCACAAATATCGGTAATCACAATGACTCTAATTGGATGAAACTTAAAATTTCTGAACACACACTTGATGCCAGGCACTGTTCTATGCACTGGGGATATGAAAATAGATAAACTACAGCTTCTGTCTTCAAGAAGCTCACAGTCTGGTGGGTGGGGGTGTGGGGACAAATGAAGCAATAATAACAATGGACTAAGTGTTATGATAAAGGAGAACACAGAGTGCTGTGGGGCTAAAAGGAGGGGCACCTAACTCAGCCTGTAGGGAGAGGGTTGGCGAAGACTTCCTGAAGATGGTGACCCTTCAGCTGCGTCCTGAAGGATGAGTAAGAAGGCACAGGGGATAGGAGGGGTGTACCAGGCAAAGGTAACAGCATATGCCGAGGCACAGAAGTGTGAGAGAGCATGGCACGTTCTGGCCCAACCTTCTTTTGTTATGGATGAGGAAACTGAACCTCAGAAAAGGTAAAGAGACTATCCCAAGGTCACCCAGCTGATTAGTAACAGAACCAGGATTTGGACCCAAGACCCCCACCTCCTCACACACCCCCCTTCTACTGTACCACGGTGTCTTAGATGTGTAGCAGGAGGTTTGGGGACTGCATGTTACTGAGACGCCAGCCGACTTTGAAAAAGAGCTGCCTTTGGGTATGGGTGCTGGCTGTGTCTCTGGCCTATCCTGGGCTGGGGTAGAGCCAGGAGCTTGGCAGTTTCCAGAGCTGAGCAGCCCAACTCACCCCAAGGAAGCCATGGCACCGATGCCCAGTTTAATCATTAACTCCAAGTTCACAGGGCTGGAGCTGGAATGCACGGGACCTGGGGAGCAGTCCGGGTCTCCAGGGAGCTAAGGAAAGATGGCTCTTGAGATGGGAAGGGACCCAAGTTTAGAATGGGGTCTTTTGTTCCTGATTGGGTCTATACCCTGGGCTCAGGAATAAGGGCTTTTGCTGTTCCTCTCAATTTTGTTGGAGTTTACCCATCATGTTGTTAGCTTGATTTCAGGATCCCTGTCAATGTTCACAATATATCGTACTTGCCTCTACCTCAGCCCTTACCCTGCATGGTAAGTCTTTACTCATCCATCTACCCCGATAAACTGTGACCTCAGTCTTATCTCAGCACCCTCGGGCAGGACTCAGTCTTTTATCTCAGCACCCTCGGCGCTTGGCACAGCCTGGCACGTTGTAGGTGCTCATTAAATGTTTGCTGAATGGTTGAATAAATGAGACCCTAACTCTGCATAAAGGTATTCCAAAGCACATGCCTTTTTTTTTTAATTAAAAGAAATGAAGAGTGATTTTGCATAAAGAGTTCAACAGAGGTTCACGAACATCTCTTGAGATGTTCTGTGGTGTCTTAAAACATCATAGAGCCAAGATGAGGTCCACTGGTCTAAATGGGATGGAGATGAGTCTTCTCCTCTTTCTCCTTTAGTGTTTGGATGACAGCAGGGCATACTGAAGGTTGCTTGGGCACGCATGGGAGAGGGGTGCTCTTCAAGCATGAGGTGACATTTTATTGAGGAAACAAGAGCCCCATAGAGGGCAAATTCCACCAGCATAATAAAGCTAACTGCTGCTTATAATTTCTGAAAGCCTGCAGCCTGCAGTTGAAAAGACTGTTAGTAGTAGCATTACCAAACCTTGAGAACACAACTTTAAAGAGAACAGAAGATTCCACAGAAGAAAACTTCCACTGGAGGGTGAGGTGCAGGTGTTGGCAAAATTTTTGTTTCTTTCTGGTGAATCTGATTTTCCTGATCTGCAAAGTAGAGGCAGTCATCTTTTCTTCACAAGGCACTTGTCTGGATTAAATGGAATAATGGCAAAAGGGCCTTGGTACCTAGAAGATGCTCAGTCGTGGTGCAGACATTTCCGCTCTCTCTCTCTCTCTCTCTCTCTCTCTCTCTCTCTCTCTCTCTCTCTCTCAAGAATACTGAACCTATACAGAAACAGAGATGTGGAAATAAATTCTGCTCTTAAGGCCATGTGACTGGTACCCAGGGATTCAGCAGCCCTGTCTGGAAGGGACAGAGTCACTCTGCTGACTCCTGGCTTCCAGTGAAAATATTTGCTGGTAGTGTTGTATAGTCAGCCCTGGAGGATGCTGGGAGAAGAAACGTTCCTTGTAGGAATAGTCACTCTCCTGGAAAAGCCAGCTTGCCTGGTTGGAGTTGAGCCAGAAAAGCTGTCTCACCCTAGCAAATTCTCTATCACTCCAAGGTCCCGGATACTCTGGGAAGACTGCCCAACGTCAGGGAGCCTCCTTCTGTACCAGCCTCTTGGTCCTTGCTGGTTGGTGGCATACAAACCAACCAGTTTGCATGTACCTCTTTCCATCACCTGTAAGTTCTCAGAGATCTGTAAGTTCTTCAGAGTTCTAGCACTCAGTGATTGTTACATGAGTTAATTCAGGAAAGACCCAGGCTTGAATTCCTCCAGCTTCCCACCTGCCCTGGGTCCCAGCACATCTAGAGCAAGTCACTGAGCTGCCCTGGTTACCTGATTTCTTTCCCCTTGGCCTTTCCGTTTCTCTCCCTTGCCCCAAGGAACTGATATAAAATGAGAAGTAAACAGCCAAAGGAGATCCTCTCCTGGGGCAAATTTCCTGTCTTGGCTTAGGGGCACAGAGACCCTGAGTGGGGAGGCCAGTGCCGGGCACTCTTCTAGAACCAGCCCTGGGGTGACAGGTGCAGGCAGCATCCACCCTTTCATGGCAGGGCGGGGGTGGTTAAAAAGGGAAGGAGGAAAAAGAAAGACTGTGTAGGAGACCCCAAGGCTGCCCCTATTCCTCCAACCCTGCCCCATCCCGAAACTGTCAGTCTCCACCAAGTCTCAGCAAGAGAGAGAGAGAGAGAGAAAGAGTGAGAGAGAGACAGAGAGAAAGTGGGGGTGGGGGAGAAAGAGACGGAGGGGGGAAATCAAAGAAAATTGCAAAAGTCAATGGCCTGGAACAAGAGGCAGCCTCAGCAACTGCAGTGTGACTTTGATTCCCCTATCATAACCCTGAATTAAAAATTCAGGCAATTATCTGCATGGCTTCCTTCTGATTAGAACGAGCCGGAGCCTCATTAATGCATCGGCACAGAGGAAAGCCATTAGGGTCTGTGAAATGGAATGTTTCTCTGAGAACAGGTTCCGCTTGATGTAGAATACCCAGCAAAAAGAAATTTCACACATTTTTGAGCTCAGAGTCACAGGACGGTACCCTGCTTCGGGGCTGCAGACCCCGCCACGGTCATCCCCTCTCAGCTGGGTCTGGGTGAAAGCCACCTTTGTTTCCCAGCCTCTCTCTGGTACCTCCATCTGCTGGAGTTGAGTGGAGGGAGGGTGAGGGAGTTGAGGGGCCAGAAGGGACTTCCTGGCCATCCTAAGACACCGAGTCAGCCTGGATGCCTGATCTCAAAGTCCTCAAGCCACGAGGAGCACCGGAACTTTTGGGGAATTCACTGCCCTCCTTTGCTAGAAGAACCAGAAGCCAGCTTGTCGGGGACAGAGAAGGTCCGAGACTCCAGAAAAGATCAGAGTATCTGCATGTTCCCAAGAGTCTTGGTGCTTTCCTGACCCATGTAGTTACTTGGGCATCCCAAGGTGGCCCAAGCAGGATCTGGTGGAGCTGAGCCAGCCGTGGGGGCTTGTTGCTTAGAAAGGGGTGAAGGGTTGGAGGTAAGGAGGGCACCCTTTATTCATCTCTTATTCTGTGAGCTCAGAGCTTCCAGAGATGCAAATCTACCACTCCGTGCCTAAGGGGGTAAACATCCACACGATATCTGGCATTCGGAAGTTCTCGTGCACCCCTCTTTGGGATTTCTAGGGTGAAGCTTTCTTCTTCAAATGACTGTGTATCGCTTACAGGGGAACCCAAAAGCAGTTTTCCAAAATAACCACCCTTGCAGTCCTGGTAAGTTCATCTCTTGGGCTTGACCCTACTCCATCTAGATTTTCCTCAAGCCAGTGGATGGCGCTTGGGTTCTCTCAATTCAGACAGCTCCACATTCCTCTAATACAGTGATTCTGGGGACACCAAACATTGATCCTTGGGATAAGTCACATAAATAACCTCTTTAGGAGAAAAGCCAATCTGACATGGTGAGAACTGGAAACCACAGAAAAGTTTTTGTAGGAAGAGAACTAGTTACAGTCAATAGGGTGCCAACCAGGAAAGCGTTATCCTTCAGTGTTTGAGCAAAGCTACATTCTTCTCCTGGCACACCTGTCCCCTATTCAGTGTTAAAAACCAGGGCCAAGTGTCTGCAAAGCTGTAAACACAGCCAGACCGTAATCAGAATAATGGAGTCAATGTGTAGCTGACACAATTTGTACCAATGGCGCCCCCTAATGGACAGAAGCAACCCTAGGCAATCCTAGGCAACCCTAGTGGTCGTTCAGGTTTTCAGAATGTTTCCAGTCCCGTCCCACGTTGGAAGGGACATTCCTGGTCACCAGGGAGTTTTTCTGCAGCATGTTTTCAATACTGCAGACAGTTTTATGGATGAAGGATCCTAGAGGTTACTTCACCCTCTAACACAAACAAGATGCTTGGTGATTCAACCAAGTTCTTTGTAGGCTCTGAGGGTCCGATTTTTCTAACACTTCACTCCCTTTGGATCAACACTCACCAGAGTCAAATGCAATTGAGAATGACTTGTGACTACAGATGATCCCTGTGTAAAGGGCTGACCTAAAGGCACTTGGAGTCTTGGGTGGGTGGAGGTTGTCTCTCAAGCTTCACCGGCTGGTATGAGAGTAAAAGGGGCCAAAGGTCAGGAATGTGGGCCTTCTGGAGAGGGAAGCCACCACACCAGCTCCACAGCTGAGCTCTTCTCTCTGCTGTTGGAAAGGATCAAATCTCAGCCTTTGTACCTTAGCCCTATCCACTGCATTCCTCAATATTTTAAACATAGACCCTCTCCTTAGTCAGACTATCCCTTTCTTCCCAAGATAACCCAGTTTCTACCTTTGCACCTTGTCACGCCTTATTCGTTCAACAAATATTTTTTGGACAACTCTTATGTTCCAGACATTGTTCTAGGAAGGGGAGCTATAGCACTGAACACTGTGGAGCAGACATTCTCGTTGGAGAAACAATTATAGGAAGACAAGTGTGTGTCAGTGGTGTAAGTGCCACGAATAAGCCAAGCTGGGAGAGGGGGATAGAGGGGGGGAAGCTACTTTTTTGGGGGGAGCGGGTCTCTAAAAAGCCCTTCGGAAAAGCTTCGTGCTCCATCCACCCTGGTGAGGATCTATCTGCTTTCTCTCCTTCAAAACTGGGATTGCCTCTTCCATAAAACCTCCCCAGTTCACTTTCCCTCTCCAGTGACATTCCCTTCAGCACATCTCTGCTCAAGCTTCTTCATCCTTAGAAAGATGTTCAGTTATATCTTGGATTATCATCTCCTGGAGAATAAGGGTCCTGGTCCCGTCTTCTATTTCTCTGCTTTGCTACCAAAGCAGGAGGGTGGGGGAGGCGGGGAGGAGACAAGCATGTCTACTTTGTGCTAGAAACAGTCACACATTCCTTCATCTAATCCCCGCAAAACTCCTGCAAACTCTGGTTTATTGTCCCCATTTTATAAGCAAGTAAAGTGAGGCTTCATTTATCCAAGAGCACACAACCACTGAGTGGGGGAACTGGGGTCTGAACCCTGATCTATCTAGCATCGTGGTCTGTACTATTCCCACCCCGGAGCCTAGAGTACTTGTGAAGTGTTGTCAGTGAGTGATGAGTACAAGGAAGGGATGAGCTTTGTTTCTCGGTGAATGGCGGTGCAAAAGAAGTGAGGAAACTCCCCCTGTCTGCTGGATTGCAGATCCTTCCTTTGCTGCATTATAACCAGGTAACCACAGGCACCTCACTTCCCCTTCCAGGGGCTCATAACCCTTCTCTGTAAATTGAGGCTAGACCACACGACCTCCCAGGTCCTTTCCAGCTCTGACATTCTAAGGAACATCATCTCCTGCAAGGAATGGGAGAGGATGGAGTGTGGGGAGAAGTCAAGTGACTTTCCTGCATCGAATCTGATTTTGTTAAGAGACAGATGATGAGATACAACAGTTTGTTCATTCAATTAAAATTCAATATATACTGAATACCTACTATGTGCCAGACCCTGGTGTGTGCTGAGGATACAGAACTAAACTTTTTTTTTTTTTTTTTTTTGCAGTACGGTACGCGGGCCTGTCACTGTTGTGGCCTCTTCCGTTGCGGAGCACAGGCTCCGGACGCGCAGGCTCAGCGGCCATGGCTCACGGGCCCAGCCGCTCCGCGGCATGTGGGATCTTCCCGGACCGGGGCACGAACCCGTGTCCCCTCCATCGGCAGGCGGACTCTCATCCACTGCGCCACCAGGGAAGCCCAGAACTAAACTTTTAAAACATTGTCCTTACCTTGGCATATATGTAAAGGGAAAGACAAATAGGACACGAAATTATCACGATGATAATAACGGCTAACATGGCACCCACCCTTGGCCAGAAATTGTTCTGAGCACTTGAAATCTTTGAACTCATTTTAATCTTCCCAACCATCTTCGAGGTGAGTACTATTATTATTTCTACTTTACAAGTGAGTAAACCGAGGCACAGAGAGGGGTGTATGCCAAAGAAGTACTGTGAACATTAATAATACACAAATAGTGCTTATTTTCAGGGCCTGAGACGTCGAGATGAGGACAGGCCGCTATGCTGCGGTTATCAACACTGATTTTGTCCACCTGATATCGCAGTTATTCCTCTCTTGACCCTGTGCCTCTTGGAATCAGCCACACACGTCCGGTTGGAGGGAAGGGCTTTTCTGGAGTGAGCAGAGAAGGCCTTAGTTTTTGAAACTCAAAACCCATGGCTGTGAAATAACTCAGGACATGGAATAAAGCGGGTGAGTTAGAGCCAGTTTCCTGCCTGCCGGGAAGAGGAGAGGGGGAGGGGGAAAGAGGCAGGTATGGATCCCCTGGGAAGTGGAGTACTAGCCCCTGTGCCCACCTGAGCCAGATATCCAGCGGGTCCTGGGGATCAGGCCCCGGACCAGGAGTGGCTGGTGTGCAAGTTAGATGTGCCTGATGGCCCCTGTGCAGGCGTTCCCTGGGCACTGACGTGGCGGGAGCAACAGTGCCCTGGGCTCGAGAGCAGTTGGAAGAAGAAGTCTTAGCCCTGCAAGGGTCCCTCTGGCCAGCACAGTGTACAGAGCAGAACGAGTGTCTGTCTTCCTAGGAGATGCGTGGAAGGAAAAAGAGGGTCGCTGGACCCAGAGCCCTCTAGAGTGGGAACCGGGGGAAATGCTGCCCCAGGACCAAGTGAGGAGTGGATGTCTCATGGCTGCTGAAAAGAGGCAGTGGGGTATAGAGGCCAGGATGGGGGCTCCTCGAGGGCAGGGGGCTCTGTTTGCTTTGCTTACTGCTCCATCCTGAGGGCCTGGGTCAGGTAACAATGATCCATAAACATTCGTTAAACGGATGACCTTGGGTGGGCTGCCTCTAAAATCAGTCTGTTGGGTTTCAAACCTCAGCTCTGCCTTTTACTAGTTATGCCATCCTTGCGTAAGTCTCTTCCCCTCTCTGCGCCCCATGTGTAAAATGGGGATAAAAATAGTGCCGATCAATGCTGATCTGAGATAAACAGAGAGAATGCATCCGAAGCGCTTAGTGTCTAGTGTAGCACAAGGGCTCAAGGAGTATTTGCTCTCAGTAACAGATGCCACTGCCCCACCCTTGCCCTGCACCTTAGCACCCCACCCTCACCCCCAATGCCACCCTGAACTTATACACAACCTTGAAGAAAAGAGTAGGACTCCAGAATTGGCTAAGATCAAGTTCCCACCACCACAGTACAATGGAGACTTCTAATACTCCTAATGGAAATGAAGCTAAGTGCTTAAAAAGAAGTTATTTTTCTTGCACAATGAATTTTGTAGCCTGATAATCATATTCAAGAAGAATGCAAGCCTGTGAAAGTCAGGTGTCCCTCGGACAGCCCTGCTACCATCTCAGTTAAACAGCTTTCTCCCTCACAGGTATGTCTACTCACAGAGCAACCTACCTCTCACCGTACTTGTCTTTCTAGAAAAAGCACGGTCCTCCAGGTGAGTTATCGTCTGCATGTGCTGCTAACAGAACTTTAAGGCAAAGAGGTCAGGTCTAGGAAACAGAACTCTGTCCTTCCCCCCCAAAAGAGCGCTGAACTTTCCTGAAGAAATTCAGTACCAAGGGTTTTATTTCTTATTAAGATATGCTCTCCTGGGCTTCTCTGGTGGCGCAGTGGTTAAGAATCCACCTGCCAATGCAGGGGACACGGGTTCCAGCCCTGGTCCAGGAATATTCCACAACTAAGCCCGCGTGCCACAACTACTGAAGCCCACACACATAGAGCCCATGCTCCGCAACAAGAGAAGTCAACACAATGAGAAGCCCGCACACCACAATGAAGAGTAGCCCCCGCTCGCCACAACTAGAGGAAGTCTGCGCACAGCAACGAAGACCCAATGTAGCCAAAAATAAATAAATTAAATAAATAAATAAAAAAGATATGCTCTCCTGAAGGTGAGTGTTAGATATTATCATTAATTTTTTTATTAAAAAAAACCTATCTGTATTTACCTGGCTTCACACTTACCTAACTGCCAATAGGTGACGAACTGTCTTCTTTGCCCAGATTGTATGAGTTTTAACACTGAAAGCTTCATAGCCCGGGAAAGCCTCTCAGTCCCAGACAAACAAAAATTCTCTAAATGTCCCAGATAATCCCTAAATGCCAATGACAAATCAGGTGGACTTGTCAGCCCAAGGGAGTGTCTGCAGATTTTTTTTTTTTTTAAATGGGCAAGGAAATTTACTCGTTTCAAATCAGAAGAGCTCACCTCACAGAGGAAAAACAAAACTGATCCCCTGGGGGCACCTTCCACTCTGCTGAGTATTGGCAAGCCTGGCCCTGGAGACCCTGCAAAGGAAGATGCAGCCTGCCTGACTTGACGTTGAGGAAATGGGAGGGCAGAGAGAAGACTGTTTCAAATGGGGCCACCGGACAAGGCTGCAAAGCCTCATCTTGGCATCCTTCCCATAAAGTCCCTCGTTTTTGGTCAGGCTCTCGACCCCTCAATGAATCCCAGCCACTGGTTAGAACAGTTCCCACATCTCCAAGTCACTGTCAAGCCTGTTTGCCTGTGCAGAGCCCCGTGGTTTGTCCACATGCAAGAGTAACCCAGGCATGGCAGTTCCCCTCAGGACACATGGAGTGGCTGCCCCAAGCCTCTGTGTGCGTCCCTTTCCCTCAGACCAAGTGTCTTTTGCTGTTTTTCTGGTGTCCTCAGACCTGATGGAATTGGTCCACTGTATACAGATCGAGTTTCTGGTCACAGAGAACGTGGCACAGCCTATTTCTGCACCTTGTGGGTGAGTGTAAGGGCCCATCAGGATTGTGGATGTTTGGCTCCGAGGTTGGATTACTGAGGCTGCAGTGCTCATTCTATGGGTCAGGGTGTCTCATGAAATTGCAGTCAAGATGTTGGCAGGGCTGCATCATCTGAAGGCTTGACCAGGGCCGGAGGGTCTGCTTTCAAGACCATGTGGCTGTTGGCTAGAGGCGTAAGTTCTTCGCCATAACATCTCTTCATAATAAGGCTGCCTGGCATAATTAGCTTCCCCCAAAGTGAGCGATCCAAGAGAGAGAAAGCAAGAGGGAAGCCACAGTGCCTTTTAAGACCCAATCATGCACCATCATTTCCTCCATATTCTATTTGTTGGAAGAAAGTCACGAAGTCCAGCCCCACTCAAGGGGAGGGGAATTAGGGAGGGAAGAGTATCAAAGGATTTGTGTACATAGTTAAAAACCACTGTTTCCCCAAACATTAAAGGGTTGGACCATGGACGAATTCCCACAAACGTTGGTTCTGGTAGTAACATAGTAGGAAAAGCACAGGCTTCAAGTCAAATCCGAGTTTGATACAAGGCTTTGCTTCTTTCCAGTTTGTGGGATCTGGGGCAAAATGATCATCTCTAAACCCTTAGTTTCTTTATCTGTAAAATGAAGATAACAATAGTAATTCTTTCACTGAGTTACTATGATAATTAAATGAGATGACCTATGAAGGGACAGATCCAAATTGTACAGGGCACCATGCTTTTATAAACTGGCAGGGCCCTCTTAAGAAAAGAGAGTGCAAAATTACAATCAGAAGTTAGGTACAAAATGGACATTTACGTAGAATTAGAAATGACCAAAAAACCCCACATTTTAAAAGCTGATAAATACCACAAATATCACAAAACCCGGAAAAAAATGACAATTAAAAAATTTAACTACCTAAACATACCTCTTTAAAATACCTTCTTCATTGTCAGTGTATAGGAATGCAAGAGATTTCCGTGTATTAATTTTGTATCATGCTCATGCAGCTCAATATCAAAAGAACAAACAACCCAAATCCAAAAACTGGGCCGAAGACCTAAATAGACATTTCTCCAAAGAAGATATACAGATGGCCAAGAAGCACATGAAAAGATGCTCAACATCACTAATCATTAGAGAAATGCAAATCAAAACTACAGTGAGGTACCACCACACACTGGTCAGAATGGCCATCATCAAAAAATCTACAAACAATAAATGGTGGTGAGGGAACCCTCTTGCACTGTTGGTGGGAATGTAAATTGATACAGCCACTGTGGAGAACAGTATGGAGGTTCCTTAAAAAACTAAAAATAGAACTACCATACGACCCAGCAATCCCACTACTGGGCATATACCCTGAGAAAACCATAATTCAAAAAGACACACGCACCCCAATGTTCACTGCAGCACTATTTACAACAGCCAGGTCATGGAAGCAACCTAAATGTCCATCGACAGAGGAACGGATAAAGATGATGTGGTACATATATATAATGGGATATTACTAAGCAATAAAAAATAACAAAATATTGCCATTTGCAGCAACGTGTATGGACTTAGAGATTGTCATACTGAGTAAAGTAAGTCATACACAGAAAGACAAATATGATATTGCTTATATGTGGAATCTAAAAAAAGGGGTATAAGTGAACTTATTTACAAAACAGAAATAGAGTCACAGATGTAAAAAACAAACTTACGGTTACCAGGGGAAAAGGGGGCGAGGCATAAATTGGGAGATTGGGATTGACATATACACACCACCATATATAAAATAGATAACTAATGAGGACCTACTGTATAGCACAGGGAACTCTACTCAATACTCTGCATGGCCCATATGGGAAAAGAATCTAAAAAAAAAAAAAGAGTGAATACATGTATATGTATAACTGATTCACTTTGCTGTACAGTAGAAACTAACAACACTGTAAAGCAATTATACTCCAATAAAATTAATTTTTTAAAAAACCCTGTCTTTCCTACATTTTGACTGCACATTTTTTGATCACGCCTCAGCATGACAAAGATTTTGTAATATTTTATATAGTCAGAAGACAATGATAATTCAGTCTTTCCTTAGCATGGCTGATTAAAATTTGGTTTTTATTATTGAGAGTTTATTATTCAGCTTCACAACTCATTGTTCGTAACATCACGCACTTCTTCAGGGTTGTTGTCAAATTTGGAAAACTTCTATCACGTTTCTTCTACAGAGGAGCTCAGGGTATTTCAAGGTGTCCTGTGTAGTGAATTGATGGCACCCATTACCCAGGGCCATTAGAGGGGTCTGCACAAGGGAGGGCCTTAAAGCTTTAGCTTCCCTGTAAATCTTCCCCTAGAAGCAGGTATGCGTGTAGCCGGAAGACTGGCATAAACTAGGTGCTCAGGAAATGGGAGAAGCATGGAGACAACCCTTATCTTCCCTCTCCATTGCTCCAGGAAGTCAGGGACTTCTCATCCTTGATTTCATCTTCCTCCTTCTCCAGTAGACCCTCCAGGGACCTTCAGAAGGCAGGGACAAAAATACACCCCTTGATATGATGCAGTGGAAAGAACACTGGACTCAGAATGAAAAGACCTGGGTTTGAGTCCTCACTTTGTCACTTACCAGCTGTGTGACTTTGGCAAATTACCCAACCTCTCTGTGTCTCAGTTTCCTCATCTCTGAGATGGGCATCGCTATGCCAGCCTCATGGGTTGTAGAGATTAACGGCAGGATATAAGTAAAGGGGCTTTGTAAATTGTAAGCAATTTTACTAATGTAAAGTGTTTTATTTGGACGTCTGGAAGTTACTGAGGAGCCATTTTGGACACTACCCCATGCCTATGAACATCTTGAATTCTTTGTTCTCTGTGGCCTAATGGAATTGGAAATTCAAATTGGACTTTAATCAAACTTGGCATAAAGACCAGGATAACAAAATAGTCCACTCTTTCCACAGAAAGGTACTGGGTCCCAGTTATTGCCATAATTTGTGCTAGAGATGAGAATTCAAAGATAGTCAAGACACGATCCTGGCCGTTTGTAGATGGGCAGATGGAATCCCGCACGGACATCTGCAGTTTACAGCCTCGGCCTCCCTGTGTCTTAGTGCCTCCTTCTGCCAAGGGGCGTGGCTAAATGCCTGAGAAACAAATGGGTGAAAGTCTGCATATCACGGAGAATCCTTGCGCAGGTGTCCGGCAGAGCCATTAGAGGTCTGCACGAAGCCCCGCCGAGACTGACTGTTCTCCTTGGAGAATTTTCAAGAAGCTTTGAAGTGCCGCCAGGGCAAGGGAGGCTGCCCCATCCTGGAGGTGCATTCACTTGTAATTTACTCCTCCACGTGGGCTCTGGAGCTCCAGTCTCAAAAATACATCACCCACGCAGCCCTGCCCTGTGTAAAGGAAGATGGAGAGAGGAAGGGGGGCCAGGGGAGAGGAATCCCTAAATTAAGGAGGTCCCTGGGAGTGACTGGCCTACAGACACGACTGAGTCTCCCGAGTTTCTCTCCTTGACGCATAAATACTTCCAACTAAGATCACAGACGCCCTTGTCATAAAATCAATGAAACCACACGGGAAAATGACCTCCCGCTTGACTGCACCAGAGATATCTTAAATGGAGTCATTTCCCCTCCCGCAGAAGCAAGTGTGCTGGGGCTCAGGAACCGACATCCAGGCTCTGCTGTGGAGAATTTGAGGTGAAAAGGAAATCAGGTGGGTTGGGTGCTTGTCTATCTTGTTTTACTTGCTACGTTTTGTGATGGCTTCTGAGCAACCTCTTCTGCAACAGGGAACTTTTTCCTGGAGTCAGACCTGGGTCCAAGCTCCAGCTCCTCTAATTTCTGGCTGGGTGTCTTTGGGCAAAGTAGAATCTCATCCCAGTTTCCTTATCTAGTAAAAAGAGGATGATACCGTAAGGTCTGACTGCCCTACAAGAGAGGTGACAAGATCAAGAGGTCTGTCTATGCAAATGCTTTGTAAACCATAAAGTTCTTGATAAATAACAGGTTTTATTATTAAAAGATAAAAGCACCAATCCAGCTAGTGTACCTGATAGAACTTCTTACACTGCAAGTGACAGAGAACCTAACTCAAATTGGTTTAAACCACATGGGGCTATTTCTCAACTTTCATAACTGAAAAGGTCTGAGGTAGGATTGATTCAGGTGAAGATTAGATTCTAACAACGTCACCAAGGGCCAGCTCCTCCCCATCTCCCCCAGTGACCACAAGCCTCACATCTTAAGATGCCATCCAGAGGAAGGGAGGTCCTCTTTCCAGTAACTTCTGTTGAAGAGAGATGGAGAGAGAACAGTGAGGGGCTCTTCTCTTTCCATACTTAGCATAGGTATCACATTTCATTGGCTCTCTTTATATAGCCAGGGGATAAGACACACTGGCCGAAGAGGATCAAGGCCCATCTCTAGATGTGGGGGGCAGGATCATGATGCCAACCAAACCACATTTGAAGGAGGTTTTTTCTTTTTCTTTTTTTTTTACATCTTTATTGGAGTATAATTGCTTTATGAAGGAGTTATTTTATCAGAAGAAAAGTGAGTGGATACTGAGTTGCATAAACAACATCTATCCAGTACAGTCCACCCTCTTTACCTACTCAATATCCACTCTCACCTATATCCCCATAAATATACCTTCAAAAATACCCACTCTCGGGCTTCCCTGGTGGCACAGTTGAGAGTCCGCCTGCCGATGCGGGGGACACAGGTTCGTGCCCTGGTCCAGGAGGATCCCACGTGCCGCGGAGCGGCTGGGCCCATGAGCCATGGCCGCTGAGCCTGCGCGTCCAGAGCCTGTGTTCCGCAATGGGAGAGGCCACAACAGTGAGAGGCCCGCGTACCGCAAAAACAAAACAAAACAAAACAAAACAAAAACAAAAACCCACTCTCTACATAAACACGGGCAACCTCTTTTCCCAAAATGACAAGCCACAGTTTTACCCAGTCTGGTTCTCTGGAATAGAACCTTGTAAATGGAGTTCTTTGGGTCATATGTGGTCCAGTGAGGCTAAATGGTAAATTTAATCACTGTTATGCACTCAGTAAACTGTAATGGAGAGAGACAGGGTAATTGCAGTAAAAACTCTCATTTGGAAAAGAAAAGAACAGGAAACAACTCTCAATGGTCATCTGTCCATACATAGTACATGTCATATTCTGCCAGAAACTACATGGATGACCTGCTCCAGTAGCAAGTATATATCTTCCCCAGTTCTTCCCTCTGGAAGGCTCCCCTTTGCCCTTTGCCCTCTGTGGCTCCTGCTTGTCTCTTCCGTGAATTGTCCTTCATGGACCGTATGACATGTACATCGTGGAGGATGCCTCTTCTGGGGGCTGCACTGCTTTAGCACCTCTCTTCCTGTGATGTGAGTTTGGGGGCCTGGAGATAACTCTCACAGACCACTGTAGGCCAGCTTTGAGGTTTCTTTGGCAAAATGATGCCCTTAAAAAGTTAATAGTCTGAAAACTATAAGACAGTGATGAAAGAAATTGAAGATGACATAAACAGATGGAAAGATATACTGTGTTCTTGGATTAGAAGACTCAATATTGTTAAAATGACCGTACTACCCAAGGCAATCTATAGATTCAATGCAATCCCTATCAAATTACCAATGGCATTTTTCACAGAACTAGGACAAAAAAAGTTTTTAATTTGTATGGAAACACAAAATACCCCCAATAGCCAAAGCAATCTTGAGAAAGAAGAATGGAGCTGGAGGAATCAGGCTCCCTGACTTCAGGCTATACTACAAAGCTACAGTCGTCAAAACAGTATGGTACTGGCACAAAACCAGACATACTGATCAATGGAATAGGATAGAAAGCCCAGAAATAAACCCATACACTTACGGTCAATTTATCTATGACAAAGGAGGAAAGAATATACAATGGAGACAAGACAGTCTTTTCAACAAGTGGTGCTGGGAACACTGGACAGCTACACTTAAAAGAATGAAATTAGAACATTCTCTAACACCATATACAAAAATAAACTCAAAATGGATTAAAGACCTAAATGTAAGACCAGATACCATAAAACTCCTAGAGGAAAACAGGACACTCTTTGACATAAATCACAGCAATATTTCCTATTCCTAGAGTAATGGAAATAAAAACAAAAATAAAGAAATCAGACCTAATTAAACTTAAAAGCCTTTGCACAGCAAAGGAAACCATTAACAAAATGAAGACAACCTATAGAATGGAACAAAATATTTACAAATCATGTTACTAACAAGGGATTTTAATTTCCAAAATGTACAAATAGCTCATACAGCTCAATATCAAACAAACAAACCAACCCAACCCAGTCAAAAAACGGGCAGAAGATTTAAATAGACATTTCTCCAAAGAAGATATACAGATGACCAACAGGCACATGAAAAGATGCTCAACATCACTAATTATTACAGAAATGCAAATCAAAACTACAATGAGATATCACTTCACACCAGTCAGAATGGCCATCATCAAAAGTCTACAAATAATAAATGCTGGAGAGGGTGTGGAGAAAAGGGAACCCTCCTACACTGTTGGTGGGAATGTAAATTGGTGCAGCCACTATGGAGAACAGTATGAAGTTTCCTTAAAAACCTAAAAATAGAGTAACCATATGATCCAGCAATCCCACTCCTAGGCATATATATCTGGAGAAAAACATAATTTGGAAAGATACATGCACCCTAATACTCACTGCAGCACTATTACAATAGCCAAGAATGGAAGCAACCTAAGCATCCATCAACAGATAAGTGGATAAAGAAGACGTGGTATATATACACAATGGAATATTACTCAGCCATAAAAAAGAATGAAATAATGACATTTGCAGCAACATGGATGGACCTAGAGATCAACATACTAAGTAAACCAGAGAAAGACAAATATCATATGATATCACTTATATGTGGAATCTAAAAGAATGCTACAAATGAACTTACTTACAAAACAGAAAGAGACTCACAGACATAGAAAACAAACTTATGGTTACCTAAGGGAAAGGGGCGGGGGAGGGATAAATTAGGAGTTTGGGATTAACAGATACACACTACTATATATAAAATAGATAAACAACAAGGATCTACTGTATAGCACAGGGAACTATATTCAATAACTTATAATGACCTAAAATGGAAAAGAATCTAAAAAAGAATATATATGTCTAACTGAATCACTTTTTTATACACCTGAAACTAACACAACATTGTAAATCAACTGTATTTCAATAAAAAATTTTTTTAAAAGTTAATGGGGTTCTGGTTTATTTGCTTTTGGCTAATGCCATGGATAGTAGCGACAGTTAGAGATATTCCCTCTTTTACTTGTGGGTGGATTAATCTGATCTTTCTTGGAAGATCTTGCTAAAGAGGTTATCAGAGCACTCCAAAATCTGAAATTTTCTTACAGTATTCTTAATGCTGAAGCCTCAGGAAGCACACAGTCTGAATCTCAAGGCTTAATAGGCAACAGGTTACATAGTAACCAGCTGTTTACTATGGACATAAAAAAGAATTACTAAATTCTCATATAAACTCTTTCCCTTCACCCAAATATCTCCCTGTAGCCTTGCAATATCCTACTTCTGGCATTAGATTCTGTATCAGTTAGAAATCTTTTTGTTGAAGCTCAAACCAACTTAAGCAGAAAAGAAATTTGAAGGAGACTGGGAATCATGGCTGGGAAACCTCAGCAGTGACCCCCTCGGAGGAGCTGCCCAGTCAGTGCTGGCCAAGGTGGAGATGGTGCTGCAGCCATTCCCTGCTTATTTGCTCTCTGCTGAAAATCCCAATCCCAGGGTAAAAACATCAGATCGGTCAAGCTTGGGTCACCTGCTCACCTCATAGCTAGGAGTAGGTAGGACCCACCAAACTACGCTTGGTGCAGAAGAGATGATTCCAATAAAGGAAACTAGGGTGATGTTAGGGAGGAGAAGTGATGCAGAGCAGTCCAAATCCAACAAGCTCCCCTTGTACCTAGCAACACCAATCATATGGCACTGCAGCTGTTATTCCAATTCAGTCATAACAGTTGGATCAAACTGAGAACAAGTTGGACAGAGGCTTAGAGGAAATCAAATGGCAGTTAGGTGAATGTCAAGGACCAGGACTTCTCCCAACCAACACTTATCCTTTGATGTCATCTTCAGGGACAAAATTCTACGTTGGATCTGAGTTATTGTGGTAAGACTCAGGCTCTCAGGGGTTAAAATGTAACAAAAAAAATTTGCTTCGATTGATGTTTATTTTTTACTTCAGATGTTTGTATCTAAGGGACAAATACAAATGTATTTAGCTGTCAGCATATAATTATGCTCTCAGAAGCTAGTGATTCACTCTCTTACTTATTCACTTATTTAACAAATCACTTAATAGATATTTACTGAGCAGTTTCTTAGTCCTGGGCACTGTCTAGGAGCTAAGGAGATACAAACATGGATGATATAATCTCTGTCCTCAGAGGCTTAATATATGTGTGGTGATACAAGTAGTAGAAATACTTCAGTCTACTTGGAAGGAATGGTTCAATGTGAAGGCTCTTAAGTCAGACATGGAAAAGTGCAGCATTCGGTTTAAATTCCGGCCATGTGATCTTGGGCAAGTTACTTAAGCTCTCCAAACCTCAGTTTTCTCATCTCTATAATGGGGATAATAATAGTTCCTAATTCAAAGGGTTGCTATTCTCTCATTGATTAATACATTCAATGCAATTCCAATCAGAATTCCAGCCAGCATTTTAAAATGGAAATTGATAAGCAGAGTGAGTCTGAAATATATATGGAATACAAAGAGCCAAGAATAGCTAAGACAATCTTGAAGAAGAACAGAGCAGGAAGGATCACACTACCGTGTAACATGCCCGATTGTAAATCTACAGTAACTCAGACAGTGTGGTATTTTGGCCCAAGGATAGACAAATAGACTAATATAATAGAATAGTCTAAAACCAGACCAACACATATAGGTCACTTAATTTATTAATTTATGACAAAGATAATATTACAGAGCAGTGGGGAGAGGATTTTATTTTTTAGTAACAATATTTGCTCTTTTGTTATCTTCATTCCTTCTTAAGGCTGAATAATAATATTCCATTGTGTGTATTACCACATTTTGTTTATCCATTCATCTGTTGATGGATACTGGGTTGTTTCCACCTTTTGGGTATTATGAATAATGCTGCTTTGAACTTCAGTGTACAAATATCTGTTCAAGTTCCAGCTTTCAATTCTTTTGAGTGTATACTCTGAAGTGGTCTTGCTGGATCATATGCTAATTTTATGTTTGATTTTTTGAGGAACTGCCATCCATTTTCCACAGTAGCTACACCATTTCACATTCCCATCAGCACTGCACAAGGTTTACAATTTCTCCATATCCTTGCCAACACTTATCTTCTAGCTTTGTTTGTATTTGTTTTTGATTATGGCTATCTTAATGGGTATGGCCCATTTTTTTAAAATTTACTTTTTGTACTGCTAAATGAGTGTCTCACTTTGATTCATCATGGTCACTGGTCACTATTTATACTATGAAATTTAACAATTAACATTTAATGGGTGGGGACTTCCCTGGTGGCACAGTGGTTAGAATCCGTCTGCCAATGCAGGGGACACGGGTTCGATTCCTGGTCCAGGAAGATCCTACGTGCCGTGGAGCAACTAAGCCCATGCGCCACAACTACTGAGCCTGAGCTCTAGAGCCCATGAGCCACTACTACTGAGCCCATGCACCACAACTACTGAAGCCCGTGTGCCTATAGCCCATGCTCTGCAACAAGAGAAGCCACCGCAATGAGAAGCCCGCGCACCGCAGCCAAGAGTAGCCCCTGCTCACTGCAACTAGAGAAAGCGAGCGCACAGCAACGAAGACCCAACACAGCCAAAATAAATAAATAAATAGATTACTGCTAATAAAAAAAAAAATTAACGGGTGCATGTCATAGGCACTGAACTGAGTTCTTTAATTTATTATCTTATCTAATCCCTACAACAATTCTTTAGCAAAGTTTTAATTGAAATATAACATATATAGAGGAAACTGAACAAATCATAAATGTACAGATTGGTGAATTTTTACAAAGTGAATACAGCTATGTCACCAGCACCTAGATCAAAAGCTAAAACATTACCAGCATCCCAGGAATCCCCTCGGTGCCCTCTCCCAGTTTTATCCAGTCCCTTACTATCCACCCACCCCAATAGAAAGCAATGATAACTAATATATTGACTTTTAAAAACCCATAGATTAGTTTTGCCTGTTTTTGAATTTTTTATAAAGGGAATCATAGAATATAAAATCTTTGGTGTATTGCTTCTTTTACTAAGTATATGTTTAAGAGGTTCATTCATGTTTCAGACATAACAATAGTTCATTTATTCTCTGTTAACGTAAAACAATAAAACAGCTAGTTATTTTACCAGCAAAACAGGTTTATTCAAGAGCAGCAAAGAATTGCAATTTGGGACATGTAACTATGGCAAACCACATGCAAGTCCAATAAAGCAGAGGAAACTCTTTTATAGAGGAAAAGGGGGCAGCTGGGAGGTGTCTGTTATAAACAAAAAGTCCATTGGAGGAAACTGGGAGTTCAAAGTATAATGGCTTTTCATTGGCTGGGCTGTGACAATCTCTCACTGGCAGAGCTGTTGCAAGTCAAGGAGAAAATCTTTCCTTCTCCTGCTGGCGGTAGTAAATTAGTGTCAACTTCCTGCTGAAGATGCAAAATACACCCCTTCCTGTTGGGATCTGTATTGACGTGGAGAGGTATGTAGGTGAAGCCTCCCCTTCTGGCTTCCTGACTCCACTTTTGTGAGGTTTCCCTTTATTAATTTTCACATTTTATTGCTACATAGTATTCCATTTTATGACTATGTTACAGTTTATTTATCCATTCTACTGTTGAGGGATATTTTGGTAGTTTCCCATTTTAGGCTATTACTAATAGTTCTGCTGTGAGCATTCTTTTGGTAAATGTCTTTTGATGAACATCGTCAAAAGAACATATATACACAATTCCCCTGGGTATTTACCCAGGAGTGAAATTGCTAAGTCAAAGGATATGCGTATGCTTAGCTTTAGTGGCTATTTACAAAGGGGTTGATAAGTATACATAACCACCACAGACTATGAGAGCCTGAGAAACTCCAAACACTTGCCCACATTTGGTATCATTTCTCTTTTCCATTTTAGCCATTTTGGTAAGTGCTATGGTCTGAATGTTTGTGTCTCCCCAAAATTCATATGTTGAAACCTAATCCCCCAGTGTGATGGTGTTTAGAGGTGGGGCCGTTAGGAGGTGATTAGGTCATGGGGGCAGAGTGCTCATGAATGGGATTAGTGCCCTTATAAAAGAGGCCCCAGAGATATTCTTCTTCTCTTCCATCATGTGAGGTTATAGCTGGAAAGCACAGTCCATGGACCAGAAAGTGGGTCATCATCGGACACCAAATCTGTGCCTACATTGTGGGACTTCCCAGCCTCCAGAACTGTGAGAAAAACACTTCTGTGGTTTATTAGCCACTCAGTCTACGGTATTTTGTTACAGCAGCCCAAACAGACTAAGACTGAATGCATAGTCGTACTGCATTATGTTTTAGTTTGCATTTCTTTGATGAATAGTGAAATTGAGCATTATTTTCATGTTTATTGGCCACGTGGGTAACTTCTTTAGTGCAGTGCCTGTTCAAGCCTTTTGCGCATTTTTCTATTGAGTTGTCTTCCTTTTTTCTTATTAAATGTGAAAGTTCTTTGTACATTCTAAAGATGAGTCCTTTGTGTATTGTATATCGCAAATATCTTTTCTCACTTGCCTTTTCACTCTCTTAATGGTGTCTTTTAATGAACAGAAGTTTTAAATTTTAATCTAGTCCAGTTTATTGTTTTATTTTAATGGATAGTACTTTTTGTGTCCTGTTTAAGAATCCTCCAAGGGACTTCCCTGGTGGTGTAGTGGTTAAGAATCCACCT
Organism: Monodon monoceros; assembly: GCF_005190385.1. Lineage (NCBI taxonomy): Eukaryota > Metazoa > Chordata > Mammalia > Artiodactyla > Monodontidae > Monodon > Monodon monoceros. The sequence continues at coordinate 11,633,053 of NW_021703786.1, forward strand.
ACCAAAGCAGGGGACATGGGTTAGAGCCCTGGTCCGGGAAGATCCCACATGCCGCAGAGCAACTAAGCCCGTGCACCACAACTACTGAGCCTGTGCTCTAGAGCCTGTGAGCCACAACTACTGAGCACTCGTGCCACAGCTACTGAAGCCCGTGCACCTAGAACCCGTGCTCCACAACAAGAGAAGCCACCACAGTGAGAAGACCACGCACCGCAACAAAGAGTAGCATAGCCCCTGCTCACCGCAACTAGAGAAAGCCCACACTCAGCAACGAAGACCCAACACAGACAAAAATAAAAATATAATTAAAAAAAAAAAAGAATCCTCCAAGGCCATGAAGACAGTTTGTTTTATTCTAGAATATTTATCAGTTTTTCTTTTATATTTAGATTTATAAGCCACCTGAATAAGTTTTTCTGTATTGTATGAGGTAGGACTTAGAGATTCATTTTTTTCCCATATACATAGCCAACTGAAAATGAATTAGATTGCAAATGTGGCCTAGTCCAAACACTTAGCTCCTTTCTAAAATATTCCCACAGAATCCTAGTTAGAATCAACTAATTAATCATTTTAAATTAATCTGTTTTGCACATCTAGTATTTGCTAGTTTAGCTAGGTTTGTAAGGGAAGGCCTCTCAGAGCTGACATTTGAGATCAGACCTGATTAATGAAGTGATGCCAGCCATGAGCAGAGTTGGGGAGAAAATTCCAGGAAGAGGGAACAAGTCATAGGTGGCTTGATATGTGCAAGGAACGACAAGAAGGCCGGTAGAGCTGAAGTATAATGCTCAAGAGGATGAGAAGCACAAGCTCACTCTTTCGAATGTGAGATCAAAGGAAAGAAACAGACTGCAATCATCACGAGACAGTGGAGCAATGCCTGAAAGTTCTGAGGGAAATTCTCTCTATCAAGAGTGAGGGCGCGGGCTTCCCTGGCGGCGCAGTGGTTGAGAATCCGCCTGCCAGTGCAGGGGACACAGGTTCGAGCCCTGGTCTGGGAGGATCCCACATGCCGCGGAGCAACTGGGCCCTTGAGCCACAACTACTGAGCCTGCGTGTCTGGAGCCTGTGCTCTGCAACAAGAGAGGCCACGACAGTGAGAGGCCGCACACCGCGATGAAGAGTGGCCCCCACTTGCTGCAACTAGAGAAAGCCCTCGCACAGAAACGAAGACCCAACACAGCCAAAAATAAATAAATAAATAAAATTTTTATAAAAACAAAAAGAGTGAGGGCACAATAAAGACATTTCGAACTCACAAGAACTCAGAAATTTTACCTATAAAGCAAGTTTTCTTAGGATTTTTACACAGCAGTCTACTCCAACAAGGTGAGGACAAGAAGAGGACGACAGGAGCCGACCCAGGAAGACCATGGAGGGACACCCCACCGTGAGAGCAGTGCGACTTCCCTGGAGAACACTCTGCAGACCCCAGCAGCTTTGAAAAAGGTTTGTGAGTATTTGTAGCTTCTGCCTGTGCCCCTTCCAATCTGTGATCCACAATGTTGCCCAAGTAAACTTGGTACAGTTCTAGATTCCCTCCCCACCTCAGTTTAAAACCCTCCAATGGTTTCCCATAAGTTTCAGAATAAAATCCAACTTTCGGTGTGATAGGAAAGTCCCTTTGTTATTGACCCCTGCCCATCACTCACCAAGCTGGATGGCTGCTCATACCCTCTGCTCCAATCATTGACTGTTTACAGACTTCTTACAGCTACCAATATTTGCCACTTTGGAGCCCTTGTATCTGCTGCTCTCTCTCTGCAAGGAAACCCTTCTTCCCCTCCTTTCCCTGGTAGATTCGTCCTTGTTTCTCAAACCTCATTATCTTGGGGGGAACTTCCTTGACCACCTTGTGTTCCCCTCCTCCCACCACTGGTTTAAGTCCCCTCGGTTTTACCCCAGGGTTTCTCTGTGTTACTCACCTGTGGTACAAATCTGTGTCTATTTAATTTTTTGTTTATTTACTGTTCTCCTCACTATAGTCTCCTTGAGAGTAGGAGATTATTTTAATCATTGCATTTTAATCGTTGTTGAAGTTTCTGTAATGGCTTCCCTGTAGTCAGCTTGCTTCTGTTAAAATTTCTGCTGCATCACTTGCTATGTTGTCTTGGGAACTCGAGTCTCAGTTTCCTCACTTGCCAAGCGATATGGTATTTTTATTTGCAGCACCTGGCACACAGAAGGTGCTCAGTAAGGTGTGTGGAATGAATCCAGGAAGATGGGCAGAGTTCCGGGGTCGGAGGAGCCTCTCAGCAGGGGAGTAAGGGTGACTCACTCCAGTCAATCTTGACTCCTCCTTTCCCCTCCCCCGGAGGAGTGCTCAGCTTCCTCTCCAGGACCCTTATGCCCTGAGGGTTGTGAAGAAAATCTGAAAAATGCAGGCTCTTTTCCTGTTCACCCTTATCCATGTGTTGACCTAAGGAATTCAGGATATCTCCCATACGTGTCACTGTCTGACCATTCCCATGAGGCTGTTTAAATATGGTGTTACTTTAGGACCCAAATTTCACTAGATGTGGATGTCTTAATGAGGGGCTGCTGGGAGGAAGCAAAGGGATCATGTACCCGTTCTGCAGATGGAAAACCTCATGGTCTTCTCCAAACTTCTCAGAGCCCATGAGCTCACATAAGTTGTCAGGAATCTACCAAGAAGAGGTCCCTGGCCCCCGGGGGTCCCCTCTCCTCCAGCTAAATGAATATTCTCTTTTTGTTCTTATGGTGGAGGCAACATCTCCATGGGACTGCTCTACTTTGAATGAGTTTCTAGAAACAAGAGAGAGTTGACCCTTCTCAATGTTTCACAAGATCTGGAGCAGAGTCAAGAATGGATTGTGAACTGGTACATGAAGGGTCATAGCAGCATTATTCACAATAGCCCCAAAGTGGAAACAACCTGAATGCCCATCAATGGATGAATGGATAAATAAAATAAAAGCAGAAAAAGGAATGAAGTACTAACACATGCTACAACATGGAGGAACCTTGAGGACACTATGCTAAGTGAAAGAAACCAACACAAAAAACCACACATTATATGACTCCCCTTATATGAAATTTGTAGAGACAGAAAGTAGATTAATGGTTGCTTAGGGCTGGGGGTGGGAAGTGGGAGCAGTGGTGAGAGACTGCTAATGGGTAGGGGGTTTCTTTCTGGGGTGATGAGAATATTCTAATAGTGATTGTGATGATGGTTATACAACTTTGTGAATATATTAAATACCATTGAATTGTACACTTTAAATATGTGAATTGTATCTCAATAAAGCTGTTCAAAGGAAATAGATCTAGGCAAGTGTTGGGGGGGGTGATGGGAAAAAAAGGATGGCTTGTGTCACCTATATGCTCTCCCATGTATCTACGCCTGCAAGCAATCCTCTTGCAAGGGAAGAAACTAGATCCTAAGAGTGGGTGTGAGACAGATTTCTGACCATCAGCTCTTCCTCTCCCCCTCAGCAGAGAGCAGTCAGATATCAGAGTGGGCTGGAGCTGGGGAGCCTTTAAGGTTCACTTTTGCAAACTCGAGCTTCTCCATTTCCTTCCTTCTTTCTTCTTTGCAGGGACCCAATTGCTGTGCAGGGAGACCGGGTGGACCACAGCTTGGATTACACAACTGGGACAACCAGTCTGTCTGGAAAGTGCATTGAGTGCAACAGTGATTCAGGGGACTTCAAGTGCATGTGTATTCAAGGTTGCCCTTCAGCTTTTCTCTATGCAGGATGCTATAAAGATGGTCCCTGCCTGTAGAAAGCTTGTGGTCAAGCAGGGAGATTGGCCAATTTGTGTCAAGAAAGAACTCAGAATGCAGGTAAAGTGCCTGCTTTCTTCGCGATGAGGCATCAAACTTGAGGCTGGCCAAGGGAGGTCTGCTATGGGCACTAAACTTTTCATGTTTGCCACCAAATTGTTCAACTTGTAAAACTTGCTTTTCTTACAAATGACAAACACCATTCTCTGTCAAATTGAACACTGAGATTGTGTGCCTCAAAGTAATGTAGGTCCAACTTAATTTAAAAGCTAGGAGGCATAGGGTAAGGCTGCATTCAAGCCAAAGAAAGCAACGGACTTTGCTGGAGTATTCCAGAAGTTTGCCTTGATTACATGAGAGGTGTGACAGGGCAGGAACAGCTGGATGCATACAATGACATGGGGCAAGTCAGGGAGCTGAGGGTTAACCATTAGGGCTTTGGACCCTGAAGACAGTGTCACACTATAGGTGTTGAGATTGTGTTGTAATAGTTGCTGGCTTGTTTCATGTTGCTTTGAGTCTCTTGATCCCTTCAGGTATGCCACCAAAAATTCTAGTATCTGACGAAGCTGAGAGCCACAGATTATCTACTTACTCCCTCAAGTCCCTTCTGATTAAGATGGCCAGGTAAAATACAGGCAATCCAGTTAAATTTCAATTTCAGAGAAACAACGAATAATTTTTTAGTGTAAGTGTGTCCCATGCAATAGTTGTTTACCTGAAATTCAAGTTTAACTGGGAGTCTTCTATTTTTATTTGCTAAATCTGGCAACCTTACCTCTGATTCCCTTCTGGTCACTGCAAAAATGATAAATGCAGCCCTGCTTCCAGGCTAATATTTTGTAATGTGCACCATCTAGTGGTTACATGAACAAAGAGGAAACCCAGAACCGTCCCCAAGAAACAACTTGAAAACAGCAATCCAGAAAGCTGAAAAGAAACAACTAGGCTTTAATTTTAAAAATTCTTTAAAAATTTTTTTTGACTTACTTCTTTGGATGTGGTGTCTGTGATCAGGTCAACAGCTTAGAGTGTCCAGTGAATATCTGAAATCCCTGGTAGATCAGCCAGTGTTTAAATGGCAGCCCTCACTGGGCTGAGGCCTTGGGCTCCTCCATTAACACCTAAAGGCGAATACACAGCCTTGTCCTTGATCTGTTGTGGCTCCCAGCGTTCCTAGTGATGCTTCACAATAAGCATGTGGCATCCAGCCATATCTATCAAGTACAATAAATGTCAGGCTGGGGCAATTTTATTAAACCCAACCAGGCCTGTACGGAGACTCGAGGAAGCAAGTATTTCCTGTTTACTATTTTACCAAGAGGGTATAGGGTAAGTGCCAAAGGGAATTGGCCCCATCCAATGGGCCTCTGGCTGCACATTGCAATCACCTGGGGTGTTTTTAAAAGCACCAATGCCTGTCCTTTCCCCCTTCCTCCTCTTTCTCTCCCTCCCCCTCCCCCTCCCCCTTCTCTTCTTCTCCTGTTTAAATCATGTGAGTTTATACAACCACATGGTATTACTTTAAAGGAGTGCAATAGGCAATGCTGAAGACGATAAGAGATGGTCACTGAAATCAGATTTCACCTTAAAACTTGAGATATTTTATGGACAAAACCTCTCATCCTCAGAATATCCACTGAGGCTGTGTTTGTGTTTTTGTTTTACAGGCAAGGCTAAAAGGCAGAGGAGCTTCCCTGTCTCCAATTCAGTGTCCGTGGTTCTGTAATTTCATCATAAATACTCACTATGAAGCGGTATAGAAACTCCATTGGCAGTTTAGCCCAGGAGAAAATTCCAGAGCTCAGTCTGTTCTTTGAATAGGTTTTAGAATAAACTGGAAGGTGAGAGGGAGTTTGGGGATGGAAATTTTTCAAATACCCTCCAAATTGACAAGGTGTCTCTATATAACATAATTGTATAAACAATGAAAAATAATACCTGCAATTTGTTGAGGGACTTTTATTGACCAGGATGCTTTGCAAACACTATCCTTTTTAACTCTCAGAGCAACCCAAGGTGGCTGGGGACTATATCGCCATATTACACACGAGCAAACTGAGCTCAGGATTTGTACTAGGTTGGCCAAAAAGTTCACTCGGGTTTTTCCTAAGAGGACACAGCTGGTGAGCGGCACGGCTGTTTTTCACACCCAGCTTTGTCTGACTGCAAATCCTGTGCTCCTCCGGCTCTGATATTCTGCCAAGGCTACAGTGCATAGTTCTGCAGATTTCCTTCCCCGCTGGTCAGGCCTGTGACGGAGAGCTGTCTGCCAAGTCACTCACATGTCAATGACACTCCACTGCCAGCCTCAGCCGCCCAGTATTAAGGCACTTGAAACCAGACTTTCAAAAATATTCACTTCCTTCTGGCTGGCTCAAGAAAGTCAAAAGGCAGTTTTCATTTTTTATGGCACTTACCTTTGGGTAGCTGAGTCACGTTGGGGGTCTTATGGGGGCTTTGGTGATGATATTAAAGGCTATCTCTAAGGATCTATGAAGCCCTCCTTGGAAGGAGGAACAGGAAAACAAACAACCATTTGTGAAAGGTAGAGTGGAGATATACCGACCCAGAAACCACGTTTCAGAATCAATCCATTCCTCGTGTTTCAAGGCTCCTCATGCTGAAATGTCACCTCCTCTGGGAAGCCTTTGGGGACCTGCCTCTGCCCCAGGCTCATGAACTGCTCCCCCTACTGCCATTGGCACTGGCCTCTGTTCTCCTTCTCAGCACACAGCAATCAGAAGCAGAGTGTGTGCATATACACCTCTTTCTCTAAACTGTGAGCTCCTTGAGCAGAGCAGAGCTGGTCTAGACCGGTTCAGGCTTCTCCAAGTCTGTGGTATCCAGAGGAAGGGGTCCCAGGGAGAAGGAGTAGGCAGTGGGCTGGAAGGAGGCACCTTTGTCAGACTTTGCTTGGTGAGTCAGGGTCACATGGATTAGTCACAGGGGAGGGCTTTGAAAATCTTTATGGTGTCCTGGGACGGTCAACCTTGTCCACGTCACAGCCTGTGGATTTTCTGAGCACCCTGGATTTTTCTGAGCACCTTTAGCGTCTCCTCTGTGACCTTGTAACCGTCGTAGGACTTCACACACTCAATCTTTCATTCAGTAAGTACTTCTTGAGAGCCTGTTAGGGGCCAGGCACTGTGCTGGGTGCTGGGATCAGTAGTAAACAAAACTATCACAGCTCCTGTCCCGTGCAGCTTATAGACAAGGGGAAAGGCTTACATTTGCCTGGACCGAAACAGTGTCCCCCAGCACACCGGGAGCTCCTTGAAGGAAGAGACTAAGTTGTATTGACTTTTTAACATTTTCATTTTATGTTTTAGTTTATTATGTAATTCACACCATAAAATTCACCCTTTTAAAGGGGACAGTTCAGTGGTTTTAGTATATTTGCAAGGTTGTGCAGCCATCACCACCATCTAATCGCAGATCATTTTCATCAGCCCCGCAATAAACTCCTTGCCTATTAGCAGTCATTTGCCACCTCCCCTGCCCCCAATCCCTGGAAAACACTAGTCTACTTTCTGTCCTGCGGTTTTGCCTTTTCTAGACATTTCACACAAATGGGATCACGCAGTAACGTGGCCTCTTCTGTGTCTGGCTTTTTTCACTTAGCGTGATATTTCCAAGGTGCATCCACAGTGTAGCAATGATCAGGGCTCCATTCGTTTTTATGGCCAATAATACTCCACTCTGAATGTACCACCTTCTGTGTGTGCAGTCATTGGTGGCTGGATGGTTACAGTTACTTTTGTAGTTTGTACCTTGATGTCTTCCTCCTCCGTGTCACCTTGTCTTCTTGCTCTGTCTCTCCTCTGTCCATCCCTCCCTCCCTGTTCCTGCTTTCCTCTCTCAGATGCTTGTTATTCCACACCTACCACGTTATGGGCACTGTGATTAAACATCTCATAAATGTTCCAGTCTGAGGTAAATCAAAAGGCACTATTTAAAAATTTTTAAATAAATGCCTTATTTTAAAAGTTTTACATGTATAGAAAAGTTGCTGAGATAGTAGAGAATTCCCATACGTCCATCCCCCAGTTTCCCCCATTGTTAACATCTTACCTACTGTGGTACATTTGTTCCAACTAAGGAGCCAGCACTGTTACCTTCCTATTAACTAAACTCTACACTTTATTCAGATTTCACTACTTTTTCCCTAACGTCCTTTTCCTGTCCCAGGATCCCATCCAGGACACTTCATTGCATTCAATTATCATTGTCTCCTTAGGCCCCTCCGACCTGTGATGGTGTCTCAGGCTTCCCCTGTTTCTGATGACCTTGACAGTTTGGAGGACTGGTCAGGTTCTTGATAGAATGGCCCTAAGTTGGGGTTTGTCTGATGTTTTTCTCATGGTTAGACGGGGATTATGGGTTTTCTGGGGATGACCACTGAGGTGAATAAAGCCATCATTTTTAAATTGCTGAAAAGCCCTGGAACTAAGAAGTGAGACCAGATTTTTCAGGATTATTCAGAAAAACCAGGGAAACTTTACTTTGGAGACCTTCAAATGGTACAAGTGGTGTATGGAAGGATTCCCTGGTCTTTTCTCCAAAGAGAGTGGTATGCTGCCTATCCTCACGGTGGTGAAGAAATGAGCCTTTATCTGACAAACAAGCACAGCTTGACATGTGTTCTTTCTCTCCTGTTGGCTCTAAAGTGGGACCTTTGGTGAGTCAAGCCCTCTCTCTTGGTGTCTGTAGGATTAGGAAGTTGCGACTGATGACCTCCAGGGCCTCTTCCCACTGTGACGGTTTATACTCTAAGAGGTGACCCGTAAGTTCCCTGAACATCCATCAAATCCCTAGGTTTGGCTCCCCATTCTTCCATATCAGTCCCAGCCTGTTGTATTCAGGTGGCATTTGTCTCCAGAGGATATACCCACCCCAACCCCATTTTAAAAACCTTCCTTGCAGACAAACATACTGGACAAACAAACCCCAGCCCTTTGCTGTGCGGATCTCCACTTTGAGGGGCTGGGGGAGCGTTCCAGAGCAGCAGTGCCCAGAGTGGGACCCTGGCCTCCCTGTTCCCCTGCTGACACAGCACAAGGCCCAGAGTGAGGAGGGTCACAGGCAGAGCTACACACCGCACGACGCTGGACACTCTTCACCCCAAGAGGCTGTTTTGGTTCAGCAGCTCCTGTGGCTCGAGTAAGTTAATCACTGATGCCGAGAGATTAATTTGTAACTGGACAGCAGACAAGATAGTTCAGGCTCCGGTGGGGCGGCACTGAACTGTGGCATGGGCATTTCTCAGAAGACGCCTGCTCCACAGCTTGGCGCGGACGCTGAGAACTTCAGATCCACACCGGTTCCTACGGGCCACCTCCCTTTCCCTCCAAAGTGGGGGGAAATGTGCCCAGGACTCTCCCTTCCTCTCTGCAGCATATTCGCTGGTCTTAGAAAACCTGTCCAGGCAACAGCCAGCCTCAGTAGAAAAGTCCAGTCTAAAAAGTCCACTTAAGGGGGAGCACGTGCCTGCCAGCCCAGCCGAGGCCTGTGGACCAAACCGTGCAGGAGGGGAGAAGAGGACGGAACGAGCGAGAAGAGAGGAGGCAGTGGAAAGATGTGGAAGGATGGATGGGAGCCCAGGGTGGGGGTGAGAGATGCTTCCTACAGCCTGAAGCCCCCCGCTCATGGATTGCGGCCACTCCAGGAAGGGCAGGTCATTGAGGGTCTGCCCTCCCATCCCATGTGCATCCCCTCCGTCATTTCCAGTCTTAGCCCACCGCCCCCATTCTGGGTCCAGGAAAGACAGGTGAATCATGATGTGCAGGTCCCCCTGCGGCCTGACCCTCATGCTCCAGTCATCACTTCTTTATCAAGTAAAATGACCCTTTGTTGCCATACTGGACACCCATGGCCACAGCTGTTGGCTGCGGATGCCGCCATTTTGTCAGCTTCAGCAATCTCTTATTTCTAGCCAGGACAACTTGGAGTTCTTAAGTCAAGCCTATTTATCAAGGAAGGCCCTGGCAATACTGCCCTCACGGCACTGGGCTCAGAAGGCTATTCTATAAGGCCACAGTCTCCATAGAGAAAGAAGATAAGGAAAGAAGGTAAATGGAACCAAAAATAGGAATAGGGCCTGCATTAAAAGAGGGTGCAGGGCTTCCCTGGTGGCGCAGTGGTTGAGAGTCTGCCTGCTGATGCAGGGGACACGGGTTCGTGCCCCGGTCCGGGAAGATCCCACATGCCGCAGAGCGGCTGGGCCTGTGAGCCGCGGCCGCTGAGCCTCCGCGTCCAGAGCCTGTGCTGCGCAACGGGAGAGGCCACAACAGTGAGAGGCCCGCGTACCACAAAAAAAAAAAAAAAAAAAGGGGGGTGCAGAAGAACTTCTCTGTGGGTTGCTGAAATGTGGGCTCCCCACCCAGAAGTTTCTGGGAGCCCAGTTAAGTAGTGGGTGATTTGTGCTTGGTTTTCTACCAGGAGCCCGAATTCTTGTCATTTTGGTTCAATCATACTGCCCTTACCCATGAGTGTGCCTCACGCAGTCTCCGGTCTCTGTTTTTGTTCATGCTGTTCCTTTGACCCAGAAGCCTTTCTCTCCTTTCTCCATGTCACTCACTTTGATCAAGACCTGGTTGAGGTGTCATTTCCACCAGAAAACCTTCCGTGAGCCTTCAGGTGGGCCCTCGGCTCCTGCGCTTTGGTATCTTCGGTTCCTTACACCTATTGGCAACAACACCTATGGATTCTCAACCCTAATAGGCAGCTTGGCATCACCTGGGGCACCTTGTTAAACATACAAATCCTAGATGCCCAAGTCTCTTGGGGTGAACTTGTAAAGCTGTATTTTTATTGGTCTTCATGTGTGTTTTGGATGCCAGGCCAGGGTTGGGTGTATCTTCTCTAGTCTCTGGCCCCTAGGCCTGGGCACAGGGCTTAAGTCATGGAGATTGCATGTCTCTGAGCCCAAACAGGAAGGGCTGCAAAAGTGCAAGACCCCTGCCCTTTCATTCACACAATTTCCATCCTTTTTCTGTTCCTGCTTTGTGCCCCGGACGCTGTGCTGGCGATCCAAGAGCAAAGCCCAACACAATCTGCCTCGTACAGCTGACGGCCTGGCCGGGGAGACAGAGGTGAATCAAATCACTTACACACATCTCATTGCAAAGTGCCACATGAACCTTATAGAGGAAAAACAAAGCTGTTCTGAGAACTTACAACAGGGGCTCTGGCATCAGCTGGGAGGTCAGGGAAGCCTGGGCTGAGCCCTAAATGAGGGTTAGTGGAGGACAGGGGTAGTGGGGAGCAGTCTCACTGGGTTCTTTCAAGTGCTCTTTTGGAAGCCGACTGCGAGGCATTGGGGGTCCATGCCCCTCCAGACACTAAGATGGTCTCCAGAAGGAGCTTCTCCTCACACCCACCCCAGGACCCCACCTTCACTTCCGCTTTTCTGCTGTCTCCTCTTGCCATGAGCCTCTGGAAGATGATGTATTCTAAGCAGAGGAAAGGCCTATTTCTCCAGGCTGGGGGCTGTCTGCTAGCATCAACGCTGCCATTGCTGAATTCCCAAGAGGTGCGCCTCCCTTTGACCTGACATAATCTCATACTGGGCACGTGGCTTGGCTAGTGGAGGGCAGGCTCCCCTCCAACGTCCCTCCCCTCTCAACAGTGGAGCACCTTGTGCAGTGAACAATGTGGACAACCTTCTGTGGTGGCCTTGCTGCCGTCTCGAGCAGGACGTTCTGGCTTCTTGGTTCTCCCTCGTAGCTGGAAGATTCCTTTATCCCACAAGGAGATAATTACATCTTCTGTGGCCATAACTCTGTTTGGACATTTAGACAAAAATTTATATGTATTTTCTGGAGGACTGGGTGTTTCTCTTACCTAAATTGAAAAGAGGCTTCTTTTAAATAGGATCCAAGAGAGTTCTTTCATATGGTAATTCACATACACTTTGGCTGATAAGCCCTAGACTTGGCAGAAGGTTCAAAGTAGAAATTGTGTTCAGATGAGGCACATGGATGCTTTTTGATCTGATTTGCTTTTAGCCGCTGACGTTGGGATAATTTTGGCCTCAAAAACCTGGTAAAATGAGATCTTTTTTAAACAAAGTCTGAACCACCTAGAGTGAGTGGAGGCGTCCTTATACATTGGGAGCTGGGAAAAGAAGCATCTTCTGATGGAAGATAACCCTCATCACATGAAGGCCACGCTGAAGTGGCCCTGGAGGGGCACCTCATCCAGATCCTTCCTTTTACCAGTGGGGAAACTGAGGCTCAGAGAGAGAATGTGGACTGGCTTAGGTCACACAGTGAGTGGCAGAGCCAGGCTGACCCCTGACAGGCACTTCTTTCTGCACCTGAACCTTGTTGATGGCCAGCAGTGACCAGTGTGAGGATGGAAGGAGCTATGTGGGTGACCGTGTGTATGGAAAAGTGAGAAGGGGACATGTGGGCTGGAAGACAGGGTGTCTCACCAAGTCCAGTGCGGTCCCTCCTCTTTCAGATATGGGAAGCTGCTTTTCCTACGTAAGAAGGGTTAGGGCTAAGCATCACCTACAGGAGAGAGCGCTAGGAATACAGTGGGAACTGGGAAGGAAAAGAGAAAGAGGGAAGTTCATCTTACAGACACCAGAGAGTATACAAGTGAACCACGTGCCATGCCACTGTTTCACAAATGACCGTAATACTGGTTTGGGTTGGGGGAGGGTTGGGTGTCAAAGTGACATCCTACCTCGGGTACCATATCTCTCCATGTCTGACATGTGTGAAAACACTTTCAGTTGTAAAGATAAGTTGAACTTACTGAGCACCCACTAGCTGAGCAACCTAGTGGGTGCTCAGTAAATGGTAGCATCTCTCAGTAGAGATCCTGCTAAGGAAAGGGACAGAGGAACATGTTTTCTCCTTCAATTCCCTTAACAATGCCTTCAAGAGGTATGATTCTCCCCACCTAACAGATGAGGAAACAGAAAGGATAAGTTTCCTGCCCAAGTCACACAGCCCAAGAGCAGTGAAACTCGGCTCCCCTGGTTGTGAGCTATTTCCACCAGCGTAACTCCCATCAGCTTCAGTTGACAATTCCTCCCCTTGCCTCCAGGCCCTGCCACCTCTCCCTGGTGGACATGTAGCAGATATGGTCCCTAAATTCGAGTGCGTTCGAGTAGAGGTGTGGTGCCTTGTGCATAAGCTTTGATTTGGGGGGGACGTGTGTTGGTGGCTCAAGCATTTGAGAATGCTGGAAATGGGAGTCTTTCCCAAAAATGCAAGATCAGTGGACATTGTGGGACATACCTGGGTTTGTTTTTTATTCCAAGACCAGCTTGTTTTCCATAGGCCCAAGCTCCATCAGCAGGCCAGGACCGTGTTCTGATTCAGACTTAGAAAGTCAGCACACACGTCTGCGGTCGAGGCTGCTCCTGCTTTTGCGCCTGAGAAATCCTGGGATCCCCTTTCCTCCTCTTGTCTCCCGGTTCCTCTGCTTCTGGTGATGAGGCAGGGACAGCTTGGAACAAAGACCTTCATCATTTCTGTTGTGAAACTGTCCTAAGATTAGGCAACTGTGAATTTTTCATCAATATTCATTTCTCTAGTGGATTTCAACAAGATTAACTCTAAAAAATAAAAATTAACATTTCCATTCCCCGTGAAGGGTACTGGTGAATATGGAAAGAAAAATTCTTTTTTTAAAAATTACTTTATTTATTTGGCTGTGTCGGATCTTAGTTGTAGCACATGGGATCTTCGTTGCGGCATGTGGGATCTTTCGCTGTGGGTGCGCAGGCTTAGTTGCCCTGTGGCATGTGGGATCTTAGTTCCCCAACCAGGGATCGAACCCATGTCCCCTGCATTGGAAGGCAGATTCTTAACCACTGGACCACCAGGGAAGTCCCGGAAAGAAAAATTCTAAAGGTGAAATTGTCTAACTCTGAAGGGCACATGCAGGAGCCCTGACCAGGCTGGGAATGAGGAGACCTACATTTTGGTCCTGACTCCCTCCTGCTGCCTGTGTGTCTTGGGCAAGTTGCTTAACCTCTCTGGGCCTCCATGCTTGTTAAGGACTCTTTCAGTGCAAATATTTTATGGTTATAAACAGGGAGAGAATCATCTCAATAACGTAGTTCCTTTGTAGTACTGACTTTTACACATTCACCATGGAGGATGATACTTGATGAGTTTAGAATTTTCTCTTGGTTGGAACAGGGACTTGAGTTCTTTCCAACTGTGGCCCTAAGTCTGTGGGTTTGGTAGGCCCATCAGGCTGTAGAGTCACATGCATTTTACATTGTAAAAATATTTCTCGTTTGCTTAAAATAAAATCCTGGAGGTGAAATGGTGTTTCCAAATTCCACTGAATTGTAGCCTCAGAACTAGAGCTGGACCATGTGGTCCAAACTCCTCAGTTTATAAGTGTGAAGGCCCAGAGTCAAGGAGGAAGTACCCCAGGATTCCTGGAGAATTTAAACAGAACTGGAGCTAGAACCTGGGTACCATCACACCCAATCCAGTGCTTTGCTTGTGTCCTCTCTGTATGCATAAAATTGAATAAAAACCAGTTGGAAGAGTAAAGGATTATAAATATCAGACCATAATCTTTTTTTTTTTTTTTTTTTTTTGCGGTACGCGGGCCTCTCACTGTTGTGGCCTCTCCCGTTGCGGAGCACAGGCTCCAGACGCGCAGGCTCAGCAGCCATGGCTCACGGGCCCAGCTGCTCCAAGGCATGTGGGATCTTCCCGGACCGGGGCACGATTCCGTGTCCCCTGCATCGGCAGGCGGACTCTCAACCACTGGGCCACCAGAGAAGCCCCAGACCATAATCTTAAGAACAACTTTAATCCATGTAAATACAGGCACAGAGATTTTTATTTATATTTTCATTTTAACATGCATCAAAACCCTGCAGTCTTCGAACACCACTATGGACATTCTATTTGCATTTCCTGAAGCCACCCCAGTGAGCAACTCTGAAATAAATTAAAAAGAGTGGTCAAGCCTGAATGCACACCGAGGTTTCCATGTGCTCAGCTCAGCAGATTCAGGTATGACCCCTACAGAGCTTGGACTCTGAACTGGCACTAACATTCTCTACGCTCAATGACCATTTCACACAATGAATTCATCTGTGTAATTGTGCTTAGCTGTCCCAAGATTAACTCCATGTTTGCATGAAGATCAAAATGCTTACTTTAAAAAGTTTGGTTTTCTTCCATTTCTGTCTTATCTGGGGAGGTATGCATGCTTGGAATTTCTTGGGCTTTTCTTTTTCAGATCTATTCTAGGGATTGAGAATGTGAGGGCAAGTGTGTGTGTGTGTGTGTGTGGTGGTGGGGTGACTTACCTTTTATTGTTCTGTTTTTGAAACAACAATCGGCAATCATTCTTCACTGTTTTGATGTCCTCTTGTCAAAGGCAACCCAGAACATTGGGATCTTAAAGTGGGTAACAGCATTCTTGATTGCCCCCATGCCTAGATCCTACATTAGTTAGGATTCTAGAATTCTGCTTTATTAAAATTTTTATCCTGGGTTACAATTTACGTAAAGAGAACACATCAGAAGTATGCATCTTGGTACACTCTTATATATGCATATACTTCTGCTTTGCTTATACCTTCAGTTATTGTTTGGTACCCATTGGTAGTGAAATATCCATTGAGTTTTTCCAAAGACTGCTGCATCCACCTGGGGAGGAGGCTGACATTTGGAGCTGCTGGAAGGTGGTGGTGTGACTGGAATCAAGAGGATTTGCTTTCCACTGTTTCACCTCACTTGCACTCCAGCCACAAGTTCTGGGAGGAATATTGGAAGGCACACTGCACTTTCTCTCGCAATGGGGATCAGCAGGGAAGAGGGAGACGTTTGAATGGGGTCGGGTGTTTCCACTTAATCATTACCACCGCTGACATCAATGAAAACTAAGTAATGCAGATCATCCGCATGGGCACCTACAATGAGTGGAAAGGAGGCCAGATTCTTAGTAAGTGTTACAGTGAGGTAGGGGATGGATAGAATACAAAACTGAGTGGGGGAAGCAGGGTGGCTTGCATTTCAGCTTCAGTATACAATTGATTTTTGTGGTGGAAGGGTCCAAATTGCCCTGGCTATTTCAAAACAACGTCAGGAGAGGAGCAGTTGTGTTTTCCAGCACCCCAGTGGTTGCCCAGGACACGAGGCAGCCTTGAGGACAAATACGTCCCTCCCTGAAATAGGAAGCCAACTATTTACTTATACAAATAACACTATAAAAGGGCTTTAGAAGTTGAGCTGCAGCTCCTGAGCTTTGACCAGCCCCTAGATTTGTCTCAAAAGGCTCCTTCCGGAGGAAGGAAAGTCCTGAGGCTCTCAGGTCGAGCACTGGCTCAAACAACAATTTAAATCAAGCAGAGCCTCCACTGTCTCCAAGTTGAACCTGCCCAAGCAAACACCCTCGAGACAGCTTCCAAACAAAGATGACAATATTACCATCTCAACCTGAACGTGCATCACAACTCGGTTTCAAAATTCATTGTGTGAAATTTAAAAAAAAAAGTTTTTATAATAAAATTCACGTTTAAATCCTATGATTTTTCATCGTATTCACTTCCTTACATCCCCTCAATTCTCATCCCCTTCCTTCATCACACTCCTTTGGCAATATCACAACCCTGGTTAGATCTGACTCTCCGCTCACTTAGCACCTGACCCCATGTACCTGAATAAGTTCGAGAAAAATGCTCAGCTAGGCTGGCAGCTCACACTTTAGATTCATGACCTCAAACCTTGATGGCTCCTTAGTGCTGCCAGGCAATCATATATTGGCATATCCCACTCATCAGTATTTGTTGAATGAATGCATTAAACAAATGAATTTTATTTAGGGTCCCATGGATGCTACAGTTCTCCTTGTCCAAGTTTAAAAGAGAATTTTATTTTAAAAACATTTTTTTTAAAGTGAGCACTGACCTTGGACGCAGAAGACTTGTATTCCAGGCCTAGCCCTGCTGCTTACTAGCTGGGCGACCCTAAGCAAGTTACCCTTCCTCTCGGGGACTCAGTCTCCTCTATGAGTGAGGCAGCTGGACCAGGACACTAGCAGATGGAGAGTCTCTCTAGATGTCGGTTGAGTGAGATGAGGTCCCTTCCTTCTGCCAAAGTTCACAGATCCATGATTCTTCCTTGAGCCAAGCAAGCCCACAGCTGGGTGTCAATCAGGAGAGGGAGAAGTGAGGTCACTGACATTTAATTAGGAAGCAAGGAGAAACACTTGCAGGAGGACCCTTCTCTTCTTTATTGGTCTCTGATTTTAGTTTCTGGTCCTGCAGCTGGAAAGAGATTCCAAAGTAAGCAAACCTCTCATGATAAAAGCAAACAGTGACTTTGGTTCTGAGCAAACTTCAGATGGAGTGCAGCAGAGAGGTGACACTGGACTGGGATTCGGGGACCCGGATGTAACCCAACTCTGTCACTGGTCATGGGTCCCACCCTCCTCTTGGGCCTCAGTTTCCTCTCTGTATAATGAGTGAATTTAAGTGTCCTAAGCTTTTATCTGGCCTCCACCATTTCCGAGCACTGGTGGCATCTTTTCGCCCTTTTAAACTTGCCTGGCCTGTTTCAGATCAGAACTGGCACAGTATCAGCAAGTTTATGGTTTTATAAGCCGCGAAACATGCTTTGCAAATAAATGATGAAGGCATTGGAGTATTGCATGGAAACACCAAAGTCTTGAACAAGGTAGGACTTTGGAATTGTAAGAGGAATGGAAAGGCGTTCATGGTAGAAACACCTGTCCTTGACCTTAAAACCAGATGGACAAGTGGCCACAGACTGAGGGAGATCCACTGGTGCTAGGAATACTGTCTGGCACTTTCCCCCAGGATGTGGTATAGTGGGCAGTTTGGGTGCTAGCTGGGCAAATCATTAAAAACAAATCAAAGTCTCCAGTGAGAAGATCACTTCAATTATCTTTCAATCTTTCTGATTCATGGGGTCTGTTGATGAGCTAGGACATTTTAATGACTCTCAAAACTTTGCTAATCTGTCCCTTTCTCCCTGACAACACTTTCCCCTCTGCCCCCACTTTTTATTAAACAGAGAGAAAAAAGGGCTCAAGCTCAGAATCTTTACCAGTCTAGAATTTGGTAATTTGTTTTGCTTTATTGTATTTATTTTTATGGTTAGGTCTCATGAATAGAAAGTGGTATTATTTTTTAATTTTAGAGTAGTTAAAATTTTATCTTAAAATACATGTAGTTAAGTTTAAAAAACTGAGTTAGTTTCTATAAAATTGTTAAGGAATAATGTGTGTTCTACACAGATACTACAACATAGGGCAGGTGGTCCCTGGGGTTTGGTGGGTGGCATTCCCCAGTCCAAACTGGCATCATTCAGATAGGGGAAGTTCTTCTGGACACCACAATAGTGCTTATAATGCCATTTATATTTACTGGGTAACTCAGTTTTTGGTCTTTTTGTTTTCTTTTTAAATAAATGTGTACTTTTTCCTGATCACTTTGTGTAAAACTTGGAACTACACAAAAACATGTAGAATAAAAGGACAAAATATTTTTTTAAATATATGGAATAGAATGAAAAATCACTCGTCTCTCTACTCAGAAATAACCACTCCTAATACACTGGAAAATTTTTCTTCCTTAGTGTACCAACAGAGCTGTTATTAAAACATATGCATTAAATTTTTGTAGCCTATTTTATTTCCTTAACATTATAACATAAATGTGTCCCCACACCATTCAAAACTCTTCATAAACATTTTAAATGGTTGTAAGGTCTTTAACATAGAGAGGTCCCATAGTGGATTTAACCATTGCCCAGCTGTTTTACATCTGGGTTATTTCCAGTTCTGTCCATTAAAATGTTGTGATGGATAGCTTTATGCATCTCTATTTGCCTGCATTTTGTTTTTTTTTATTTCTTTGTTTAATTTTTATTAGAGTATAGTTGATTTACAATGTTGTGTTAGTTTCAGGTGTACAGCAAAGTGAATCAGTTATACATAAAGATATATCCACTCTTTTTTCTTTTCTTTTTTTGCGGTATGTGGGCCTCTCACTGTTGTGGCCTCTCCCGTTGCGGAGCACAGGCTCCGGACGCGCAGGCTCAATGGCCATGGCTCATGGGCCCAGCGGCTCCGCGGCACGTGGCATCTTCCCGGACCAGGGGCACAAATCCGTGTCCCCTGCATCGGCAGGCGGACTCTCAACCACTGCGCCACCAGGGAAGCCCTCCACTCTTTTTTAGATTCTTTTCCCATACAGCTTATTACAGAGCATCGAGTAGAGTCCTCTGTGCTATACAGTAGGTGTTGCCTGCATTTTGGATGGTTTCCTTACAATAATTCCAGAAGTGGCATTCCTAGGTGGGAAGATTTTTAAGGCTTTTGGGATACATATTGCTAAACTTTTTCCAAAAGTGTGGGGACCTGAAGGTACTCCGATCTGAACCCATGTGATGGGACACACTTGGGTTTGTGTATGTAAGGTGGGCTTGTTACTGGAAAGAGCTCAGACTCCGCCACTTTGGGCCAGTTACCTAACTTCACCACCTCCTGCTGGTGCGGGTCTGACCAGTCCCTCCCTGACCAAGAGCAAGTGTTCTTTACATCTAGGCTCATGAGTGTTCGTATTTCAGCTCAAAAGGTACACATGTCATGAACTTCACCATATGTGATTCTCCCTTCATGTAAAGGATCAACAACCATTGATTTTTTGAGAAATCTCCATACTGTTTTCCATAGCGGTGGCACCAATTTACACTCCCACCAACAGTGAATGAAGGTTCCCTGTTCTCTACATCCTTGCCGACTCCTGGTATTTGTTGCCTTTTTGATGACAGCCACTCTGAGAGGTGTGAGGTGGTTTATCACTGTGGTTTTGATTTGCATTTCCCTGATGATTAGTAGTGTTGAACATCTTTTCATGTGTTTATTGGCCTTGTATATCTTTTTTTGGAAAAATGTCTATTCAGGTCCTCTGCCCATTTTTAAATTGGGTTGTTTGTTTCTATGATGTTGAGTTGTATGAGTTCTTTGTATATTTTGGATATTAACCCTTTGTCAGATATATTGTTTGCAAATATCTTCTCCCTTTCAGGAGGTGGACTCTTCATTTTGTTGATAGCTTCCTTTGCTGTGTAAAAGCTTTTTAGTTTGATGTAGTCCCACTTGTTTATTTTTGCTCTTGTTTCCCTTGCCTGAGGAGACATATCCAAAAAATACTGCCTTTATTTTCTTCTAGAAGTTTTATGGTTTCAGGTCTTACATTTAAGTCATTAATCTATTTTGAGTTTGTTTTTCTGCATGGTGTGAGAAAGTAGTCCAGTTTGATTACTTTGCAGGTAGCTGTCCAGTTTTCCCAACACCATTTATTGAAGAGGCTGTCTTTTCCCCATTGTATATTCTGGTCTCCTTTGTCATAGATTAATTACCCATATAAATGTGGGTTCATTTCTGGGCTGTCTATTTGGTTCCATTGATCTACGTACCTGGTTTTGTGCCAGTACCACACTGTTTTGATTACTGTAGCTTTGTAGCATAGTTTGAAATCAGGGAGCATGATACCTCCTGTTTTGTTTTTCTTTCTTAAGAATATTTTGGCTATTCAGGGTCTTTTTGTGGTTCCATACAAATTTTAGAATTATTTGTTCCAGTTCTGTGAAAAATGTCATTGGTATTTTGATAGGAATTGCACTGAATCTGTAGATTGCCTTGAGGAGCATCGTCATTTTAACAATATTAATCCTTCCAATCCATGAACACGGTATATCTTTCCATCTGCTTGCATCATCTTCAATTTCTTTCATCAATGTCTTATAGTTTTCCAAGTATGTTTTGTTTATTGCGTGATTACTACCTCAGTGGTGTAGACACCTGGCTGACTGCTTGGGAGGGCACACAGTTACACCTCTGCCTCACATCACACATCCTGATAAAATTCTAACATCTATGAAAGAGTGCATATAAATCAACAAACAATTGGAAAACCATGTCCCATAGAGAACTGGATAAATTACGGAATACTGATACTATGGACTATTATCAAATCATTAAAGTCATGTTTTAGAAGAGTATTTAGTGCTCATGATACATTGTTAAGTAAAATAGCAGGCTACAAGAAAGTATACAGGTTATGATCGCAATTTTGTAGACTAATTTCCCACAGTATATCTGGAAGAGTGTTCGTGTGCACACACACATAACTGAAGTGTGTGTGAGTCCACATAGTGTATACACATACATAGACATGTATCATGAAACATATCAAAATGATAATAGTGATTATCTCAAGTCATTCTTACTTACATATATTGTTTTGTTTTTTCCTAAAGTTCCACAATGAAGATTCATTACTTGTACAATATGGAAAATCAATAAATGTTATTTAGAAAATGAATCTATGATGGTTCTAATATTAAAATAATTTAAACACTTTGGTGAAAGAAAGTGGAAAAAAATTGGGGGAGCCTGCACCATGAAGGCTGGGAATCCGGTTGCCTGAGCAGCTCTACTTTTTCCTGATGCCCTTCCATGGAATGACCAAACACGACTATAAACTTCTGGAACCCGACACCATGTGTAGGCTATGTTTCTCTGACGAGGGAACCTGCTGGCCAGTCTTGGGAACCTTGCTCTTGTGTTACACAAGACAGGCTAGGGGTGGCCCGGGGCATCTCTCCATTTCCAGGGGAAAAATTAAGTTCATGGTTAGTGTTTTCTCAATTAAAATTTTTCTCCTATAAAATTTTCTTAAACATTTGATGCCTGAAGTTACTCTGATATATCAGAATCTAGTCTGAGACTATATCAGATTTAGTCCTGATTATATATGTAACTGTCTTAAGATGATACATCAACATTTCAATATGCACTGGTTCTCCAAAGAATGAAGACTACAACAGTCTGGGTACTTGTTTTCACAAGTTCTCCAGGTGATTCTGAAACATGCCAGCTTGAGACCGCCTGTTGGTGTGTGTTCTAAAGTAGTGGGTCTGAAACTTTGCTGTAATTAGAATCATTTGTGCAGATTTTAAACCTCCCAATGGCAAAAGTACCCCCGACCACTAAACTCAGAATCGGTATTTTTTTTTTAAGTTCCCCAAGTAATGCCAACGTGCAGCCAGGTTTAAGAAACACTGCTCTAACGAGAGCAACCTGAAATTCAGGTGCTGCAGCTCCCGAGCTTGAGAATCACAGCTTTGGTAAGAGCCCTGTCTGAATCATTTTGTGTTCTCTGTCTCCATCTGCTGGCCATCCTGCTACATAGCTATAGTTTACAACTTGAGTTTCCAAGACATGCTGCAGCTTGTATGTAATTTTAAGAATGTTCGCCAACTTGTGAATATAACAAAGAAACAGATTCACAGATATACAGAACAAACTAGCGGTTACCAGTTGGGAGAAGAAGGGGGGAGGGGCAAAATAGGAACAGGAGATTAAGAGGCACAAACGACTATGTATAAAATAAGTAA
The DNA here is from genome assembly GCF_005190385.1 of Monodon monoceros. Lineage (NCBI taxonomy): Eukaryota > Metazoa > Chordata > Mammalia > Artiodactyla > Monodontidae > Monodon > Monodon monoceros. The sequence continues at coordinate 11,655,226 of NW_021703786.1, forward strand.
GCCACAAGGATATATTGTACAGCACAAGGAATATAGCCAATATTTTATAATAACTATAAATGCAGTATAACCTTTAAAAATTGTGAATCACGATGCTGTACACCTAAAACTTATATAATATTGTACATCAACAATATCTCAATTTAAAAAAATGTTTGGGACTTCCCTGGTGGCCCAGTGGTTGGGAATCTGCCTGCCAATGCAGGGGACATGGGTTTGAGCCCTGGTCTGGGAAGGTCCCACGTGCCACGGAGCAACTAAGCCTGTGCACCACAACTACTGAACCTGCGCTCTAGAGCCCGGGAGCTACAACTAATGAGCCCACATGCCACAACTACTGAAGCCCACGCACCTAGAGCCCGTGCTCCGCAACAAGAGAAGCCACTGCAATAAGAAGCCCGCGCATCGCAACAAAGAGTAGCCCCTGCTTGCCACAAACAGAGAAACCCCACGCGCAGCAACGAAGACCCAAGGCAGCCAAAAATAAATAAAAAATAAAATTAAAAAAAGTTTGCCAAAAGAATCAGAGAACCAAAAAGATTTTAAATGTTTAAGTAATAGAAATAGCTACAAAATATATTCTTGTTTATAATAGGATGGTTTAAGTGTTAGAAATGCATTAACATAATGCATCTAGGATCATTTTTGTGCTTGGCAAATAAAAAGCAGCCAATAAATGTTGATTATTACCGTTATAATTAGGCATAAGATAAACCCCCATCTCTTAAAATATATTTAAAAAATATATTTAGTGCTACTATACCTGGCACACAGTTGGCTATGTGTACCCAATGGTACAAAGACACAGTCTATACAGTGAGAAAGAGAGATCAAGAGAGTGTGTGTGTGTGTATGTGTGTGTGTGTGAGAGAGAGAGATTTTTTAAATTATAGATGTTTGGGGGAGTATTCTGTACTATGCGTTCTGTCACGTGCATAGATTTATGTAACTACCACCACAGTCAGGACTCCAAACAGTTCCATCATCACTCCAAAACTCCCTCATGCTTCCCTGTAGTCGAATCCTGCCCCCATCCCAATCCCTGCAAACCACTGATTTGTCTTCCATTCCTAAAGTTTTGCCTTTACCATAATGTCATGTAAATGGAATCACAGTTTGTAACATTTTGAGAGTGGCTTCTTTCACTCAGCATAATTTTCTTCCTTCTGCTTGCTCTAGGTTTTTCTCTTATTTTCCTAGTTAAGTTTGAAATTTAGGTGATTGTTTGAAACCTTTCTTCTTCTCTAAAATAAGTACCAAATATTATAAATTTCCATCAAAGCTTTGCTTTAGCTGCATCTATACATTTTGATATGTTATACATCAAATACTATTATATTTTCATTTTGTTCAGTTTCAAGTATTTTCTAAGTTCTCATTTTCCAATATCCTTTGAGACTTCCCCCTTTGACCTCCTATGGATTACTTAGAAGTATGTTATTTAATTTCAAGTAATTAGAGATGTTCTGGTGATTGATTTCTGGCTTAATTTCATTATGGTCAGAGATCATACTTGGTATGATTTCAATTCTTAAAAATCTGTTCAGTTTCATGATCCAGAATATGGTCTATTTGTCCTATTGGTTACTGAGAAAGGAGTGAGTGCTAAAAGTCTCCAACTGTTAATTGCTGACTTGCCATTTCTCCTTTCAGTTCTATCAGTCTTTGCTTCATGTGTTTTGAAGATGTGTTGTTAGGTTCATATCCATTTAGCATTGTTAGGTCTTCTCTGTGACTTGACACTGTTATCATTATGCAATTTCCATGTTTATGCCTGGTAAATTTTCTTGCTCTGAAGTCTATTTTGTCTGACAGTATACAGCTACTCCAAATTTCTTTTGATTAGTATTTGCATGGTATATTTTTCTTTCTCCTTTTATTTTTAACCTATACTACTTAAATGGGTTTCTTATAAAACGCATATAGCTGGGTCTTGGATATTTTTACATTCGGACAATCTCTGTCTTTTAATTAGTATACTTAGACCTTTTAAACTTAATGTAACTGTTGATATGTTTGGATTTAGGTCTACTGTTTTTTGTTTTCTATTTGTTCCCTATGTTTTTCATTCCTGTCTTTCGTTTCCTGTCTTCTTTTGGATTATTTGAATATTTTTTAGTATTCCACTTTACCTATTGAGTTTTTAAATATATCTTCTGTGTAATTTGTGTGTGTGTGCATGTGGTTTCTCTAGCGACTAAAAAATACTTAACTTTTCATAGGTTGTTTGGGATTAGTATTTTATCATTCAAGTGAAATACAGAAATCTTACTACCGTATAAATCTCTTCACACTTCCTCTTTATGTGGTAACTTTCATGTGTATTACACCTATATTCACTGAAGACCCAGTCAGACAATGTTATAAGTCTTGTTTTAACTGATTATACATGTTATAAAAAGCTTAAGATGAGAAAAATAGTCTATTTATCCAAATATTTCCCATTTCTGTTGCTCTTCCTTCATTCTCACGGTTTTAAATTTCCCTCTGGTGTCACGGTTCTATTAACAAAATATTATCACACCAAGAGGTCAAATGAGAAAACCCAGAGAGCAAGAGAAAGCAATGGGCATCACTCTCTTGCTGTTGGGACCGCACTCCCTCTGGTCAGAGAGAAGGGTTCCCCTCCCTGAAGTTTTAGGCACCTGCCTGGCTGTGACAGCCTCTGCTGCAGTGGGATTGCCGAGGAGCTGGAGTGGGAGATGAGAAGCAGCAATAAACAGGGATCTCCCTCTCTCTGACTTACATAGGCCCTCTTGCCCCATCCTAGGACCAGAAATAGACAGCTTCTCTGGGAGCTCCTTCTGCCTTCATGGTATGCAGGTCCAGGATTCTGTCTGCTTGGAGTCCAGGCCAGGAGACACCAGAGTGGGAAAAACAGTAAACTTACTGCCAGTTTGGTGGTACTCGGAGTTCCCCTTTCCTTCCCTGATCTTCCTGTTATTCTTTCCTTTCCAAGATAGCTGCTCCATGCATTGAGTCCAGGCACTACAGCTGCATGCAGTGGGAGAGACAGGGTGGGCTAGGACTGGAATGAGAATAAGAGATGGATTTTTATGTAACAAACAGGGCCGTGGATTTACAAAGGCTGAAAAATGCTCCCTTAGGGCACCCTAACTGAGGAAGAGATTCTCTTTTCCCCTGCAGTGTGGTGGCTAGAAGCCTAATCCTTGGTTTGAATTTTTACATTCATTTTCCCAGATGAACTTTAGAATCATTTTGCCATTAAAAATATTGTTTTTGATAGGACTTAAGCTAAATTTATAGATTCAGAAAGACATGGTCTTTTTATAATAAAGGGTTCTTCTATCTAGGAACATGGTATATCTTCTCTTTTTTTTTTTTTTTTCCCCTTTTTGCGGTACGCGGGCCTCTCACCGCTGTGGCCTCTCCCGCCGCGGAGCAACAGGTTCCAGACGCGCAGGCCCAGCGGCCACAGCCCACGGGCGCAGCCGCTCCGCGGCACGTGGGATCCTCCCAGACCGGGGCATGAACCTGTGTCCCCTGCATCGGCAGGCGGACCCCCAACCACTGCACCACCAGGGAAGCCCTAATGTTTTTTTTTTTAATGTCGTCTTCAATGACCTCCAAAAATTTTTTTAAATTTTTTCACAAAATCCTTGCATAGGCTTTGGTTAGATTTATTCCTGGGTATGTTATTCTTTTTATTACTATTGTGATAGGATTTTTTTTTTTTTTTTTTCCAGTACGCGGGCCTCTCACTGCCGCGGCCTCTCCCGTCGCGGAGCACAGGCTCTGGTCGCGCAGGCCCAGCAGCCACGGCCCACGGGCCCAGCCGCTCCACGACACGTGGGATCCTCCCGGACCGGGGCACGAACCCGCGTCCCCCGCATCGGCAGGCAGACCCCCAACCACTGCGCCACCAGGGAAGCCCGATAGGATCTTTTTTAACATTAAAAAAATCTTATTGGTTATTGTTGATATATAGAGGAGCTATTGATTTTGGCATATTTACTTTGTAACCAGCTACCTTACAGAACTTTTATTCTATTATTTTCTGAGTTGATTTTCTACAAATAATTATTTGTGAATTCCATCCCTCAGACTGGTGTTCTACAAATAAAGATAATTTGGAACCTCTCTTTGAAAAAACTTGGAAAATTCTACTTTTGGTTTATTTAATCACACTATCAAATTACACAATGTTAGGTAACAGTGGTGCTGACAGGCTTGCTTGTCTTGGTTGTGACTTTTTTAGCAAAGTCACCATCAAGATAGAAATATTTTATGATGTTAACGAAGCATCTTTTTTATTCTTTAAAATCTTTAGAAGGATTTTTGATCAGTAAAGAACACTGAGTTTTATCAAGTGCTCTTTCAGTATCCATAAAAATGACCACTTTTATGAGTTTTCTTATTTGACCTATCAATGTGATAACATTTTGTTAACAGAACTTCTAAATTTAAAAAATACCTGTGTTCCTAGAGTCAATCCTTCTAGGTCATAGAATAGATTGCAGAGCAATAATTCTCAAGGAAGGGCTTTTTCCATTGACACAGCTGCTCCTGTTTAGAATTATGTCTCCAGAGAGGCTGCACTATATTAATGAGGTGAAGGCCGAATGAACCGGAGTAACTAGAACTCACTTAGCTCTTACGTTGGTGAGATTCTGCTCCTCGTCTGGATTCACATACAAATATCAAAATCAGGGAAGTTGCTGCCCTGCTATTCTATAGGAGGTTTCTGTCTACCCTCTAATCACCTTAGGGCACTGGCTCTACCATTAACTAATTCTACAAAAGAGGTTACAGTGTGCGTCTTCCTCGGGTTCTAGAAGTGGGCAGGAATTAGTGGGTTTCACAGGAAAGGTTTGAATATAAGTGATGTTTCCTAATGCTGTCAGTTCAATGAATAAAGGATCTAGACATCTGTGCCAAGCTGATTCCTCCAAATTTTTCTTTCAAATATCAAAAGAAAGTTCAGAATTTGGCATTCTGAATTAGAATTCTGTATCAGAGCCAGACTTCCTACTGTTTCTGCGTCAAATAAGTTCCGGCCCTTTATTCTCTGAGTGGCTTCCTTTCATAATGGCAGCTTTACTGAGGCCCCAGCCCAGGTGTCTGAGAGGAGACCCTGGCCCAGGTGTACACCCACAAAGCCACAGGGAGAAGAGAATCAGCACCCCATTGGGACGGAAGCCCACACCCTGCATTATGGAATTTCTAGAAGTGCTTACCCTTGCTTTTTCCCTGCATACGAATATTAACATCTGTTTTCAGAAACCTGGACACCTTAATGGAAGCAAAAGGTTTAGAAAGAAAAAAATTAGATTTTATTCAAGATAAGCAAAGGATAAGAGTGAATCATCAAGTAAAACCATTCCAAGTCACTTCACAGATATTTTATCAAGGAACCCACCAGTGAAAGCCCAAAGAACCAGGAATAAGTTATATATGCCACATTTTTACTTTCATGAAAACAACAAGCAAATAAACTGCTACTAAGAATATATTCCTTCAAGAGAAGGAAGTCCTAAGATTCATTGCAGGGTCAGTACAGGTTCAACTCAGTTCCATGGCCTCTATAAAAAATCGTGTCCAGAATCATCTCCAAAGAAAAGCAAGTCTAAAGAATGCTCTATATGGTAGTTTTTACTGTGCTGGTAGTCTCATTCTTTGGAAACTTGTACTCTATCAACAGAAAAGTGAGCCTTCAGCTATCTGAGCACTCTGTTCCCTAGTCTTTGCCTAAACAGTATTTTCTGAACATACAACACAGAGGGAGAAGAGTAACTTAAGGGCAAAGAAGAAAAACTGAGGACGTATGTATGCTGTGAAATATGTATTTTAAGCTAAATAACCATAGGTAAATAATATATTGCCCAAACCCACTCTACGTATCTTGATTCTTATTTATCCCATATCAAGTATATGTGTGGAATCTTTTATTAAATATCTCTAAATTCCTGACTGAAATAATTTCCAATAAATTGTTGGTGGTCAAGAGATGTACACAAAATTTAAATGTCAATAATTTTTCAGTGAGAAATTACTTTTTATAACTGCTTGGGCATTATCAAAATATAACTTAAAAACCTTTCTTTGTAATCATCTAAATTAAACAAATAATCCTTTTTTAAGGCACAAACCCAAAAGTGGCAAAACCATAAATTTAGCATATGGGACCACATTCTCCTAAAGGGCATTAAGAAATTCAGATAGAAGCTGATGTTACGGCCAGGGTGAAATGGACATGGACCTAGGCCAGAGGCCCTTGCGTGCCAGTTCACTCTTTATAGGCTTGAGGGAAGGCGTGGAGGGGGCTTCCAGGGTTGCCACTTGGGGAGCTCACTGCAACCGCTATTTATTAACCTGTAAGGAACCGTCTCAGTATTTTAGCAACTGATGCAGCTGTACCAGAACGAACTGGCTGAACAGCAGCTCTGCTCACAGCTTTCTATAAATGCAACTTGATAAAAATGGTAGATTATGGGCACACTGCTTTACATTAGTTTATTATAAAAGAAAAACAATTCCCAGAGACACAATATACAACATTCTAACTCCGAAATCCTTTTGCTATTCTAAAAATACTCTTCTGAGACTAAACACTCTTTACAACCCCCAGTCTGCTCGGCCCACAAGACAACCCAACTCCTTGGCTCCTGCGTGCACAGGTCAGGGGTTCCAACAACCATGGCCACGGCCAACACAGTGAAACCACTCTCTAAAGTGGCTGAGCCCTTTGAGAAAAATTTAAATAGCTGCTAACTCAATCTAAATAAATAGTGAAAGGACTGTTTCTGCCCCTAAGATTAAATCCCACACATCTGATGCTCAAACTCAGGTCTTCCTGTCATCACTTGACACATGGAAGGTCCGGTAAAATATTCACCGATTTGTTAATCCTAAGAGTGCTACTTGTGATCCAGATGAGTCAAAATGAACGGTCAGGATATCTTCTAAAAAGCCCATGACGGCCCTTTTGGCTGTGTCGCCAGCCAGTGCCTGGACACTGCTTATGTGCTCCAGGGCTGTTTTGACCATCTGGTCTCTTTCCTGCGGGCTGTGGGGTGCTCCAGTGTCATCTCTCTCTGTTCCTGATTTTAAAAACTGTAGGATATAGGACTGGACCATGTCCCCATTCAATTCAAGGGTTTCTTTGATGCAGGACAGGTCTGAGGCACTGGCCAAGCTCAAGAGGTGAATCAGTGCCTGGCAGATTTGGGTCCGTAGGCTAGCACAGTACTTGAATTCCAAAAAGTCTGTGGTGTCTTCACTCTTCTGTAAGGCAGTGACCAATGCATTCCAGATCTGAGCGTACTGGTCAACAGATCCATAGTGCTCTCTCTTGCCCGGGACAGAAAGGGCAGCGGCAGATCTGATGCGCACTTTGAAGTTCTTGCATGATGTCACAACTGATGTCAGGGCGTTGTAGGCCTGGGAAGTCCACAGGGCTGTTCCTAGAAAGAATCCATAGTCATTAAAGCAAATAAAGGTTTAAAAATAAGTGGGATGAGAGAGGGGTAGAAGGAAGCACATACACTAGTGCTCAAGTTAGTCATCTTATGTTTTCATTTAATTCTCACAATAATCCTACAAGATCGGGGTGGTGAGTGACTATGGGATCCTAGGTAAGTGGCCAAGTACCGGCTCCCAAAGCTCTCCCTTTCCCTAGATGAGCATGACATGTGCTCAGGACTTCTGCTACCCTGAATAGGACTTAGAAAGAGGCTCCTTCTCTGGGAAGATGCTCGTCTGAGGGGGTAAGGCTTGGTGGGAGAAGCAGGGACTGAACTGCAGCCCCACCTGTCCTCTCGGCTGGGTGCTTCTGAGCAGTGCACAAAGTGCACAACTGCCTGTCCAGCCCTGCTCATGCTGGCAAAAGCCATTTCATCACACAGATTAGCATCTAGACCCTGCTCTGGACAAAGCAAGTCATGCATTTAATTGCAAAGAAAAAGAAAATACTGTCTAGGCAGTGACTGGGGGACAGAGGACTCAGATTAAGTGAAGGCTCAATTTTCTAATATTGAGAAGATGATGCCTAGATTCTTGGCTCCTCTCGCTTCCTGTTGGCCCCAGGAAATCGGCAGCTTTATTCCTTGTCAGAGTTACCACTTACTCCATTTCGGGAGTTCTCAGTCCTCAAGGTGGGCAGCAGAGTAGAAGGCGGCTTCCCTAATGCTCCCAGCCCTTCCCAACATCTCTGATGTCTCTGAAGACAGGCAGCAGATACCCAGCTTCCATGAGCTCCAACCCCAAAGGTTACTTCAGGCTGTTTCCTCAGTGGAAAAAGCCACGAGGCTACATCTCCACTGGTTCCCGGCTGACTGGTCTGCCTGGACGCTCTTGGCAGTAAAAGGGAGAAGAGCCAGATTTCCCTAACGTGATGCAGGCTCTGCTGGTCCAGAATGGCTTCACCTCTCCAGGAACACACACTTATGTTTCAAATCTTGTCACAGAGACAAATATGTAAGGTAAATGCTGGAAATTCAAGCGACTGGGATTAGGAGGCTGCGATCCAGACACCCAAGCAGCTGTCAGCCACTGATGATATATCAAGGTGCACAGAATGTCATTACTCAGAGGCAGATCCCTACGCAGCATTCCACTTCAGTACCAAGGGCGCATATGGAATCTCCAATTTATACCCTCTTCCTCCCAGGTCTGTTTTCCCCTTTATTTGTTTCCTGATTGTTAAAATGATAGATGCTCACTGTAAAAAACTTAGAAAATGAAAGCAGATAAAATCCTACTCATCATCCCATTCAGAGGCAACCACTGTTAATAATTAGACTAATTTCTTTGCAGTCTTTTTTCTATCCATTAACTGAGATCGTACTGTAGAAACAATTTTCATATCCTGTTTTAATTTGCTTAACATCAGAAGTATTTTCCCAGATTACCAAAAACTTTCTGTAAACATAACTTTAAGTGGCAACAAAGTATCTCTCTGAACATATATACCATGATTTATCTCACCTTTCCCCTAAACTGGGGTGTTCAGTATGTTTCCATTTTTTAAAACATTATGAATAATACTGTGGCTTTACTAACAATGCACACTGGTGTGTGCTGTCCAAAGAGGCCCTCCACCAGAGAGAAGAGGGAGACATTCTTACCTAAGGGAAGAGCAGAATTTTTAAATACATTTCCCATTGCGTAACAAGCATTCCATCGGACTTTCATGGCAGCCTCAATTAGAACAGTAGAAATTAGGGCCTGGATAGCCTCCTCAATGATTTCAGCAAATCTGGGTTTTTCTATATGAGATGGTTGCAGAAAATGAAGCAAATTTCCAAGGGCCCGGACTGCATTGCTTTTTACCTAGAATCAAACGTAAAACATGCTAAAGACATGTGTCAGAAAGTATAATTTCCACTTAAAAAAATCCAGGATGCCCAAGACATCTTAAAGCAAGAGAGATAATGAAAAATTCAGCCTGTAAAGGTGCAAGTTCTTAGAACTCGGCAAGGTCTTGTGTGGTTAACATCCTGAGCCATCAGAGAGGTCAGGTTCTGCAGAGCTCCTCGCCCTGATTTTTTTAATGTTAGACTGGACTTCAGAGAGGTCCATTTTCCTTGTTGTACAGAGATGGTGTGTAAGGCCCAGGGGCAACAGGACACTGGTGGTTTGCAGCAAGGCTTGGAGGAAAAGCTAGGTTTCATAATTCCAGTCAATACTTTTCTGCTAGACTACTTTGCTAGGATACTTTGCAGCATACTAGAATCATCTGGGAAGCCTTCTTTTTAAAAAACCAATTCTGACTAAATTAGCCTGATGTAGGGCTTCCCAGAACCGCTGTACTAAATTAAGCACTTGCTATCAGTCAGGTACTATGCTAGGTGCTATTAAAGAAAGGCATCTTGTCAATGGAACAGGAGAGAAAGCCCAGAGGTAAACCCACGTACATATGGTCACCTTATCTTTGATAAAGGAGGCAAGAATATACAATGGAGAAAAGACAGTCTCTTCAATAAGTGGTGCTGGGAAAACTGGACAGCTACACATAAAAGAATGAAATTAGAACACTCCCTAACACCATACACAAAAATAAACTCAAAATGGATTAAAGACCTAAATGTAAGGCCAGACACTATAAAACTCTTAGAGGAAAACACAGGCAGAACATTCTATAACATAAATCACAGCAAGATCCTTTTTGACCCACCTCCTAGAGAAATGGAAATAAAAACAAAAATAAACAAACAGGACCTTATGAAACTTAAAAGCTTTTGCACAGCAAAAGAAACCATAAACAAGACGAAAAGACAACCCTCAGAATGGAAGAGGGGCTTCCCTGGTGGCACAGTGGTTGGGAGTCCGCCTGCCGATGCAGGGGACATGGGTTCGTGCCCCGGTCCGGGAAGATCCCACATGCCGCGGAGCAGCTGGGCCCGTGAGCCATGGCCGCTGAGCCTGCGCGTCCGGAGCCTGTGCTCCGCAACAGGGGAGGCCACCAACGGTGAGAGGCCCGTGTACCGCAAATGGGAGAAGATATTTGCAAATAAATCAATGGATGAAGGATTAATCTCCAAAATATACAAGCAGCTCATGCAGCTCAATATTAAAAAAACAAACAACCCAATCCAAAAATGGGCAGAAGACCTAAACAGACACTTCTCCAAGGAAGATATACAGATAGCCAACAAACGCATGAAAGGATGCTCAGCATCACTAATCATTAGAGAAATGCAAATCAAAACTACAATGAGGTATCACCTCACACGGGTCAGAATGGCCATCATCAAAAAATCTACAAACAGGGCTTCCCTGGTGGCGCAGTGGTTGAGAATCTGCCTGCTAATGCAGGGGACACAGGTTCGAGCCCTGGTCTGGGAGGATCCCACATGCCGCTGGAGCAACTAAGCCCGTGCGCCACAACTACTGAGCCTGCGCGTCTGGAGCCTGTGCTCCGCAACAGGAGAGGCCACGATAGTGAGAGGCCCACACACCGCGATGAAGAGTGGCCCCCGCTTGCCACAACTAGAGAAGGCCCAAAAAAAAAAATCTACAAACAATAAATGTTGGAGAGGGTGTGGAGAAAAGGGAACCTTCTTGCGCTGTTGGTGTGAATGTAAATTGATACAGCCACTATGGAGAACAGTATGGAGGTTCCTTAAAAAACTAAAAACAGAACTACCATATGACCCAGTAATCCCACTACTGGGCATATACCCTGAGAAAACCATAATTCAAAAAGAGTCATGTACCAAAATGTTCATTGAAGCACTGTTTACAATAGCCAGGACGATGGACACCTAAGTGTCCATCGACAGACAAATGGATAAAGAAGATGTGGCAAATATATACAATGGAATATTACTCAGCCATAAAAAGAAATGAAATTGAGTTATTTGCAGTGAGGTGGATGGACCTAGAGTCTGTCATACAGAGTGAAGTAAGTCAGAAAGAGAAAAACAAATTCTATACGCTAACACATATACATGGAATCTAAAAGAAAAAGGTTCTGAAGAACCTAGGGGCAGGACAGGAATAAAGATGCAGATGTAGAGAATGGACTTGAGGACACGGGGAGGGGGAAGGATAAGCTGGGACGAAGTGAGACAGTGGCACGGACATATATATACTACCAAATGTAAAATAGATAGCTAGTGGGAAGCAGCTACATAGCACAGGGAGATCAGCTCAGTGCTTTGTGACCACCTAGATGAGTGGGATAGGGAGGGTGGGAGGGAGACGCAAGAGGGAGGAGATATGGAGATATATGTATATGTATAGCTGATTCACTTTGTTATACAGCATAAATTAGCACACCACTGTAAAGCAATTATACTGCAATAAAGATTTTAAGAAAAAAAAAAGGCATCTTGGAATCCAATGAGGTATATGTAACAACTTCCATGTTATGGAAGAAATTCACCTTCGTAGAAGTTAAATAACGCACCAAAGGTCACTTAGCTAGTAACCGGCAAGCCAGGATTTGAACCATGTCTGCCTGACCCTAAAGCTTAGGTCTACATTTTTAAAACTTAATAGTGTAACAGGGAATGTTCAAAGCCAAGCTGCTCATCTTTCTGACTTGTCTATTCTACTTAAAGATTTTTGGAAAAAAACAGCTACATGGACATATCATGGAGTAGTCTTACAAATGGCACTGACGGGCTTCCCTGCTGGTGCAGTGGTTAAGAATCCGCCTGCCAATGCAGGGGACACAGGTTTGAGCCCTGGTCCGGGAAGATCCCACATGCCACGGAACAACTAAGCCCGTGTGCCACAACTATTGAGCCTGCGCCCTAGAGCCCGCGAGCCACAACTACTGAAGCCCGTGCGCCTAGAGCCCGTGCTCTGCAACAAGAAAAGCCACCACAATGGGAAGCCCGCGCACCACAACATAGAGTAGCCCCCGCTCACTGCAACTAGAGAAAGCCCGCGTGCAGCGACAAGCACCCAATGCAGCCAAAAACAAATAAGTAAAATAAATAAATTAATTAAAAAAATAAAATAAATGGCACTGATATTTTTCATGAGACAGGAAAGAAACTGTACAAGTGTGGAGTGTACACTACATACCCTGAGTACACCCTCCATCTCCTTTGAACAGGGATAAATTTGGTGGGATAAAACTATAATACACTAAGTATCTAACTGAAAAATATTAGGTTTTGCTGTCAGTCTACCTTGTCTTTATCCTTGGATGCCTCTATAGCTGATCGCAGCATCTTCAAGAGCAGGAGGCCAGAGAACTCTTCCTGGAAACTTGGGTCTGGTGTTTCCCTGTCCCATCCAAAGCAGGCAAAACATGTTAAAAGGTAAAGCCCAGTTAAATATAGACATGTACAAATTATATTCACTCAGTATAACTATAAAAACAGCTCCACAAATCTGTTCAGATTATACCAAGAACTTACAGTTTATACCTTTTGACCTAGTAGGTCCACATTCTTTTGGATGTAACCAAAAAGAATATCTCAAAATGGAGAGATTTCATGCACGAAAATGTTCAATGCATATAAAAGCCTAAAATAACATGAATGTTCACTTACAGGGTAATGGTGAAATAATCATCACATAGTGATGACTGTGTAATAATAAATACCAATTTATAAAACGTCAGTAGAAGTCAGGAGAATGCTTATACATGTTATATGTTAGAGTTAAATGACAAAAAGCAAGATACTTGTGCATGAATAAAGCAGTCGCCTCTGGGGAGGGAAACTAGGGGATTAAGGTAGGAGAAAGGCTATATACTGCATACCCCTTTGTACTGTTTGAATTCTTTTTTTAACCTGTGAATATATTACTTAAAAAAATACAAACACAATATTTAAAAAGTAGGGCAACCATTACTAAGGTTTTGGTTTTATAATAGGGCTCAAAGATATCCTCTTGGGACCTTAGGCTTGGAAGTCACCCAGGAGAAATGAGCTGAGTCACCTACATGTTGACAATCAGAGTGTCTGTCAGGTTGCCTAGGGACCAGGCTGCTTTGGCCCGGACATTAAGAGACTTGTCTTGAAGTGACATCAATATTGCATTTGCTGTGTCTGCAACAAATATGACATCCTGTAAGATAAAAAAAACAAAACACTGTAGTCACTTTAGGAGTTCACACTGCTACCTTGAAAATTCTCAAATTTATTTGCAGATAAAGCTGTAAGCCTTTACCACAAATCTCTATTTGGAAATCAAAATTCATTTACTCAATCTATTTACTCTTCTTCTTATATATTACAATTTGGGCACTCATTAAAATCCCAGGGGAAGGTCTCCCACGATTCTGGTATGTGCCATGCACACGCAAGGAGCCTACAGATTTTGCTCTTGTGAACATCTTATAGCCCAGCCTGCGACAACTGTCTATGAATTCTGAGCTTGGCTTGATTTCCACCTCAGGAAGAGATGTGGACAATGAAACACATTTCCAAAACACATCCTGTTCACTTACACACTTCTCAGAGAGATAAAGGTCACAAGTAAGAGTGAAGGAGAAATTTATTCCCTTCTTAATAAAAACTCTATTAGTTTTCTAAATTATTAGTATCGTATGGTAATGTCCCATTTCATTTTTTCCAATTATCCATTGACTTAAACATTTACTGTTTTAGGGTCCTGGCCAGTGTGCAAAATCGTTAAAAACAAATGAACTACAGGCAGTAGCATATTTTAGTAGCAATTAAGGAAACCAGATTACAAAGCAATTTAATTTCCTTTACTGTCCAACTCAGGAGCTCTATATCCACCAAAGACAGTAAGAAAATGGACTGTAAAGAGGCACAGTGGAGCTACACAGGCTCACTCTGACCTGTCTGAGACACGGAAAAAGCACGTAGACCCCAAGGGCCCGAGAGGTCGCAGCTTTCACTAATCGGTTCTTGCTGTCATTCAGCCCCAGCAGCATGGTGATGCACAGGATCTGCCTGTCACTCTGCAGTGAGAAAGGTTGGCCAAGGAAAAGTGTGAATGAAACAGCCAAGAGCCGATACCTTCGACAAGTGACTGTGACACACCTGGGTTGAATCCACATTCAGGAGTTGACCACAACTGAGCCCTTGAGGTTAACTTGGCAGAGAACAAAGGTTCAACTCAGATCCAGTTATCATCTGAGTACCCACTCGGGGCAGGGGGACACACAGCATCGTGATTACATTTAACCTCTACCATCGTGAGTCAGGTCACTTTATTCTCCTACTTTAGTCAAGCTGCCTTCCTGATAAAAACGAATTTACATAAATAAGAATGGATGCAAATGCCATTAAGGATTAAAGGAAGTAGCAGCCTGAACACTATGTGTGTTGGGCACCAAGCAAGGCGTTTTCACATGCTTCATGTTATTACTCACATCATTTACACGTTATAGGGGATGAAACTAATTTTTAGAGAAGTTAAGATAACCAAAGAGCTGAAGGTAGAAGAGCTGAGATTTAAACCGGCTAGGATTTCAATCCAAAGAGCTAGGATTTTCTAACTTTTGGATTTGAAATCTTTCTGAAATCTGACTTCAAAGCCTCTGCTACTTTCACTTCTCTCTCCCCTGCCTTCTACGCACAGGGAGTAAAAGCTCCTCTGAGACATTAAGATTTCAGTGCTGCTCCCCACTGCCCTCACCCTACGCTCAAATAGAACATGCACCTTCTCCTCAGAGATAATGCTGAATACTGGTTCAAAATGAAAAACAGTCAAAATCAAACTCAAGCTCTCATGCTCAGAGTCACAAATTAAAGATGATAAAACACCCCTAAGGTTACCAGCAGACTGCTGAAGGCTTCTGGCAAGATGGAAGACAGGGCATCACAGGCGCTCGCCTGCAGAGTCGGATGCTCTGAATTCTGCAGGGCTCTGGGTAAAGGACCGTTCAGCATCACAGTCCAGAACATCACCACCTGGAACAGAGGCACAGTAACAACTGCAGCCCAAGAGACAACAGTGGAACCAGCTAGACACTAAGACTACCACTAGTAACCATAGTGATGAAAAGTTTTTCCTTAACGTAGTAGCTTACTATAAATACTTTTACTACTACTTCTTCCACAGCAATGAAAGGAACTTTAGAAAACAACTAATTCCATGCTTCCATTTCATTCATTAGGAAACTACAGTGTGGTACAGTAAGGCAGCAGTAGTGATGATGATACTGGGGAGGAAGATGAAGATGAGGATAGCAGTAACAGCAGCAGCAGCTGTTTTTCAGAGAGCTTCCCATACGCCAGGCATTGTTCTAAGTGTTTTACACATATCTACTCATTTTAATCTTCAGCCCAACTAAATGAAGAATATATCCTTATCTCCATTTTCACACCAGGAAACTGAGGCAGAGAGAGATAACGTAACTTGCTAGTGGGCAGCAGAGCTGGTCGAGAATCAGATCAAATGCCACCCAGCCAGGGCTCTTTCAAACCTCGAGGGCACAAGGGTCGGGGTCCCAGAGCAGCCCAGAGGCCATGTGCCCGAGTGCAAGGAGCACGGGATCCAGAGCAGGAGCTGGGGTGGAGTTAGCACTTCAGCTTCTGCTTCCTGTCTCTGCAGCCTCAGGCAAGTCACCGAATCGGTCTAAGCTTTGGTTCCTCTTCAGTAAAACAGGACAAAGAGATCTACTTGGCAGAGTTTGTGTGATAATAAAATGTAAGACTGTGTAGAGTCCCTAGCACAGTGCCGGATGTACAGTGGAGATTCTTAAATTGAACAACAGGCTCTGTTTTCAGCACTTTGAAGAATTTTCTCACTTCAATGCCCCTCAAGGTAGGCATCTGCAGAGTACCTTTAACAGTCTCCTTCCCATGCTTTATAAAAACCCTGGGATTTCATGCCCCATGTGCAAATCTGTCTGGGGATTTGGTGTCTCCATTTCCTGCCCCATGGACTTAGTCCTCAGTTTTGCCATGCACTCACACACCAATTCTTTCGCCCCACAATCCTAGCTCCTGGAAACCCAATCTGGGTCCTCCTGCCCCAAACCAGAAGAATGTGGACAGGTGTGGTTGCCAGCCTCCAAGATGGCCCACAGTGATTCTCACCTCCTAATGTTCAGGAGGCCATCCGCTCCCACACTAAGGCTGACCTGTTTAACTAATGGGCTATTGTGGGAATGACAGTGCAGAACTTCTGAAACTAGGTTATAAAAATCCTACAGCTCTGTTTTGCTCACTTTCGATTCATTTGCTATAAGGGAGGCCAGCTGCCTTGTCAGGAGAACACTCGAGCAGCCCTCTGGAGAGGTCCTCATGGGAAGGAACTGAGTGAGATCTGCCATCAGCCAGCACTAACGTGCAAGGTATGCGAGTGATCGCGCCACCTTGGAAGGAGCTCCTCCAACCCCTGTCAAATTCGGCTGACTGCAGTCCCTGCCAGCATCCTGGCTGCAGCCTCATGAGACCTGAGCCAGAACCATCAGGTAAGCTGCCCTCAATTCCTGGTCCACAGAAACTATGTGAGAGAATAAATGTAGGATATGGTTTTAAGTTGCAAAGTGTTTAGGATAATTTATCACTCAACAGATTAGTAATACAGAAAGTATACCCCTTTTTTACATATGAAACAACACTTAAGTGCGAACAGTTAAGAGCCTTGCTCAGGGCTTCCCTGGTGGCGCAGTGGTTAAGAATCCGCCTGCCAACGCAGGAGACACGGGTTCTAAGCCCTGGTCTGGGAGGATCCCACATGCCGCGAAGCAACTAAGCCTGTGCGCCACAACTACCGAACCTGCGCTCTAGAAGCCGCGAGCCACAACTACTGAGCCTGCGTGCCACAACTACTGAAGCCCACGCACCTAGAGCCCGTGCTCTGCAACAAGAAGCCACCGCTATGAGAAGCCCACGCACCACAACAAAGAGTAGCCCCCGCTCAGCGCAACTAGAGAAAGCCTGCGTGCAGCAACAAAGACCCAACGCAGCCAAAAATAAAAATAAATAAATTTATTTTTAAAAAAAGGAAAAAAAAGAGTCTTGCTCAAAGTCACTTGGAACAAGGGGAGAAGTCTGGATTAAGCCCAGGTCTGTCTGATAGCAAAGCACAACGCAACTCCCTGCAAACAGTGACATTTCAGTTTTAGTGGCAGTCTAGGGAAGGGACTAGAGCTAGACATTCTTTTTGTGAAATTTATTTATTTTTGGCTGCATTGGGTCTTCGTTGCTGCGCACGGGCTTTCTCTAGTTGTGGCGAGCGGGGGCGTCTCGTGGTGGCTTCTCTTGTTGCGGAGCACGGGCTCTAGGCACGCGGGCTTCAGTAGTTGTGGTGCACGGGCTCAGTAGTAGTGGCTCACGGGCTCTAGAGTGCAGGCTCGGTAGTTGTGGCGCATGGGCTTAGTTGCTCCACAGCATGTGGGATCTTCCCAGACCAGGGCTGGAACCTGTGTCCCCTGCATTGGCAGGCGGATTCTTAAGCACTGTGCCACCAGGGAAGCCCAAGCTAGACATTCTTAATTCTATCATTCCACCTAGGGTGATGGAAATTGTGAAGAGAAAAAGAATAGGCAGGATGAGGAGGGCAGAGGGAGAAAACATCCCTAATGTTGAGTTGATTTGGTTTTTGGCACTAAGTAGAAGGTTTTTTTTATGGGCTCACATGTTCCTCCTCCAAAGAATAACTGGCACAGTGTGGGGCAACACACACAAGCTCAGACCACAGAAATGAACGGGAATAAGGGGGAGGGCCCTGGCAGGGAGGGGCTAAGGGAATTAAGACTCACTGAGCATCTACTATTTGCCAGAGTCTTCACATCTCATTCAATCTTCCAAAAGTCCAATGAGTTAAGAATTTTTACTCCTCTTTACAACAAGGAAACTATGCTCATAGTCACATATTCAGTAAGTGGTTTAATCCCATGCCTTGTGATTCCAAATCTTGGGCTCTTCCCACCATTCTAGTCTGTCTCTTGGGCACACTGTGTAACCAAACTAGGTTTTGTGGGGGAAAAAACCCCCCAAAAACTGGTTCTTCCATTACTGGCTGTATGTTACACACAATCTTACCACACACTAAACTGCAAATAAACTAAAATGCAAATAAAACCTATTCATCCTAGATTATAAACCATAATTTCTGATATTGGAAGAAACCATACTCTCTACGCCACTTTATCACTGAGCCTCAAAATAAAACTGACTGAAGCACTAAGAAAAGAGAAAACCATGAATATACATTTACTTACCAAGCTGACTGGCACTCTCTGATCAGGTGCTATGGAAGAATCTGGTTTATACTGTTGTATTAAGCCTGTACCCAGTTCTTCCAGAAGCTGCCAAGATAAAAGAAACAGATTATCAGAGAAGAATATTAGAACCATGGAGGTAAAAAGCCACTTCAGTTTGGAGATTACCTCAAATCAAGGGGAAAAGTAATTTCCAACTGATTTTCTTTCTTTTCTCAGAAACTGCTATCTCAGAGGCATTCTTTCCAGAAGCAAAATCACCAAGTATATATTTTTAATTTATTATCAAATCAATTCTTTGGGTTTACATGTAAAGCTGAAAATAGAGGAATGTATTGATATCACTTGCCTACCTGAAACCTCCTAAAGAAACTCAGAATTGATGGACATGCAGCTGAGGGAAGAACATAAAAGGAAGAGAAGAAAAAAGCACACAGCTTTTTTTTTCTTCTTTAAAATTGGGGTATAGCTGCTGTACAATGTTGTGTCAGTTTCCACTGTACAATGAAGCAAATCATCTATATGTATCCATATAGCTCTTCCCTCCTGGATACCCCTCCCACCCACCCCCATCCACCCATCTAGGTCACCACAGAGCACCAAGCTGTGCTCCCTGAAGCACAGGGCTTTTAATGAAAATTACCTTTGCTCCATGAAGCTGGACAGATGGATCTGCCTCCCCCAGGCACTTGCAAATCACCTCTCCAAGCTCCATCAAGTAGACCTGAGTCATTGAAAAGTAGCCCCTTGCCAGATGAGCCAACACCTGCAAAGAAAACAGGGGATTAACCCCAAGACCTGAACGCAGGACTGCAATATCCAGAAGTGTTTCAATATTTCAGAAATCACTCACACTCAACAAGGGGCTGAAATCTGATGTTAATGAAATGAAGAACAACCATAATCTTCAATTAAGTATATCATAAAATTTCATGGTGCTTTATAATTTACAAAATGTGTTTCATTTAGATTATCAATATTATCACACTGAAGCCTGGGAACAATTCATCTACTGGTAGGTATTTATTGAGTATTTCAGCTGAAGAAACTAAGACTGAAAAAGTTAAAGTTTAAAGAGGTTAAAGGACATGTTCAATATTAACCAGATAATTAGCAGACCCTAGGACCAGAAAACAAATACTTTAATCTAGGGTGTACAGAAAAAACAAATATTTTAGTATTTTTAAAATATTACAGAAAAACAAATACTTTAATCTAGGGCAGTTTTCTTCCTTTGAAGGAGCAAATGCTTTGTTGTCTCTAAACAGATATAATACCAAAGAGAAGTTTATAGAAAATTAAATATTTATTTAACTTTCAGATGCAGAAATCAAAGATTAACTCTACAACTTCCTTCAGAATTATTATATAATCTATTAAACTGACCTGCCATATAATACCTGAGGTGACTAAAATGGCTTGCAACAAAAGGGGACGAATGTGATGTTTTACAACCAATCCCCCCCCCCACCTACTCCCCCCCAAACAAAACAACAAACAAAGCATTCACACCTAAAGTGTGAATTCACACACAACTCCCACTAACACCAATGACACACTGCTTGGTTTGACCTTATTTTCACAGACTTACTCCTCAGGAAGTAATCACCCCATGAAGAAAGAATGATTACTTCCATTTCAGAGATGAGGAAATGAAACCTCCTACCTGTAAGGCCTCCAGTCGCAAGGGGAATGGCTCATAGGTGCTTCCTCCTGTGGAGCCAGCATCACTACCTGAACAGGCATCTTCCTTGGGCAGAACAACAATGGAAATGCAAAGTCGAATGAGCCAGCAGGGCTCTGAAGACACCTTTGGTGAGCTAACTGCGGCTTCTTCCAGAAAGGGTCCTGAAGGGGCTTTCTTCCACCAATCAGGAGGACTGATGTGAGGAGTGGCTGAATTGCTATTGCTGAGTCCAGAAGAACAGGGCTGTTGTAAAAGTAGCTGGACTTCAGGTAAAGGTGCGTGAGTGGACACTATGGCCCCCAATAGTGTGAGACTGGACACACGAACATTAACATCTGTCAAAGGAATCAAAAAGAAACTATCACCACAGGAACAGTTACCATAAGGATCATAACTATCTCTGCAGGCAATTAAGAATTATGGCTTCTTTGTTTAACCTGAATCTAATTAAACCTCTAGACCTAACTTCCAGTTTATGGGACAGAAGTGTAAGTTAACACTGTAAAGAAAATACCCAACAAACTGAGAGTAGGGCTTCCCTGGTGGCGCAGTGGTTGAGAGTCCGCCTGCCGATGCAGGGGACGCGGGTTCATGCCCCGGTCCAGAAAGATCCCACATGCCGCGGAGCAGCTGGGCCCGTGAGCCATGGCCGCTGAGCCTGCGCGTCCGGAGCCTGTGCTCCGCAACGGGAGAGGCCACAACAGTGAGAGGCCCGTGTACTGCGAAAAAAAACCCCAGAAAACTGAGAGTATACGACATACTATAAGACAACTGGCTTGGACCCTTCCAAAATCAGTATCATAAAAGAAAGAAAAAGGGCCACAGACTACTAGAGTCAAAAAGACTAAAGTGAGGAGGCAGGAGAAGATGGCACTGTAGTAAGATGTTGGGCTCTCTCCTCCCATGGACAGGAAAATTACACCTGCATAGAGAGCAACTATCTCTGAGAATGACCGAAAGACTAGCAGAGAAGATTTTCCATAACTAGGGATAAAAGGGAAAAAAAAGCCACATTGAGACAAGCAGGAGGGGCAGAGACATGGTCTGGCAGGGACCTACACCCCCACTGCTGTGGACCACAGGCAGGAGGGATTTCACAGCCTCAGAGGTCGGCTCTGAACCCCACATTGGGCTCCCCAGCCCAGGGGACATGCATCAGGTAGATGAACCCCCATAATGTCTGGCTTTGGAAACCAGCAGGGCTTACATCCAAGAGAGAGCCAGAGGGCTGCAGAGAATTAAGAATCCACTCTAAAAGGCTGTGCACAAAAACTCAGTCACTCCAGGTCCTGGCACACAGACAGCAGTTTGAAAAGTGCCTGATCATACGGGAAGGAGATTCACTGACTAATAGATTCATTGACTAATATTAAGGCGTGTCACCAAGAGGTACTGAGGAGCTGGCGAGTGCCACTTTAAAATTTTTTTTCTTTGTCTCCCTTTCTACCTAGGTGGCCAGGCACTGGCAGGCACCAGGTTTTTTTTTGGCTGCACCACACAGCTTGCAGGATTACCTGACCAGGGATCCAACCCAGGCCACAGCAGTGAAAGCACTGAGTCCTAACCACTGGACTGCCAGGGAATTCCCAGGCGGTCACCAGTTCTGAATCTCCCCATCTAATTTACTAGCATCACTCAACCCGCCCTGAGTTCACCTGTGGATTCCACCCACCTAGTGCTAATCTAATGCAGTCCCCAATTACAGCCAGCTGCACTGGGAACCAACCCCACCCCCTAGCACACCTGCAGAGAGCATGGCCCAGCCACAACAAAAGGGCACATGCAACCCACGCAGGAGACACTCCTGGAGCACCTAGCTCTGGTGACCAGGGGGGACCATACTACTGGGCCTCACAGGACACCTTCTATACTTAGCCACTCTATCAAGAACAGGAAATGTAGCTGATCTACCTAATACATAGAAACAAACAGAGGGTTAGGCAAAACGAGGAGACAAAGAAATATGTCCCAAATGAAAGAACAGGACTAAACCTCAGAAAAAGAACTAAATGAAATGGAGATAAGCAATCTTCCAGATAAAGCATTCAAACTAATGGTCATAAAAATGCTCTCTGAACTCAGGAGAAGAATGGAAGGACACAGTGAGAACTTCTACAGAGACAGAAAACATAAAAAAGAACCAATCGGAGCTGAATAAAATAACAAAAGTGAGAAACAGACTAGAGGAAACCAAATGCAGATTAGATGATACAGAAGAACAGATCAGCAATCTGGAAGACAGGCTAATGAAAATCATCCAAATGGAAAAGCAAAAAGAAATAAGAAAAATGAGGATAGTTTAAGCGGCCTCTATGACAACATCAAGTGTACTAACATTCACATTTAGGGGTCCCAGAAGGAGAAGAGAGAGGGACAGGGACAGAAAATCTCTTTGAAGAAATAATGGCTGAAAACTTTCCAAACCTGCCAAAGGAAACATACATCCAAGTCCAGGAATCACAAAAAGTCCCAAACAAGATGAACCCCAAAAGACCCACACCAAGACACATTATAATTAAAGTCAAAAGTTAGAGGGCTTCCCTGGTGGCACAGTGGTTAAGAATCTGCCTGCCAATGCAAGGGACATGAGTTCAAGCCCTGGCCCAGGTAGATCCCACATGCCGCAGAACAACTAAGCTCATGTGCCACAACTACTGAGCCTGTGCTCTAGAGCCCACAAGCCACAACTACTGAGCCCATGTGCCACAACCACTGAAGCCTGCATGCCTAGAGCCTGTGCTCCGCAACAAGAGAAGCCACCGCAATGAGAAGCCTGCGCACTGCAACGAAGAGTAGCCCCCACTCACTGCAACTAGAGAAAGCCTGCGCACAGCAACAAAGACCCAACACAGCCAAAACTAACTAACTAAATAAATTTATTTTTTAAAAAAAGTTAACTAGAGAATCTTAAAAGCAGCAAGAGAAAAACAACTAGTTACATATGGAGGAGCCCCAGAAGATGATCAGCTGACTTTTCAGCAGAAACTTTACATACCAGAAGGGAGTGGCACAAGATATTCAAAGTACTGAAAGGAAGAAAAACCCTTACAACCAAGAATATTCCCTCTGGCAAGGCTCTCATTCAGAAATGAAGGAGAGATAAAGAGTTTCCCAGACAAGCAAAAACTAAAGTAGTTCATCACCACTAAACTGACCTAACAAGAAATGTTAAAGGGACCTCTTTAAACAGAAAACACAAAACTATAAGTAGAAATATAAAAATTATGAAAGAAAAAAAATCTCACTATAAAGGCAAACATATAGTAAAAGTAGTGGGTCAACCAACCATATAGGTACTATGAAGGTTAAAACACAAAAGTAGTAAAATCCTATATATCTACAGTAATTAGTTAAGAGATACACAAAACAGAAAGATGTTAAAGATGACATCAAAAACATAAAACATAGGGGTAGGGAGTAAATATGTAGTGCTTTTAAAATGTGCTCAAACATAAGTGACCATTAACTTAAAATAGACTGCTGTATACCAGGTTGTTCTATAGTAACCTCATGGTAACCACAAATCATAAAACAATACTAGATTAACTCAAAAAACAAAGAGAAAGGAATACAGTAAGTCCCCTACATATGAACCTTCAAGTTGTGAACTTTCAAAGATGCAAACATGCATTCCATCAATGTCAGGCATGAGTGAAATAGCAGCTTGCCCTCCACCTCCTATAGCTGACGATCCTTCAGCTCTACCATCTGCCACCTCCACTCCCTCCTCCAGTCAGTAACTCTTCTTGCCTGTTCACTCGATGCCAGCCCCTGTAGGCCAGCCATTATACAGTACTACTGTACTTTTCAAAGTACTGTAAGATTAAAAATGTTTCATTTTTTGTGTTTGTTTTTAATGTATTAATATTATAAACCTATTACAGTACAGTACTATATAGCCAATTGTGTTAGTTGTGTACCTAGGCTAACTGTTTGACTTATGATCAAGTTGGACTTACGAACGTGTTCTCAGAATGGAACTCGTTCGTATGTAGGGGACTTACTGTACAAACATAACACTCAAGAAAGTCGTTAAATCACAAGAGAGCAAGAGAAGAGGAAAGGAACAGAGAAAAACAACAAAAATAACCAGAAAACATATAACAAAAAGGCAGTAAGTACATAACCATCAAAAGTTACTTTAAATGAAAATGGACTAAATGCTCCAATCAAAAGACATAAGGTGGCTGAATGGATAAAAAAGCAAGACCCATATATATGCTACCTATAAGAGACTCACTTCAGATTTAAAGACACACAGAAATTGAAAGTGAGAGGATGGAAAAAGATATTCCATGCAAATGAAAAGAAAGCTGGGGTAGTAATATTTATATCAGACAAGATAGACTTTACATGTACCACAATGTTCACTGCAGCACTATTTACAATAGGCAGGACATGGAAGCAACCTAAGTGTCCATCGACAGATGAATGGATAAAGAAGATGTGGCACATATATACAATGGAATATTACTCAGCCATAAAAAGAAATGATATTGAGTTATTTCTAGTGAGGTGGATGGACCCAGAGTCTGTCATACAGAGTGAAGTAAGTCAGAAAGAGAAGAACAAACACTGTATGCTAACGCATATATATGGAATCTAAAAAAAAAGAAAAGGTTCTGATGAACCTAGGGGCAGGACAGGAATAAAGACGCAGACGTAGAGAGGACACGGGGAGGGGGAAGGGTAAGCTGGGATGAAGTGAGAGAGGAGCACTGACATATATACACTACCAAATGTAAAACAGATAGCTAATGAGAAGCAGCTGCATAGCACAGGGAGATCAGCTCGGTGCTTTGTGACCACCTAGAGGGGTGGGATAGGGAGGGTAGGAGAGAGACGCAAGAGGTAGGGGATATGGGAATATATGTATACATATAGCTGATTCACTTTGTTATACAGCAGAAACTAACACAACATTGTAAAGCAATTATACTCCAATAAAGATGTTAAAAAAATAGACTTTAAATCAAAGACTGTAACAAAAGACAAAAAAGTGCATTACATAATGATAAAGAGATCAATCCAACAAGAAGATTAAACACTTGTAAATGTATGTGCACCCCACATAGGAACAGCTAAATACATAAAGCAAATATTAACAGACATGAGGAGATACTGACAGTAATATAATAGTAAGGACTTTAACACCCCACTTATATCAATGGATAGGTCATCCATACAGAAGGAAACAATGTGTTTAAGGAAACACTGGCCTTAAAGGACACATTATACTACCCTGACTTAACAGATATATATAGAGAGAACATTCCACCCAAAACCAGCAGGATACACATTCTTTTCAAGTGCATGTGGAACATTCTCCAGGATAGATCACATGTTAGGCCACAAAACAAGTCTCGATAAATTTAAGAAGACTAAAATCATATCAAGCATCTTTTCAGACCAAAATCCTATGAGACTAGAAATCAACTATAAAACACTGGAAAAAACACAAACAAGTGGAGTCTAAACAACATGCTACTAAACAACCACTATGTCACTGAAAAACATCAAAGAGGAAATAAAAAAATACATTGAGACAAATGAAAATGGAAACACAGTGTTCCAAAATCTGTAGGGCACAACAAAGGCAGTTCTTAGAGGGAAGTTTGTAGCAATAGGGCCTACTTCAGGAAACAAGAAAAACCTCAAATAAACAATCTAACCTCATACCTAAAGGAACCTAAGAAAAGAAAAACAAGACTCAAAGGGGAAAATAAGGATCAGAGTGGAAAGAGATGAAATAGATACTAAAAAAAAAAAAAAGAAAGAAAAGATCAATGAAACTAAAAGTTGGTTCTCTGAAAAGATAAAGAGAATTGATAAATCTTCAGCCAGACTCATCAAGAAAAATAGAGAGAGGGCCCATATCAATAAAATCAGAAATGAAAGAGGAGATACAACCAACACCACAGAAGTATAAAAAGATCATAAGAGATTACTATAAACAGTTATATGCCAACAAATTGGACAACCTAGAAGAAATGGATAAATTTCTAAAAACATACCATCTTTCCAAGACTGAATCAGAAAGAAAGAGAAAATCTGAACAGACCAATTACTGAAACAGACCAAGTAATGAAATTAAATCAGTAATCAAAAAAACTCCCCCAAAACAAAAGTCCAGGAGCAGATGGCTTCACAGATGAATTCTACCAAACATTTAAAGAAGACTTAATATCAACTGTTCTCACACTATTCCAAAAAACTGAAGAGAATTCAATTTCCAAATTCATTCTACGAGGCCAGCATTACCCTGACAGCAAAACCAGACAAAGACACTACAAGGGCAGAAAATTACAGGCCAATATCCCTGATGAACACAGATGCAAAAATCCTCAACAAAATATTAGCAAACCAAAGTCAGCAATACATCAAAAGGATCATACATCATGATCAAATGGGATTTACCTCAGGGATACAAGGATGATTCAGTATCTGCAGATCAATCAACCTGATACACTGCATTAACAATATGAACAGTGAGAATCATACATCATCTCAATAGATGCAGAAAAGGCTTCTGACAAAATTCAACATCCCTTTATGCTAAAACCCCTCAACAAAGTGGACACAGAGGGCACATACCTCAACATAATAAAGGCCATATATGACAAACCCACAGCTAACATACTCAGCAGTGAAAAGCTGAAAGCATTTCCTCTAAGGTCAGGAACAAGACAAGGATGCCCACTCTTGACACTTCTATTCAATGTAGTATTGGAAGTCCTAGACACAGCAATCAGACTAGAAAAAGAAATAAAAGGCATCCAAATTGGAAAGGAAGAAGTAAAACTGTCACTGATGACATGATACTATATATAGAAAACCCTAAAGACTCCACCAAAAAACTATTAGGACTAATAAATGAATTCAGTAAAGTTGCATAAAATTAATATACAGAAATCTGTTGCATTTCTATTCACTAATAACAATCCATCAGAGAAAGAAATTAAGAAAACAATGCCATTTACAATTGCATCAAAAAAATAAAATACCTAAGAATAAATTTAGCCAAGAAGGTGAAAGACCTGTATTCTGAAAACTGTAAGACATTGATGAAAGAAGTTGAAGACAACACAAATTAATGGAAAGATACATATACCATGCTTATGGACTGGAAGAATCAATACTGTTAAAATGTCCTTACTACCCAAAGCAATCTACAGGTTCAATGCACTCACCATCAAAATACCCACGGCATTTTTCACAGAACTAGAACCAATAATCCTAAAACTTGTAGGGAACCACCAAAGACCCCAAATAGCCAAAGCAATCTTGAGAAAAAAGAACAAAGCTGGAGATTTCACATGCCCTGATTTCAAACTATACTACAACACTGTACTAATCAAAACAGAATAGAGAGCTCAGAGATAAACCCACACTTATATGGTCAATTTATCTATGACAATGGCAGCAAAAATATGTAATGGAGAAAAGACAGCGTCTTCAATAAATGGTGTTGGGAAACCTGGATAGCTACATGCAAAGGAGTGAAACTGGACCATTTTCTTGTATCCTATACAAAAACAAATAAAAAATGGGTTTAAGACTTAAACATAAGACCTGAAACCATAAAACACCTAGAAGAAAACACAGGTAGTACACTCTTTGATACCAGTCTTAGAAGTATTTTTTTGGATTTGTCTCCTCAGGCAAGGGAAACAAAAGCAAAAATAAGTAAGTGGGATTACATCAAACTAATAAGCTTTTACGCAGTGGAAGAAATCTTTAATAAAATGAAAAGGCAATCTACTTAATGGGAAAAGATATTTGCCAATGATATATCCACGTGTGTGTGTGTATATATATATATATATATATACACACACACATATATATATATATTTCTTAAAAAGGAAATCATACAACTCTGTAACAAAAAAAAAAATCCCATTTAAAAATGGTCAGAGAGCCTGAACAGCCCTTTCTCCAAAGAAGACATACAAATGGCCAAGAAAAACATGAGAAGATGCTCAACATTACTAATCGCCACTAATCATCAGGGAAATCAAAAGCACAATGAGATATCACCTCACATCTGTCATAATGGCTATCATCAAAAAGACAAGAAACAAGTGTTGGCAAGGATGTGAAGAAAAGGGAACCCTCATGTACTGTTGGCAGGAATGTAAATTGGTGCAGCCACCATGGAAAACAGTATGGAGGTGCCTCAAAAATTAAAAACAGAACTACCATATGATCTAGCAATTCCACTTCTGGGTATTCACTCAAAGAAAACAAAAACACTGATTTGATATATGCACCCCAATGTTCACTGCAGCATTATTTACAATAGCCAAGATATGGAAACAACCTAAATGCCCAACCTAAGTGGATAAAAAAGATGTGGCATATGTATACAATGGAATATTACTCAGCCATAAAAAAAGGACTTCCCTGGTGGCGCCGTAGTTAAGAATCCGCCTGCCGATGTAGGGGTCATGGGTTCAAGCCCTGGTCCGGGAAGATCCCACATGTCGCAGAGCAACTAAGCCTGTGCACCACAACTACTGAACCTGTGTTCTAGAGCCCACGAGCCACAACTACTGAGCCCATGTGCCACAATTACTGAAGCCATGGGCCTAGAGCCTGTGCTCCACAACAAGAGAAGCCACTGCAATGAGAAGCCAGGGCGCCGCAACTAGAGAAAGCCCGCATGCAGCAATGAAGACCCAATGCAGCCAAAAATAAATAAATTTATTTTAAAAAAAAATGAAATCTTGCCATTTCCAACAACATGGATGGAACTAGAGGGTATTATGCTAAGTTAAATAAGTCAGACAGAGACAAATACTGCATAATCTCACTTATACATGGAATCTAAAAAACAAAACAAATGAACAAACAAAACAGAAACAGACTTACAGATACAGAGAGCAAATTGGTGGTTGCCAGAGGAGGTTAGGGCATGCATGAAATAGGTGAAAGGGATTAAGAGGTTACAAACTTCCAGTCATAAAATAATTAAGTCACAGGGATATAATATACAACATAAGGAATATAGTCAATAATACTGTAGTAATTTTGTATTGTGAGAGATGGCTAGCTACTAGACTTATCGTGGTGATCACCTGTGATGTATTTAAATGTTGAATCATTATGTTCACCTGAACATAATGCTAACTATACTTCAATTTAAAAAAAAAGTTTAAAAGGCTAAAGTGACATAAAAACTAAATATCACGCATGAACCTTGAATGAACCCAGGTTTTTTTAAAAAAGCTATAAAAGACTTCTGGGGACACATGAGGAAATCTGAATGTGGACTAGACATTAGATAATACTATGGAATCAATGTAATTTTCTTAGGTGTGAGAATGGTATTGTGTTTTTTGGAGATTGTCTTTATTTTGGGGAGATACATACTGTGGTACTTGGGGTGAAATATGTCTATAATTTACCTTCAAATGATTCAAGGGAAGAAAGTCTATATAAATACGTACACATAGACCAAAATATGCATATAAACACACACACGTACACATATACACACTGATACATATATGTAGAGAGAGGAAACAATATGACAGTGTTAACAACTGTTAAGTCTAGGTAGAGGTAACAGGTGCTCACTGTACAATAGTACAAATTTTCTGTGGGTTTGAACAGTTTAATAATAAAAGGTTGCTGGAGGACAAAGTCAGATACTTGAAAGGGACCTTTGAGACATGGTTCACTCCCCTCAGTTTGCAGATGAAGAAAAGCTAGTGCAGTGGAATGAGCAGGGGACTGAGCCAGAAGACTTGGGCTGTCTTAATCTTATTTCTGCAACTAAAGTGATAAGCAATCTTAAGGCAAGATTTACCTTCCTGGGTCCCCTTTTACACATTGGTGAAAGGGATGAACTGGACTTTGTTTACATATTTACATATCATTATCTCATTTAAGCCTCATAAAAATCTTATGAGGTAGGCATAGACCTTCCTGTGAGGAGGAAATTAGGGTTCAGAGAAGGTCATGACTATGCGATGGCAAAAATGGGAGTGAGCTGCAGACTGACACTGGGTCCAGAACATCTCCCACGATGGCACAAAAACATCCGTGCCTTCTTCAAGTTCTACAATTCTGACTAAGAACTCAACAGAATGTGGTCTGATCCTGAAGCTTGCAACCAAAAGAAAAACAAGTCTTCTAAAGGCAACACATATATATTATATGTGGAAGTAAGTCAGGAAATAAGAAATAAGACTGTAGTTAGTGAAGATTTGAGGTTCTGAAATTTTATCTGAACTCCAGAGAAGTTAATGTTAAAGAAGTTAGGTCTCATATTCCACTTCTTCCTTCCAAAATGAGGATAATGTCTGTCTATCTGAGTCCATCCATCCTCTACTTATATCTAAAGGATATGAACTATTACACTATTACACACTAGAGTGGGACCCCCTGGGATTTTGCTCAATCTCAATTCTAAAGGGATACTCTGGTCACTGCACTGATGCACTGAAGAGGCATTAAACTTTACAGTTAATTCTCCAGGTCACTTCTTTCCAGTGGTGTCCACTGGGGCTTTAGGGGTCAAAAGTGGGGTTCTAGCAATAGTTGATTCCCCCCAAAATTTGAGGAGAATAAGCAGAGATATCTTAGAGCTATAAAAATGCTCTATTTTTTAAAAACTAATAATCTAGATCTGGTTGATATAAAGAAGCAATCAGTTTCAAACTACCACCAACCTTTGTGGCGGATATAAGGCTTTATCTGGTTCCAGACTTTGGTCAGCAGGCTGAGTTTCAGACGGTTATAAGGTGAATTTGATACTAAGTTTGCAAGGCACTGCAAAACACAAAGAAGAGCTCATCAGTGGGCCTGATATAGTCACAGCATAGAGACAAAATTTTAGAGCCTTTAATTTAAAAAGTCTTTATACTTATTTAAAAACCAGTCCTTTGCTTTTTTGTTTTTTTTTCAGGGGGAATAGCACTTGTATTCTCATTGGTCCAACTTAATACTAAAGATAAAGCAGTATTTTTAGTAAAACATTTATGTGGACATACAGAGACTGTAGGTATGATCAGACAAGTAGAAACAGACTTCCAAACAGGGTATCTTTAATAAAATTACTACTTAGTTATATTCTTGTCAATTCACTTTTGGGCAATATAAACATTATGCAAAAAGAAAGAAACTGCCTCTGTTAACTCACCGATAACTTGGCACATTTACCTTAATTATCTGAGTAAGGGTCTGTGAGGATGATTCAGCCACCAAAGCTAACAAAAGACATCTGTGCAACTCTTTAATGCTAGAAGCGATCATTACAGAAAAGGGAGTGAAAGCCCTTCTGTGGTCACTGGTATCTTCAGCGACAGAAAGAAACTGCTTTGAGCCTTCCAAGATGGCAGATAAAGCTTGCAGAGCACAGGCACGCGTCTGAAATTTCAGGATGATGCACATCAGTTAGAAATCAGGAGTCGAATCCCCTTCTTCCTATATATATGTTTTTCATTTTCAAAGTATTTAGGATCCCTTTAATTAGAGGGCAATGTGATTATCCATCAGGCCCTAAGAGCGGCCGTGAAGTAAGCCACCTGCGCGCCGCCCCACCCCCACACTGCAAAAAACCAACAAAGCCTCAAATCACATGGCTGTTAGGGTTTCCTACCGTAAGGAATAAGCCTAAGCTGCACCACAGTATAAAAACCTGATGTCACAAGCATGAAAATAACTTAAAAGATGAGAAGCCTAGTTTATTAAAGCATAAAGCCAAATGAAAAGAGAAAAGCAAACCGCCTGTGGGCAGGAAAAACTACACGCATCTAGGGTCTGTTTCATATCAAAGTTCCCGAGGACCTTCTGCTTTACGTTCCAACCTAAAGCATCCATGAGTGCTCAATATTAATTACATAGGATACTAGAAACTTTGTGCATACTCAGCTTGGCAGGCACCATTAGTGACCCAACTTTCAGAAACATTCTTAGGTACAGAAAATAAAATCTGCAATAAAATCTTTGATACTCAAAGGAATACTACTAAATATAACTTTATGGATAGAAAGGAAAACATGTGCACCTTATCAATGGACTGCTGTATCGATCAGGAATAGTGCCACTGCATTAAGATTTTCTTTATAAGGTTAAAAGATTACTTGTAATTAGTATTCTGATGATTTTGCAGTATTAAAACTCAGAAAAGAAAAAAAGAAAGGAGAAGAAAGCCAATTTAACCAAAATGGAATGTAGGTGATAAATGCAGGACTACTAATATGAAATAATACTGTACCCTCTTTGGCCAGCTCACCCCAAAATGTCAATTAAACCTTTCAGTCAGATATTCAAAAAGCAAGGAATCAACATTATAATTCTAGGATCTAATCTAAGTATTTACTCAATATGAAGCATATCTGAGTTTGGTGTGAAAAAGGTTTTCCAGAAATTCTTCAACTGTTATCTCCAAATTACCAAGAAATAAATCATTTCTGCATGCTTTTCATAGAATGGAATCATAAACAAAAAACTAAAGATTTATTGCTTTGAGAACAAATTTGTAGTATAGTAGTATGAGTCTTTGGAATTAAGCATAATCACTTAAGGCAGGCAGGAAGTTGACAATGTATTAGGAAAGTGTGTGTCAGAGAGACAAAGAGACAGAGAGAGAGCTCGTGCACAAGTCAGCTGGTCCAAGAACTCAGATGAGGTGCTAGCAACCCTTTTCCATAAAGCGCCAGTAGCACAAATTTTATAGTCTAGACTTCGCAGGCCACACACAGTCTTTGTTGCGACCACTCAACTCTGCTATGGGAGCACTGTGTTCAAATAAAATTTTACTTATGGACAGTGAAATCTGAATTTCATATAAATTTTACATGTCACAAAATATTATTCTTTTGATTAAAAAAATGTTTTGAAAGCGTAAAAACCATTCTTAGATCACAGGTCATACAAAAACTGGTAGTCGGCCAGACGGCCCACAGGCCATAGTCTGCCAACCTCTGATTAGACTGCTGGCTGGTCTTAACCAAAAAAGGCGGATGTTATGCTAAACCTCCATTTCTTTAGAACATAATTAAAAATTACAATTTCAACAGCTCACAAACCAAATAAAATTAAAAGCCAAGTTGTAGAAAGAAATGAACTAATACTCAAAAGTAAAAATTTTTCAGCTCAATTAACTTTGGTACCTAAAGTGGGAAAAAGCATTCATGACTATCACAGATGAAAACAAAAGAATGTCACTGAAATTAGTCATTTTTTACCATCGAGGTATAAAATCTATATGGAAATATGATACTATATCAAATTTTACTTCTCATAGTGCTGATTTATTTCCTTTAAACACTGTTTAATATACCTCTGTTGTTATAAAAATGCTATTCATGACACTGAATCAGGTTCAAGTTCTGCTTCATTTATTTTTGTATCAATATTTAATACTGTTTACCATTCTAATCAGCACTTCCAGCAGACAGTACTGATGTACAAGCAAACCATAAGAGGTGCAGCTCTCCAGAGAGCTCATTTTGTTAAGTTTTTATTGTCTGAATATTTACATTGGTAGATGAAAGCCTTTTTAATCTTATAAACATCAGTGCACTCAGTTTCACTAGAGGGTAGTTTTACCTCCTTGGGCACGAAGGCTTGTTCAAAGGTAATGAAACAAGAAAGCACTTTTCCTTTTTTGCTATTTAAGGATATAGTAGAAATTTTTGCTGAGGTAGCTCAGTCAATCCTTATTTTTTCCTTTTTTATGTATGTTCAGTCTCAGCATATTTCTGGGAGAGTGATGAAGTCGTCACTGCTGGGAATGGCTACCACTGAGGTTTCAATGCAGGGCACCTGGCTGTGCTTGTCTTTGGCTTTGTCCAAGTCCTGATTATCCTTCACATATGTTCAGGGTTAATTTCATTTGAGCACACCCCCAAAGTTGGATGCCTTTTAGGTGGAGGCATGTGCATACTGTGTCAAGGTCTCTAGATTTAGAGACCTCCAAGCAAAGGTCACCTGTTCTTAATTGACCATAAAAGAGGAAACCTGATTACCTACCATTCCGTGACAGTTAAAAGTTTCAACTCTTTATTCTCTTTCCTAGTTATGATAGCTATTATCTAGATTTTGATTTGTTTCCACATTTCATAGCTCTTTAAAAGAGAAACAAAGAATCATCATGGAATTTGAAAATCAGGATGATTCTAAAGGTACCAAGAAGAAGGTATGGCCTACAGTTTGTCCCTTAGGTCACGTCTTGTTGATATATATACATAATCTACTTTTGTAACACCTGAGGAAATCATATAGAAGAAATTCTTAAATTAGTCATATTGTTACTAGTAGCATTAGTATTATTTTAATTAGTCGTATTATTATACTGATTGCTCTATCTTGCCTGAAAACATAGGATGTGCTTTCTGAAGCACATTTCCAGCATGTAAACGTGATAATTTCCCAAGTACCATCACACTGCCAAATCCTAGAGGAAGTTTTCTCCTTCTCAATGAACCATTCTAGCATCTTACATTCCAGTTTCCTGAAAGTAATCCCTGTCATTATTGGTGTTCTGAATGGAGTAGTCCAATCATGTTTCCTTCTGTCCATTTCTCTCTGGAAAATTTCTCAGTATATCAGTGACAATTGTGCTTCCGATTGAAAGGTCATATCAGAGCTGCCATGAACTCAAAACCATCATCACTGTGTACTTCAAGGAGAAGAGACATTATTTTTGTCTTGTCATGTTTCATCCTGGCTAAGACAAATTTCAGTCTATACTATCCAACTCTATACTCAATAAGCACCTGAGATGACCACTCAGCTTTTACACACGGCTGCGCCTTTTAACCTAGCTCTGATCAATCCAGAATGCTGTTCTATTCCAATGACATGAACTAGTATTTTTTTTTTGGCCATTTCTTGCGGCATGCGGGATCTTAGTTCCCCGACCAGGGATTGAACCCGCGCCCCCCGCAGCTGAAGCACAGGGTCTTAACCACTGGACTGCCAGGGAAGTCCATGAAC
The DNA here is from genome assembly GCF_005190385.1 of Monodon monoceros. NCBI lineage: Eukaryota > Metazoa > Chordata > Mammalia > Artiodactyla > Monodontidae > Monodon > Monodon monoceros. The sequence continues at coordinate 11,690,436 of NW_021703786.1, forward strand.
TAGTACTTTTAATTTTTGCACGTAACTTTCTAGAAGTCTTTCTAAAAAGACTCTCTCACTGACATCATCTACCAAAACACTTTTTTCTAACATGGGTCTTGGTTCACAATTAATTACACTATGGACAGTTTGCAGTGGTGTGCTCCAAGACCTGTTGTGGACAATTATCATGACCCTTATTTACACCCTTCTAAACCTAGTATCTGCTAAAAAATCTGAGTATATTCATTTCGCTTGCCATTACACTGAACTCATGAATTTTAATCATTACTTCGATCTTTTAAAAAAACTGCGTAAGAATGATGACTGGTCTTCCCTTTCTCCAGGACCTTTGTGTGGCTTTCGTGCTAGACCTAGGACTTCTCCAGAAGGGAGTTCTATATTTTTTTTCACTCATCACATCTCTTGCATTACTGAAATTAAACAGCAATAACATATGTAAGAAGTACCCAAATCAAGGAGGACCATTTTGCAGTAAGTAAAATTTCTCATGGCAATTCAAATGTAAATGTTTGAAAAATACAAAGATATAAACATCATGAAAATTATTTCAATCTACTTTCATCTCCATCTCCTTGGCTACTTACGGCAGCTCCCCTCAGCTGGAGGGTCTTCAAAAACATAAATACACATACATATATTTTTTCAACCTTCATAGCAGTTTTCCTTCCAATTACTAGAATGGCCTCATTATTTATTTATTTGCCACCACCATTTTTCAGGTTCTCATTTGCTGATGATTCAGTCAATCTGAAAAATTTCTACTGGTTTAACTATTTAGCATATTGGGTATTTGAAATACCATACAAGGCATTTTTGTGTATGCATAATTAAGGCTAGTTTATTTTTCTTCACCCTGTAAAAGTGCTGAAGGGTCATTTAGAAGTTTTCTTATACAGTAATTAGCTAGTCAAGGAGATGATCAAAGGGAGTTTCAATGTATGATGGATTGCTAGTCCTCCTTATTTTTAAGGGAAAAATCTTAAAAACAGAAAATAATACTACTGGCCTAACTAAAACTATTCATTTTGAGAGGGTAGATTAATTACCTGAGGATACCAGATGCCATGTAGCATGACTTTTTTGTTTGTTTGTTTTGTTTTTTTTTTGTTTTTTTGCGTTACGCGGGCCTCTCACTGATGTGGCCTCTCCCGTTGCGGAGCACAGGCTCCGGACGCTCAGGCTCAGCGGCCATGGCTCACGGACCCAGCCGCTCCGCGGCACGTGGGATCTTCCCAGACCGGGGCACGAACCCGTGTCCCCTGCATCGGCAGGCGGACTCTCAACCACTGCGCCACCAGGGAAGCCCTGTAGCATGACTTTTTAATGTTCATTATTGTAAGAGGAATCTAAACAGCACACTGTTTTCCTTATTTGGGTAAAAAGCTAACTTCTGGAAAAGAGCTAACATATCCAAGAAGAGGTAAATATTTGATCAGCCATAGTTACCTTGCTGTAGCTATCCATGACTGCCAAGTTACTTTTCCTTCTTTTCTAAAAATAAGTTTTTCTCATTAAAATATGTATTACTATTTATTACATGTGATTTGAAAAATATGGAAAAGTTGAAGAAAAAAAACCACTGTTGGGATCATATAATTCTACATCCTATACTTTCATAAAGCATCATCAGCACTTCATAACCATTATATACCATGATACTCCAGTGAGTGTTAAAGCCATTCTTAACTTCTTTCTATTATAAACACCATGGCAATCAACATTTTCATAAAAGAGAGGGAAGCACAGCTGCTTCAGCGCAGCTCAAAGAGGACACTGAAACAATAACTCAGTGTGCTCGTGCTTCAAGCAAGCCCTGGGGCAGGAGGTGAGCTCAGTGTGATCTCCCTCTACCCGATATTCACATAAGCCCATTTCCTATCCTCCTGCCTATTTAGTGGTTCTCAAGTCAGGACTTGGGTCGGTATTAGTAAGAGCCTTGTTCAGATAAGATCAGATGGGGCAGTAAGATCAGATGGGGCAGAGAAAACAACAAAGACTTGTAAAGATTTTCTTCCTAGTTATAACCCTTAGAATTTAAATGCTCTTACCTTTGAAGAAGGATCTTTTAATGTAAGAGTCATCAAGGACACAGACTGTGGGCTTCCAAGCTCAGGTGTATCAGGAACAAAGGCTGACCAGTAGCCATAAAGAACTTTTTTTTCTATTGATTTTATAGTAGAAAGAAAACAGGCTAATGCTCCTTGGCGAACTTTGGCTTGGTAAGACCTTTAAAAACCAAAAGAAGGAAGAAAAAAGCCTTTTAATTGTTTTTAAAAACATAAGCATGAAATGCTATTTATTCCAGCCAACTCAAATGATACAGTGGGAAATTCAACATTCTAAATAAATCTGAAAGATGCCAACATTTTAAAAATTATTTCAAAATGTGATCAAAACATGTTAAAGCAATTTGTTTATCTAACAAGTTAATAAAGTCAACAATTAAAAAAACACAACTAGATAGAGAATAAGAGGGCAACATTTTGATATTAGGAAATCAGTATTAAATATGAGATACTGCAGAGTATCCATTCATCCAACAGATATGTACTGAGAATCCTTACGTATGTGCCAGGCACTGTGCTGAGGCTGGCAGACATAAACTAAGCCCCTGCCCTTGACAAGCTTATTAAAGGCAGAGACACACAGTTAAAGAGACTACAACACAGTAATCAGAGATAAGTCAAACAGTCACATAGGAGGGGTACCTAAGCCGGAATAAGGGGTCAGAAAAGGCTTCTCAGAGTATATGATTGCTGAGCTCATACTGAAGATGGGTAGTGGTTAACAAGGCAAAAGGCAAAAAACATGAAAGAAAGAATAACCCAGGCAGAGGAACCACACGTACAAAGGCAGATAAGAGAACAATGCAAAATGCATAGTAATACAAAGTCCCACGTAAATGAGACTCTTCCAAGTTAAATCGCATGCGGCAGTCAGACTTTTAAGCAAGGTTAGAAACTTATACACACAACTTAGAATATAAAGCATAAAAATATAACAAAATACTACTACCTCACTTTACTCTGCATGCCTCCTTCAGCATCAGAATAGTCTGACTCACTACTGCTGACTCTCTTCCAACTGGAAGAACTGAAGGATGAGGAGACTTGGTCTTTTCCTGCAGCTCCACTTCCAGCTAATGGCAAACTCGGAACACCCAGGGAGGAGGGGCACTGAGTGTCCCCTTTATGCGGGTTCAGTCTGCCTGAGCCAGTGACTGGGGCTACTTCTCTTTCACCACTGGATTCTTCCTCCTCCTCCTCTCCTTGCTGGATTTTCTTCGCTTTTACTTTTGATTTTTTCCTTTTATTCTGATTTTAGGAGCAAATGAAAACATATATATGATAGCTATTGGTAACTTCTCATTTGATAATTACTAAGTATGTCTCCAACACGTAGTACGGATAAAGAAGAGGAGAAGAGAAAAAAGCGGCACTTAATACTCCATACGTCAGGCACTATGCTAAGTGTTTATGTACAACTTACTGGACCAAAAGAAACAAGGTAGGAAATACATGGGACAGAGCAAACCTTGTGACCTGGGTTTAAATTCTGTATCTGTGATCCCGGGCAAATCATTTAGCCTCGCTGAGCTTGCCTTTCCTCATCTGTTTAAGTACAGACTAATGCCACCTTCCTTGAACGGTTGTGAAAGCATTCAGCCTTCTCAACAAAGGTTCTGCAAGAGATCAAGGTCTACAGAAAATGACTTGAGTGACTATTTTCTCAGTTCTCCCAAACAGGATATGCAGCTAGCACCACTCTAGATGCATAGGAGGGATGTTACTCCTTTACATACAATCCAGGTTTTAGAGCACTGGGGCTTTGTAGATATAAAGTAAAAGCCTGGGACTTCCCTGGTGGTTCAGTGGTTAAGACACCACACTTCCAATACAGGGGGCACAGGTTCGATCCCTGATCGGGGAACTAAGATCCTGCATGCCGTGCAGCGCAGCCAAAAAAACAAAAAACTTAAAGTAAAAGCCAGGTTCTTTCTCTTCTGCTACTTCCTTCTTTCGGACATCCAAAGATCTTTGGAATCTGTGCTCTCCTCTGCATTCTCAAGGTCCCTAACCTTTAGGAGAGAAGGTCCTCATGACTTCTACCTTGAGTTATTAATGTGGCTCCAGACGCACACCCTTTTACTTGCTATCACAGTGATTTCTCTGAAATGCCAATCTGATCATATCACTCCCCTATATCAGATGCTTCATTTCCACCACCTATAAGATAAAAACCCAAACTCCTTAGCACACTGTATATGACCCTTATGATTTGGCCTCTGCTACATACTTGTCCCACCTTCCCCTCCACACACCTGACACTCTAGCCCATTGTTCAACTCGCATTCCCTAAGACTGTGTACCTGTTGTTCCCTCTGAATAAAACATTCTCCTTCCTTCTCTATACTATTACTCATTCTTGAGGCTCAGGTTAGCCACTATATCTTTTAAAAAGCACCCCCTTACTCTTTTGGTTGCCCTGGATGTGCTCCTAGAATACCCCGTGAATATTCTGTTGAAAGAAATCATAATACTGCAATGTAGTTGTTTATTTATCCACCTTTGCTTTCTCCCCCAAATTCCTAAAACCACAATCTATGTTCCTAATGCTTAGCACAATGTCTGGGATATAACAGATGCTCAGTAAATGTTGATTAAGTGAACGAGTGAAAGAATTTCTAATTATAAGCATTTTAATCAGGTATTACATTTCTAGGTGTAATACCTCAGCCGTATACCTGTATGCTTTAGGTTCTCCAACAGAAACAGGAGGGAGATGGCAGCTATCTGGAAAGACTGGGAAATTTGGCAGTGGCAACAGAGACCTATAATATTTACCAGCTAGCCTGTTGGAGAAAAAGTCTGTTGACCTGTGGTGTTAAGCATTTGAGGGGTGCGGATGCTTGGCTATGGGTATAAAGCGAATGCCCATTTCTATAGCTGTTACATTGCCTAGACTGCTTAGAAGTATAAGATGTTCTAACTGGTAGTTTTAGCAGTCTGATAATTTAAATTTACTATGCTAAAAACCCTAAGTTGAAATCAAATTCAAGGTGAGCCTTTGGCACAGCAGTGATGCAAATCATAGAAAACACACATAGCAAGCAATTAAAAACAATCCACAACTTAAATCTAAATATACGTAAATGTACCACAGCTGGTCGAGAAGTGCTGGATTCTGTCTGCTGCGGTTTGATGGGTGGTCGTCCATCATACTGAGGAAGTGGAGTGGGGTACAACACCGTGGGCATCTCTATGTTTAGTCCAGGGAGTCCATGGAACATGGTTTTCTAATAATGATGATTAAGGAACACACAAACACACATACAACGAATCATAAAACAGAATTATTCACCATGTTCTGAATCACAGATGAATAGATTAATGTTTAAAAGCTTTATTAAGGAAACTGAAATGAGAAAGAAAATAGATACCCTGAAGGTTTAGAGCTTAAAGGAGTTTAATTTCATCTAGACCAGAGGGATCTGGTTTGGCCAGATCAGGTTAAACTTTAGATTCTAGTTTATTTACTTACTACTTTTATTTACTAATTTAAAAAATTTACCCAATCAGTTTTGTCCAATATTTTATCTATAATTTTTTTAACCAATCTATCATTTTATTTAGCATATCCATGTCCAAATCTAGCTCTCTATTATCTATTAGGGAGTAGGGGAGATGGTACAGGAAAAGAATTAAAGTTTTAGTCATGATAAAGCTAAGTTATCATACATGGCTTTGATCTAAGGCCACCACAAAGTTTCTTTCTATTTCTTGGCTGAACTGAAGACAGCTGGATCCCCAGAGAGGTTGATCTGACTCTCCCACTGACTGGCAGGCTCAGAAGCCAAAGGATGGCAGCCTAATGATACACGTCTTGATTGGCCTGCCTACTACATGGGAGCTAAAGCCAAGGAGAAGCACTGGTTCCTCTTTCAAGTCCAAACAGATTCAACATAATCTAAAATTAAATAATCTACAGATCATACCTCATAACCTATTCCCAATAAAATTTTAGAATTTTCATAAATTTACTAAAGCAAGATTTAGTCTTTTCAGTTCTTAATTTTATTTATTTTTAATTAATTAATTTATTTTTGGCTGCACTGGGTCTTCGTTGCTGCACACGGGCTTTTCTCTAGTTGTGGCAAGCGGGGGCTACTCTTTGTTGCAGTGCACGGGCTTCTTACTGCAGTGGCTTCTCTTGTTGCGGAGCACAGGCTCCAGGCGCGTGGGCTTCAGTAGTTGTGGCTTGCGGGCTCCAGAGCGCAGGCTCAGTAGTCATGGTGCACGGGCTTAGTTGCTCCATGGCATCTGGAATCTTCCCGGACCAGGGCTTGAACCCGTGTCCCCTGTGTTGGCAGGCGGATTCTTAACCACTGTGCCACCAGGGAAGTCCCAGTTCTTAATTTTAAATATCTTTAAATATGAACTTTTTATTCTTCTCTCTTAAAATATAATACCCTAAAGCTAGCCTTGGAGTAATGATGTAAACTGGTCCTTATGTCTGGGGTGTAAACAGGAAAGGCACTAACCACATGAGGACCTGGGGTTTAAACGGGCAATGCCTTACCTTTAGCACAGCCAGAAGAGCTCCAAGTTCATCAGTCTGTGTCAGTTTCATCTTCCCACCATTTAGAAGAGACTGTATACCTTTTAATGCATTTTGTAACAACTAGAGGGAAAAAGGAGACCAAGTTAAAAGGTAAATGAAATTTGGTTGTCCAGGGACCAACTTTCTAGCACCACGTAGGATGGAGAAAGAAAAGTCTTTAGATGATGAAAAAAACTTTAGACAGGGGAGGGTTAAAAAAAGAGCAGAGATGAGGATCCAGAGAATAAAGCTGATGAGCTACTACTAATTATTTTCTAGAAGAATGGAGTGCTTCTCTTGAATAAGAGTGGTCTTTTCATACATGTTTATAAACCCGCACGTACTAATCGTGAGCAAGAAAAAAAAAAAGAAGAGATGTTCAGTGGGAAGAGTACGATAGGAATAAAAATGTGGCAGCAGAGACTGGAAACAGGAAATCCCTATCATGCAGTAACCAAAGCAGCTCTTTTCACAGCAGCTCTTAAAAGCAAAGAAATATATGTGGGGACAGGTTTCTAGAGGGCAATTCTGATCAAGATTAATTTTTTGGCCAGTAATGTCATTTCTAGGATTCTGTCCTTAAGAAATACTCCCTACATGGAAAGGATGTGAACTGCAGCCTTGTTTGAAATAGTGCAATCACTGAAAAAAACTTTAATTTTCCATCAATTATGATATTTAAGAAGCTAACCCTCTGCTACATATGAAACTTAACAATAATAGCAAGCACTTTTCCAAGCATATTTAAGTGCTTTTATGAACAGTTCATATACACCTCATAAGACCTCTACAAGGTGGTTATAACATTTCTCCCATTTCAGAGATGAGGAACATGTAGGCTCAAGAAGTTAAGTAAATTGCCAAGGTCTCCCAGCTACAGCAGTTAGAAAGCATGAAGTACATCAACAGGTATTGAAAAGATGTCCAAGATATATTAAGTTTAAAAAGGAGAGAGAGCTGCAAAACAGCATATTAAATATGATCCCACTTAAAAATTATAAATATGCTCATTTATATACAAAAAAAATCTGGGGGCATGTAGAACAAATTGTTCCCAGTGGCTCTAAGCTGGGGACTATAAGAAACTTTCGCCATCTTTGATTTGTAATTTTTGAAATGTGTCACTTTGAATTTAAATCATGTTAATAAACTGTCATATTTGCATCAGGTTTTTAAAAAAAGAAATAAAATATTGCAGATATTGTTGAAATCCACTCCTTTCCCTTCCATCTAAAAGACAGTCCCTAGTCAGAAATTTTTTGTTTCCACTTTTATAGTCAGGAGGGTAAAAAGAGTTTAAGAACCTAGAATTGCAAAACAAACAAAAAAACAAGGCAAAACAAAACAAACAAAAATAATTTCTTGTAATTTAAACCTGAAAGATATGGGTTCAGCCTTTTTAGGTTATAAACGTCCCCTTATGCCTATATCTCTAGACAAAACTAATACAGCAACAAAATTAAACTCTTTAATAGCAGCTTTTGTTCTACTGCTGCTTGTAAACACATCTGTAACAGTCACAGGATCAGTAGTAGTCTCACCTACCATGCAAAACGTGATATCATCCATATCAGATGATTTTGGAGACTGTAAAGTGGTCAAGAAAGCTTGGAAGCAGATATTCTGGTAGGGCTCCTCCAAGTACGGCTGTCCTGGCACACTAAAACACACACAGAAAAAGCAACTCCAACTCAGTCGCCTTTGAAATGGGGCTTGCAAAAGAATAAGAATTAAAAGTAACAGCAATACTGACTAATGGAGTTGGAATATACCCTTGAATGAAACTGTATCATAGAAGATTGTGCACTCCGGTTAATTAACTACTGCTGTGGACCAGCACAAGGCTGGAACGAATAGGAAGAAGAACGGTTTCCACAGGGAAAAGTTACAGAAGTCTGTAGTGAAACAAGTACACAGAAAGCGAAATCTTTTTCATTATGCTTTTCAGTTCTGAGAGGGAAATAATGCAGACAGGTTGTCAAGCTAGAATCACACAGCTGAAGCTGCCTTCCTAGCCATTGGACAACACTGCAATGTAGAGATAAGATATTACACATCAGTTCAAGCTTGTGCCACTCATTTTCTATTGCATGAATTTAGAATTGGGCAGTTGGGATTGGTTCTGTTTTCTTAAAGGAAATTGGCCTTGACAGATATATTTCACCAAAGCTTAAATTAATATGAATATATCCTTCTCGAAGACTTAATATGGTTAGAATTTATACCAACAGAAAACAAAACCTCAACATATTGCACATATATCACTTTTACCATATTTTAGAAATAAAGTCCTAATCTAAGGTCCTAGTCCTTCACTTCTTCATAAGCTTTCTTCATAAGCAACATTAAAATTAAAAATAAACAACATAAGATGATGTCACTAGCAAAGCGCATAGGAAATGCAAAGTAGGTTATTTTTCTAAGTTGGCTCTGGCTTCAGACAGATTGAACCACCTATAAAGGGCCCATGAGAGGCCCTATCTTATTACACCTGGGAAATCTGACTGAATCCACATACCTGAGACATAAGTTTGCCATACAATGCACTGCAGCTCTCCTAACTTCAGGGTCCGACTGAGCCAAGTCACTCAGCTTCATCAAGAGTCCGCTCTTGCCAAGCAAGTCTGGGAGGTACTGAAACAACATCACAGCCAATGTTGGCCGAAGAAAAGCTTCTAGGAAAACATTACTTTTTAAATAGATTTCTTTTTTTTAACTAAAGGGAATTTAGGTACCAAAAGACTAGCTGCTAGGTGAATCCTTCAGACAGGCATGCAAAAATATGCCTAAAAAGCATCAGTAAGGATCAGCACTCCCAGCCTAGGTTGTTGCTGAAGCTCTTTCGTCTTGGCTGCATAGCTGAAGGGTAATGATAATCATAATAATGATTAATATTTACCAAGTGCCAAGCACTTTACAAGTGAGACTTCACCCTCAGAGGAACTATTTTACACGTGAGAAAATGAGGCTCAGAGTGACTGAGGAAGGGTTACTCAGCGTTACACATCTAATTAATGGCAGGACAGAAACCTGAACACAGGCTTGCTGGTTCAGAGCCTGTGCTCCCAACCTTTCAAAGGAAAGACAGAATGCAGTTTAAGCTACCTTTTGACACTTTGAGCCATTGCAGTAAACCAGGGCTGCCAAGGCTTGGAGAATCTGCATGTGTGTCCAGGAACTGCACTGCTGAATAGCAGAAATAGTATATGCCAACAGGAAATCCAGGTTCTGTTCATCAACAATCACCTATCAAGAGGGGAAAAAATTATGATCTAACTTCTAGAAAGATATTTAATCCTTTTCAGACATGAATGCTCACCTGAATCAAGCTGTTTAAGAAACAGAGAGGGCACGTGTATCCATCTTTTTCATGTCAAAAAGATCAGCTTTAAAGACCTTGAAAGTCTTATCAAGAGGACTCCCTCCCTGCCCCAGGGCCTTAGCTCACTTCTTCCCCTTTACTCCCTCCACTCAAAGTATAACCTGGCAAAGTCCTTGTAACTTTTCCTTGAACTAACCAGACACTGGCAGCTGTAAATACACAGATATGTAAGACTCAATCCGCTGAAAACTTTTAATTCAACTATGTTGCCTAGGAAATGCTCAACAAATACTCTGTGACTAAATATGTCTGCTGAATAGCTACTATGTCTCTGCCATGACGTGGGGAATATAACAGAAAGAGATGGCATATTCCTGTCCTTAAGGAGTTTATAATTTTATTGGGATAAAGTAGGCTAATCCAAGTACCAATTCACGGACAACTGAAATAAACTGCCACCAAATGTTAGAAACTTGGTTAAGGGCTGTGGGTGCCATGGGTGATTAGGAACTTTTCCAACTGCCAGTGTTAAAAAGATGTTACCGCTGAGAACAGCAAACATTCAGAAGCCACCACATCAGTCTGAAAAATCCTAAACTTGAAAAGAGCCGTATTTCATTTAGCAAGTCACATGCAGCATACACTGTTACCTGGTTACCCACTGTTACCCTGGTTACCTCCAGCATATTCAGCCCCTCTTTTCTTGCTGGCAGGATACTGATCTTATTTGGGTGTCTACCTTCCCCACACGAGACCTGAAGGTAAACCCCAATTCTGCTAAGACAGTGGTTTTCCACCAGTGGCAATTTTGTCCCCCAGGGAACACTTGGCAATGTCTGTAGACATTTTTGATTGTTCGAATTGGAGAGATGCTACTGGCATCTAGTGGGTAGAGGCCAGGATGCTGTTAAACATCTTCCAATGCACAGGACAACCCCTCATAGCACAGATTTATCCAATCCAAAATATCAACAGTGCCAAGGATAAGAAACCCTGACATAAGGGCTGAGCTGCATATTGTAACCATCTAGGGAGCACAGGTCCTCCAGGTGATTCTAATGGGCAGTCAAGGTTGAAATCCCTTGTTTAAGCCATTCATGGTAATACCATTCCCCTGATCAGACTGCTGTAGAGGGGTTCTCATACGACCTAAGTCTCTCCAGCCTGATATCAGGGAAGAGACTGCTGGAGAGTCTGTGAGGCAAGCTTCCTCATTCTTAAATAAAAGAGACAAAAAAATAAATAGTTCTTTTGCTTCTGCTGGGTGTTATTTATTTTCCATGGGATGCCTGGATTTTAAGTGTGAGAGTTGCTAGCTGAGGATAACCCATCCACTGAGGACGGCAGAATGGAAAGATGCCAGAAAGCCTCTTAATTATTAAGTGCCCCTAAAGCTGCATCCCTTGGGGCCTGTGATGTAAGATAATTTTTAAAAAATTATTTAGCTATTCTGGCTTGGCTCTTCTGTTTCTTGCAGCCAGAAGCATCTTAGATTACATAATGCTAATTGATAAGTTTTGTGCTAACTACATTCACATACTCATGTGGTAGCTTATAGTAACAGCCTCAAATTTTGAACTGTTCCTAAAAAAAGATACCAGATTTATTTAGCAAGTTGGAAAACATTCTGAAGAGAGGGGAGCTACAGTACAGACCTTGACATAAATAACAGGGATCTTTTTATCTAGGTCACCTTGCCCCTGAGCTACTTCTTATGTTCTATGAAGACCAAAAGTAGATGACAAAAATGGTAGCTTTGGGAGAGGGGAAAAAATACTGGTAGGAAAGGGGTAGGGGATATTTCAATTTATTCATAGATATGTCTTAGTCAAATATATCTTTCCTGAAAAATTCTAAGACCTGGGGGCTTGAATGATATTGGTTTCCTGAACCAAATGGATAGGAATACCTCTGATGGACAAATCTGTAGAATCTTTTTTTTGGTCAGAGTTATATTTGTTTTAATATAATTCTTAGTAAGGCATTTGCTTCTCACATTTGCACAGCTTCTGAAAAGACCAGCCTATCATACCTATCACAGATGTAGTATCTCAAAGGTACTTGCTTATTCTCAAAATTCATGATCTGAATTCTAATGTTACCTATATGATTACCTGTAGTGTGTTAAGTAAATGGTGGATAAGCTGAGACAATTTGCTGACAAGATGATTCTGATTAAGAGGCACCAGTTGGCAAGCTTGGACAAGAAGAGTACTGACGTCCTACCAAAAAAAAAAAAAAGAAAAACAGACAATGAAAAGGTGCTATACCTGTTAGCCAAGAGAAGACCCGCCCCCAACACAGCCAAATGAGAAAATAAAAGTGAACGTTCACACTCAAAATGGGGAAAGATGAAATATGAGGCGGAGAGTAGGATGACAGCATAAAAATAGCATGTGCTAAAAAAGGAAAAGAATCAATATGATTTTTCTCAGGCTAAAAACTCCAGAGTCTCTACATACGTAGAGACAGTACAATTAAATAACCAAAGAAAGGATTCCAGAATATAAAAGCACACACTGAAATTAAAAATACCAAACGGTAAGCAAACCAAATTTACAATGTCACTGGGAAAATCAGAAATGACACTTGTACAAATTTCATGTAAAATTAGGAATTCTTTTTACCTATTTGCAAATCACACTATTCATTCACCTATTGATGTTTATTGAATTAAAAGGCTCTGAGCACCTTCTCTGTGTCACGTACTGTGCCAGGTCTTTGGGCTCCAAACATGAACAGACACATTCCTGAATCTCAAAGAGCTCACAATCTAGTGAAAGAGACAGAAATACTATTCACAAATAATTAAAGTGAATTAGGTCCTGAAAGAATTCAGTACAAATTCTGCAGGAATACAGTAATTAGGGAGGTCTTGTGGAGGTGATTTTTAAGCAGAATCTGGAATGATCTGAAGGATGAGTAAAACTCTGCCAGACAGACAAGGCACCGAAAGACACAGCAAGCAAAGGGAATGGAGTGGGCAGGCTTGGAACAGGAGTAGGTGTGGAACACCAGTATGTGCTTGAGGAACAGCAAGTTTTAAAATGACTGCACACAGGGCACAGAAGCAGGAGTGATGGGACATAAGACTGGAAAGTCACAAATTATATAAATAAAGCAAAAGTCCCCGACTCCTCCCTTAATTCCACTCTGCTCCCTAGTGACGCAAACTACTATTTTGTTGTAAACTCTCCCACACATTGTTTTGAACTCTTTGCATCTATAAATGTACATTTATGTTCAAGCCCTCCCCACCCTATATTGGTCTCATACTGTAACTTGCTTTGCCCAGTTACCAATATGTACTGGAGATCCTCCCAAATCAGAGTTTTACTTTTCTAATGAGATTCTTTTCCGCTAAAGAAAAGGTCACTCTGGCAGGAGAGCAAAGAATGGTTTGAAGAAGGGCTGAAAATAATAAGTTAGAGGAGACCAGTGGAACAATCCAGGAGAATCATCTTGCCTGCGGGCCTAAGGCTTTGGCAATGGGAATGGGCGGGGGGGGGGGGGGCGGTGGACTGAGAAACATTTCTGACATAGATTCTGAAGAATCCAGATTGGGTAGGATCTGGGAGGAAGGAAAGGTGAAGAACCAGTGTCTGCACCTTTGCTCTGTGTGACTGGGCCGACTCCATGTTTGTGTGTGTTGGGGGATGGGACGGATTGGGGATGTGGTGGGTGTATGGAGACAATGAACTAATTTTTAAGAACTGTCAAGTTTGAGGTGCCTGTGAGCACCAGAAAACAGTGGTAAGACTGGGTCAAGAGTTCAGGGAATTCAGTAGCATCCAAGGCCTGATGTGTGTGAATACTATTGCTCAGAGCCAAAGTACTTCAGAGAGTGCGGAGCTAGCATGGAGTAACAGAAAATGGCTGGGACTTTGAGACACTTTAGTTCCAATTCTAGCTCTGCCTTCTGCCAGCAATATGACACTGGACCTTTTTTGTGAGCCTCAGTATGTTTATCAGTAAAATAGACCTAATAATACCCACGTTCTAAGATCCCTAGAACCGTGTACGGTACAGTACAGTACGTGGTAGTAAGGAATTTTATACACAAAGTGCTCTGAATGCGGGGAGCGGAGGGACGGGAAGGTGGCACCAGAGATGACACCTGCAATGTTATCAGAGCAGAAGTCATCAAGCTGGGTTTTGAAAGAAGCTAGTTTGCCAGGCACGGCACGGTTCTTCCAGAAAGGGAGGGCGGAAAATATGCCACGGACGGAGGGAGCAAACGAGCCTGCAACTAAGCACTGCGAAGTGGGGGTGCGAAAAGGCTAGAGAGGCGGGCGGGAGCCACCAGCTAAGGTCCCCGAAGGGTGGGGCCGGGGCCAGCGGGCCTACCTCCGGGGCCACGCCGCTGCCCTCGCTGTAGTTCTCGGAGATGAGCTGGTCGAAGAGCAGGTGGATCTCGGTGCGGCTGGAGCTGCTGTCATCCCGTCGCAGGGCGCAGAGCCTGGCTGACAAGCAGCGGAACCCACGGCCCTGCTCTAGGGGTGGCTCCCCCTGCGCCTCTTTCGCCGGCCCGCTCGTTAAGGAACCCGCTACTTGCGCCGCCGCCATCTTTCCTACGTAGGACCACGGGAAAATACTTCCGGGGTATTCCCCGCTTCCGCGCGCCAATTCCGGATATGCCTGTTTCAAACCAGAACCCGAGGTAGGAGGGATTCCGAGACTACGGGACGGATCCTCGGACTAGTACCCTGTGAATGTATATGAGAAATTATGTGGGAGACTTTTTCGCCGCCCACCTCTCCTTGAGCCCTGACGAAAAGCGGGGACTTTGTTTGTCCTGCCAGAGAGTTTGTTACTGGGCAGGGCTGACATTCCTGTTCAGTACTAAGCGTTTCAGATTCAGTCTGGGGTTGCAGGAAGGCCGCTGTGGAGGGGAGTGGCAGAAACTGCTAGTTCGACATCCTTCTCTTCTTACATCGTATTGGAGCCCCTAATTTTTTCCCTAGACACAAAACCACCCTGAATAAAAACTGTGTTCCCCAGTATTCTTTGCAGCTGGCCGTGAATCCTGTAGATCTTAAAGCACCTAACCACACAGAAGTAATTTGGGAGTTCAAACTGAACCATGTAAAATATAACCTGCCTAAGGGTGACATGGTTGAGATTGGA
The DNA here is from genome assembly GCF_005190385.1 of Monodon monoceros. NCBI lineage: Eukaryota > Metazoa > Chordata > Mammalia > Artiodactyla > Monodontidae > Monodon > Monodon monoceros. Next base: position 11,705,488 of record NW_021703786.1, read on the forward strand.
CACCCCAAGATCTCCTGAAACCTTAAAAGCAAGAAGCTGGAAAGGAAAATAGCCATTTAAAAAGCTGTGAACAGTTTTCAGTCACACCGGAAGTGAAGGCTTGAAATTTACATTTGGGCAGACTGGGAAAACCATCTCTAGGATGTTTGAGTTATGCAAATATAAAGCAAATTCTCACCCATAACTCTTAGGGAAACCCTTGAAGTCACCCAAATGTACATATTTCATCCTGTGAATAAAATACTTATGTTTAGCAATGAAAATTGGTGATACGCTTTAGAAGAGCTAGTTCTCTGAAAACTTTGGGATTCTTTGGGGAGAAATACTTATTTTATTTTGAATTTAAATTTCATTATGTTTGTATATTATTTCTTCTTGGATGGGTATATACATATGTATGTGTATTTGTGATACTCAAACATTTGCTCAGAGAAGATCAGTAGCTGAGAACTAGTCACTGATTTTTTTTTTTTTTTTTTTTTGCCACACTGTGCAGCATGTGGACTCTTAGTTCCCCAACCAGGGATCAAACTGCGCCCCCTGCATTGGAAGGGCAGAGTCTTAACCACCGGACAGCCAGGGAAGTCTCTAGTCACTGATGTTTTAGTTTGAATTCTCCTAAAGCAGAGCCTCAGGTGAGGTTGATATGTGAGTGATTTACTCAGGAATGAACAGGAAAGGGGAATCAACAAAAATATGTGCTATCCAGTTGCCCATTGCAAGGGGTGAATGATTGCTCAGTCCTCGGGACTTTATGAGAAGCCTTATGGAATGCTCTCAGAACCCCTGTCCTGAGAAATGGAAGGGGGGAGCATATATCTGCCAGCCTTTGACCTCTGTTGTCAGGTGTTGCTCCAACAAGCATTAATTCTCCAGTGCTTCTGAGTTGAGCATGCATCAGTGTGTGGTGGTTCCTGCAGGAGTCTCTTGTTGCATGGACAAAGAAGTCCTGAGGCAAAAGTGAGAGGTGTGGGCTACTAGGGTAGGAGTCTGACATGTTAGCTTGTGCTGACATGTAGTAGATGCAGGAGATAAACTGGTTCCTATAGCAATGATTAGGATAAGACTATAAGGCCAAGAGTATTTGAAGCAGTGCGTAAGAGTTGTCCAACACACTGGGCTAGAAGGACTTGAGACCTGGTCATCACCACAGTGAAGGTGGCATGAAAGAAACTGTGGAAAGGACCTAGGTTTGGTGTGGCTAATCTTAGGTTGAAATGTGGATGACCCACACTTAGTGTTATTCAAGACTGAATGACTCAGAGATTGTGAACTATACCAGTCTGTTGAGTTCTGATGGAGTATACCCTTGTGGATGGCAGTGTGGTTTCTCCAAGGAAATGAACATGTCTACTCTCTGGTGATCACCAGCTGAAGGAAACGTATATCAAGCTCTCATAGAGGCCTTTGAAGGCCCCCGGCATTGGCTTGTATTTGGACATTAACCTCCAAACTGTGAAAAATCACCATTTGGCAAATGCCCTCCCAAGAAAATCTCCTCACACATCCTTACCTTTCCTGACTCTCAGTATTTTTATAATCTTACAGTGACTGAGGGGCTTTAAAGGGTGCTAAGTAAGTTCACAGATATTTCCTTTTATAAATTCTGCATAAGGTGATCTGGAGCCTCACTCTGGAATTTCATTTCTTTCATGTTTCAGAACCCTGTTAAGACTTCGCTTTTATTGCCTCATTAGGGTCTAGATCATCCTAACTAAGGTAGGCTTTACTTTACATCCCCCCCATTTCTAATTCACATCCTTATTTCCTTCAGAACATTGACCATAATGTGTAGTTATCTTCTTTATTTGTTTACTTGTTTATTACCTATTTCTTCTTATAGAATGTGAGCTTTGTGAAGGCACAGATACCATCTGTCTGGTTCACTACTGTATCCCCAGTGCTAGCACGGCACCTAGGATGTGACAGGCAACCCACAATACCTGTTGACAGAATAAATGAAGTTACTATTATTATCAGAGCCCTGTATTTGCCATCTGTTGGTTGATAAGAAAATCAAATGTTCTGTAAACTGTAAAGTTCTATTAACCTTAGGATCCAAATGAGGTAGATATTATTATTTCTCCCTTTTTATAGCCAAAGAAAGTTTAAATGGTTGAAAGAGAAAAAATTTAAACAGTTTAAATGGTTTGTCAGCAGCAATGAAGGCAGTAAATTAGTCAACATCAGTCTACAACCTGGGCCAGTTGAATCTTAGGTCTGTGACTGTGAAACACATAGACAAGAAATTTCAAGTCTATTTTAACCTCCCACATTTCATAACGGGGAAAACAGGAGAGAGGGGCTGGCTTTCAGTATCCGGATGAACTGTGAGAGGCCAGGAAGGAGGATTAGCCTTGTGTTCTGTTCTAGAGTCTTAGAAATTTAGGACTAAGAGTCATTAGCCTATCAATTTGATAATAATAATAATCATTTAGTCAACATTTCCTTTATGTTTCCCACGTGTCAGGCACTATTCCAAGCACTTTACATGAACTAACTGTTTCTACCTTTGCAGCTCTATGAAGTATTGGGTTGGCCAAAAAGTTCATTTTTGGCCAGCCTAATAGATCCTATTATATAGATCAGGAAACTGAAACACAGGTTAGGACACTTGCTGAAGGCCACACAGTTGTGTGGTGGGCCTGAGTTTGAAATTCAAAGTTGGATCTCCTAACCACTATGCTATTGATATAACTTATAGGCCTTAGAATGTGACATGGAAGTATAGTTAAGGCCCTGACACTTATCTGCTATGTGACTTTGAACAAATTACTTAATTTCTTCGAACTTCAGTGTCCTTATATGTAAAATGGTAGTGAGAAGAAGCATTGTCACAAGGTCGTTGTAAGGATAAATTAGATGATACTTGGGCGTATAACAGTCCTTGTTGCATAGCAAGTGTCCAACAAATGTCATCTCTCCCCCACCGCCACCTCCTCCTCCTATCACCCCTCACCAAATAAATTAAGTAGTATGGGTACTTTTAATGATGATGATTTTTTTTGGGGGGTGTGGTTCGAAGGCCTCTCACTGTTGTGGCCTCTCCCGTTGCGGAGCACAGGCTCCGGACGCGCAGGCTCAGCGGCCATGGCTCACGGGCCCAGCCGCTCCGCGGCATGTGGGATCTTCCGGACCGGGGCACGAACCCGTGTCCCCTGCATCGGCAGGCGGACTCTCAACCACTGCGCCACCAGGGAAGCCCAATGATGATGATTTATTAAAAGAAACAATTATTTTCCCTTCCCCACCACATCCCTTGTCATCTCCATCCACGGGCCCCCATTTTCATCTGTCTTCCTGGGCAAGGAGTTTCAAAGAGTCACATCTTTGAAGACAGGAACTCCAGGAAGGGATGAACAACTATTAGAGAAGGATGGCCCTTAGGATGTCTTCATCTGCGAAATGGACAAAAAAATTAGGCATGAGACCTGCTGTTTTGGGGGACCTGGATCCACAGAATACAATTGAGAGGCAAGAGTTCCCAGTTCTGGGAATCAGTAAGAACCTGCCAGGAACCAGCAAGGCCATAAGCACCCCAAGGATTGTGGGTGGATAGGAAAAATAATACATTCTGAACACAAGCAAGTTATTTTTAATGTATTGATTCTGTTGTGTTCAGTACAACTTAATTTATAATCAAAACTGAATCCTTGTAGCTTTCTATTATGCATTTTTTTCAATCAATGGCTATTGACAATAAAGGAAATACCATGTGAGGCCCCTGAAATATTTTTATAGTAAAGGGGTTCTTATAGTATAATATGGCAATGTGCACCTAAGGCTTAAAATAAGCATACTCCTTGGTCATCAATTATACGCCTTAGAATTTATTCCAAGCAAGTTAATAAGGGCATATATACCAATTCAGTGTTCACTACAGCCATATTAATGATGTAAAAAATAAGAAATATATTAAATGTGTATTAATGGGGTTGTTAAGTATATGAACATACATGTGCATGAACATATGTACATGAACATACATGCACATATGGAGCACACGTGAAGGGTATTAAAGATGATGGGATAGAAACATCAGTGTTGATATTAAAAGTTGTTCACTAACTATTTCTTTTTTTTTTCTTTCTGGGCCGCACTGTGCGGCTTGTGAGATCTTAGGGATCGAACCCGTGAACCCGGGCCCTTGTCAGTGAAAGCTCAGAGTCCTAACCACTGGACCACCAGGAAATTTCCTCACTAGCTATTTCTAAGTGAAATAATCAAGAAATCAAAATAGGTACAAGATCATCTCTTTTTTTTTTTTTTTTTTTTGGCGATACCCGGGCCTCTCACTGTTGTGGCCTCTCCCATTGTGGAGCACAGGCTCCGGACGCACAGGCTCAGTGGCCATGGCTCACGGGCCCAGCCGCTCCATGGCATGTGGGATCTTCCCGGACCGGGGCACGAACCCGTGTCCCCTGCATCGGCAGGCGGACTCTCAACCACTGTGCCACCAGAGAAGCCCAGATTATCTCATTTTTAAAATAAATATTATATATGTGTGTATGTGTTATAATATGTACCAAAGTGTTAAGCAAACATCATTTTGGGGTGGAGGGTTATGGGTGATTTTTATCTTTTTTTTTTCCCTCAAATAAATAGTCTGATCTTTCTCTAGGATATACCGGATAATGAAATTATTTTAAAGATTTGGAAACCACCATCCTGTGATAGGTGCTTCTTTTTCTTGGGAAGGGTGGGTGATGAGGAAGAGGCCACAGAGAGACTGGCTTCCATCCCACTCATTTCTGGAAGGTCCTATTGGGGCCAAGCGTACCGCCTGCCTGGTTTGGACATGGTTTGAGGAAGAAGGGAAGGGCCTGATGTTTTTACCTGTCCTTAGTCCGAGACACATTCGTGGCCACAACCATTCCTGACGCAGTGCTCCTCTGGACCACAGTCCCAGTCACCACTGCAGAGCTCAACGCAGGTGCCTACGTTAGAACAGACCAGCTGAACACCGCCATGCTATAGCCACAGGTGCTAAAAAGGCCAGCCCTTGATTAAGGAGCCAATTCCACTTTCTTCTTTTGGTTCAATCCATAGTATAATTTATAAATGATTACTTGCAGAATAACACTCATTAACATTTTATATGTTTCAGTGAAAAACAATGCATTCACACAATCTCAACAAAGCAAGGCCTACTTTAAAGAAGGGGATAATTGTGTCTGTGGAAGGGAAGTGCAAAGAAGTCCACTTCAATGTCCTCACTTCTCCTCTCTGCAGGGAAAGGGGCAGAGAAGGCGAGACTCACATTTACCAAATAGCAGCAAGGGTGCCCTGCAGTCACCTTGTGCAGTGAGTCTGACTGGCCCCATTTTATAAGAGTGGCAGCTGGGGTGCACAGAGGTGACTCTCCTACTAGTCAGTACAGAAGTGGGAACCAACCCAGACCCGCCTGGCCCCTAGGCCATGCTCCCTCTGCCATCCCACAGGGTGAAACTGACCCTGACATGAAGAGCACATCTCCAGATTTCAAGGAGTCACTCCTGACCTGAGTGGAGGCTCCCCATGTTCCCAGAGCCTCAAGGTTAGTCTTCGAGGGCCAATGAAATAGGTCCAAGAAGCTAGTTAAGACCCCCCCCC